>NC_068342.1:26000123-27200123 GCF_014633365.1 Diospyros lotus
GTTACATTGAGAATTTAAACTAAGATCAGTCGATGGTCATGGATGCAACAGGTCCCTCATTTGGAGCCAATCTTCATGAAGACGAACAAGAGGAGCAACCTAATGCTAGTACTCAAGGATTATATGAAATGTTGGCAGCTACACAAGCACTCTTGTGGGAGGGTTGTTTGACTCATTTAGAGTTGTCAGCATCAGTTAGGCTACTTAGCATTTAGTCTGATTATAACATGTCTCAACAATGCTACAATGGGGTGGTTCAACTTATGAAGAAGATAATGCCTAGAGAAAATCTAATACCGTCAAACTTTTATAGAACAAAGAGGATGGTTTCAAAGCTAGGCCTTGGTTACCAAAGATTAATTGTTGTATTAATGGGTGCATGTTATACTATAGGTACAATGATGATAAGCAACAGTGCGTGCTTTGTCATGCTTCACGATATGTTCACAGGGCAAGTCGCAAGGGGTATAAGGATGTTGCTAGAAAGCAGATGTGGTATTTGCCTTTTCACCAAGACTTCAAAGGCTATTTGCATCAAATGCTACGACTGCTAAGATGAGGTGGCACCATGAAAACCCTCGAGAGTCCGGTGTACTTTCCCACCCATCTGATGGAGAAGCATGGAAGCACTTTGATAGAATACACCCTCTTTTTGCACGTGATCCACGCAATGTTAGATTGGGATTGTGCGCTAATGGGTTCTCCCCATATAGCCCATTAGGTGGAACATATTCATGCTGGCCTGTAATCATCACCCCTTTCAATCCCCCCGTCGATGTGCATGAGACATGAGTATATGTTCTTGACACTAATTATCCCTGGCCCGAACAATCCGAAGAGTAAGATCGATGTGTTCCTACAACCTCTCATAGATGAGTTGAATATGCTTTGGGATGTTGGTGTGACGACGTATGATATCTCATTGAAGGAAAATTTCCAAATGAGGGTTGCACTTATGTGGACCATAAATGACTTCCCCGCATATGGGATGCTATCTAGTTGGATGGTTGCAGGTAAGTTAGTTTGTCCATACTACATGGAAAAATCAAAGGCATTTACAATTAAACATGGTTGAAAGATGTCATTCTTTAACTGTCACTGAATGTTTTTTGCCCTTAAATCACCCATTTCAAAGAAAATCGAGATGCATTTGTAAAGAATAGGGTTGATAAATCACCACCTCGAGGTGATTAAGTGAAGATGAAGTTTGGGAGAGACTTAAAAACTTGTCGAAAACAATCGACGCAGGCCCTATGTGTCTACCAGGTTATGGAATTAATCACAACTGGACAAGGCAAAGCATTTTCTGGGAGCTGCCATATTGGAAAACAAATCTAATTCGCCATAACCTAGATGTAATGCACATAGAAAAGACTGTGTTTGATAATGTGTTTAATACAATTATGGATGTCAAAGGAAAGACCAAGGATAATACAAAGGCAATAATGGATTTAAAAGAATATTATAGACGTAGGGAGCTATTGCTAGTGGATAGAGGCAACGGTAAGCTCCTCAAACCCAAGGCACAATACACCTGAACGTGGAACAAAAGAGAGCTATTGTAAACGGGTTAAACAATTAAGGCTTCCAGATGGGTATTCCTCAAATTTGGCTTAGTGTGTGGACATTCAAAATGCTAAATTGCACAGGATGAAAAGCCATGACTGTCATGTTTTCATGGAACGTCTTCTCCCAATTGCATTGAGGGCATTGCCAGACCCTTTATGGAAGTCCCTTGCAGAGCTTAGCCAATTCTTTAGGGAGATTTGTTCATCAACTCTAAGGCTTGATAAGGTGGAAACGTTGGAGGAGAACATTAAGGTAACCTTGTGCAAACTAGAGTGAATATTCCCACCTAGTTTCTTCAATTCAATGGAGCATCTTCCCATACATTTAGCTTATGAGGCACATGTTGGTGGACTAGTGCAATACCGTTGGATGTATCCCTTTGAGAGGTAACAATAATGATAGTATTGTTCACACCAGTACTAGTATATGTTTTTACTCCTCTCTTTGGTGTTTTATTTTTCCTTTTAAACCCTCAGGTTCTTACACACGTTGAAGAGGAAGGTCACAAATAAGGCTCGAGTGGAAGGATCCATTTGTGAGGCCTACATTGTAGAAGAAATGTTCACATTTTGTAGCCATTATTTTGGAACTGATGTACAATCAAGGCAGACACAAGCACCACAAAATGATGATGGCGCCAAGGTACAATCGAATGCAGATACATTTTCTATCTTCAATCAGTCAAGACGCCCAGCTGACAAACATCGCGAACGTATGTTAACTGATCAAGAACTTCATCGTTCGACACTCTACGTTCTCTTAAATTTTGACGAGGTCCAACCTTACTTGAAGTACGTTATAACACATCTCCACGATTGTTCAATGATCATGATTTAATTAAGACTTAGTATATGAACTTGGTTTCTCTTAATGTTGCAGTACATATGTAGAAAATATAAGAGCGCTTGCACCACACATGGATGCCAAAGAAGTTGATAAAAGGATTGAGGTTGAGTTTCCAAGATGTTCAATGACTATGTAGATCCCTTTCAATTACTAAAAATAAGTGCGTTAGCAGATCAAATTCTACGTTCGTGAATAATGTAATTTGTTTATTAACATGTATTATGTTTAAAACAAAATATGAGTAGGTGCATGATCCAACTAATGAGATACATGATCAACAAATACGTGACATCTCATGGGGACCCTTGAGGATGGTGCAAACATAGCATACTTATTTTGTAAATGGCTATAAGTTTCAAATAGATTTGTGGAGTGAAGGCAAGTCCACAAAAAATTGTGGAGTTTGTACTAGGGGTTCTGTCTACGGACAACTAGAAGACAACTATTATGGGATACTCAAGGAGGTTATCCAATTGGAGTACCCTTGGGTTACCACTTAAAAACTTGGTGCTGTTCAATTGTGAGTGGTTTGATCCGACTCCAGGGCGAGGGACCAGGATAAATAAACAATACGGAATACTTGAGATTCGATTTACTAGAAGGTACAATCAATATGATCCTTTTATACTTGCCTCCCAAGCGCACCAAGTTTACTATGCCCCATATCCATGTCAACAACGTAATTTGGTGGATTAGTCGGTAGTTATTCGAACCAAGGTAAGGAGCACGGTTGATGCCCCAACTTCTGAACAAACAGTGCATGTTTATCTAGAAGATGAGGACGTGCTGTTACAACCTCCTGTAGTTGAAGATGAACAACTCGATAACCTACGAGACAATGTTGAGACTAAAGAAGTTGAAGAGTACTCCATTAATGACACTTTTGTGGTTGAGGATGGGGAGCCTGATAATGAAGAAGAAGATGAGGACGCGGATACAATTGAAGAGGAAGATGAGGATGAGGATATAGATGAAGAAGATGAAGAGGATATAAATGAAGAAGATGACGAGGAGGATATATATGAAGAACATGACGAGGAGGATACACATGAATAATGCATGTTTTGTTAGAATTTTGGTGGAGTGGAATTTCACTCCATGTTCCCTATTTGCAGCCTTATTCAAGTCTTCCTTTGGTATGCATATTTCATATATAAATTTTGTTTACTTTAGTAATTAACACTCTTTTGTGCAATAATGTAGTGACATATTAACATATCCTAAATTCATTGTTCTTGGGACTAATTATACGTTTATTTATCTTGCAGTTTTGGCTTCTTCTTGGGTTGCAACTTTGATTTATACTTTATTTTCATTGTGAGAGGTATGTCTTTTTGTTTGTAAGTGATAGATATGTCTCCAGTGAGTGATGAAAATTTTATCACTCCCTTTGGGTGGTGGGTGATCACTCCGATTTATTTATTTTTGTTGGTTAATATGCACACACACACGCACCCACACATATATATGTATAACTCCATTGTGTGAAAATAGTACCATGAAACACAATTGATCATTTATACTTAACTAATGCACTCGAAATGTGTTTGCCCCGATATAGTGGATTGTTGTGCAATGTAGGCACTATTAACACAGTGAACGTAAATTCCTAGAACCATAGCTCATTTAAGTGCTATTTGAAACCAAGGATTTGTAGGAGTACATTTGAAAAATAAAAATAAAAATATTATATACAACTCACAGGGTTTAATTACCCGACCCGAGTTTAATGTACCAATTAAACACATTATGGGTTGTTTTGTCCAATTAAACCCAGGAACCCTTTTGATTCGAATAATCATATTTTGAAATTTTTAGACTATATTGTTTAGGGGTTGAGGGGATCCCAAGCACTAAAGAGTCACATAATCAAATTATTGTTTGAGCATTACTGATATTAATAGTGTAATGACCCAAATTTATTTATTTATTATTGTTATTAGTATTGCTATTACTGTTATTATTATTCTCGTTATAATTATTATTAGTATTATTATTAATATTGTTACTTACTGTAATTATTACTGTTATTATAAGTAATACTATTATTATTATAGTAATATTATTATTACTCCTAGTATTATTATTATTTATTGTGGATAGAATTATTATTATTATAACTATTCTTATTATTATCATTAATTAATATCTATAGTTATTATAATATTATGTGTATTGTGTGTAAGAGCTTTAAACAAAGAGGCAGTGTGTGTTTGTGTGTGTATGTCCAAAGCTCCCCAAACGTGGCCGAATGCATCATCTGCTTCCAAGTTCCCAGGCCGCATTATTAGATTTATCGGTAAGACAACGGTGGTGGAGCGCCCACTAGCTGCTGTCTCAACCTTTATATCAGTAAGAGTTAGAGAGAGAGAGGGGGAGACTGAGTTGAACGCCCATCAGCAAGCGAAGAAGAAGAAACGGAGGATTTGCAGGGGAGCTTGAAGGAGTGGCCGTGCTTCTATTTCAGTTCAAGCTGTTCAGGCAAGCCTCCATTTCCCCCCTTCTTTCCCTTCTTTCCCTTGTAGTGTGTGTGCTGTGTTAGAACAACAGTGTAAAACGAAAGTATTACACAATTTAACGAGGTCCACACACCCAATGCAACGTGTATAAAGCCCACAATAGCCAAAACAAAACCCACAGCAACAGATATAAATTCGTAACTATTGCAATATATATAGCAGCAGCAGAAACAATTAGCAGAAACTCAAACCCAGATATCAGAGAGACGCTGGAAGAACTGAAACAGCAAAGGTCGAGGCACGCCTATAGCGCTATCCTGAAGATAGTGACACCTTGCTCTAGTCACTGGCAGGCTCCGGCGACTGTCAACGCAGGATTTAACGGCCAACTCCGGGGAATGGCGACCACGCTCGACCGAATCTAGCAAAACTCTTAGGGCACTTGCTCTTTGTTGGCTGACACACGAGAAGGAAGGATAAAGATCTCTACCTCACAGCGAAGCTCGACCACGCCTTATATAGCTGGGTCGAGGAGGCCGAACAGACGCTTCCATTAAAGCAGCATTGAACGTCAGAGTAAATGCCGACGCTTGGAGAAGACGAAGCGGTCAGAAATAATTTCACAGAATTAAATGGAGACGCTTCGGGAAAGCCACTGGAAGAGGAGAAATAAAAAATAAAAACAAAATAAAATATTTAATTTGTTATTTTCTTTATACAAAAATATATTTATATAACCCGACCCGCCCGTCCGACTGACCGGACAGACGACGCTCGCGTGGGCCAAGGAGTTCACCCGCTCACAAAATCTGGGTGCCTCTTAGGGCCCAAACCCATGTGTGAGGGTGGAGAATAAATACCCACTCTCACTTCTTTACACAACCAATGTAGGACAACCACCCACACACACACTTACACTCACACTAGGAAATACAACAATCCCCCACATGAGTGTAAGTGTGTTAAACCAGACAGACTGACACAACCCCACAGAGAGCAAACAACAAGTTATGCATCAGGGAATGTGTCTTTTGGACTTGAACCTCCCTTAGTGAGTATCTGTCCAACTTATTGAAAAAGTAGTGAGCTCAGCTCTTGAACTACCCTCCTGGTGGTAAATCAAGACAACATATATCACACACAACTCATCTTACACCTTCGAGTTCTATACGATTGTGTCCATTTTAGTTCTGGACAGTATCCTGAATTCATGAGAGCTCTAGAGAACCCAAGCCTTTAGAATAGTTCTCATAGAAGCGACCCACTTCTACTCTCACATAGTTAATCATTAATTAAGAGCACTCTGTTAATGCTCCTCTTATAACAAGATACCAATATTACCTGTACCACCAACAGAATACACACTCTTACTATCGGGACTTGGGAAGGAATTATAAGTTCCTTAGTGTGTAAACTATGAATAATCCCAGCCAGTTTTCCTATTTAACCCAGATCTTGGGATCTCCAGTCAATTGGGTTAAGTTACCACCGGGTAATTCATTTCACAGGCTTTAATCCCATTCCCATCGATGTAGAAGTGACTTGGTTCCTCGTCACTCCTTTTTTCAAAGGATCTGCCAAATTTTCCTTTGCCTTCACATAATCAATGGAAATTATTCCATTAGTGAGCAGCTGCCTTATAGAATTATGCCTACGCCTTATGTGTCTCGACTTCCCATTGTAGACACTATTTTTAGCATGCATTGAAGCATCTAAGTTGTCACAATAGACACATATCGCGTTTACAGGCTTAGGTCACAATGGAACGTCTTCAAGGAAATTTTGAAGCCATTCAGCTTCTTCACTTGCTTTATCCAGAGCGATAAATTTAGACTCCATAGTAGACTGCACAATGCACGTTTGTTTCGAAGACTTCCACTATACAGCGGCTCCATCTAAGGTAAACACATACCCACTGGTTGATTTAGTCTCCAAGCTATCAAAGATCCAATTAGCGTCACTAAACCCTTCCAGTACAAGTGGATACCTCGTGTAATGCAACCCATACTCTAACGTGTACTTCAAGTACTTGAGTATCCTAACCAGAGCATCCCAATGGTCACATCTAGGATTGCTCGTGTATCTTGCCAACCTACCTACCAAGTAGGCAATATCGGGTCTTGTACAATTCATGATGTACATCAAACTTCCGATGACCCTAGCATACTCCAATGGAGATACACCTTTACCATTGTTATTCTTTAGTTTAGAATTTGGATCAAACGGAGTAACAGTGGGCTTACTCTCGAAATGACCAAACCTACGCAACACTTTCTCGATATAGTGTGATTAAGAAAGTATATACCCTTCGGCATTCTTTGTTATTCGAATTCCAAGAATGACATCAGCAAGACCCAAGTCTTTCATATCAAAGTTGGAATTCAACATCCCTTTTGTGGATTCTATGATGCTTTTATCAGTGCCCATTATCAGCATATCATCCACATACATGCACACAATGACACACTCGTGATTTATGGTTTTAACATAAACACGTTTATCACACTCATTTATCTTGAACCCATTTGCAAGCATAATGTGATCAAATTTCTCATGCCATTGCTTTGGTGCCTATTTCAGTTCATAAAAGGACTTTATAAGTTTGCACACTTTTTTTTTATGTCCCTTTATGACAAACCCTTCGGGTTGTTCCATATATACTTCTTCCTCTAAATCTCCATTTAAAAATGCAGTCTTTACATCCATCTGGTGAATTTCCAAATTGTGTAACGTTGCGATTGCGATCAACACCCTTATAGATGTGATTCTCATCACTGGAGAATAGGTATCGAAGAAGTCTTGCCCTTCCTTTTAGCGATAGCCTTTAGCTACTAGACGAGCCTTGTACTTATCAATAGTACCGTCAGCCTTTAGTTTCTTCTTAAATATCCATTTTCACCCAATTGGCTTACTTCCCGGAGGTAAGTTAACCAACACCCATGTCTAGTTTTGCATAATGGACTCCATCTCACTATTGATGGCCTCCTTCCAATACGGAGCATCAGACGATGTCATAGCCTCATTAAAAGTTTGAGGCTTATCTTCTACCATATAGGTTAGGAAATCTGCTCCAAAAGAAGTAGCTTTCTTAGCTCTTTTGCTCCTTCTAGGTTCAACCTCAGTCTCCTAACCAACTTGACCCTCAGAAGAGCTCGCCTCATACTTCCTCTTGGAACCACCGTCACTGTGTCTTTCTTCCTTAAAAGGGAATATGTTCTCAAAGAACTCCACTTCTATAGATTCCATTATTGTGTTATTATTAATATCAAGAATTTCTGATTTTATCACCAGGAACCTATAGGCAGCATTGTGCAGTGCATAGCCAATAAAGACACAATCTATCGTCTTTGGTCCAAGTTTGATCCTCTTCGGTAAAGAACTTGCATCTTAGACAAACACCCCCACACTTTGAGGATTTTATACAAGGGTTGCTTCCCATTCCACACTTCATAAGGAGATTTGTCAGTCTTTTTATGTATTTTTCGATTCAAAACTAAGTTTGCTGTAAGCAAAGCCTCCCTCCACAAGTTGTGGGGTAAACCTGAACTATTAAGCATGCATTTAACCATGTCCTTCAAAGTTCAATTTTTCCTTTCGGCTACACCATTTTGTTGTGGCGTATACAGTGCTGTGGTTTGATGGATTATTCCATTGACCTCGCAAAACTCAGAAAGTGACGATGATTCATATTCACCACCTCTATCTAATCTCAGCACCTTCACTTTCTTACCAAGTTGATTTTCAACTTCTGCCTTATATGTCTTAAAGACATCTAAGGTCTCATCTTTACTATGTAATAAGTATACATAGCAATACTTGCTACAATCATCTATGAATGTGATAAAGTACTTCTTCCCACTTCTAGTAGGAGTACTTTTCATGTCACATAGATCACTGTGAATTAAATCGAGTAACTCACTGTTTCTTTCCACAGACGGAAATGACTTCCTCGTGAACTTTGACTTGACACAAACTTCACATTTATGTCCTTTGTCAATACTGAAGTTAAGCAAAAGTCCTAAATTTACCATTCTTTGGAGAGAACAATAATTGACATGCCCTAACCTCGAGTGCCACACATCACACAACTCAACAGAATAAGCGGAAGCCTTGTTCTTATTCTCATTATTTTTGGGAACCTGGGCTAGTACATTAAGTTTTAACATACCATTAAGTAAATAACCCTGTCCCACATACATACCCCCTTACTAAGAGTGAACTTGTCTCACTCAAACACTAGTTTGAACCTATTTTTATTTAGCAGGGTTCCAGATACCAAGTTCTTTCGGATTTCTAGCATGTGGCACATGTCATTGAGGGTAAGTATCTTCCCAGAGGTCCACTTCAGCAGGACCTTGCCATTTTTGATCACAGGAGATGCAGAAGCATTCCCCATGTACAGCTTCTCAGAGTCGTTAGCACTTTCATATGTGGCGAACATAGCCCTGTCACTGCAGATGTGCTTAGTAGTCCCAGTGTCTATCCACCAGCCCTTGGCATTCAACACCATGCAGACATCTGTGACAACCGCAATCAGGTCGACATCTTCTTCCATCATGTTGGCCTGATTGTTCTTGCGCTGGTTGTTGGCAGTGCTCTGTCCCTTCTTGTGACGACAGTCAATGACCCTATGGCCCGTCTTGCTGCACACCCAGCAGCTGCCTTGGATGCGCTTGGTGAGAGTCTTATTCTTGGGACCCATGTTCACGTTCTTTTTCTTGCCTTGTTGTTTCTTGGGTTGAGGTTTAGAGGCTTCAACCACGTTGGCTCATGCTTCCATCCTGAGAGGAGCTTTATCTCCTTTCCGATTGTCCTCTTCAATGCGAAGTTTGATAGCCAGATCCTCCATGGACAGCTCTTTCCGCTTGTGCTTGAGGTAATTTTTGAAGTGTTTCCACGAGGGTGGTAACTTCTCAATCACAGCGACAACTTGGAAAGGTTCATTTATAACCAACCCCTCACTCAGCAAGTCACTAAAGAGCACTTGCAGTTCTTCCAACTGGTTGACCACCAATTTGGAATCAACCATCTTGTAGTCAAGAAATTTCCTCATGAGGAATTTCTTAGTACCAGCATCTTCCAGTTTGTACTTCTTATCCAAAGCATCCCACAATTCCTTGGCTGTCGGGTAGGTAGTACAATATATGTTGTACAGTGAGTCCGCCAACGCACTTAGTATATAGTTCTGGCACAGGAAGTCCTATTCATCCACGCTTCCTTGGCAGCTACTTCCTTCGCGGTTGGATTCTCCGGGGTAACTGGGCATGCTTCCTTCAGGATATGCACCAGGTTCAGAGTGGTCAGATAAAAGACCATATTTTGTTGCCATCTTTTAAAGTCCTCCCCATTGAACTGCTGTGGCTTCTCAACATGAGTTGCTGGTTTGGTAGCAGCCGGACCAATGACAGCGGCTGGAATAGCAGCAAAGGCCGTAGGGATGTTGGTGTTGGGGGCAGCCATATTCACTTAGGAAAATTTTAAGATGATTTTCCTTTTAACTCACTGTTTTCAGAATGTTAGAATAGCAGTGTAAAATAAAAGTATTACACAATTTAACGAGGCCCACACACCCAATGCAACAATGTGTATAAAGCCCACAATAGCCAAAACAAAACCCACAGCAACAGATATAAATTCGTAACTATTGCAATATATATAGCAGCAGCATAAACAATCAGCAGAAACTCAAACTCGGATATCAGAGAGACGTTGGAAGAACTGAAATAGCAAAGGTCGAGGCATGCCTATAGTGCTGTTCTAAAGACAATGACGCCTTGCTCCGGTCACTCGCAGGCTCCGGCGACTGTCAATGCAGGATTCAACGGCCAACTCCGGGGAACGACGACCACGCTCAATCGGATCTAGCATAACTCTTAGGGCACTTGCTCTCTGTTGGTTGACACACGAGAATGAAGGATGAAGATCTCTACCTCACAGCGAAGCTCGACCACGCCTTATATAGTTGGATTGAGGAGGCTGAACAGACGCTTCCATAAAAGCGACATTGAATGTCAGAGTAAATACCGACGCTTGGAGAAGACGAAGCGACCGAAAATAATTTCACAGAATTAAATGGAGACACTTTGGGAAGCCACTGGAAGAGGAGAAATAAAAAATAAAAATAAAAGAAAATATTTAATTTGTTATTTTCTTTATCCAAAAATATATCTATATAACCCGACCTATCCGTCTGACCAGACCGACGGCGCATGCGTGGGCCAAGGAGTTTGCCCGCTCACAAAATCTGGGTGCCCCTTAGGGCCCAAACCCATGTGTGAGGGAGGAGAATAAATATCCACTCTCACCTCTTTACACAACCAATGTGGGACAACCACCCACACACACTTACACTCACACTAGGAAATACAACATGCTGTGCAGCGAAATAGCCATATATATATATCCGTGTGAGAGCAGGGGGCCTTCCGAGGGCATGCAGGTTCTTCTCCCCTTTCCTGTTGTCTCTCCGATGTCCTCTTAGTTGTAGACTTCTCGGTGATGGAGTGAGGGTAGCAGTTGCTGCAAGTATATATATATATATATATATATGGGGCTGCATATATATAGAAGCAGTGCACAGTTGAGACACTATTCGGTCTCTCTTTCTCGGTTTTATTCTTTAAAACAGTGGTTTTGGTGCCTTCTCAACCTATATAAACTCAAGACCTTGGTTGATGTGCACGTCTAAATATGTAAAAAATATGTATACATTCGGTAAGGCCAGGATGAATTGTTGCTGGAGGTTTAAGTGTCCAGGGCTGTTATATATATATATATAAATAATGTGTATAGTTGCTGTGTAATTATAAGTATGTTTAGACAGAAGTTAAATTATTAAATAATAATTGAAGGGTGGGGATCATCCGTGTGTCCATGTAGGTGCTGTGCAATAATATGTATGTTTAGATATATAATTACACACATATATATATATACATATATATGTTTAACTAGTGTATAGGTGTTGTGTAATTATATATATGTTTAGATAGAAGTTATATTATTAAATAATAATTGAAGGTTGGGGATTAATATTAATTTTGTAAAAGTAAGTAAGTAATACTAGTAATAGACAATATTAAATAAATAATGTGTGGTGTTATTATTAGTATTATCCTACTTTCTTAATAATAATAATAATAACAATAACAGTAATAATATTAGTAATCAATATGTAATATATGTCATAATTCATTAAATTACATATTATAATATAAAGGTGTAACTTAGTAAGGCAATAGAAGCTGTAAATGTACTCAGCGTCTTGATTGTGTTTCTAGAGAGTTTGTTCACCCTCTACCTCTTAAATGGAATGAAGATAGGTACACTCGAGTTAGATATCCGCTAGTGTCTTTAGGGAGTAAGCGTATGATTCATAACACTACTTTCCCTGTTCTAACCTGTTAAACTCATGCGACTCATCCAAGTGCTAAACGTACTCAAGTTGGGTTTATACATTTTGTGTGGTTCATTTTCACTTGAGTGCTTGTTACACGATCATGTTATATTTATCTGTAGTTGGTAGACATGAGCATTTGCATTTGACGTGTGTTTTACTAGCCGGGAGAGGCTTATGGGGGCTTTGTATCCTGTCTGGTCTACTACGCCACTCCTTATTTGTTGCATTTGCACAGTCTTGACGCCAGTTCTTGAGATACAGTTGTACGGTGTCAGGTTTTTCGAACGTAGTTATTCAGAGACGCTTCAGCGTGCCCAGTTTCTATTTTGGACGCTTATGCGTGCCAGCGGGTGTTGGTCGCTTCCACCCTAGCGAGCTTTGACTCGAGTGACAGGTATCGCTTGCCTTTAGGGCAACAACAGGTTTGTGATATGCACTTGGGTGCTAGTGCATTCCTTATTTGGGCCCCAAGATCCTTTATGTGAGCATCATTTTTTTTACAGTTGGTACTTGTATCAGTTTACGAGATTGCTTGGCATGTTATGCATGAGTTTCAGTTTGTTATGTACTTGAAATGCAGGTTTACTCTTAACACCTATTCTATCTATCCTTCCTTTCTTTATGAGCTTGTTGAGTCATTTGGACTCACCTTGTTTTCTCTTTATTCCAAGTAAAGGTAAGGACCCAGTTATGGGCGAGTCTAGCGGTTCCCGACTTCCAGGGTAGGCGGTGTATAAGGCCATGCAGACCCAGCAATTGTCAGCCTGGGGGTTTCTTTTTATGCATTTTGTCGCTTCTGGATTGCATTTTGATTCAGTTTATTGGGTCTGTATGGACTATGTTTTATTTTGTAACCGTTGTGCCAGTATTGTATGTTATGCATGCCTGGGCTATGTAAGCCTAGAGGTCAGCCGTTGTATAGCAGGTTGAGGTTTTGATACTCATGTCATGATGCCAAGTTTCCTTTATCGGCTTTCTCTTGATATTTATCTGTGGCATGCATAATAGGTTATTCTTGATCAGATTGTCTCCATTTTAGTAGGGCACCCGCTCTGGTTCTTTGGGGACCTGGGTGGGGGCCTCATAAGTCGCATGCATGACAGGTTTATCTAGGTTCAAGTTGTCTCTATTTTAATAGGGCATCTGCTCCGGTTCCTTGGGGACTTGGGTGGGGTCCTTACAAATAGCCTTACCGGGTTTAAATGGACATTAAACACGGTAAGGCTATTGAGCTCATTAATCATATTTTATTTAATATTCTTTTATATGATCATATAACGAAAGAAGACTGAATCGTGTTTTGGAAATTCATTTTTTTTTTTTACACATTTAACTATTATGCTAAATGTAAATTATTGTATGCTTTGTGTCGTAGGATATGTTAGGTGGTAGACCGTATAAGCGAGGTGGTCGTGTCTAATATAGGGGGCGTTCCTCCCTCGGTACTTCAGTTAGCCGAGGCGAGAGTGGTGATGAGGGTCATCTGTCTGCATTCACTGGTACACCCTCTCCCCCATCTTCTGCCAATTCATTCATTGCAGTGCATGCACCCTCACCCCGAGAAAATATCTTCGTAGGGGATGCTTTTTTGGGTGATGCTGCATTGAATGTTGGCCGAACCACCACCGCCACCCAACATACGTCTACCTCTTCAGGAGG
The DNA here is from genome assembly GCF_014633365.1 of Diospyros lotus. Lineage (NCBI taxonomy): Eukaryota > Viridiplantae > Streptophyta > Magnoliopsida > Ericales > Ebenaceae > Diospyros > Diospyros lotus. Next base: position 26,014,056 of record NC_068342.1, read on the forward strand.
TGTACTATCCACCCCCACACCAACGTCTACATCTTCACATGTACAGCTGCCCACACCAGCATCTACAGACACACGTTAAGTGATCACGCCTAGGGGCACAGACTTGTATGTATTTCTTGTTTCATAAACACGCATAATCCTCTCTTACATATTAGGAAAGAGTTTAATAGCGATGTATGTGTATTTATTTATGCGTATTACTAATTGTTGTGTGTTATAATAGGTTTAGCAATCCTCAATGTGTTCATGAAATTACAAAAATAATTAAGAAAAAGTTTGATCGTCCGACTTACTCATTTGCAAAAATAGACCCAGCTCTAAAGGAGTTATGGTTTGAAGAGTTTAAGGTACTGTGATCAAGTTCTACTTATTAATCTTTCTACATTTTCAATTTTATCATGGCACTACATTTTCAGTTTTATCATAGTTGCTATCACCATAACCATAAATTTGCAGAAACTATACGCATGGGATTCAAAACATGAATATGAAATTCATAGGCATTTCAATAAAAAAGTAAGCGATTAAAAGATATGTTGGCTGTCATTAGAAGGGATCAAAGTAAGAAGCCAGATTGGATTGGTAGAGATATTTTCGAAGAAATGAAGAAATTTTGGAGCATCGAAACTTATAAAGCAAAGTGTGAAAAAGCCAAGAAAAATTGAAGTTCTGAAGTTGGAGGAAATGTTCACACTTGTGATTCCATACCCTTATCTGAGCACAAGAATAGATATGTATAATCACAAAACGTATTTCCTTTTTTCCTTTATTCATTTCACTTGATTATTTTTCTATATAAATATAGTTGTATGAATGACTTTTTTCATTGTAGATTAAAGAACATGGTGTCGAGCCTACTACATCTCATTTATTTGTGATGACCCACACAAAAAAGGGCACATCAGAATTTATTGATAGAAGATCAAAAATTACGTACATAAGTACACATTACTTATCTTGTTGCAATTTTAATATTTATGAAATTGGCTTTCCTACCAATTATTCATTAGCTAACCACAACTTTTACAGGATGAATTTTAGGCATTGTAACAAGCAGCTTCATCTCAAGCACATGAGAAGGACCAAGTCCAAGAGGATGGAAGTGATGATGCCTAACACACACAACAAACTATTGATGATAGCAGTCTTTGGGTGCAGGTTGTTGGAGGTAGAAAAAAGGATCGTGTATATGGCATGGGTTCAGAAGCTCATGTTATCCCCTCTCGCTCTACAGGGCCGCCATCGCCAATAGCCCATGCAGATATGACTCAATTGCGTAATGAGGTGTCTGGGATGGTGCATGCTACTGTAGGGGGCGCCATAGATAATGCTGTAGAGATCATCGTTCAACATGTGTTGTAGCGTATGAGAGATGCAGGATATGGATTAAGTGTTGCTGCTACACTTCCACAGTAGTCATACCAAGAATATTCAGACTTGTCTTTTGTTAGATATGCATGTATATTTTTAGCATAATGTTCTTATAGTTAATGATGAATATTAATGCAAGTGTTATTTTGATTTATGCATAAAATTTTGATAGTTTACCATATCAGTTTTTAATACGAATTTTCTTAAATTTAATTGTGCAATTAAACCTGGGCCAAGTGTAATTGCAGAATTATACCTAGGCCAGGTTTAATTGCTAAATTATACCCGGGTCAGGTTTAATTGCCAAATTATATCCTGTCCAGGTTTAATTGCCAAATTATAGTCAGTCTAGGTTTAATTGCCAAATTAAACCTGATTCACCTTTACATGCCCAATATTTCTCGACAGATTCGCGACAGATTTTCAGTTGGTAAAATTTCTACTATTGATCTCTTTTAAAAATTGACTAATTAATTAGAGATTGAAAAGTCGTCGGTAATTTCAGTCGCAAAATACTACCAGGATATATCGGTCGCTAATTTGGTATTAAATGCATTTCATTAGTTTAGTGACGAAAATATAATCCATCACTCACTTGGTTGGTATTTTTGCGACTAACATGGTATTCAGTCGATAAAAATTACCGACGAGCTGTTTTCCGACCGACACATTCGGTCAAAAATTCTGTCGCGAAATCAGTATTCTCTCAATAAATTGGTCGAAAAATCTGTCGCAAATGGGATTTTTTCTTGTAGTGTTTGAGCAATAGAAATTTTTTTTATCCACTCAATTACAAATCATTATTTACTCAATTAAAAAAGATCCTTACTCTAGTACAAAAATTATTATTCGATTCAATTTTAAGTCTAAAGACCAGGCTTATTTTCAACTTATGTTTACTTGATTACAAAGAATATTTACTCAAGTAAAAAGCGATCTTTACTCGATTACAAAAACAACTTACTTGAGTATGAATTAATCATTATTTGAGTACAAGATCTATAACTCAATTATTTTTAACCCAACAAAAGGATGCATTATAAACTCGAGTACAAAGACTTATTTAATAGAGAATTTTTTTATCTTTATTTGATTATGTTTACATTTGTAATCGATTATTTTTAAGATAGACTAAGCGTTACTCGATTACAAGAAATGTTTGACTTAATTAACTTACACTTGGAAAATTCACTTAAACCTATTTGATCATTGAGATACGTGATTATTTTGAGCTCATTAAAAAAACTTTTGAGTGAATTACTCGATTAAAAACTAGACTTTCTCAAATGCTTTAGATATCATTGATAATTGTTTTAGTCATCATCCTTGAACCAAATTTACTAATTTTCTCATTAAATCAAAACACCAAATTTCTTAACAATCTCCCATTTTTTGATTTATGAGCCTATTTGATGATGATAAAACATTTTTTTTACCATAGAAGCTATTCTTTAAACATATAGAGAGGCTCCCCTTGAATGATTGAGAAGCTCTCCCTAAAAATATTAACCTTTTTTTATATTTGATCCTTTTCTCCCCCTTTTTTGTCATTAACAAGAATAGGCTCCCTAGAATCAATAAAGAGATTGCATAACGATGCTTCCCTTAACATATTGGATATTAGCAAGAAATTTTTCTTTATTTTGTATACTTTAAAATTTGTGAACACAATAAGGAAAAGAAACTTGAAGATTTCATTTAATGTAAATAGGTACATTGAAAGTTTAAAGGGGTACATTATTAAAAAAAAATACATTGTAGATCAAAAACAAAAACATAAGATCCTATTCTATTGATGGTGGTGGAGGATCTTCTTTGCTGGCTGTTTCTTCTTCCATTGTAGTTCTTGAAGACCTTTGAGCAATTGATTTGAGTCTTCTAGTTGAGTACATAGTTGTTTTGGGTTCAACTAGGCCTTCCTCCAATTTTTGTTTCTTATACTCCACCTTATCTATTCTCTCCATTATTTCTTCTTGATTATTGATAAGTCTCAAGATGGAGCTTGTGAGGAATTCAGCTAAGGGCATCCTCATCGTTAGCTAAAGAGATAAGGAGGTAAGAGTTTGAGGATTTTGAGAAGTAGGTTGAGGAGTAGATTGAATGTAACGACCCGTTATTAGGGTCTAGATTTTTAGGGAATTTAAGTATGCTTGGTGTATGTTTGTAGAGTGTAAGAGGGTGAGTTGGTTGCAAGCAACAGCTGTCGATAGATTTTCTCAAAATTGTTGATCGATTGAGGAAGTTGTTGATAGATTACTTTGAATCTATCAACTGATTGATGAAATTGTTGACAAATTGTTTGAGACTGTCGAGCGATTGTTACCTGATTCATCTTCTTAGACCATTTTTAGGTCGGTTAGGTGGTGGTGGAGCTCGATGTGTGCCTCCTAGAAGTCTTTGGCTTGTGTTAGGACATTCCTATAACATCTAAGGGGCTATATAAATAAAGAGAAGAAAAGAGAAAGGGAGGAAGAAGCAACCGGCTAAGAGAAACATAGAGGAAGAAAGGAAGGAAAGAAGAAGAAAAGGAAGAGAAGGAGGAGGCAACAACTGAAGGAAATTCCTCCTCTAGTTTAGGTAAGTTCCTCTTCTTTCTTGTCTTCTCTACAGTTTGAATTCTCTATTTTCTAGTCTCCTTTGGGTTTCTTGAGTTGTGAGCTCTTTAAGGGCCAATCTTGTTGTATTTCTTCCAAAAGCTTGAATAGGGCTTGGTTCTCCTTATATTTCTTCATGGACTGATGCCTAGCCATGTTGGGGTAAGCTCTAGTTCGGTGCATGCATGTCGATTTGTGTGATTTGGGTCCTTCATGTTGCTATTTATATTGTTAGATGTAGGGGCTATCGACCAATTGGGCATGAATGTCGACCGTTTGGTGTTGTAGGGGGAAACCATCAACTGGCTCAAGCAAGCTGTTGACCGTTTACCCCTAAGACACAAACTATTGATCAATGCTTGGGATTTTGTTAACCGATCCTACCTTGTTTGTATTTTACAGCCTTTAATTATGTTAATGTGATGTTGGGGTTTGGGTTTGCATCAAGAAGAGGCTAATGGATGGGAATGAGGTGAAGTGAGCTTAAGGATTATTTCATATTTCTCGATTTGCATTTGTGCTTCAACTTTTCTCTCAAAAGGCTTTGATCTTCATTTGTATTTATTTGTTTCAAGCCTTATATCATTTTGAGAGATCTTGTAAATAAGAGATTCATCTCTTAGATTCTCTCTTATTGTTAAAATTTTATATTTCCTAGCTTGTTGTGATAGAAGACTTGCTCTTTGAAGCAAGGGGTTGTAATACTTAGTTAGGTGCTAGAAGGCTTACTTATATAAGCAAGAGATTTGTAATTTCCTAGTCTTGGACTAGAGGGCCTACTTGGTCAAGTAGGAGGTTATAGTGGATTGGTTTGAAAAATCCTTAGTGAGGAGTTAAAGTAGTGGATTAGGCTTGGGTTAAGCCGAACCACTATAAATCATTTGTGTTCTCTTGTGCTTGTGTTCTTTGTTTATTTATCTTTTCAAGTATCTCTATATTTCTCACTTGATTCATATATTTAACTTTTCATTGAAAAAGATTTCATATTTTTCAATCTTGTGTTCTTCATTGTCAAGACGAGATTGTCTTCATACGGTTGATACCTCATCGTGTCATTTAAAGGTCTTGAGGTTTAATGAAGCCGTGATCTTCATATACGACATCTCCTTTTCATTAAAAGAATTTTTAAAGAAAAAAAAAATTTATATACCAATTCACCCCCTCTCTTGGTGTGTGCCATATCATTTCAATCCTAACAACCAAATGCCAATGTAATAATAATAATAATACCAATGTATGCATACCATCACATTGTGAACCATTATCCACCCACTTTCTAGTTTTATACCAGGTGCGAATTATGAGTTGAAGCTCCCACTATTAGGCAAATGTCTATCGCCTTACTAGGATATCCTTTCCCTTATTTGCATTCATAGCCGCAACGCAAAATAATAGGTGCGTTATGTTTCATATATGAAAATGCCATGCATATGCCATACATCACAATACACATGAATTGAGCACGACCGAATTAAACACCCATTAACATGCTTGGAATTACTCATTTCGCCTTGCACATCATAACCATCCACATCCATTAATCAATCATGATATAAAACCCAACAACGCACACATGATCACATAATATTCTCCCCATCTTCCAAAAATAGCAATCAAGATTATAAGTTGATAGAAGAGCTTATTAGAAGCTTGCATGATGATTCGAGGGTGGATTGGAAGCCTCAAAAGAAGGATTGGGTGACTAGAGGAAAAAATTGATTGATAAATAGGAGGCAATTGTTGACCCTAGAAGACAATGCCATGATCAGTTGACAAATTCGCCCCTATCTGTTGACTATCAAAACCTTATAAAGCCATCAATTGACAAATGAGGCTTAATTTGTTGACCAATAGATCCATTTTCAACGAACGATTGGCAAATAAGAAGAAATTATCAACCGAGAAAGAATGCAATTCCCACCATTAGTCGATAGACACAGCCAAAATGGTTAACAAATACCAATGAAAATGATAAGTTCAAAGCAAAATATGTGCAAGATACACCAAATTCTTGTATGCAACTTAATTCTAACAATAAACTCGCCATTCCTTCGAAAAGATGGAGTGAACCAAAACTCGATTTGGATCTTTAAGAAAAATTTTCAAAAATTTAAGAAAAACTACATGAGTAACAAGCAACTGGATTTAGACCTTTTTTTATCAAAAATATAGGGATTTCAAGGACCTAAAATCCGAGAATGGACAATTCGAAAGACACTGAATGAAGAGAAAAATCAAGCTATACAACTGTAGAGGAAAGGAGAAAAATGAGACCTTGCATGAGAAGCAAAGAAGGATAAGATCTTGCTATATAAAGAAAAAGAATAGGAACTTGCCTTTAGGAACTTTTTGATTAATGAATCGAAAGAAGAAGAAAGCCACGTAACAAGCCGCTGGAACAGCCACCCAATCTCCTTTTAGAAGCTCCAAACTAAGAAGAAGATCCATGGAGATAACAAGAGAAGAAAGATGAAGAAGAAAGAATGAAGTGAAGAAGGGAAGCTTGCACACCAAGCTCCCTAAATCTGCCAAAATGCACATTTTTCCTCTTTTCCCCACAAATAAACATATTGACACACACAAATCCCCTTTAATACCCATTTCCACATAATATCCATCATATATATATATATATATATACACACACACAATCGGCAACCACCTCTTCCAATTTTAATTTTAGCCCACTAATTTTGACTCTTTCACAAGCGCAAGCATGCACACATACATACTCATGCTTTGGCTCTTCCTCACTTAATTTCTTTGAATTTTCTTTTCTCAACTCTTTTGACTTTTTAACCCTCACTTAATTCTTATTTTAACAATTCATTACGCAGCAATTAACTTTTCTATTTATTTCTTCTTTTTTATTAACTTTTCAACAACTTAAATTTCTATTACCTTGACTTGTCAACTATCATATAAATTCATTTTCCTCTGACTATTTCATACACATAAATTCTATTCATTTTAGGCTTCTCAACATCGCATTAAATATTTTAAACATATAGTTCAAGTAATGTCAAAATATATCACAGAATAATAATGACAAAATAAATTACATCCGATAGCGGGTCATTACATTTACTATTTAAAAGTAGGTGAAAAATCAACTAACTTGGAAAGGAATAATAATTTGCTCGAACTCAAAATTTATAAAAATCTATTCAGATTGAACGTGATTAACCATGGGCTTTGCAAAGGAAACCAGATGAATCAAATGATATTGGGTTAATTAGTGGGAAAACATTTAAAAAGTTGAGAGAATTTAGAATTCAAAGAATCCATTGATTTTTGAAAAATAAAAAAAGATAAAATAAAAATGAGACAAAACTATTTTAGATCGAATTAATTTTCAAGTTAGGCCATGATCAGTTAGAGTCAGGCTTAAAGGCCTGTGAGTAGTCGGAAGCAAGCGCATGAAAATAGAAAAAAAAAAAATTAAAATAAACATGTAGCGTGCTACTGGCTACAACAGCTGCTGCAAGGAGCCCCATGCATTCTATGCATAGAAATAAATAGAAATAAATAAAAGGGCATTAAGGTTTGAGCTGCATAATAAACTCCCTATTCCACTTTCACGAAAGGGGGCCTGCAAACCCCCCCTCCCCATTGGTACCTTATGCCCAACAAACCAAACAATGAAAAAAAGGGACTGCATACATCAAAATGAAGTTAGAAGCTAAGGAGCAAAATGAATCTCATTTAAGCACAAAGCAATGCGACATGATGCGTAATATAGTCTTATATAGCATGTCTGCGTACATGATCTCTCAAACAGATAATGTTGCATTAAAGAAAATGGGTTTTCTATCCATAGTCATGAAACTATTGCTATAGTTTGATTCGGTGTGCTTGGGGCATTATCTCTTTTACTACGGGATGAGAATTGATTTACATTTTGGAACAATCTTGCAAGTTGGCCATTGGTAGAAGCTTTAATTAATATAAAGTGGGTTATCATCATTGGTTCATAAGCAAAAGTTTTATTTTGATTATGAATTTTGAGTTTCCAGCATGCTATTGGGACTCTTTCATTCACATTTTTTTCACAATATATAAAATTTGAAAAAAGATTTTTCTAATATATATAAAAATTTTAAAATATATATATAACAATTCTCATAAATATTCACAAAAAAAAAAAGTATATTTGGCTACTTGTGTTAGTGTCATCCTTTCTGTTAATTTCTTTTGTAAGAGATATTCCCATTTACTTAACATGATATATTCTGATAGAAGAAAAAATTAGGGGATACTGCCATATATGTTATGTTGAATTTGTCATAAATTGGTATTTATATTTCATAAATGGATGCTATATCAATTCTCCAAAAAAGTTATCAAAAATATTCAACATTAATTCTAAACTAAATATCCAAACCGTTCAACCCCCATAAATAGGAAGCAAACTATGTGCTTCAATCAACCAAGTGTTGTTTGATTTCATTCTTAATTAACTAAAAACACTCTGACCCTATCTTTCAATTCTCCCACCTATCAATGTTGAAACGTTAATCCTCTTGTGAAAATGGAATTCTACTGTATATATCTGTTTGCCTAGAGGATTGAAAGCACACCCGTGAGATGAACTGTTTAAGGATTGAAACAAATTAAAGAACCGCACAACAAAAGCCCTTTTGTTTCTTTTAGCGATAAAACATCAGCATAAGAGGAAGAAGGAAATGAAAGGATATGCATATCATATATTGGGTTATGAGAAGTGGGATTTACAGCAGCTCTTGATCAAATGGAATGCCTTCTTCTGGTTCTGGTAACAATAATCCATTCTCGTCGTAGTGAAGGGCTCCAGATTGATGCAGCGGCCTGCACCTGCCCCCCATCAGTATCCTCTTCTTGCACAGTGAAAGTTTTTCCCCATCTTCTTCGTCTTCTTCTTTCTTGTCTGATTCTTTTTCAGTTCGCTTGTCGATAATGGCCGCCTTCTCTCTCCCCATAGACATCTTGCTTGAACTACTACTCTGCTGCTTTCCTTTACCCCCACATCTACTAGCCCCTTTAAAGAATCTGAGGCCACTCCTCTTAAGAAATATGTTTGAGAAAGAAAAGAATCCCTGTTTCGACTCTTCTTTTGATGAGAACTTGTGGCCATGATCAAGACTGCTTCCACCATGCTTCTCTTTCCCATCTCCAATGTTCTCCAAGATTTTCAAGGAATCCTGTTCATCAACCTGCTCATTATCCGCCGAAACCCGAATCTCCTTCTCTTCTATGCAGTAATCTCTCAAAGTCTTCGAAACACTACTACTCTTTCCCCCTCCACGTTGAATGTTCCCATCTTTTGCACGAGTAGTCGGATAGGAGATCTCTGGAGATTTCTCGTTGCCAAGCACATTATTGAAGGCGATAGGACTACCGGTCGCCACTGCTTTCTTTGGCGGCAAAAGGTTTGATCTGGAGTGCCTGGGCCAATATCGCTTGCTGCGATCGGCGGAGCCATCAGTTTCATTGCCGCTGGACGTGCTTCTTCTTCTCTGGTGCATGGCCTTGGATAGTAACTTGGGAATCTTGATTCTTATTTTGGGCTGAGACATAATGGTGAAGTAAGTGAATGATGAGAGCGAAGACGTTCTTGTTCTTGGTAAGTTATTTGCGTTCTTTCTTGAAGTGCTTAGAGCCCTGCATCTATAGGGCTTATCTTCTTCCCTTGTTTTCTGCAGAAAAGACTCCATTTTTGCGCCTCAAAGCCAGAGGAATTAAGTGACTGGAAAATTAATCAACAGAAATGAACTTTTTTATATCAAGTACCAGAGAGAGAGAGAGAGAGAGAGAGAGAGAGAGAGAGAAAGAGTCGTAGGAGTTGTTGGTCTCCTATTTTTTGGGTACTGGGAAGATCGCTTTTTTATCCATTTCAAGTAACGTCCATATTTTGGAACTAGATATATAGAATTCGAATTGGAGGGTGGATTACTGATTTCGATTATTCAAGATTAAGGATAATGGAAAAGGTAGGTTCATATTTTTTTTCTTCTATGATTTTGATTCGAACCACTTGTGTCAGTATTTAAATAACTCAATTACGAATTGGAGAAGACCTGTTGAAATCTACCTAATTAATTAACATTTTATTTAGTCCTTGGTACATATATATATATATATATATACATATACATGGACATATCTTACCAAGACCAAGGACTTCTTCATTCTCATCCTTCACCATTATATCTCTGCTCAAGCTGAGCATCAAGATTCCCAAGTTACTATCCGAGGCCATGCACCAGAGAAGAAAAAGCATGTCCAGCGGCAATGAAACTGATGGCTCCGCCGATCGCAGCAAGCAATATTGGCCCAGGCACTACAGATCAAGCCTTTTGCAGCCCAAGAAAGCAGTGGCGACCGGTAGTCCTATCGCCTTCAATAATGTGTTTGGCAACAAGAAATCTCGAGAGATCTCCTATCTGACTACTCATGCAAAAGTTGGGAACATTCAACGTGGAGGGGGAAAGAGTAGTAGTGCTTCGAAGACTTTGAGAGATTACTGCATAGAAGAGAAAGAGATTCGGGTTTCGGTGGATCATGAGCGGTTGACGAACAGGATTCCTTGAAAATCTTGGAGAACATTGGAGATGGGAAAGAGAAGCATAGTGGAATCAGTGGCTTAGGAGGAGGATCAGTGGCCACAAGTTCTCATCAAAAGAAGAGTCGAAAGCGGGATTATCATTATCATCTTTCTCAAACATGTTTCTTAGGAGGAGGATCAGTGGCTTCAGATTCTTTAAAGGGACTAGTTGATGTGAGGATAAAGAAAAGCAGCAGAGAAGTATTTCAAGCAAGATGTCTAGGGGGAGAGAGAAGGCCGCCATTATCGACAAGCGAACTGAAAAAGAATCAGACAAGAAAGAAGAAGACGAAGAAGATGGAGAAAAACTTTCACTGTGCAAGAAGAGGATACTGATGGGGGGCAGGTGCAGGCCGCTGCATCAATCTGGAGCCCTTCACTATGACGAGAATGGATTATTGTTACCAGAACCAGAAGAAGTCATTCCATTTGATCAAGAGTCTGTAAATCCCACTTCTCATAACCCAATATATGATATGCATATCCTTTCATTTCCTTCTTCCTCTTATGCTGATGTTTTATCGCCAAAAGAAACAAAAGGGCTTTTGTTGTGCTGTTCTTTAATTTGTTTCAATCCTTAAATTGTTCATATCACGGGTGTGCTTTCAATCCTCTAGGCAAACAAAAATATATAGGAGAATTCCATTTTCACAAGAGGATTAACGTTTCAACATTGATAGGTGGGAGAGTTGAAAGATAGGGTCAGAGTGTTTTTAATTAATCAAGAATGAAATCAAATAACACTTGGTTGATTGGAGCACACAGTTTGCTTCCTATTTATGGGGGTTGAACGGTTTGGATATTTAGTTTAGAATGTTGAATAGTTTTTTATAACATTTTTGGAGAATTGATATAGCATCCATTTATGAAATATAAATACCAATTTATGACAAATTCAACATAACATATATGGCGGCATCCTCTAATTTTTTTTCTTCAATCAGAATATAACATGTTAAGTAAATGGGAATATCCCTTACATAAGAAATTAACAAAAAGGGCTAAAAAACATGCTTTAAAGGGTTGTACCATAAAATTTGATTTCATAAAAAATGCAGTATGTCAAACATGGAATTCAATTCCTAGATGTGACATTTTTTATGGAATTTCCATACTATCAAACACACCCTAACACAAGTAGTCCAATATACTTTTTTTTGAATATTTATGAGAATTTACATATATATATATTTTAAACTTTTTATATATATTTGAAAAATCTTTTTTCAAATTCTATATATTGAGAAACAAATATGACTAGAAACTCAATTGTTAAAAGATGATGCACATTCTAAAAATTAAGAGAAGATAATTTCAAGAGAGAAATCTAGAGATTTGGAGGAAAATATGCAAAAGTAAAGAAAAGTCTAGAAACTATTAGGCTCCGTTCTTTTTACTGTTTTCAAGTTATTTTTAGTTTTCAATTTTCTAAAATAATGAAAATGCGTTTTCTTTGTTGTTTTAAAAAATATATTTTTGAAAACAAAAAAACAAATTGTAAATAAAAATCAAAACAATAAAATGTTGTTTTGAATGTTTTCATTAAAAACAAACTCTAAACTCAAAACACATTTATTTATTCATATTTTATTATTGTAATGGGAAAAAATATTACAAAATTCATTAACTTTAAAATGTATATATTTTTTTAATAATATATTAACATTAAATATTTCTAATTTACCGAATAATCAAATTTATTGAATAAAATATCATTAAAAAATTATTTTCAAAATTTCAAAGAAAACCTATTTTTTAATTTTCTGTTTTGAGAAATAATTTTTCAAAACGACAAAGAGAACGTGTTTTCAATTTTCTAAAAATAGACTATCAAAGCAAAAAACTGAAAATGAATTCAAAACTGAAAATTGAAAAGTAAAAAAAAACACAACCCTAATTTTTTTTTAAATAGATATTTAGAAAGATCTAAGAAGATATCTAGACTTAGAACCATCTAGGAATTATTATCTAAGAAAAATGAAAAATTCTCTAGAAAATGGGTGAAACAACCATGGGAGCCTATAAATAGGCTTGGGGGGGGGGGGGGGGGGGGGGGGGGGGGGGGGAATATATAAGGCAAGCCAAGAAAATTACAAACCAAGTGCCTCTCAAAGTTTTTTATCAAAGTTCTCTACCATCTTTCTAATTTTAAAGACAAGGCCTCCAATACACATTACAAAAAAATTGATTTTTTGCGACGGTTTTAAAAATCATCACAAAACATGGTGTTTTGCGACAGTTTTTTAACATTTTGCGACGATTTTTCAAAATTGTCGCAAAATTCAGAAAATAATTTATAATTAAAAATTAAAAATAAATTTTGTGACAGTTTTTGAGAAATCGCAGCTAAATTTATAAAATAATTAAAACTAAAAATAATTTAACATTTGCGGCGGTTTTGAAAAAATCTCTACTAAATTTAGAAAATAATTAAAAAATAAAATTAAATAATATTTGCGACGATTTTGAAAAATCGTTGCAAAATTCATTAAAAAATTTTATTTAAAAAAATAAAAATAAATTTAACAAAATTTTAATAATTTTAAAAATAAATTTTAAAAAATTATATAAAATCTTTTTTTAATCAATTAATTTAATTTATTTAATTTAATTAATTTATTTTTAATTTATATCAAAAAATAAAAAATATAATTCTGAAAAATAATAGTTGGATTAGTATATAATTTATATGCGTGATTATATAATAAGGATGTTTCGCAGGTTTGATGGTTTCGCGCTCGTATGCGCATAGGGGAGGTCTCGACCATGTGGCGCGTAGCGGCCAAGCGCGCACATGTGTGCACGTGAGCACGCCCCTGCGTGCGGGCCTAGGCGCAGGCGGCCGAGTGAGCGGCCTGGCCGCTGTATGCGCGGGGGCATTCCAAAAATTCAATTTTTTTTTGGAATTTTAGCGGTAATTTTTTGTGGCGATTCTGAAACTACCCTAAAATTCAATAATTTGGAATTTTTTGAGAAGATTCCAAAATTGCAACTAAATATTTTAAAAATTGCTGCTAAATCACTTATTTTGCAACGGTTCTTAAACCGCCGCAAAAAATATGGCTTAGCGGTAGTTACTCCAGCGGTTGCTGAAAACCATCACTAAATGCTTTGCAACGCTAAATGCTCTGCGACGGCTATATACAAAAAAAAAAAAAAATGCCGCTAAATACCTTTTTTTTTTTTTTTTGTAGTGATAGCCATTGTAATATCACTTCCATCAATACAATTAATTTTTTATTTCTAAAACTATGAACTACTTCAATCCAATTTCTTTACCTTTAAACATTTTCATCAATTACTAAAATTCCAACAATTGGTATTAAAGCCAAGTTCATTCACTACTGGGCATATTCTTCCTCTATCCATAAAAAAATTCATCCTTTTTGTTGGTTAGAAAAATACCCAAGAAAGGGGTGAATTAGGTTTTTTGAAAATTAATTATTTTACTTCTTGTTAAAAACACTTAATTTTTGTGATCTTAATAAAGTGTGATTGAGCAAGTATATGAAAATTTAAATCAATCAACCCACTACAACAAAAATGATTTATTGAGACATCTTTTAAAAAGTGTCCTTTAAAATACCATTTTAAGGCACAATCTAAAGAAGTGTTCTACTACAATAACTCTAATGAGGCACAACAATTAAGTGCCCTAATAGACAAATTTAAGTGTTTTATAAAATACCATTTTAAGGAACAATTTAAAAAAGTGCCCCAATAAAATAATTCTAATGAGGTATGATGATGAAGTGCCTTAATAGACAAATTTAAGTGCCCCCCATTAAAATCATTCTAACGAGACACTTTGATGAAGTGTTCTAATAGACAAATCTTAAGTGTCACAATAGAATAATTCTAATGAAACTTAGATATACTATAAAATTAATATAAGCACATATATTAATAAGATGATGTGTAGATTAGGTGGTCATGTACGTACAAGAAGAAGGAAAGGTTCAGGGTTCGAGTTGAGGAGAAGGGTAAGTTGGAGTTAAGAGAAGATCTTGTGAGGGATGTGAAGAATAAATTTATAGTGATTTTTTAGGCATTTTTAAATGTTGCAACAAACTTAAATTTATAGTTGTTTATGGGGCATTTGTAAGTGCCTCTTGGGGCACAATTACATGCGACATTATTATTAGTACCCTAATAGTTAAAATACCCCAATAAACTATCTATTAAGGCATTTTTAAATGTCTCTTAATCCAAAATTTGTTGTTGTGACCAAAGGAACAAGAGAATTTTTATAGAGGTTCAGTTCTACAAAGCCTAGTCCTTTCTCTCAAGACTGAGCTTAAGGTTCTACTATGGAGAAATAACACTAGCTTTTAATTGAAACTAGAACCAACATACAATCATTTACCTAAGCAAGAAACCATTAGCACACAGTTAGCAAATACAAATCCCTCATACAATACGTGAGTAAAAATAACAAATTTACAACCAGAGACAATTTCAAACAAGTCACCAAAGTTGATAATTCCACTAGCTAGCACACTTCTAGTACTTGAATTTTCTCACTCTTGTTTGAATACTCTACCATAGTTTGTTCTTTGTATTTTTAGCCCTCATACTTATTTTATATTTAGCCCTCATACTCATTCAAAATTCTTCAGCTTTAATAGCCTCCAGCCAGCACTTGTTGATATCTTAGAGAACAAAAACAACAGTAAAATATTTTACACAAAGAAGTCAATACAGAAAGCTATAGGGACAACCTGAGGTCAAGATTAGTCATAAACTTTTTGAGACAAAGCTCATGAGAGTTAGAGATAAGAATCTTCAAAAAGGATAAGTAAAAATACTTTTTCTAAAAATGATTTTACTTTTTGCATGAGGAAATCAGACCCTGATTTTGAGGTTTAAGGTAAAAACATATTTGAAAAATATACCTTTTGGTGTGCAACAAAAAGAGATGCAAAAAATAGGTACAATACAATCAGCAATGACAGTTAAACTTCGATCAATCTAAGGCACAACTTCGGTTGACTAAAGTTGTCCAACAACCAATTACATAACTTCAGTCGAAGGCTAGGTCGACTTAAAACACGAGGCCAAATATTCTGGCCTACTTCGATCGATTGAAGAATAACTTCAGTCGACCTAAATGGCATACAACGAGAATAAACCATTCTGGCTCACTTCAATCGACTTAGGCTAAAACATTAGTCGACTGAAGATACATAAAAATAAAAATAAAAATATCTTCTACTTCACAAGAGACTAATAAAATACATTTATATCATAAAAATATTTTGTTATCATCAAAATTTTATCTACTTACCCTTGAGTTTAATAATCTCCCTATTTTTATAATGTCAAAAATTCCATGTTTTTCTTTATGATAGACAAAATTTAAACATAGCTCCTCCTAAGGATATGCTCCCCTTAAATTTATGCATAAAATATATTTGAGATAAAATATTTAATTGATAAGTATTTTAATAGATAAGACATATTAAATATAAGATCAAGACAAGACATAAGGATCAAATAACATCATTTTCATTTAGCATAAGAAAAAAAAACATGGGAGTACATAAGATCAAGACAAAAGATAAAACATGAGGTACTTTCTCTCTCTTTTTGTCATAATCAAACTAAGATCTACTCATGAGATATAGAGGAGGAGGAGGAAAATAACTCTCGAGCCTGGTGAGCCGGTCCTCAACTTGGATAATCCGAGTGCCCACGTCCAAGATGGCGTTAAGTATATCTTACATAGAGGGACCCAGGCAAGCAGAAGACAAAGTGCCACTAATAGGATCATGAACCGAAGTGGGTGGCATATCGGTGGCCCAAGCATACTCAACCTCTTCATCAATAGAGTCGTCCTGAGCTCCATAGAACTCTGGATTCTTCTGTTAGATCCCTTATAGCTTAATGCAACGCATGCGGCGTAGAGTGCCCATGTGAATCCGATTTATGGGTTTGAGGGAAACGGAGTACTCATTCTCAAGAGGAACACCGAAGTGTTTGAAGATAAGAGTGAGAAATATGCCATAAGAAAGAGGTGTAAACCTCTTAGGATCATAGACATTCATACGATGATCTATGATATAGAGCAAATTGATAGGGAGTTTATGAACAAAACACCAAAGGATTTCAAATTCAAAAAATGAAATGTGATTGAAAGACCCACTTTTTGGAACAAAACAGTGACAAATGACTAAATACAGAAGGCGAGTGGTAATGTCAAAGTCTTTACACAAAGGCATATAAGATTGAAAATCATGATTTTTAGTGAGAGTGCAAACGGTTGAAACGGGTTCAAAATTTGGGATTTTATAAGTCAATTGTTGGGTTTCAAAATTTTGGATATAAGAGGCATATAAGACTAAATGTAGAAGGCTCTGATACCAATTGTTGTACAGAAAAATACCAACATTAAACTCAATGTTAATGTCCTTGACTTTGGATGAAATACAAACATGACGGTCAAGGGGGATAAGGCCAGGATAAACTAACTCTTCGATAGTGAGAAATGGGTCCCACTTACCAAGATAGATAGATAAATTAAATTTCTCTTTACGAAGTTCCTCGAACTCAATTTTTCGACCATTGAGGACGACCATTTTCTCCATCTTGGAAAAACAGAAGGCCACTTCTTTAGAAATGAACATGGATGCATTGAAGTCATGGCGGGCCTCTATAAGTCTTTCAAACGTGGATCCCTGGATCCTCTCAGATGTGGAACCTTGGACATGCTTTCTAGATGCTCTTTTTTGGCCATTTGTAATTAAATGGGAATGGGTGGAGATATAGGCAATAGACTAACGAGAGAGTGAGAGAAAACATGAGAGAGAAATGGCCTAAAAGGCCTTTAAATAGAGTTCAGTCGACCTAGGGTTGTCACATTCGTGGTAACTTCGGTTGACAAAAGTTTCTCTTCAGTCGACCGAAGATGGGCAGAATGCCCTATCCTCGAACCAATCAACTTTGATCGACTAACTCTATAACTTAGGTCGACTAAAGATGGACAGAATGTCCACCCTTGAACTACCTATACTTTGGTTGACTAATCCTCTATTTTAGGTTGATCAAAGATGGACAGAATGCCCACCCTCGATTCAACTAGACTTTGGTCAGTTGACCCGTAAACTTAGGTCGACTGAAGATGAACAGATTGCCCACCCTCGAATCGAATCAACTTCAATTGACTAATCCATCATCTTAGGTCAAGTGAACATAGATAGCGAAGCAAGAAAAAGAAATAGACCTAAGTTAGCCAAACACATAGATAATAAACTTGAAGAAGCATATTACTCCAAAAAATTTATCATTCCTATAACACCCCACTCTCCCAAGGAGTTAGATAACGTGAGACTTTGGGGATACATTTTTTTTTTTCAATAGAAACTCAACACATAAACCGTTCCCCGACAATCTCAATACACCTTAGCATATCAACTTACAATCATTAATAAACTAAGACAGGTAAATCACCTCAAATGTGGAAGTTAGATCGAAACCTCAATAGAACATAACCGAAACCACTTTATTCATAACATAAAGCCGAACCAATGTTTAACATGATGTCGTCAAAAGGCAAAACATAATTGAAAACGATATACTACAAGCTATCCACTGATCGCTGTCACCACTGCCTTCACCTGGAACGTTTGAATATTTCAGGGACATAGTCCATATTAGATGATAAATCATCTAAGTGAGAGTTTAAAACACTTTTTCATGAATCTATGCAATACATGAACAAACCGACACAACCCGACAAGCCCTAGCCCAAAAGAATCCCACACAACGCTTAACCCAACCACAGGAAAAGAGCAATCTCTCTAAAGGCAGCATCATCACACCGACACATCGACACAACACAGTCCTAGCTTAAGAGGGGCAAGGTCAACGGATCTCCCCAACACCTCGAGAATAATCGTTACCACTCCTAGCCCAAGAGGGTCACATCAACGCGGAACCCGGCTCACCACAATTACATTAGGGATTACGTTCCGACTCAAAAGCATTCAGGAACCATTACCCAATCCCAACTCATATCCCATATGGACCACCAGTCATCCTAGTGAAACTTCCCTAGCCATAAGGCTCAACACGGAAACCTAGGCAATTATCCCGGCATACACACTAGTATAAGATACTCTTATACATTATTCCAACAACACCCTTGAGGAATTACAACTACACTATCCAGACAACATTCCAGGCTGACATTCCATATGAACAACATAAAATGCATGACAATGCCACATTTCACAATTCAATGTATCATATAACAACATTTTATAAAATACAATGCACATGTACAAAACATTTAGGTACGAACCTCCCTCATGAAACCAACTGTCACTGGTTACCGTTTGCATGCAACAAAACCATTTTGCATGAAATCATAGCACATCTAAGTAGAGAAAATACCAAATTTTAGGGTAGAAGTACTCACAATAAAGTAAGTTTTGGGGTGAACACTCACCCCGAATGTATTCGAAATGCCTCGATCCTCGTGTACTGCCTCAATTTGCGTGTTACACCTCAAACACCCGTACTTATACTCAACCTCGAGCCACGATACTCCCTAGACATCATATTTATTTACAAGAGCATCAAAATCAAATTTTCTTAATTTTTCATAATTTTCTCTATTTTCTCATATTTTTCTCCTCGATAATTCCAAAATAATTATCTCCTCAAACATTTTTCCAAATTTTTCAACACAATAATTCCTAAAATAATTTAAGAAAAATACTAAAACAAAATCCCAAAATTACCCCTAGCCCACACGCCCTCACGTGCCTAGCGCATGTCTGTGCGTGAAAGGTGGCGCGTGTAGCCACACGCCGATCTTCTTCCTCGCTTCTAGTAGCTGGCGACTCTTCTGATGCCTGATCTGAGCACACCCTCTTGAGGCCCTTCCTTAGTCGATCCTAATGGTGCCACTTGGTGCCTGAAAAGTCATCAGAAAATGCCTGATTCGCCTCGCGTCTCTGGCCGAGCTTCGAACAGCCTCCAAACGTGCTCCAAACCACACCAAATTCTCCATAATTTCTCCCCTTGATGCAAGGATCAAAATCCCTTTATCCACTCCCTTTGAATCACTCTCAATCGTGAGTAATTTTTGTGCTAAGTTTCGCCCAAAACCTAGCTATTTATAGCCAAAATTTGGCCATTTTTCCACCAATCAGAGGCCAAGGCTTGGCCCCCAAGCCTCCTAACACTGTATACAGCCTTCCCTAGCCCTCAATTGGTCGTCCCATCACCAAAAATAGGCTCCATGTGCGGTGGCAATGCGGCAACCTATTTCCTTGTTGTGTTCACACTGCATTTTCAATTTATTACACTTTGGCCTTCTAGCTAATTTCCAACCTCAATTTACCTCTTTCCTTGAGGCCCCTGATCTTTCTAACAATGTCATTAAGGCCCACAAGTTTTATACTCTCCATTTCATCCTCAAAATTCCTAAAAATTATCCTTTTGACCTCCCTTAGGCAAAATTAGTAAATTATACTTTGGCCTGGTTGATCGATTTGACCCTAAATCCCTTCGTTTCAACCCGAAATCACTCAAGGATTGTTTCATATATAAAATCTAAGTCCTCAAAACACTCCATTGACTTTTTAGAAGTTTCCTACGTCTATTCAATTTTTCAGCCTAATCCATAACTGTACCGAAAACTGTTCCTGATCCAATTTTTTTGACACCTAAAATCAAGCCTCGAATCACTTGTCGATACTATTCCATTTTCCTTAAACATGTAGGGTCCGGGGCACTCCCTTTGGTCGATTTGATCACCTAAAACTGTGATAGTATACCCTATAGCCTTATTCTTTCAATAACTCCACTTATACCCTTCGTAAAATGCCATTTATAACCTCAAGAATTTTTTTTCGGATATTACAATTCCTAATTCTCTTCTAATTTTGAAAAATCGATCATCTCCTAAAGGTTTTGTAAAAATATCAGCCAATTGATCATTTGAGCTTACATATTCTAAATCAATGTCTTCATTTTTTACATGTTTTCTAATAAAATAATGTCTAATTTTGATGTGTTTTGTCCTAGAGGATGGGATTTTTAGTTAATTGAATTGCACTAGTATTGTCACACCTAGAGATGGCAAACGGGCCTGCTCGGCCCGCCACCAAGTGGCCCGCGCGGGCCGGGCCAAATAGGCCCTCTTAAAAATGGGCCAGCAGATTGCTGGCCCTAGCTCGGCCCTACACGGGCTCGCGGGCCAGCCCAGCCCTCCTAGAGACTGAGAGCGAGGGGCACGGACGAGGGCGAGACAGAGGGCGAGGGCGAACCGAGGGTGAGGGTGAGGGCGAGGGCGACAGAGGGCAGCGAGCGAGGGCGGCGACCGTTGAGCGAGGACGAGCGAGGGCGGCGACCGACGAGCAAGGGCGAGGGAGAGACAGAGGGCGAGGTGAGGGCGAGGGCGAGACGAGGGTGAGGGCGAGGGTGACAGAGGGCGAGGGCAAGACAAAGGGTGCGGGCGAGGGCTGTTTGGGGGGGGGGGGTTGTGTGGCCAATTAACGGGCTAGCCCGGCCCACCACCATTTGGCCCACCGGGCCAATCGAGCAGGGCCAAATCGGCCCGGCCTTAAATGGGCTAGCAAAATGCTGGCCTTAGCCCGGTGCCGGGTCGGGCCCCAACGGGCTAGCCCGTCGGGCCAAGCCCATTTTGCCATCTCTAGTCACACCTAATGGGAATATGATTGAACTTGATTCCATAATCTTCCATTTGATACTTTATCCAAAAAAATTGATCACAATAACTCCAAGCTGCTATATATTCGGCTTCAGCTGTTGAGAGTGCAATTGTTGTCTATTTCTTACTAAACCAAGAAATAAGAGAGTTTCCTAAGAGTTGGCAAATCCCATTTGTATTTTTTCTATCAACCTTACTTTTAGCAAATTCAGCATCTAAATACCCAATTAATTCAAAAGAATCAACCTTACTTCTAGTAAAATTAGCATCTAAATACACAATTAATTCAAAAGAATCAACCTTACTTTTAGCAAAATCAGCATCTAAATACCCAATTAATTCAAAAGAATATCATTTTGGATACCAAAGTCCTAGATCTTTTGTTCCTAAAGGATATTTAAAAATTCTTTTCACAGCTGTTAAGTGTGATTTCTTAGGATTAGCTTGAAATCTAGCACCTAAACATACACTTAACATTATTCCAGGCGTACTAGTTGTTAAGTAAAGTAATGATTCTGTCATTCCTCTATATTTTTTTTTTTTATCAACATTCTTCCCATTTTCATCCTTCTCTAACTTAGTTGAAGTACACATGAGTGTTGGACTTACACTATTTAATTCATGCTCAAATTTCTTAAGAAGATTCTTAATATATTTGGATTGACTTATAAATATTCCATTTTCTAATTGCTTTATTTGAAAACTTAGAAAATAATTTAATTCTCCCATTATACTCATTTTAATTTCTTTTTGCATACATTCAGCAAAATCTTTACGCATTTTCTCATTAATTCGTGCTCCAAAAATTATATCATCTACATATATTTGAATTATGAGCATTTCATTTTCTTCATTTTTGATAAATAAAGTTTTATCTATTTTTTTCTCTTGTATAATTCTTATTTAAAAGAAATTTGTTTAATCTTTCATAGCAAGCTCTAGGACCTTGTTTTAATCCATATAAAGCTTTTAACAACCTACATACATGATTTGGATATTTATCATTTTCAAAGTCTAGAGGATGTTCAACATATACTTCATTTAAGTATCCATTTGAAAAAACACTTTTGACATCTATTTGGAATAGTTGAAAATCTTTGCAGCAAGCAAAGGCTAATAACATTCTAATGGCTTTTAATCTAGTTATAGGGGTAAATGTTTCATCAAAATATATTCCCACTTGCTGATTATACCCTTGAGAAACAAGACTTGTTTATTTCTTATTACTGTTCTAGATTAATCCATTTTATTTCTATACACCCATTTTGTTCCAATAACAAGGTAATTTGCAAGTCTATAAACTAATATCCAAGCTTTATTTCTTTCAAATTGACTTAATTCTTCTTGCATGGCCTTCATCCAATTTTCATCATTTTCAGCCTCCTCAAACTTCTTTGGTTCCAATCGAGACACAAAGGCCAAATTTTCACATATGTTTCTAATTGATGACCTTGTTCTAACTCATTCATTTGGATTTCCTAGGATCTAATCCTTAGGGTGATTTTGGACAAATTTTCATTCGTTGGGGAGATTACTTGTATCACTAGAAGAGTTTTTTTATTTTTAATGTTTGATTTTGTTGAGGCAATATTTGATTATAATCTTGAGAAGCATCATCATCATCTAAAGACATTCTTGGTAGAGAAGGTGAAAAGTCATCAAAGGCAACATGCACTAATTCTTTTATAGTTTGAGTTCGTTTATTAAAAACTCTATAGGCTTTACTAATCCATGAATATCTCATAAATATTGCTTCATTAGATTTAATATCAAATTTTCCTAGGGCATCTTTGTTATTATTTAACACAAAATATTTACATCCAAATACATGAAGATGACCAAGAGCTTACATCAAAATATTTACATCCAGATTTAACAACTTAGGTTTTCTATTCCTAAGAAGTTCATATGGTGTTTTCATTAAGATTAGTCTTACAAGAGCTTTATTTAAGATATAACTAGCAGTGTTTATAACTTCTGCCAAAAATATTTAGGTAGGTCATTATCACATAACATTGTCCTAGCCATATCTTCTAGGGATTTATTATTTCTTTCCACCACTCCATTTTGTTGGCCTGTTCTAGGAGCTAGGAAATTATGATCAATACCATTTATGTTGCAAAAGGGTTCCATATCTTGATTATCAAATTCTTTGCCTCTATCACTTCTAATACTAATTACCTTGAAATTACTTTTGTTTTGCAATTTTCTATCGAATTCTAAAAAATAATGATACGTTTCATCTTTTGAGGCTAAGAACATAACCTATGTATATCTAGAGTAATCATTAACAATGACAAGGCCATATCTCTTTCCTCCCAAGCTAAGTGTCCTAGTTAGGCCAAACAAATCCATGTGAAGTAATTCAAGTGGTTTAGTTGTTGATACTATATCCTTGGATTGAAATGAAATTCTTACTTGCTTGCCTTGTTGACATGTGTTAGTGTTGTGTGCCCCAATGCTAGATTTGGATGACATCTAGCAGGTGTGAAACTGGTTACATTCATTGTTTCTTTGTATATATTTATAAAAGACAAGTTTCTTCATTCATGAGCTCTCCAGTTTATCACATGAATGAGTCCTTAGATATTCTATTTGAGAATCTTATTCTCAAGGTGTTGAGACTGTGTGACATGATTATCTAGTAATAGGATGTCTTAAACTATTCCTAATCCTTACATTCTTTGGATGGGGACTCTGATTAGTCTAATATGGACTAGCACATGGGTTACTGCCTTGTTCAATATGAGATACAGATGGGAGGGTGATATGTCACACACCACGTGACATGAGATGTCACTAGTATACCTGTGGGTGGTTGTTGGAGAATAATTAGACAAATGTGATGCCAATAACAGATCATATGGCACGATAGATAATGGTCTTGTCATCAGGCTATGATGGTGTGTTAATCCTCAGACTTGAACCAACATGGTTGTTTTGTATATTGGTGTGCCGAATTTGTTAATGAGCCAAACCATTTAATTGGGAGGTGGAGAGATTCATCTATATTGTTCTGTATAACTAGTATATGGAGACATGTGTTGGGAATAGGATCTGTCGCCCTCATCAATAATTGATGGGGTGAATGTCTTATGTGATCTACTGTTAGTGTGATAGGATAATCCCTGACCAAGGTAGATTGAATATCAAGAAAGGAGTATCCTGATGTGACATCTAGTCACATTGACAAGGTCAGACACATAGTTATTGAGTTTATGAGTTTATCATTTCATGGTTCTTGCTCAGTCGGGACGTTAGGTGATGAAAAAATTATAGAACACGATAACTGTCAGCTATAATAGGTTCGCTTGAAATGAGATTTCACTACCACCTATATTGTCCTGAACTACAACTAGGTGTTATTTAGGAACTCTCGAATCGTTATCGGGATATGGAGAGATTCTGATGATGGGTTGAGGGGTTGACTGGTATTGAAAAGGGTTTCAGTGTTATCTGTCTGCTAGTGGATAGTGAACCTAGAAGGTCACATACCATAATGTCGCGTCTAGTATCGACATCGTGTGCCCAAAGCATCTCAGGGATTAGCAGGTCAAATGTTGACTTTCCATCTTGGAGAGTCGACTTTCCTATGGTGGAAGTCAACTTTCACCAAGGTAAAAGTTGAATTTCGGTCACCCAACTACCACTCTAATTGGGTGCCACATGTTGGCCAATTAGAAGGGGACATAGGTAAGGGGGTGGCTAATTTCGAGAGAAAATAAATTAAAAATGACCAATTTATGGGGTTAGGTTGTTATGTCATCTAAGTTTTATAGTAGCATTGGTGTTATGATGCATGTAGGATGCTCAAGGGGTAGGTGGCAAGAGGCTATGTTCGACTAGTTCTTCTGAGGCTGTCGACCATTTTGTTGAATGCCCAAACTGTCGACTAGTTTCCTCAAATTATCGACCATTTAGCTAGGAAACGAGAAGCTATCGATCGGTCCCTTCAAGGTTGTCAATCATTTCTATCTAGGTGTAACTTCCTAGGCCACCTAGCTAAGGCGATGTGAAGTGGATAAGGTAGTAGGAGCTCTTCTAGAAGGCTTTAGCATGGGATAAGGCTTCCACTAACTCTTTAAAAGGGCTAAGGATGCATTAGTTTGAAGGAAATCTTGTTTTCTCAGGCAGTGGAAAGAAAGAGAAAGGAAAAGAAGAGCAAGAAGGAGGCTGCAGTCGGGTACTTTTAGCCCTTCTCTTTCACTCTCAGGATGTTTAAGGCAAGCTCATCTTCCTTCTTACCTTCTCCATTGTTTGATTTCCCTATTTCTCGACTATCTTTGCGTCTTTCGAGTTGTAAACTCCTTTAAGGGGCAATTTGAAGTGTTTTTTCCAAAAGCTTGAATAGGGTTTTGGCTCTCTTTATGTTTCTTCATGGAATGATGCCTAATCATGTTGGGATAAGTTCCTAGAGGGAATTAGGGTGTTGTGTGTGCAATTCAAGTGTGTTTGTATACAAGTTTTCGAGGGTTGGTTGTAGTGGTTATTGACATGTTGGGCTAAGTTATCTACCATTTGGGTGCTTGCGGGAGGGAACTGTCTATCGATTTGAGGAAATTGTCGACCATTGGCTGGAGACTGTCGACCACCTCTGCAAATATTTCTTATTCAGCATTACATTATGGCATTAGGCTTTGGGTTTGCACTCTGGGTGGATCATATGATATGTGTGCTTTGGCACGAACATCGTAGGTCACTAAAAGCACTGGCATTGCATCGGATGTGTTGTCTATGTGGGTGAAGCACGACTTAACACCTGGTTTTATGGGGTCCTTGTATCATGTTCATGCTTATTTTGCCATTGTATTCTCTATGTGTTGCATTGCATGGTTACCAATGCGCACGATAGATTTATCCACAAGGTATACCCACGAGCTTTAGCTTGAGAGGATGTTATGCAAGCTTCGGCTCTAGAAGATGATATACGAGCTTCGGCTCGAGATGATGGGTGATAGGAGCTATAGTTCTTGGACATATACCAGCCAATTCATGGTTATGACAGGTTTGTATGCAGAACCCTAGGTGCTAGTTTGTGTGCCTTATGTGGGCCCCACGGTTCGTTATGTGTGCATTAATGTGTTGTTGGCAAGTGTATGTTGTGATGCTTCGTGGCATAGGTTGCATGCGATATGTGGATGTGGGTGATGTTTATCCCTAGCCTTGTATCCCTTTTATTCCATTATGCTTACTGAGTCTTGTGACTCACTCTTGCTTTACATCATTTCAGGTAAGGAAAAGACAAAGACTAAGGGCGAGTATAACGGTGTCTGACCTAGCAGATAGATATGTGTGTACAAGGGCATCCCAACTAACAAGTCCTAGGGGAGTTTTGTTAGTCTTGGGTGTTGGAGGGTGTTTGTTCCACCCTTTGTGATACGTCTATGTATGCTTTTGTGTTGATATGTGCACCATGCTTCCTCTATGCTAGTTAGTTTCCTGTGTGGCCATGTTATTGTAATCTTTTATTTGTTTTTCTCTTCCTAAGACTCTAACTCGACTTCCTTGGCTTCCGGAGTATCCGAGGTAGGGCTCTCACAACTTCACACTACTTTTGTCTTCTTTTTCTTCTACTTCCTCTGTTGTTTTCTGCTTCCACTAGAAATTAAATACTAGCAACAATTACATGTGGAAAATTTGAGACGCAGGTACGGGTGATACAAAAACCCCTATGTTTAGCTCGAGAATGGGAGACCAAAATGGTATCGGACAGCGTACTAGGTGTGGACTGACTAAGACCACCACATTGTGAGGTGGATTAGTCTCAGAACAAAAATTGTTTATGTACCTATCTACATCGGACAACAGGTATGTGTGTATTTATATTCATGAGATGAATATGTGCGTTACTTAAATACCCAAACTATGTGTATGGCATGTATGCGTATATTTTGCTACGTGCATCTAATGTGCATAAAAATTTTAAATTTCTCTATACAGCTATACACGGGTTTTCCATCAACATGCATAACACATTTTATATTTTTCAAACTTTATTTTAGGAAAATCTTCTACTAAGTCAAGTCTAACTAATTTTGAGAGTAGATCCATACTAGCATAACCTACTTTCTTATGCCAATTCCAATCTTTGTTAGTTGAAAATAAACATTTCACATTATTTGCTAAGAGGTCATCTAAGTCAACTATATATATATTTTCATGTTTTTTACCAACAAATATGATATTTGACTCATGTTTAACTACAAATTTAGATTATTCAAATATTACAATATATCCTTTATCACACAATTAACTTATACTAAGCAAATTATGCTTCAATTCATCAACAAGCAGCACATTTTCAATAATGGTGGAATGAGCATTACTTATTTTTCCAACACCAATTATTTTACCTTTGGCATTATCCCCAAAAGTTACAAAGCCTCCATCCTTTGGTTTTAGTTTAAGGAAGTTGTTCGGATATTTTATCATATGCCTTGAGCAACCATTATCCAAGAACCACTATGAGCTCTATTGAGACTTTGATTTCTCCTACAATCATTTCAAAAACTTTTTTTTGGTACCCAAACTTAGGCCCGGCATGATTAGCAAATTTCAGAAGCATATTTTTAGATACTCATGCTCTCTTAATTGATTTTCTTTTATATGGACATGAGTAGGCTTTATGACTTTTTCATGACAATAGTAGCATGTACCAAAGAATGATAATTTTTCTTTGGGTTTTTGCCAAACCGTATTTCTAAACAAATTTGGTTAGGGTTTAAAAATTATTTTTCTTTTTATAATTTTTATTTTTCTTATTTTAGACAAAATTCATTTTCTCTTTTACTTAGTTTTTCAAACTCTCATTTTATTTTTCAATACTTTCATTCTTCAAAATAAGAGAAACACTTTCTATTTCAAAGTTTTTGATTTTTATTTTCAAAGCATCATTTTCTTTTCTTAAAGAAGTCATTTCATTTTTTAATATAGCATTTTTGGTAGAAACTTTTTCTAGTTTATCAAAAACATTATAAAAAGCATCAAGAAACTATTCATAGGTCAAATTTAAAGAATGAGAGTTTGATTTTACCTCATCCTCAAGAGCCATGAGAACTACACTTGTAGTCTCATCTTGAGGTTCATCATTTTGCTTACTTTCTTCACTATCAGGCCATGTAGCCTCCATTGCCTTCTTCTTTGATTTCTTGAGCAATGGGCATTAGGGATTGATGTGGCCAAGCTTCTTGCACTCATAGAAGATGATCGACTCCTTCCTTTGAGACTCCTCCATCTTCTTTTGAGGCTTCTCTTTGAGGAGATTACTTTTCATTAACATGTTGTATCTTCTTGTGATGAGGGCATGCTCATCATTCTCATCAATGTCATCCATTTGCTTTTACTCTTCAATGGACTTTAATGCAATAGTTCTTTTCTTCTTGTTGTTGTCCTCTTCTTCCTCTTCTTTGAGCTCCATCTCATATGTAATGAGAGATCTCATTAGCTCATCAAGGGCAATAGTCTTGAGATTCTTTGACTCTTGGATGGCAGTGACTTTTGGCTTCCATTCATTTGGTAAACACTTTAAAATATTTCTAACAATTTCATGGTTAGGATAAGTTTTTTCAAGATATTTCAAATTATTAATAATATATGTAAATCTAGTAAACATTTCAAAATTAAACTTATCAGATTTCAGCTTGAAAAGTTCATAACTATGAACAAGCATTCCAATCCTAGTTTTCTTAACTTGATCAGTCCCTTCATGTGTTGTAGCATATCCCATATTTCTTTAACAATATCACAACATGAGATTCTATTAAATTTAGTAGGTGAAAGTGCACAATATAAAAGGTTTATTGCTTTAGCATTGCTTTGTGCCTTCCTAGTATCTTTTTCACCAAAATCTTCCTTAGGTTTTGGGACTACTTCCCCATCTTCTATAGGTAGGCATTTCTACACCCTTAGTTATGGCTTTCCATGTATCATAACCATTTGCTTGAACATAAATTTTTGTCCTAACTTTCAAATAGGTGTAGTTTGTGCCATTGAACAATTAGAGGTCTATTTGTGGACTGACCTTTGGCTGTACCATTACCAATAATGGTTGTCATTGTGTAATATGAAGATAAAGATCACAAGTAAGAGTAATAAACCACTAGAGTAGATTATATACCTACTCTGATACCAATTGTTGCCTAGAAAAATACCCAAGAGGAGGATAAATTGGGTTTTTTCAAAATTAATAATTTTAACTCTTGTTGAAAACTCTCATCTGTAATAGGATCTACATGAAGATGCCTCCTTATCTCATTCGCCATAATCGAAATCCCTTTCAACGACCACCCATATAGAGGAGGATTGATGAATGAGATTTTTTACTAGATTAATACCCATTTCCCAACATTTTAAAATAAATGGGTGGTTAGCAAAATGATAAGGACTAGTGTCAAAAACTTTTAGCATGTTTTCCTAGGAATCAAAAAAAAAAAAAATTGCAATTATTCAAAAGAACTTCTAAAAGGCCATGGCATTACCACATGCGCTTTGCAATACTTTGAACCACCGGGAATGGTAGTCGCTTTTCAACAAAATAACCCACCAAGGTATTTATCCAATAATCATAGCATTCTTCAATAACATCACTAGGTAATTTAACGAGAGGAATTTCAAATTGCGTACCTAAGAGCGGAAAATATTCCAAGCGAGTTGGAACACATTGAGCGTGACCTTCCATGATGTTGGCCTAAGACTTAATGGGTTGCCTATTGGACCTTTGCTGATTTCTCATGTTTTCTGGTTGTTAGTCCTTGACATTGGGGCTATTTCCCTACTGGTTCTTATTATTTCTATCCTTAAAAAAGCCCATTGCCCATATAAGTTCTTTTGTTTATTCCTTTGTATAGAGCCCATATGACTTGGCCCAACCATGGGTTGTTTGCCTAAATGTCCACTACTGCCATTGTCCTTAGAGCTTGGCCTATGCATCATCCTTAAACTACCTAAACCCATTAAGAAAGATCCTAGCTCACAATTTAATCCCATGTGTAGCCAGATGTTCGATTTGACCTAGAATCTTCCCTACTCAAAGAACCAGCAGATTTAGAAATTTTTGGACATTGCAAATTAATCAGATGGCCTTCTTTTTCCTTTTTATAATGGTTACCTGGGGAATTCTATCTAGATTTGAGAATTTGGTCTCCAGCCCTCCACTTTTCTGATTCCCTGTATTCAATCACTGGCGACTCCCTTGCATGCCCTTCTGACGTCGACTGGAAATGAGGATTATTGTCGGACTTTTGACGAACCGCTTGAGAAGGGATCTACGATGAGTTTTCCAATCCAACCATTTGATTTTGATGCTCGTCTTTCCTCATTGAGGCATCCCTACCAGCTAGGCACTGGTTGAAGCTTCTGTAATCACCGTCAACTTCATCCATATGCCGATGGACCCCTCTAAAATTGCCTGACTCTTGGACCATACCTTTACGATTCATAACGCGTTCATCCAGTAAGTCATCTTCTTCAAGCAATGGATTAAAAGATCCAATATTTTGCATCTCCTGCCCATTTTCAATCACTTTCTCGCCCCTAATCAAATAGATCTCCAAAACTCTTCTTCATCATCTCATGCTTAGAATCACTTTCGTTAGAAACTCCATTTGTATTATGCTTTTGAACAATACCTTGCTCATTTTGGGACATCATTCTAGCCTTCTCAAAGCCATTAACATCCTCGACAAAACCTGCATCAGATCTACCAGGGTCAATATCGCCACTATTTGCCTTTAAATGACCTTTAACACCAGTGCCCAACACACTAGCAATAG
The DNA here is from genome assembly GCF_014633365.1 of Diospyros lotus. Lineage (NCBI taxonomy): Eukaryota > Viridiplantae > Streptophyta > Magnoliopsida > Ericales > Ebenaceae > Diospyros > Diospyros lotus. The sequence continues at coordinate 26,045,055 of NC_068342.1, forward strand.
TCGAATATTTAGATCTCGACCAGAGAACCTGTTTGGAGATGTCTCCATTGTTTATGCGAAGATTGATGGGAACGCGCCATATGCTTAGTTTGCTTGGGTATTGCCACTAGAGTTCACAAATTCTTTTTAGTTAGAGATAGAAACTTTTTTAAAGTTACTTGGACTTTTTACTGAGTTTAAAAACATGTTAACCAATCTTGAGCTTGACATTGATGATATAGCAAGACAAGGGTATGGAAATGGGTCTAATATGAAAGGGAAGCATAAAGGTGTACAGACAAGACTACTTGAAATAAATCCGAGGGCTTTCTATACTCTATGTGGTTGTTATAGTCTTAATTTGACATTATGTGATATGCCAAATTGTTATCCTAAATCTATGTCATTTTTTAGAGTGATACAACGCATTTATATATTGTTTTATTCTTCTACCAAGTGGTGGAAAATTTTTAAAGATCATGTAAAAGGTCTTACACTTAAACCATTGTCACAAATGCGTTGGGAAAGTCATGTTGAAAGTGTTAGGACTATAAAAAAAACAAATTGCATAAATAAGAGATGTTTTATTTGACTTGGCAAATACTAGTGAAGATTCTAAAACAAGGAATGAAGCTGAGTCCTTAGCAACATATGAACATCAGAATTTTGAGTTCTTGCTTGGCATGGTAATTTGGTACAAGTTGTTGCATGCAATCAACAGTGCAAGTAAATTTCTTCAAGCTGAAAATGTGGATATTGATATTGCTATCAATCTTTTAGAATGACTTCTTTTGTTTCTTGATGACTATAGAGGATCTGGGTTTGATAAGGCCATGGTTGAAGTAAAACAAATGGAAAATGAAATAGGAGTTTAAGCTGTATTTCGAGAAAAACGCATGATTCGAAAAAAGAAACAATTTGATGAGGATGTCATTGATGAGGTAACATAATAAGTAAAAGATTCTTTTAGAGTAAATTATTTCCTCTTCATAATTGATCAAGCTCGTTCTTCACTTCAAACTAGATTTGAACAGTTTTAAAAATATGAGGAAACATTTGGATCTTTGTTTAATTTGGAGAAGTTGAAGTGTGCTAATTATGATATTTTGTTAGGGTCTTGTAAGAATCTTGAAAAATCCTTGATGCATAATGGTCATTCCAATATAAGTGGAGATGATTTGTTTTCAGAGTTGACAGTCTTAAAATACTCTTTACTTAGAGAAACCAAAAAAAAAAAAAAAATTGATGTGGTGAATTATTTGAAGAGAATGGATAGATATTTCCCAGATGCTTGTGTTATTCATAGAATTTTGCTAACTATACCAATTACAGTTGCATATGTAGAAAGAAGTTTCTCTAAGTTGAAGTTGATCAAGACTTACATCTCTCAACTATGTCACAAGGCAGATTGAAATGGATTGGCTATGTTGTCTATTGAGAAAAAAATGCTCGAACAAATTGATTATGTAAATTGGATTGATATTTTTACCTCCAAAACTGCAAAGAGAGTAGTTTTTAATTGATCATTAAAAAAAATTCGATTTTATTCTTTGATATAGTATGAATATTTATTTTTTTATGCTTTATTATGAAAAAATAAAATTTAAATGTACACTACGATTCGGAAGGCGCATTTTTACTTTTTGACTTAGGGCCCCAAAATGTCAGGTACGACACTACTGGTTTCTTATTACTCCTGGTAAGATCCTTACTTTTGTTGGAAATATCTCTTTTTCTTTTTAACTTAATTTGAGTTTAAATTAAACCCCAACATTATCATTAAGTACTAGTTGAGGCTAGTGATTTATCACCAAATAGAAGGAGAAGCAAGCCAACCTTGATTGGTTCAAATAATATGTGAATAGTGTTTATTCACTACAAAAAAACTGGCATTTAGCGGCGGTTTTTTTTGCATTTAGCGGCAGTTTTTAACCGCCGCTAAGTGATTTAGCGGCGGTTTTCAAAACCGCCGCTGAACCAGCCGTCGTGGAGCATTTAGCGGCGGTTTTAAAACCGCCGCAAAATCAGTGATTTAGCGGCGGTTTTTTTAATTTTAGCGGCGGTTTTAAAAATCGCCGCTAAAATTAAAAAAAATTAAAATTTTTTATTTTAGCGGCGGTTTTTCAACCGCCGCAAAAATTAAAAAAATTAAAATTTAAAAAAAATTAAAAATTAAAAAAAAATTAAAATTTAAAATTTTAGCGGCGGTTTTAGAAACCGCCGTTAAAATTAAAAAAAATTAAAAATTTTTAATTTTAGCGGCGGTTTTTAAAACCGCCGCTAAAATTAAAATAAAATTAAAAATTTTACTCTCTCACCCGCCCGCGCCCACACGGTTGCCCACCCGCCCAGCCACGTGGCCGCATATCCGCGCGCCACGTGGCGAGGCTGGAAATTAAATTTCCAGCCTCCCCCCTTCCCCAGTTTCGAACCCATAACCTCCCATATGCCATTGCATGCTTGAAACCGCCTGATCTACCAACTTCCCTTGTTATATAATTACATATATAAATTATATACCACTATTTTTCAGAATTATATTTTATATTTTTTAATATAGAAAGAAAAATATTAATTAATTTATCATTTTTTAAAAGAATAAAGGAATAAATTAAAAATAAATTAATTGAATTAAATTAATTTATTAAAAATAAAAAAATTATATATATTTTAAAATTATTAAAATTTTGTTAAATTTATTTTTATTTTTTTAAATTAAATTTTTAACTAGTGGTGAACCCGCGTGATATGTGGGAGAGTTTAATTTAAAAATAAAAAAATAAATTAATTATTTTAAATAATTTTAACTAAATTGATAATTATAATTTTTTTAATCTTTAATCATATTGAAAAAATTTAAGTTTACTTAATTATTCACTATTCAATATGCTAATGGAGAACACTTTTAATTCAATATACTTATAAATTTTTTTTATTATATTATATTTATTTATAAATAAATATTATAAAATCTATAATATTTTCACTTAAAGACGTTCGTTATTTTCTATTTATTATATTATAATTATAAATATAAATTAAAACTCTTAAATATGAGTAAGAATAAGTTTTTTCAATAATAACAAAATTTAAAAAAAATGAATTTTGATTTCTTCCATAGTCTTAAAAATGTGATACCTTAAATATTAATTAGTATTGAAAAACTCTAATACTTGACAACCCTACTAATTGACATTTGGCAAAATACTTTATTTCACTATCATATTTTATTATTATATAAATATACATAGAATAAAGATATAAAAATAATATATTAAATAAATAGATACTTTTCTATGACTTAATTAATAGTTTAAGTTGTCTATTAATATTTCTCATAAAATTCATGCAAATTTAATAGAAAACAATTAGCATTGAAAAACTTGTATATTTAAAATTTATTATTAATTTTACATAATTAGTATATATTATTTCGAAACAATTGAAAGATTTAAATTATTAATGCAAATTACAAAATGTAAATTATTAATGTAATAAGTATTAAATGCAAGTTTTGGGGAAAAATTTTATTACTAGTTATCATTTCAAAGCAATTGAAAGATTTAAATTATTAATTCAAATTACAAAATGCAAATTATTAATTCAATCAGTATTAATTTTAAATCATTAATGCAAGTTTTGGAGGAAAATTTCTTTTTTGAAGACTATCCTATTTTTATATATGTAAAGATGCAAATTACAAAATGTAAATTATTAATGCAATAAGTACTAAACGCAAATCATTAATTTGGGGGAAAATTTTATTACTATTTATTATTTCAAAACAATTGAAAATTTTAAATTATTAATGCAAATTACAAAATTCAAATTATTAATACAATAAGTATTACTTGTAAATCATTAATGCAAGTTTTGGGGAGAAATTTCTTTTTTGAAAACTATCCTTCTTTTATATATATAAAGATGCAAATTACAAAATGTAAATTATTAATACAATAAGTATTATTTGTAAATTATTAATGCAAGTTTTGGGGGGGAAAATTCTTTTTTGAAGACTATCCTACTTTTATATATATAAAGATGCAAATTACAAAATGTAAATTATTAATGCAATAAGTACTAAATGCAAATCATTAATTTGGGAGAAAATTTTATTACTATTTATTATTTCAAAACAATTGAAAATTTTAAATTATTAATGCAAATTACAAAATACAAATTATTAATGCAATAAGTATTATTTGTAAATCATTAATGCAAGTTTTGGGGGGAAATTTCTTTTTTGAAAACTATCCTTCTTTTATATATATAAAGATGTAAATTACAAAATGTAAATTATTAATGCAATAAGTATTAAATGTAAATCATTAATGCAAATTTTGGGGGGAAATTTCTTTTTTGAAGACTATCCTACTTTTATATATATAAAGATGCAAATTACAAAATGTAAATTATCAATGCAATAAGTACTAAATGCAAATCATTAATTTGGGAGAAAATTTTATTACTATTTATTATTTCAAAACAATTGAAAATTTTAAATTATTAATGCAAATTACAAAATACAAATTATTAATGCAATAAGTATTATTTGTAAATCATTAATGCAAGTTTTGGGGGGAAATTTCTTTTTCGAAAACTATCATTCTTTTATATATATAAAGATGCAAATTACAAAATGTAAATTATTAATGCAATAAGTATTAAATGTAAATCATTAATGCAAATTTTGGGGAAAAATTTTATTACTACTTATTATTTCAAAGCAATTGAAAATTTTAAATTATTAATGCAAATTATAAAATATAAATTATTAATACAATAAGTATTAATTGCAAATTATTAATGCAAGTTTTGGGGGGAAATTTCTTTTTTGAAAACTAAATTAAATATTTTAATGAATTTTGCGACGGTTTTGAAAAATCGCCGCAAATATTAATTTAATTTTAATTATAAATTATTTAATTATTTTTAAATTTAGGGCGGTTTTTCAGAAACCGCCGCTAAATTAATTTTTTTAATGAATTTTGCGGCGATTTTGAAAATCGCCGCAAATATTAATTTAATTTTAATTTTAAATTATTTAATAATTTTTGAATTTAGCGGCGGTTTTTCAGAAACCGCCGCAAAATTAATTTTTTTTAATGAATTTTGCGGCGGTTTTGAAAACCGCCGCAAATATTAATTTAATTTTAATTTTAAATTATTTAATAATTTTTGAATTTAGCGGCGGTTTTTCAGAAACCGCTGCTAAATTAAATTTTTTAATGAATTTTGCGGCGGTTTTGAAAACCGCCGTAAATATTAATTTAATTTTAATTTTAAATTATTTAATAATTTTTGAATTTAGCGGCGGTTTTTCAGAAACCGCCGCTAAATTAAATTTTATTTTTTAATTATTTAATTATTTTCTAAATTTAGCGGCAGTTTTTTGAAAACCGCCGCAAAATGTAAAAAAAAACCTCCGCTAAAATAGTATTTTGCGGCGGTTTGCAAACCGCCGCAAAATTTCATTTTTTGCGGCGGTTTTAGAAACCGCCGCTAAAAAACCGCCGCTAAAAATCAAATTTTTTGTAGTGATTATCCTTTTCTTCATGTTGGTCTCTTCATTTCATGTTATTAAATTGTTGAGTAAATTACATTGTGTCTACTAGGAAAATATATAAGAAACGCCCTTCACATTTTGAAAATTACACTAACTAGAATTATATCTAATGATTGGTAACAAATATGTACAATTATTATTTTATCTTTTGAATAAAAAATAGTAGATTTTTGAGTTAAGTTAAAAGTGATAGATATTGAGGTGCTATGGCACTTATCAAGAGAGGGGTGAATTGAAAATTTTCTTTTGTCTTAAAATGATTCTTTTGATAAACAGATATGTCGTCTGTGAATACCACAGCTTTGTTAAACCTCAAGACCTTGAAATGACACGAGCATGTATCAACCGTAAAAAGACAATCTCGTTTTGAGAATAAAAATAAAAAATCTATTTCGATGAAAGATTAAATATACAAATTAAGTAAGGAATATAGAGATACAAAAAATACACACACAAGAGACGATGATTTATTGTGGTTCGGCTCTCCAAGTCTAGTCCATTACCTTAGCTTCCCACTAAGGATTTTGAAATAAATCTACTATCAACCCCCTACTCAAATCGAGTAGGTCCTCTAGTCCGCAACTAGGAAATATACAAACCTCCCACTTGAATAGGCCCTCTAGCTTACACTAGGTAAAATACAAAAAGAATGAATAAGAGAATCTAAGAGTACAACTCTTAGTTATAGGTTCTCTCCAACTGAAAAATAAAGGCTTAAGATGAATGATAGCCTGACCATCTTGGTGGGTTTTAGTATGTGGGACCCTTAGAGCCAAACCGTTACGATAAAATGGTCTTTCTGCTGGGTATGCTCCTACTCTAACCATCGAGTGGTTTCCAGGCGAAGTTGCTCCCACCAAGTCGCCCGTAGTAAAGCCATAGGCTAGGCGAAGTCTAGCATAAGGTTAGAGCATGGGCCTAGCCCCCAGAGTCAAGCAAATCATTTTCATTCTGATAGCGCCAAGCACTGGTTTTTAGAGAAACACCAAACATTTGATACCTTATTGTGGATGAATTACCATTGCGTGACTTCTTTGATACCTATTTAGTCGTTTGGGCACGTTATGATCACTACCTTTCCATCTAGATTAACCATTGCACGGTCCTGGTAGAGTAGGTTGTTGGGCATCAATATCCATGTTCTTATCGAGGATCTAGGTTGCCCTTGGCTTAGACTTTTCTTTAACTGTCTTTGTAGTTTAGCATCTTCCCCTCATAAGACCCACACTTGAGGCCCATTTATCGCAGAGAGTCTATGACAAACATCATGTCCTAAATTTGATCATAAGGCTCATGCCACGACATCGAGCTCTCTGGGTGGTTAAATTTGGGGGAATGCCTTATCACTAAATTATCGTGAGACGACCAGGGGGTAGGTGTGTAGTTTTTGAGTGGGGTATTTTTTAGTTGTACTCATCCTCCCCTTTCAGGTTTATCTACCATAGGTAATCTAGGTTTGGCCAAAGGTTCGGCACAGTATTCCTATTGGGCGTCTGAGTTTATCGGGAGGGTTAGGCGTCAGATCGACCAAGGAGTCGAGTCTAGCTTAGAGGCTTAGCACCGGACTCAATCAAGGGATCCAGGTGAGCCTACGAGCATAGGCGTCGAAACATCTGGTGATCCCCAGCTAGTTTGAGGTTATAGGCACCAGATTACAACTAGGTGACTGAACCTTTTTAGGGTGGAATCATTTTTTTTTTTTTTTGAGTTATTGTGTTGTTGTTCCATCCTCTACCACTCCTTTCAATGATTAGTCTACCTTAAGGAATCTAGGTTTAGCCAAATGTCCGGCTTGGGATTCCTTCCGGATGTCCGAGCTTGCCGGGAGGCCTAGGTGCCGGATCGACCAAAGAGTCAAGTCTAGCTTAGGGGCTTAGCACCAAACTCAATTAAGGGATCTAGGTGAGCTGCGGGCATAGGCATTAGAACATCCGGTGATCCCAATCCAGTCCGAGGTCATCAGCACTAGATTGCCACTAGGCGACTCAACCTTTGGAGGTGAAATTGTAGAGTGGTTTCACCTGCCAATTGTCTGAGGGTTGGGCTAGTCAGTCACCTTTTTAGGTTGTGCTTGGGCTATGACTCCTACATTAGATCTCACAACGCATATACAAAACGTACCCTACGCGAGGTAATTTTCATGGTTTGGTGTGGTTCAGATTTACCTGCCTCTGTGGCATGCGCCTCTGCAATCAGAAAGTATTGGTATAATTTTTTTTTCACGTAGTTCAACGTGTCTTGCCTACATTCACAACAAGAGAATATTACTTGTCAATATTTTGTTTTTGCAGTTCAGCGTGCCTAGCCTACGTCTACTACAAAAGAACATCCGTATTAATATTTTGATTCGGTGGTTTGGCATGCCCTACCTACGTCCGTAACTTGAGAATATATGTATCAATATTTTGTTTTTGCGGTTCAGCGTGTCTCACCTACATCCGCGACTTGAGAACATCTATATGAATATTTTGTTTTGGCGGTTCAGAGTGTCTTATTTACATCCGCAACTTGAGAACATCTATATTAGTATTTTGTTTCAACGATTTGGCATGCTTGGCTTACATCCGCGACTTGAGAACATCTATATTAATATTTTGTTTCAGCGGTTCGGCATGCCTGACCTACGTCTGCGACTTGAGAACATTTATATCAATATTTTATTTTGGCAATTCGGCGTGTCTTACCTACATCCGCAACTTGCGAACATCTATATCAATATTTTGTTTCGGCAGTTCAGCATGTCTTGCCTACATCCAAGACTTGAGAACATCTATATCAATATTTTCTTTCAGCGGTTCGGCGTGTCTTGCCTACATCTGCAACTTGAGAACATCTATATTAATATTTTGTTTCAGCGATTCGGGATGCCCTGCCTACGTCCGCAACTTGAAAAAATATGTATCAATATTTTGTTTCGACAGTTCAGAGTGTCTCACCTACATCCACGACTTGAGAACATCTATATCAATATTTTGTTTCGACGGTTCGGCATGTCTTGCCTACATCCGCAACTTGAGAACATCTATATTAATATTTTGTTTCAACGATTCAACGTATCTCGCCTACGTCCGCAACTTGGGAACATTTATATCAATGTTTTGTTTACGCAGTTCGACGTGTCTCGCCTACGTCCACAACTTGCCACTTCCATTTTTGTTTTCTGCTAAAAATCAAAGATCTCTTGAAGATTGCCTTTGGTAGACCCTACCAAATTTTACTCCTGGGGAATGCTCTCAGTATTATGTGTAATTGGATGATTCCCATTGTAAATATTGCCTCCTCAGTAGAATTTTGGGAGTCCTAATTTCCTTGACGAGACGCTTGATGATTACAATGAAGGTGACGAGAGAGTAATCCCGAGATGTCAATACATCTCCCTTATTCCTTTGGAGTGAATCTGGTTGGACGTTGGGGTAGCCTTCTCTTCCATGAATAGGCCCAAGTGGTTTCCATCAATAGCTTGGTTGTGTTCCTTGCTATCAATCGAGCTTTAGTCTTAACTTTCCCAACATATAGAGATCCGGTGCTATATGGCGAATCAATAGTTCAATTTAATTGCTCAGTCATCGACCTTGTTTGGTGGTGCAACCTAAACGTTTATGAATTTTTTGAATGACATTAAGGCCTCTTTCTTATGGTTGTTTAAAGCAAAGAGAGAGATCGATTAACTCAATGTGCCTTGTCTCTCTCTTTTCCCACTAAAAGGACTCCAAATCTCCATATGAGTAGTGTAAGGGTATTGGTGTATGAGTAGAGATTCCTTTTATGAGATGTTTGGCGATTACGATAAGAACAATGAGAAGATAATCATACGGCATTAGCACATCGCCCATTTTAGATTTGTTGTGGAATCCCTTGTCATGCTTTCATCTGCCGAGATCATGTGGATTCACTCCCAAGTAGTTCCTTTGTCATTTTCATTAGGAGTGGTCCGTGCATCATTTCTTTTCTAGCTGTACTTGTTTCAATTGCCTTTGTTGCCATGGTCGTGCCAAAGTGGTTGCCTTCTACATGTTAGCTTTTACCCTTACCACTAGTTGGATCATGGCCTTAGCTTGTCAAACATAAAGAGATCCGATATGTTATAGCTAATCAATTACTCAATTTGATTTCACCTTGCTTGAATGCATACCTCAGATATCCAGGTAATTTGTAAAAGGCCTTATGGTCAAAGTGAGGAGAAAGATTGATTAACCTGATATGCACCAATGGGTCATTCGATTCTCCTTCTTCTTTTTCCTTTTTTCCTTGTTCATACTCGAAGCATTCAGGGGGTTGAAAATACTCAAAATCTCCATTCGCTCAACATTTATGCTGGCTTGGGTACTCAAATTCATTAGAAAGAGCACTCAGCCGAAAGCGAGAGATTATCTTGACGGTGTGCACATCGTTCCTTGGAGGTATGTTTTAATTTCCATGTTAACCTATAGACCTCATACCACTAGGGTAGCATTTTCAGAATGATCATAATATTGCCTCAATGATTCGCATAATCTTGATCGGATGCTGAGTCGATACATACGACCCTTCTTTCCTTGGGATATTTGTAGCAACAACTAATTAACCCAGTTATGAGCAATGCCTAAGCAACTTGATAGGGAATACGACCCTCTGTTACATGTTTTTCGTAAGAAGCTTTTACATTCCCTTGTTCTAAAATTTCTTCTATGATCGTTAGAGATTCTCTATTGGGCCGACCACTATGCTATAGTTGTGGATGGTCGTAAATGGTTTACTTAAGCCAAATTTTCACTTCCCTTTCAAGTTGTATTTTTAATAGATTCTTCATTGTTGATTGTTTTTCATGTCCACTAGTGTCTTCTGACTGTCTTATCCTCGACGGTATGCTTATAAGGAAACACTTAAATGATTTCAACCCATGTTTCTTAGAGTCATGTTTCTCGGAGGCTCTTCATAGATCAATTTAGGTAGTGTGGATTCTGAGAAAGTTGACGTGATCTTTTTATTAGCAACGTGAGTTGGACTCTTTTGGCAATTAAGCATCGTGTTGTGCTCTGAATATATCATGGTTTTTCTTTAATCCCTCGTATTTAGCAGGAAAAACTGTTGGCGACAATTTAACGAGGACTTTGAGGTGTGCATAACCACTTAAGGATCTCATTTTAAGGCTGTCAAGGGTTTGTGGAAACCCGTATGTGACCTCTGACAGCATACTAGAAGACTCAATCGGCGTGCAAGCCCCCCCAGATGAGGCGTGTTGGCTGGTGTCCTTTCTTGTACCCAGCTAACTTTTGGCACCAAGAAACCTAGTTGTTCACATCGCCAAACTTGGCTTCTTGTCAGTTTCCCACAGACGACGCCAAATTGTTGTTACCAAAATACAACAATTAAAATTTGTGAGGCAGGAATGCTAGAGTCACGGTAGGGCTAGGAGGACAACTGACAGGTGTCTGTTTGTGAAAATGTAAGTTGGGTAGCTCTGGGCTCCGATTCTCTAGCTAAGGTCTCAAATAAGCCATCAAGGGAATTTTTGATAGCGAATTGATCCATCCAGGAGTAACCTCCGGTCTATTCAGGACGTAGCTGCACTTACATGAACAAGTTAGAAGGCACGCGGGGATTCCTCACCCACGTATGCCCTCCGATGCTTAAGTCAGTACGTGTAAGAAAATAGTTTCAATAAATGAATGATGCATTTAATAAATACAAATGAGATACCTCTGTCAATAAGAGGGGGTCTGATCATAATATAGTACTAGATATTGGGGGCAAACATGTGTGTTAGAAGCTCTCGAATCGGCTTAAGAGGAATCCCCCCAGAGAACTGAACAGCCTAAGGAGTCCTTCGGGAGAGGGTGGGCCTCATGACAAGCTGTCGAAGTAGGTTCTTAGCCTTTAGGGGGCCTATACCGACAGAGTTTCGGGTTATCATAGGATGCTTTTAAGCGTTATTTATTATCTCAAGGATTTCCATAATATTTTCACGAGTGATTATTCTCCGTTGGAGATTAAGAGTCAAGGTAGTGCATGGGGCCTTCGCATGTAGTTTGATTGATAGAAAAAGGGTTTTGTGAAAGCCACATGGCCCAACCAAAAGGGCCACATGGCTTTCGAGGCTTGCGGGGGCACTAAACAAGTTTAGAAAATTCTGGCATGCAAATGTAATTTGGGAAAAATGGCATCAGTTTTAGTATAAAATTAAAATATGCATAATATGTAATGAACCAGCGCGCAGGTGGGATGGTCTTGCACACATGTGAGGGAGGTTTGGGAGCTGGACGCGTTGAGTTTTTATCTCTCAACAATTTTGGAGGCTCCAGGTGGCATGCATTGGCGATTTCCAGAGGAAAAACAATGCACGACTAGCTGCTTCGGAAGGGAGGAATTGGCAAGAAAAATATTATTTCAGAAGGAATAAAATGCTGCTTCCATAGGAAAATAATACCCTTTTGATGGAATAAAAATGCTTACTTTGGAAGGAAAATAATATCCTTTCGAAAGGAAATTACAAAATTCTTCGGAGGAAAAATTTCACAATGCTTCATGAGCATAATCTATGCCTTGAAAAGCGTGCCAAAAGATCCCTTCATTATTCATTTACTATGCAATTTATAGGGAATAGTGCCACATTTTTTCTTGGACCATTTTGCCTTCAAAATCAAGAATATTTACATTATAAGCGTTATTTGCCACTTAATCATGATTTATTCTTCGAAAAAAATACTCACTTAGAATTATTCGTTAAAAATATGTCCATTTTGATTTATTAATTATAAACACCTCAGGTGGATGTTTTTCGAAAAATCTATGGCACAACAACTACATTTTATGAAAATTACAATCACCTCTTACTTTTTGAAAATTTACAAAAAATTTACAAAAGGAAAAAATAAATTGGGTGTTACAAACACCTGAACAAGGTTTCTTTCTAGTATAAGAGACTTGTTTTCAATTTTAAGGACTTTTTCATATGAATTAGAGACTTATTTTGAATATGATATTCAAGAAATATATCAAACTTCATAGAGAGAGGGAGAGAGACCATGTTCTTATCTTTAGTTTTTCACAAATTATTGCCTATCTTACTTTTTTTTTTGTCATTTACAAAATTATGTTTTTAGCCACAACAAACTAACCTTTATTTCTAGTATATGGAATTTGACTTGTTCTTGAATCTCATTAAAATCCTTTTGAGTTGATAAATTATGTGTTTTTTTATAAAGAGATAGTTAGTTGCGAAGTTCGTGACCTTCAAATCCAAACCCATCCGAAAACTCACTCACCCTTAACCCACACTCATATTGCATTTTTCATCATGGCATCATTTGACTTTGGCATCAAGAGGTTGAAGTAAAAGATTTCCTTGCATGCCTTCAAACTATTCTTGTTTCATAAACTCATTCGAAGACAGTAAGACGCACGAGACTCCCCAACTCTCTTAGAGCCTAATCACCCGAAGACATCCCAATTGAAGACCCACGGCCTCTGGGGATCTAGTCTCCCAAAGACTCTTTGGCCCAACAACCATTCGAAAACTCAGAGCATCTTTTTTGCTCTCCCAAACAACAGATTGAACCTAACTCTAAGAATTTTACTCTTCCGAACAATGGATCAAGCCATCCTCCAGCTAGACGCTAGCACCATTTGTTGGCATAGACTTTACCCTTAACTTCCTTGCTAGTCTCTGTTAAACTATTTTATAAGACAAATAAATTTTAATTATTGTATTCTAATAACAACAATTATCAAAAAATCTTTTTTCATTTTTGGTAGATGTTTTTTCTTCTAATGTCTCTTTTATGGCTGCTGCACCTCTTTCTTCTTTACTCACTTTTTTTTCTTGTATACTTGAATGACAATCAATCAATATCATTTCTTTTCTTTTTTATAACTTAACCTTTGTTAACATAAACAATTATAGTAAATATTTTTTTTATCATAAATATTTTTTAAGTGCTGGCTTAATAAGCGTAACTTGTGTAATATTTATGTGTGACTAATTAATATGGGAAAAGTAGTAGTAGCCACAGCCACCAAATAATATATATATATCTAAGCATAAGGATTATTAAGCTCTATTCAGCACTGCAAAACATTGTTAAAGGGAAGGCAAAAAATCGGGGCGTTCCGAGAATCGAACTCGGGACCTCTCGCACCCAAAGCGAGAATCATACCACTAGACCAAACGCCCTCCCATGCCAAACAAGCTCAAAAATAATAATAAATGTTTTAGAACTTCTAGGGTTTGTCCAGAGGCGTGTAAATTGTTGCTGCTTTGCTTTAGGAGAGCGGCTGAAATCACTTGCGCTCGGATCTTCGATCTCCCGCTCTGCTCTTCTTCTCCGGTAAGTTTCTTCTGCTCGGTCAACTTCCCCTTTCACATATATAGATATATGTATGCACACACATTCTTATATCTGCGAATCTATGCACCTAAGCGTATTGGTTTGTGAGACTTCATCGTACGTTGCACGGATTATTTTCGACTTATACAGATTTGTGCAAAATGCACTTTTATCTGCTTTAATCTTGAGTCGCTTTTATGGATAAGGGGCTTCTTTTGAATCTGTGGTTTCTTCATCCAAGGAAAACCCTATTTTTTTTTTTTTGTGAATAATGGACTTCTTTTGAATCTGTGGTTTCTCCATCCTAGAAAAACCCTATTTTTTTTTTCTTTTATCAATAAGGGACTTCTATTTTTTCTTCACTCTAGTCCTTTCATTTCTTCAGAAAACAGCATGAAAGGACATTTCACTTGTTGCATAGAATTTATTATGTCTTTTCCACTTGCTTGTTATTGATTCTCTGATTTCTCGGAATGCTGGGCGGAACATGTGTTCAATATCTGGACAGTTTCTGCAATTAAGGTATATGACGTTATTTGCCACCTATTGTAGCTTCTTGATTTGGGCTGTAATCAGTTGAATAAACTTATATGGGATTTGTTAATTGTATGTATATCTGACATTTCAAATGTTATTTAAAAATGATTTGAAAGGGGTAATGGATGTACCGATGAGAAGGATTCTCTTCTTCTCCATTCACTATGATGCGTGTAAAGTTTCATCTTTTCACGTTTTGGCAGAGGGATTGAAAAAATGTAATGGCTGAGACCATTAACGAGCATGCAACACTTATCTTGAATGGCACCAAATATGGTTGCTGAGTTACCTAGCAAGAACGCAAACAACACTCACACACGTGTAGGTGTACATGTGTGCAACAAGTAATGGTGCAAGCTAAGCATGAAATCAGCTTGCTTAAGCAACATCATTTTCATTATTTTATCAATATATCCAGATTACAATTTGCCATAGAGTAGGCAATTTCTTACTTGTATGAGAATGCAACAACAGCAACAGCAGTTTGAAAGTAACCTTGATGGGTTTTGATGCAGCGTATGGGGTGTCACTACTTGGTTTGTATATTGGTCTGTTTTTATAGCTATCACCTGGATGTAGAAGCGATGGTATTCCTCCTGCTTACCATAACAGTTAAGACTTCGCTTTAGATGGGTTGTATTCTTGTATGGCAGAAATTTTATGTTTGCTTTTATCTGATTAGCAACTCAATTATCTCCTGAACTGTTTCATTTAGTAATTACATGTTCAGTTGTAAAGCAGGGCACTGATGGCATCAAGATTGCAACGATTGCAATCTAAGGCTTCAGAAGTTTCACAATATGTGGTAAAGCATGGAGTTCCATACTACAAGCAGTTGTTGGAACAGAACAAGCAATACATTCAAGAACCACCCACAGTGGAGAAATGCAACCTGTTGGCCAAGCAATTGTTTTACACTCGACTTGCTAGGTTATCCCTTCTGTACCTTTGTTGAGTTTGCAATTGGGTTTTATGTTCTGCTGAATGGATAGTATTGGCTTGACCATACACTTTAGTGTACAGCTGTTCTCTTTTCAAAATATACATACAAAAATGAAGTTATGGTTCCCATTTGGATCTCGTAATACACTTTCATACATAAAACATTTTTTGTAATTATACGAGCAATGTTGATATACTCCTGATGGTTTCACTTGATTGTTGAAGGAGTACAAGCCTATATTTTCAACTAATCAGATGTTTATTTGTTTCTTGTGTTAGTTATAACTGATATATTTGATAGTTGGCATATAATATAACTTTTTCACAGTGGACTTTCCTTGGGAGTTAGAAGACTCAAATGGATGCAAGCTTATCACTTATCTGCCAATATTGATTTTGGGATATATTACTCAAAGTCTACATGTATTTAGAAGGGTGCAAAATGGCCTATCTCCGCTGGCCTGAAGGCACTCATTTACCCAAAATGATTCATAAACTCAGGTTTCTAGTATCATTTGCCCCAGACACTGCTCTCTTAGTTAGGGGACAATAGGTTTAGTGTTTGGCTTTTTTAAATATTTTGAATGATCTGCAACTGCAATGTCAAAGACAGGGAAACGCTTAGAGTTGACATATTTCTTTTGGACCTGCTAAATTTTGGCTTGCTGAAAGAGGAGTATCTGTGTTCTTCTCATCCCAGAATATTATTTGATGGGAAAAAGATTTATATAGTTTAGATGTTGTCATCTAGTTAGGAGCTAGAATATATAGTTTAGATACTGTCAACTAATTAGGACCTAGAATGTCATTTGGAAATCTTTATTTGAATTGTACAGTAGTCTAGTATATTTTATGAAATGTTCCTTTTGTTTTGAGGATGCATTTGCTGATGACGCATCTCATACAAGAATTGCTTTTAGCACAATAACGGCAAGTGTTTTAGTTGGAGTAACTCAGTAACCCTTATTTTCGTTCATTTGGTCGAAGTTATCCTTTTAATATGACTCTGTAACTTCACTATGCATACATGAATTTTGCCCGCGTGGTCATCTCACTGGATTACCCTTAACAGTATTTCAGGTCGGTATGAGTCATTCTGGAAGGAACTGGATTATGTCAAGCATCTATGGAAGAATAGGCAAGAGCTAAAGGTTGAGGATGCGGGGATTGCTGCTTTATTTGGACTGGAATGCTTTGCATGGTTTTGTGGTGGGGAGATTGTTGGAAGGGGGTTTACATTCACCGGTTACTATCCATGAGAAAAACTACTCACGTCCAAGTGTATGGGGGGTGATTGATGTCTCTACAGGCTTTCTTCCTCCTCAACTTGAGGAAATCGGTTAGTTCAGTATTAGCATATTGTTCATTTAAGAAATTGTTTTTCTTCTGATAAATTTTTTGAAGCTGAGGAATAATAATCAGTGGGTAAGGACGGCTGCCCCCAATAATCCCTGTATTTGGTAATGGGTACTCTTCTCTTGAGATGCATCTGTTTGAAATGCTTTTTATCTCCAGAAGAAACTAAACTAATATTTCAAATATTACAAGGCAGTCAATCCAGTACCCAGCCCTCTGTTGCTTGTAGTCCCGACCACAACAGTAATAAATATAAGATTAGATTATAAATAAAAATGACTAGCGACAGCTAAAATTTGTGGAGCCAAGATTGTACTAACAATAACCACTCAGTTATGCTTTCAAGGGAAATCGTCTTCCTGAAATTTGCGTCAAGAGTTGTTAGTTAACAGAGGAATGCAATGCAATGCAATGCAAGCGCATCCAGAATTTGAGCCACAGCAGATGCACAGCTCTGCTTCAACAATCAAAATTATTAGCTCAACAAGTCAGCCTGGTAGGGATGGACGCTCGCAATGAAAGCAGCAGCTGCAGAGAAAAGAAAAATCATTTCTCGGACACCCTCAGTCAGGAGCCGGAAGGAAAGATGAGTACAGTACAGAAAAGAATCTCCACTTATACTAATTAATCAATTAATTAATTAATTGCCAGCTACCATTACCAACCCCACTGACGAATCATACATAATATGCCCTCTACAAACATAGGGTTGCCAATGCCAAATTGTGCTGCTGCTGCAAATGAACAGTTCCTTTGCGATGGTTTGAACAAGTTACATATATCTGAGAAACCTCATCAACTTCTTGACATCTTCTTCATGACATTCAAACCGGCTGGCCGAGGAAGATTTTGTGTTTATGACAATACTTTCTGCAGATTTCTTTTGCTTTTGCAGCAAATTTATTCTGCAACCAGTAGAGGAAAAACAATAGTTGCATCACAGTGGACCTGGTTGAATCCAATTTCAGAAGAGTATAATAAATACCATTAATATAGGTCTAAAAGATTGCATGTGCAATAACTAAAATTGCGATTTCTTAACAGCCAAAAGAAACAAGGATTTAAACCTTAATTGTTTTTGCAGTAGTTTGTATTTTCCCCCCATGACAAGACTCTTTAGATTTGTGTTCATTGTATAGTTTTGAGTACTTCAGCTGTTTTCATTTGCGAATGAAATGATTAATACTTGTGTAGTGATATTTTATGATAAGTGCTCAGAAATTTAAGTGATTTTGATTGGATGATTTGTGATAAAGTACTCGCATGGATGGATATTATCCATGTCCTAATTATGATATTAGGCTTAAAATTGAAATCCTTGGAATAAAGGAAATCTATTAGGTTCAAAATAGACTAGAATATGGATTGAAGTCTTGAAATATGATTTTCAAGTTCATTCAAGAGATTCTAGAAATAGTATAACTTTTTAATAAGTGTTTCAAGATCCACTCGTAGTGACTTTGTAAAGTCAATCGAGTAAATTTGCAACAGCTTTGCAAGTTGCAGTTCGATGATTAAGTAATGGGTAGTATTACTCAAAGATGATAGAATTTGCTAAGATAGGATAATTATTTATTTGTTCTTCACTATTTGTGAAATAAATTTAATCATGATTGTAAATACTTTTAGTTTACATTTTATTCTGTGACTACCTGCTGCTTGATGTCAAATTTTGCTATATGCTTAAATTGTTTCTTGAATGTTGAGATGTCATATGCTTGAATGCAAGACAACTTGGCTACCTGCTTGATATGTCTACTTGCTGAATGCTCTATAAATAACTGCAGAAAGCTTGAGTGAATTAACATGTATAATATTGACATGTTCAATATTTTTCCCTTATCGATTATGCAGTTTGCTGTTTTGCCTGTATCCATTTGCTAAGCCTTGATGTTAAAAGAACTTGTTGCTTATTCATGGGGGAGCATATCCTCTATTATTTCTTTTTTAGCTTTCTATTCCTTCCAATATGCTTTTCAAGAGATATTTTATTTCTCCAAGGAGTAGATAAATCTTGTGACCTTGTTCTCTAGTTAGTGCACATGTGAAATTAAATTTATTATCTCTATATGAGTGGTTTATGTGTTAAATGATTGCATAAATTCATAATTATCTTTTACAAGTCTTGGAACGGACACTATATTCCTAATAGTATAAGCGATATACAAATGGTTATTAAGATTCAATATATGTCTGGAAGGCAAAAGTACTAATGCAATCCTTATAACTAATGCAACAACTCTTACTCCATTTCTTACTCTAAGGATAACTTTCCGCTTCTCAAGCGGTTTACTTAGTTCAAGATCTTCCATGGAAACACATATATGAAATGTTGCACTAGAATCTAGTATCCAGGGAATGGGATGATAACTAATCGAATTGATCATCTCAATAACAAACAAGGAAGAAGTAACTTGGCACAGAGAATCTGACTGCTTGACTTTCAAGCTCTGAAGATATTCAGGACAATTCCTCTTTCAGTGTCCGTCTTGTTGGCAATGGAAACATTCTCTTTTGCTTACTCTTTTCCTAGACTTGTTTTCCCAGGCCACAATTTCTTCTTTTTATTTTTATTTCTATTTTTCTTTTTAGAAGATTTAGAAGATGAGTCTATGGCAAGAACTCTTTCTTTGCCCTTATCCTTCATATGGGCATGTGATGTTAACATATTTAACAACTTGGGAGGTGTGCATTGAATCTTATTCATGTTAAAGTTCATAATGAACTGGAATTTGGCAATGACTAAAGAATGAGATTAACATGGAGATCGGTGTCCATATAGAATTCAAGAATTTCTAATTGATCAATCAAATTGATCATTTTAATGATATGATCCCCAACATCCGATCCTAAAAACATCTTTGCCCTAAACAACTATTTCGATATCTTATATTGGGCAGTTCTACTTTGCTCTCCGTATAGCTTGCATAGATTCAAAAATCATACTTACAATGTTAGTCATGTGCTTATACTGACATTGCAACTCGCTACTCATAGAGGCTAGTATGTTAGTCATGTGCTTATGCTCTTTCATCTCTTCCCACGTGACACGTTTTTCCTCACCAACACCCTTAGGTAATGAACTAGGATGACTCTTTATCAAAACATAATCAATTTTCTCAATATTCGGAACAATTCTTAAGTTTCATAACCAATCCTTAAAGTTAGGTCCAGTTAAAACATATTTTTCTAATATACGAGAAAGAAGGTTTGATATGTTTGCCATTTTGAGAAAAGTTGCAAAAAATAAATAAAAGACTATTAGTTGATTTTATATTTCATAACCATTTAGTTTTGGTCTCTAAATGATGCTTCCCATTAAATGTCTCTAAGTGGTAAAAGTGAATCCGTTGACTTATAGTAGATGATCGAGTTATCTCCTACATGGATACCCCTCACATTATAATTTCTTAAAATATCCACATATTTGAGTAGACAACTCTTGCCTTCCATATCTCATGTAGGGTTTGATCTTCGACCCCTATGCCACCAAATCCTTACATTATAGTTTCTTGCATCGATAACATAGTTACATTTGACCCATTACCTCGGTCAATGATCAATTTGAATGTCTATGACCTCGCATTTATAGTTAATTTGCCATATCCATATGGGTACACCGACAACATCTCAGGCCTTAGATAGGTATATCAATCAATTCTCATGAAATGCACCCTCTTATGTTTTCTAGACCAAAGTACACCCAATTGAGCAATGATTCCCTACGACAATAGAGTGCCACGATAAAACATTTTTACCATTTTAATGTAATATTGTTTTTACCATTTTTACCATTTTGGGAAGATTCTAATCTTTATTTTAAGGTCTCACTATGCAAATGTAGATGTTTTCACTATATACATCATACATCATAAAACAAAAGCATATAAATAAAAACTAGATGATTATGGACTTTTGCTTTTAATTAAATCTGAGCAATAAGAAAGACATTCGCACATAACCATTATGCTTGAACTCTCTTGACGCCCTTCGAGTCATCAACTCTTGATGCCTCCTTGCTCCACCACATCAACTTTTGATGCTAGCCCACTCCATCACATCAACTATTGATACTTTTTCCCCATTTTACATAGAGTAATGTACAATACATTGGAATTTAATAATTGAAAAAGAAAATGGGGACCTATGTCTCTCTTACAAACCAAATGAAATAATACGTTACAATTTAATCTCATTAAATACATATAACATACATTCATTCATCTATCCATTCAATCACATTGAATCTAGTTCATAATCACCCATTTAATTTCATTGAAACAATTCACAAAAATAATAAACGTGTTTATGTAATGTATGCCACTTTTCAGACCATTGACAATATCATATCATATCTCTTTCGATTTTTCCATCTAACAAAATCTCATTGTATTCTGGCACATATTAGAAGATTGTAACTAATAAACAAACAAATCCTTCATAACAGTCGATGGTTTCCAATAGTTTACAAAATCGATCAATTGATTTCTTAAATTTGTCGACTGTTTCCCCCACTACCTTAAACTAGTCGATAGTTTTACAAGGGTTGTCAATTGTTTTGCTGGGTTTTGTAGAACTGGTCGATTCTTTTCCTTGGTTGGCGATAATTTCCTTGACAGAAGTCAAAAGACGGTTGACAACTAGGAAGAATAAATCGACAGCCAATGTACAACCTTGCAAAAAATAGTAAGCACAACCATGTCCAAAACATGCAATACATCACACAAACATGAGCATAGGTCTATAAACATTGAGCTGAGGTTCTGATACCACCTAAAGGTGCACTAACACTTAGCATATCATGCAAGAGCTAATACTGATTTTCAAAAACATTTTTCATAAACACATAATAAGCAGTGAAAACAAATCAAAATATTCTTACAAGACTTAGTGTGTTATAGCCATATGAATTCAAACCATAAAAATGAAACAACCATAAGAAGTAACGGTATTGAGAAATTTGTGTTTTGATTTAATAAGAATATTTTTTAGTAAAATTGGTTCATTGATGATGACTAAAACCTTTTGAAATATCCTTAAGATTGATAATCTTTCAATCAAGTAACTTGTTTAAAATAATTGAGTATTTATTGAAAATGTTGTGGGATGCTCTAAAAATTTCCTAAATCTTAAGTATCTCCCCAATGAATCATGATTCCCCGGACAGTCTCTGGGATGTTAGCCTCTCGGGCACCCTAGGAACGGTTTGACCTATTCCTTTTGCATAAGTTCAAAGGCACCATTCGGGTTTCTTGAACCAAAGCCTCCCGGTGACCTCGAGGCCCTCTTTGAGACCACCCAGAGACAACAATCGGGGCTCTACCCCGAAGACGTCTGCAGCCTTCCGGCCTCTTTGCATAAACTCCTTGGAAGAGTTCAAAGACTCGATCGTGGGTCCCACCTATTTATCTATAAATATTTGTCGCCTCTAAGGAAAACAGATCTCTTTCGAGACTTCTTCGAACCATTTAGACCTAACTCTTTTCCTCTCTAAAAACTAATCCAGAACATCCTCTTCAAGACATACATACATACATACATACATACATACATACATACATACATACATTGGACACTTACTTGTACATTTCTCATACTTATCGGACTATTATCTGACTTAGACATCGGAGGGCCTGCGTGGGGAAGTCTCCCATGTGCCTTTTTGACATCCTTTGTGCTTGCAGGCTAAGGTAAAGCCTTGTTCTCTAAAGACCCCAAAAGCTCATCTCCTCGAAGACCCATCGGGGGCTTTGTAACACCCGATGTTACCGGTGTTAAGAGAATGAGAAAGGAAGTGAGAAATTTCTTAAAATACCCTTAAGAAAATAATGGATTCTTGAGAATAAGGGTGCCCTAGGAGAGGGGCATTTTGGTAATTTGGATAGTGAAGTCCAATAAATGTTATTTTGATAATTTTGGAGTGAAATTCCATAAAAAAATTTAATTATGGAAAATAGGAAAAATGGTGAATATTCAATTATATGAAGAAATAATTTATTTTCCCTAAATTTGGTGAATTAATGTGGTAATGCCACATGGATGGTTTGGATGAAAACTTGGAAGTCAATGTTAGTGTCTAGGGATGACACTTGGCAAAGACTTATTCAAGTAAAATGGTGGGATTAAATAAATCCAAATGTTAATGGAATTAGTCATTCATGTAATAATAGTGTTGGATTAAAAAGAAAATCCAAATAAAAATGGTAAATGGTCACCATTAATGGTTGGAAAATGTGGGATTTATTTAAATGGAAAAGAAAATGATTATGTCTTTCAAGACTTGTCTTGAAAAAAGTTCAAATTAAATAAATAGAAAAGAAATCTATTTATGAGACTTGATCCAAGGGTGGTGGATGGTTCTTGAAAATCCAAAGGCTTGGATTTAAAATAAGAAGAGCACATGGATTGTGCTTTCTTGTGTTTTCTCTAAGAGAGAAGATTGGTTTATTTAAAATGGATGGTTGAGATTTAGTCTTCCTTAAGCACATGGATTGTGCTTTTAGTGGATGGTATATATTCATTCTTGAAAATGGAGAAGGGTAATATAAATTGGCAAGTAAGGAAGACTTGTCTTCCTTTGGCCATTTGAAGAAAGAAAGAAGAGATTGGGAGAAGCTTTCCAAGGAGAAGAAAAGAGAACAAAAAGGAAAGGGAAAGAAGAATATGAAGAAGGTAAGTATTCTTCCTTATGGTAGTGTAAGCTCTTTTTATTTCTCTTGATGGGGGCTTAGTTTCTTTAAAATTTATTTCAAGGATCTCTTAAGGAGAAGAGTTGGAAGAAAGCTAGGAAGAGTTTAAAAGCTTCAAAGAATGGAAAAGATAAGGGATTGCCCCATGGGATAGTGGCTAGCAAGTTGTAAGTATGTGCTTAAACTTTGTAAATGTGTGCATTGGCATGTTTTTTTTCTTTGTGTTCAATGACTTATGGCCATGAGGTTGTGTGGGGTAGGGTAGTTTAAAGCCTCAAACCAAGGTGCTTGTGAGGATGTGGAAGCCCTAACTTTGTTGCATTGCATGCATTTGGCATCACATGATATGTTTTGTTCATACTTATTGTCATTGCACCCTTATTGAGCTTAATAGCTCATGAGGTTTTTACCCTCACATATAGGTTGTAAAGGCATGGAAAAAATCAAAGCAAAGAGGAAAATGGCATGTGAATGCATGGGAATGAAGACTTAAGATCATAGTATGGCTTATGGAAGCCTTGTGATGTATTATATTATGTTGTTAGTGTGGCATGGTGAAGCCTAAGTATGTATTGTAATGGTCATGTATGATTTTATTTTGAAAATGAGATATTGGCTTATGGCTTGTGGAGGCCTAAGTATTGATGTAAATCTCACTTTTGGTATGGGTTATTGGATGCATCAAGGGGGTTAAATAAAATGGTTTTGTTGGAAATGTGGTGCTTATTTTGGAATGTGTAATTTCTGGAAAATTTGGGCTAAAATGGCCAAGAAAAAAATTTTGAATCATGGAGGCGAGTCGCGGGCAGCATGCATGCAACAGGTAGGCGACCCGCGCGGTCAGAGCACCGCGGGGCCCTGGGCGAGCCAACAGGCCTGGCCGGCCAATTTTTTTTAAAAAATTGAAAATTAAGGGGGTTTGGGGGGGCATTTCCTAATTGATTTTGGGCCCTGAAGGAATTTTCAAAATAAAGGGATTTTTCGATCATTTTTTTAGATAAATGCCAAATTTTTAAAAAATGAAAATTTTGAGTTTTTTCTCAAAAATTGGTAAAAATCAATGGGTTGATTAAAATGGTGATTCTTATGGAGTCCGGTGGAATTCTTGGAGAAGAAGAGAATTAAAAAAAAAAAAAAATGGCGATTGGGGCAATCTTAATGAAAATTAATCAAGTCAAGTGTAGTATGGTTAAAGTCCAAATTTGCTAGTGGGTCCTGGGATTGAGGGAAGGGAAGGACGAAACCTAGTTCCCACCTAGGGTGTTTCGTGTTGAAGTATAGTCCGCCCTTCACGTATGGCCGAGCATGTGAGCAGTTCGGGTGATTGTTCACAAGTGGCACCCGTAAGTGGGAACGGGGCGTCACAGGCTTCCATCCGTCATTGCCCCAAAGACCTTTCTAGGTGCGCAGTCTCAAAGACCCCCATCTTAGTCCCCGAAGAGTTGGCCTTCTAAGACTCTGGCTCTGATTCGGTCCAGATTCGATTGACCTCACCAGTGATATCTCGAACCCTCAACTATAGTGAATGACTCTTCTTTGGCTAATCCTAAGACAAATAAATGTAATTGTTGTATTTTTGGAAATAATAACTTGGCACCGTATGTGGGAATCGAGCAAACAACCATCCCTTTACAGCTAGTGAGTAGTCGCGTGAAGATGTTGCCTCAACACCCCCGTCTCATCCTATAATGCCTCCTAATGAGTCATGCTCTGAATCTACCAGGTAGGCATTGGGGAGCTTTCTGCGAGGCTTTTCTTTCGCTATTATGTCAGCCCTCGAGAGAAAAGGGTACCTCCCCACCTTATATCTCTGTTGGGCGTCCATGTTGTTCTTTAAAGCAGAGATTTAGGCCAAGCAAATGGGGCGTCCATGTTGGGAGGATATTTCCATCTTGAATAGAGTTCCCAATAAATATGTTCCTCTGACTCCTTTTGAACTTTGGGTTGGTCGTAAGCCAAGCCTAAATCATTTTCGAGTTGGGGTTGTCCTGCTGAGGTAAGAATCTACAATCCTTCTAAAAGTAAATTGGATCCTAAGACTACACGTTGTTTCTTTATTGGTTATCCTGACAATTCTAAGGGATACAGATTCTATTGCCCTAGTTGAGGCACAAAGATTGTGAATTTTATCACTGCAAAATTTTTGGAGAATGATACAAGTGAATGCTCTTGTTCTCGTGTAAGGGATGTTAATGTGGAAGAGGAAATTATGATAATGCCAGTACCAATTGTACATGAAAGGATGGTATTTCAACCAAATCAAGCAGAAGAAGTATCCCAACAAGAAGATGTTCCAGTACACATTTCACATCCTGAAATTCCTAATAGGCACCCTCAAAGAGAAATAAGATCTACTATATCAAATGATTATATGGTACACCTTGGTAAAAATGACTACGATGTTGGTCATGTTATAAATCCGATCTCATATAGCCAAGTTGTTTCAAGTACTTGTTTTGATAAATGGTTGGAAGCCATAGAGGATGAGATGAAATCTATGGCACACAACGATGTGTGGAAACTAGTTGAACAACCTAAACGAGTTAAGCCTATAAGTTGCAAATAGGTGTTCAAAACTAAGAAAGATTAAAAAAGCAATATTGAAAGGTACAATGCGAGATTAGTGGCTAAGGGTTTTACTCAGAAAGAATGAGTTGATTACAATGAAACTTTTTCCCCTGTTTCCTCAAAGGATTCCTTCAGAATTATTATGGCACTAGTGGCACACTTTGATCTTGAACTTCATCAGATGGATGTTAAAATAACTTTTTTTAAATGGACACTTACATAAAGAAGTATATATGCAACAATCTGAAGGCTTCAAAGAAAGTGGCAAAGAACATTTGGTATGCAGGTTAAAGAAATCTATTTATGTTTTAAAACAAGCCTCTCGACAATGGTATTTGAAGTTTGATGAGGTAATTACTTCTTTTGGGTTTACTGAAAATAAGATAAATCAATGTATATATCTCAAGATTAGTGGTAGCAGATTTGTTCTTCTTGTACTATATGTTGATGATATTCTTCTTGCGAGTAATGATTTGAACCTGCTTCATGATACTAAGCAAATGCTTTTCAAGACTTTTGACATGAAAGATCTTGGTGAAGCATCATTTGTTCTTGGTATTGAAATTAACAGGGACAGGACTCGAGGTTTGTTGGGACTCTCTCAGATATCATATATAGATTGTGTTCTCGATCGCTTTAATATGCAAAACTGTAGAGTTGGGGAAGTGCCTATAGCTAAGAGAGAATTGCCTAGTAAGAAAAATTATCCCAAAAATGTAATAAAGCAACAACAGATGGAAAATGTGCCTTATGCTAGTGCTGTTGGAAGTTTGATGTATGCTCAAGTTTGTACTAGGCCCGATATTGCTTTTGCAGTTAGTGTGTTGGGGAGATTTTCTTCTAATCCTAGGTCTGAGTATTGGGTGTTAGCAAAGAAAGTTATGAGATACCTGCAAAGAACAAAGGATTTTATGCTAGTATATAGAAAAGTTGATCACCTTGAGGTGGTTGGGTATACAGATGCAGATTTTGCGAAGTGTCTTGATGAAAGAAAATTCACTTCTGGATATGTTTTCATGTTAGCCGGTGGGGCAATTTCATGGAAAGGTGCAAAACAAATACTTGTAGCTTCATCTACTATGTAAGCAGAGTTTGTAACATATTATGGAAAGGCATCACAGGCTATGTGGCTGAAGAACTTTATTTTTGAGCTTTTGATTGTTGATTTCATCTCAAGGCCAATCAAAATTTGTTGTGACAATAGTGTTGTAGTTTTCTTCACTAAAAACAATAAAAGTTCTAGTGGTTCCAAACACATAGAGATCAAGTATCTTTCAGTCAGAGATATGGTCAAGAAAGGTGATATTATTGTGGAGCATATAAATACTTAAGTTATGGTTGCTAATCCATTAACCAAAGGACTTAGACCTATTGATTTTAAAAGGTATGTTGTTAATATGGGGATTTTGGAGTCCTTTGATGTGTTTGATTAGTGAGAGTTGTTATTTTATTGATTTGTTACTCTCAATCACTGTTATGTAATGAACTCAATTATTTTATTTCATGGGTTCATGTTAAATTTTAAAGTCATATGCATGCTAATGTATCTTTTCATGATATTAGATTGGTGATATCACTATATATTTTGGAGCTATTATACTTGTTTCTTTTATTACTATTGAAGGCATTTAGATTCAACTTTCATGGATAGTGATAGTTAAATGACTGATATAGACTTGGCATGAAGATCATATAAGGTATTTGCTATTGTCTATACTACACTTTCAAATCATATTGTGTTCATGTTAATTTAATTGCCAAAATTATGACCATAGTGCGAATTTATGAAAATAAATACATTTTGACGGCCATTATCTGATTTTGGTAATTAGGTCGAACGGAACATGTTTAAAGGTGATTATCTGTTAAACTATACTTTCAAAAATAATAGCCACTCAAGTTTTAGAATTCTTGTTGTCTAATTGTAGAGTCAATTTCAAAAAAAAAAAAAAATATTGACACCAACTAATATTGCACAAGTGAGAGAATGTCAGAATTTTTTCATTATGTGTGCAATATTAATTGAATATTATTTTTAAGAAAAAAACCAATTGGGCTAAGTTTAACAATGTCTATTGGCTCAAATGGATTATATGTGATCATAATCAGACATTGGGCTTGATACACCTTAATGGGCTTAAGCCTATTTGTATATATATGATTTGTGGAATAAATGTAGATCCAATAGGATTTTGTGATAAGTAAAACCCTATTAACTTTATATATATATGATTAGGTCTCCTCTTCTCTCTGATTGATCTATTACATCATTTTCTTCCCATTAAAAAAAAGATTAAGGTATAATAACAGAGAAGAAGGAGAAGATCTAGTCTCATATAGTGTATTTGCACTTGCCATTGCAATTAAAATTTTTATTATTGTTATGGGTTTAAAAAGTATTCTTCTTTATTGATATCGGTGTTTTATATAATATGTGAATTTAATATATATACTGTAAAGTATTTATATCTAACAGAATAACACAAAATCCAAATGCATTTCTAATCTCTTTTTCACAATACAATATGTAAATAAAGGCCTAGTCTCAACCCTCCCCCCTCAAGCAATAATTCCCCGTTTGAACAACTTGTCCCCGCCTTCAACCTGTGAATGGTTTAGAGCTGGTTGTCTTGTGCTATCATCAGCTGCCATCACTCCCTCTGCATTCCAATGCCAAGGCTGAAGATGTGGGGAAGGAACAGCTGAAGATGACGAAGATGAAAGGTGAAGAGCCACAGATCCCCAATCTCTATCTCCAACTCTCGCTTCCCTTAATCGCCTCCTTACCAACAAGTTTCCCGCGTCTTCTCTTCTCATCTCGCACACGCTTCTGAGTATTGAGATGCATAATAGAAGCACCAAAACTGCATCTTCTTCGGGCAAGAATTCCACCACCAGTAGCTTCCAGTTTAGAAGTGCTGTTGCTCTCCCAATCGGGTCCTCCTCTGTGAAACGAACTAGCGTCACGAATCCATCTTCATCACCCTCTTCCTGTTGTTGTATCTCATCTTCGGTGTTTGCGCCCTCTTCGTCATCTTTTATTTTCCAACTCTTCCGGTACTGCATTTTTCGCCCTCTTAACAACTTTACCTGCAAGGTTTGGTTGGTTCTTATTAATTTAAATTGCAGATGCGGGACCATGCATCTATCTTCAGCTGTAAAGAAGGGGTAGGTATCTTCTTCACTTCACCGTTGTTTCAGGAGATGTTTCGTTTTTCAGGTGAAAACTTAGGCTCGATGATGATGATGATGATGATAATTCCCAACGCATAATGAGTTCATCACCTGTTGAAATTTCCCATGAAGCACTCCCTTGTTCCGATGGCTCTTTCGGTGTTGCTCTTCCCGCCACTTTTACTGCACCAGATGACCGATATAACCATTAGGAAACAAGCCTCGAAACCATGCTATCTGAGGTGCACGAAAAGCAAAAAAGTCCTCTCATGAGAGCACATAAGATTCGCACATCCTTTTAAATTTCCTACTAAGTATTCCTTTTGTAATAAGTTGTACGGATAAATATACCATGAAAGGAAAAGGGAATAAAAAAAGGAGCACCCTTTCCAGTGGCTCTCATCCTCCAAAAGACCATAAAATTTATATGGTTAATGGGCTAAGAAAATAAAACAACAAAAATTCCAAATTCCAAATTCCCAATTCCACTTGCTGGGTTGACTCTATGAATTCTAGGCCTCCAACCATCTTTATGCATTATCCATCACGTCTGCAACATCTTATACTCAATAGGGTTTAGGGACACTCCAGCCTTATTACACAGTTTCTTATTTTGTCTTTTCTTGTATGGCCCCAAGTCCACCAAAACTTCATGACATCAGCTACGCTCATGTTTTAGAAATATTGGTGTACCAAAATGTCATAATATTGGATAATTAAGTACCAAAATGTGCAACATGCAGGGTGAGAAATGCCAGCAAAAGAGTACCTGAAACAAATGGTATTTCATGATTCCTAACTTAAAAGAAAGAAAGAGCCTTCCATGTCATTTGGCCTTTATCTAACTATTTTCTATATAGTTAGTTTCAGCTTTTTTCCACCTGTCCACTTCTGTTTTTAACTTAGGGATATATGTCTAAGCATATGATACGTTGTGCAAAGAAAGAAAACCTGAACACACACAAAACAATCCTTGTATTTCATCTCATTTCCTCATGTTTCCTATATCAACCAAACTCTACATGCATCTTTCATGTCAACAATACAAAATACAATCGCACCATGTTACACATAATCAAAAAAGAGAAGAAGATAAATAGCACACATACCAGGAGCTTGACCGATAGACCCGGCAACATAAGACCAAGAACCTTCACGAATCTCCGTTATCCTCTCCTCCCATTTCACAGAAGATGGAGTCTCTCCACCCCTCCTCCAAAACCCTCCACCCACTCTATCATATGGAAAATTAACAGAAAATATATATATGCTCAAATCCAAACTGTCCCTTCCTGTTTAAGACGGGTGAATAGCAAAAGAACATACCTCATTCGAACAACAAAACACTCTCTCCCCGCATGATCCAGAACAGTGCGAGACAACCATCTCCCTTCCTGAGGACGATATCGGTTCATTCTCAGAATCACATCCGATATCATGGCACCTGAATCATCCGTGACCTGATCAGGCACACATTTCAGCAAGTACGATGCTTGAACTGGGGGAGTCATTGAAGATGCCACCCTCAGTCTTTGATCAACTTCTCTTCCTAGAGTCAGAGAGCTTGCTCGCAGTAGGTCATTCCACAAAATAGTCACACTGTCTTGCAATGTACTCGCTTTGAAACAGTTACTGCCACGGTCATGAAGCTCAAGCACAATTCCCCTGGTCCCAAATTCACAATAAAGATGCCAAGCTTTTTGCCATGAGTCGAAGGGGAAAATGGATGTTTTTTTATCAATCTTAAGCTCCCTGTGACATCTCACCATACGAAGACGCAGAAATTCATGCAATTTGTTCCCTTGCATTGCCCCCTTCTTTGAGTCAAGCTTCACGAATACACATGCCTGTCTAGTATAACCCGCAGTGTCAATATTATGGCTGCTCAATAAAAGCAAGTTTCACATTCAGTGAAGTTAATTTAGTTCAATCCTGCATAGTGGGTATTGGGTACAAGTTTCAGATAAAAGTCTGAATATTAGGAAGTTTTTACATTTATAAACAGCATGTTCTCAACAAGGGTGACTTAGATGTAACGGCAGAGAAATTTCACAGAAAAAAAAAAAAAAATTCTAAGTAACTTTGGCAAGAACATAATGCCACTATGAGAAATGACCAATGCAGGGTGGTCATCTTTCTAACTTAAATGGCATCCAACTACATTTATAATTTTATTTACGAGAGCCAATAATATGATCTTGTATGGAAGAGAGTATCCCATGGCTAACTCAGCCAATATACAATATAGAAAGCACTGAAATCAGTAACCTGAATCTAATGCCCAGAAAAAGCATTGTATTACCATGATCATATGTTCTCACTGAAGCGTGCGCAGAACAAATTTAGATTGAATGCAAACTTCCACGTATTTACACTTTTTTAGTTTCTCCCAAATATGACATACAAGAATTTTCAAAGAAATAGAATGGATGATGACTTCAAATCAACATTGCTTTCCACCAAGCCCGAAAGCTTGACTGTGGGCAAGTCAGGTGCTCAAACAAAGCTCTTAAGCTGATAGCTGGTGAGACCTATCAGATGCAGAATCTCAATCTCTTTAATTTCATGTTAATATCATGGAGAATTACAAGACACTCACACAGGATTTGATGAAGCCTACCCAATCTTGATTCTCTTTGTTTACACTCTGGAGGTCTTTCTTGATGGTTTATTACCACATTTGACAGTCAGGTGCTCCGAAAATGCAGGATAATGATGATTAAAGAACCAAATAACAAGCACGAGAAAGAAACAGCCAAGAAAATCATCCAAGAGTTATGCAAATAATTGTCCTTAAATCTTTCCTTTACTTTGACCACAAAAATATACTGAAAGAGCTGAAAAACTATGAAAATCCTAACCTACCTCCAGCAAGAACCTTGGGAGCAAGGTCTTGTATCTTGTATTGACATCATCATCGGTTATGTCCCAGTAGAGAGGTGGTTTGATCTTATAACCCCCTCCATTGGCTGCACCACCAGCTTTTTCGTATGGTTGATCAAAGATTCTTTCCCAAAGTTTCTTGGTCACTTCCACCTCTTCTTCTCTGGCTACCTCCCATACTGGCAGCACCTTTCCCATATCCTCCTCAATTTCCTTCACATCAGCAGCGTAGACTGTGGGATAGCTCTGATTCGTCAACAAAGGGGAGAGAATAAAATCAGAACAAGACTAAATCCACAGGAAAATCCCAATGCCTTCAAAATGATACGGCTTCCTCTAATTGATCTTTCATTTCAAACTAAAGCATCTTCCATTATTCATCAGAATTTCAGAAAGGAGAGCTTTTTACATAAAAATTCTGTTAGTTTCCTTTGGATATTGACAGACACCTCAAAACATGCGTAAGATAAAGAACAGGATAAATCTACAGAAACAGATTCAGTCTTAAGAAACAAAAAAACGCACCTACAAATTTATCATTGTTTCAGAAACTGCTACAGCCGATCTGTTACATGAAGTTCTCAAAGTTCCCCACTTTCCTTTAGACCTTGACTGGATAACACCCCAACTACGTGAATATTACACAGGCAAATTTATCTGAAAAAACTGGATGATTATCATATTCCATTATAGAGTTGATTCAGTTTCCATGGCATACGAAAATGAATACAGGCAAGGTTTTCACCACCTAACTTGGATTCTACTATTCTAGAAAACGACTCAATTTCTGCTTGTCCCTCTCAATACTAAGCTATCTATGTAAATTTTGAAAAAAATTAAGACTTTGTCATCAACAAAAGCTAGCTTTTCTATTTCATCTACTTCTAATGTAGAGGGAGAGAGAGAGAGAGAGAGAGAGAGAGAGAGAGAGAGAGAGTATGTAATGATAAAGATGACAAGAAATCCAAACCTGATGGGTTAGCCACATTACTAGAATATCAGAGGCCGGCACTAAACGATCGAACCCATCGGAGAATCTCTGAATCATACATAGAAACATTTTGTAACGGTGTTTGGCTGCAGTTAAATAGACGGTCTCCGCCATGTAAGGCTCAGCCAAATTAGCATACAGATTTTTGAGCTTCAAGACTTGGCCCAGAAGGTGTTCATTTGTAATACGGGGGACTGATACATCAGAAGCCAGTTCATTTTCAAAAGGCTCAGATGGGTATCTAGAGATCCAAACGTCCCTGCATCTGTTGAGCGCATACTCGTCGTTCTCTTGGTCGAAGATGGCCGGTTTTCCGATGATCTTTGAGAACCTTGACTCGCAGTATTGCCTGTAACTGGCCTGAAAATGGATTGTCAACAAAAACAAACAGAAACAGAAATGGGACAGAGGAGGAAGGAAACAGAAAGCTTACTTACCGGATTCAGGGAGTGGCAAAACCAGACCCATTCGATATCAATAGGAGGAAGAGCCATTGGGGGCTTTGGCCCCGCCGTGAGATCAGAAATCAGCGGCATCCAGAGCTGCTCATAACTGCCGCATCAAAAACCCACACACTTATCATGAGCTTCTTCACTTGACCCACAAAAGAAATTTGGGGAAAACATAGGAAATTAAGGGGAAAAAATGTAGAAAACCACCGTCGTATGGCCTCGAAAATGGTGGGTCTTTGGTGGAGCCAATGAGAATCGGCCACGATTCTTAGAAACCCAAGATTGCGCCTAGCGGCGGACACCAGATCAAAGCTCACTCGGACTATCTCCTCCGAGGACGACAAAATCTCACTGAGACTTCGGGTGGAGCAACCGTCGGAGACGCCGCCACGAACAACCAGAGACATTATCGTACTGAGAAAGAGACTTTAACCCAAGAAGAGCATTTATGCTTTGAATTGGTGATCTTCAATTAATGCGCTGAGAGAGAGAGAGAGAGAGAGAGAGAGAGAGCGCGCCACGTGGGGCATGGCTAAAGCATTCGGGGCGGGGGGGCAGCTGTCAGCGGGACGTGGGACTGCACCATCTGGTTTTTGCCCCGTTTACTCATAAGATACGTATAGAATTGAAAAAGGTAACAGGTCTCCAATTTTTGGCTTTATTCATCTATATTTTTCATTTTTAGTTTGGAAATGTTTTTAAAAGTTGTTATAGTAAACACATTTATTTTATTATTATTAATTTTATTAAATCATTTTAATTAAATATTAATATATTTTAATTAAATTAAAAAACATTATCCATAAGTAACCGACAATCCTTCAATAGGGCCCACCACCAAAATCCATCGACAGTGGTTTCAAAAAGTTCCCATCACTAACAAGCATGTATCCCCATCATTGATGAGTTTTAGAACTTATTGCTAGTGGGCATTTTAAAAAAAGAAAAACACACACAGAGGAAGGATTAAGGATTGGCATTGGCCGAATAGGAAAAAAAAATAAATCTAAAAAGATGAAAACAAAACGATGAGGAAGATGAAGAATATAAAGTGATATACCCGGGAAGACGAAGCAGATATATGATCAAATATGAGCCCCAATTTCGATGAGTTAAAGCAAAGATGGACGATCGAAAAAGACTCGCCCGATTGAGTCGAGTGGTCCTCCACTCGGCAGCCGAGTGGTCCTCCACTCGGCAGCCCCTCACTCGGCATAGTTGGGTGGCTCCCCCCACTCAACACAACCGAGTGGGGGTCCACTCGATTATGCCGAGTGGAGGGCCACTCGGTCATTCCGAGTGGCCCCTCCTCCTTAAACTCGGCCATGCCGAGTGCCCTTTCGGATTAGCGATCCAGCCGAGTCCCCCCGTCTTGCCAGCCAAATGGGCCCCAAAATTCCCTGAATGGGCCACGAGAATCTCGCCAAAAATATCGTGAGGCCTCTCTCTCTCCTCCACTATAAATATGAGACCCCGCCTTCATCTCAAGGTACGCATTCTTGAGTATTTGAAGTACAATTTCTCATTTTCTCTTGAGATCTGACTCAAGCATAGGAGGGTTTGCGCGGGGACCCCCACCCGCGTCCTAACGGTGCTCTCGTTTTGTAGGCCACTCGTCACTAAGGCCACTCGTCATCTTCAGGCCACTCGTCATTAAGGCCACTCATCACTAAGGCCACTCGGTCACCAAGGCCACTCGTCACTAAGGCCACTCGGTCACCAAGGCCACTCGTCACCAAGGCCACTCGTCATCAAGGCCACTTGTCACTAAGGCTACTCGGTCACCAAGGCTACTCGTCATCTTCAGGCCACTCGTCATCAAGGTCACTCGTCACCAAGGCCACTCCGTCACCAAGGCCACTCGGTCATTTTAGGCCACCAGATCATTTTGGGCTACCAGATCATCAGCTTTATCAGATTATCAGATCTGGACCTTTACCAGATCCAATTACTTGTCAAGACTCTCATCAGCAAAGACACGACTCCCAAGACTCTTACGTCTATCCGCAATTAAAAATAAATTGTTGTATTTTGACAACAACAATTAGCGTCGTTTGTGGGAAACGCAAGACAAAAAGTTAACTTAAAAATGGCAAACACCCGTGGACACCGACGAACTCTTTCTCAAAGCGTTGAAACACGCCCTCCACCACGGAACTCTCAACAACAAGGAGCTCCTCCTCCCCCTCATAATGCTCAAACACAAGGGGGTGATTGCTCCGTTTCTCCAAACCGGCAGATAGGGAATCAACCAATCCCACCTCCACCTAACATCGGCTCAGGATCACTCCCTACTGATCAAGCGGGGACCCCACGACAGCCACCACGTACGGTCCCGTGGGAGGAGTATGAAGCATTGAGACAACAACACCTGGAAGGCATGCAAGCACTTCGAGACATGGCTGGAGTACTCCAAAGTATGATGCCTGGAGGGACGTTGCTTGATACTCTGAAAAAGTTTATGCCTCAGCCCGAGGTGGGAGCTGATTCCTACCAATAAGCTACTCCTGATTCTCATTCTCGATCTACTCCTCGACGGGAGGATAGGCCTAAATCGCCACCACCAAGAAGGAACCCTCATTCCGTGCCCCGAAGAAATGGAAACCCAAGAATGGAAAACAGAACCAGAAGCCCTCAAAGGCGGAGGTATCATGAAATAGTGGCCAGTACACCAACAAGACATGACAATTAGACAGTAGCTACCATACGTGATGACATGAAAAGAGTAGTAGAAGAGGTGCTTGAGCGGAAAAACTTAATCCCTGCAACAGAAGAGCACCAACGTAGAAAATTTCCTTTTACTGCAGATATATTGGAGAGACCGCTGCCTCAAAAATTCAAAATGCCACAAATCACCCTCTACTCAGGAAAAGACGACCCATATGATCATGTTCAGAATTATGAGTCACTGATGATATTGCATGGATGGGATGACGAAATAATGTGCCGAGCATTTTCCTTAACACTATCAGGACATGCTCGAACATGGTTTAACAGCCTTCCAGAAGCCTCTATTTCATCATTTAGGCAGCTTAGGACAGAATTCATCAAGGCTTTTGTGATTAACAGTCGAAGAAAAAAGGATTCCACATATTTGCTCAGCATACGACAAGGGAATAAAGAATCCTTACGTCAATTTGTGGATAGATTTCGCAATGCCACTCTTGAAGTCCCGGACTTGCCGGCTCAAGTGACAGTGTTTGCTATGCTCCAAGGGACACGTCTCGCCTCTCTCCAAGAATCACTTTCTTTAGACCCTCCAACGTCCCTGGCCGATTTATTTGTCAGAGCAAATTGGTATATCCTCCACACTGAAATTATGAGGAATGTGGCGGGGAATGAAGACAAAGAAAGAAAGAGAAAGGAGCGCGAAGGGGAAGAAGAGCCTATTCGACGACAGGAAAGGATTAGAAGACTGGATGTACCTAAACCTCACTTTAATCATTATACTCGGCTTTTACAGCCCCGGTCAACTATACTAGCCGCAGTAGAGGGAGAAGGACTCCTTAAACTACCCCGCAGAGTTGACCGACCTATGGGAAAAAATCAAGAAGAGTATTGCAGATATCATCGAACTCGGGGACATTCCATTGATCACTATAGAGAATTGAAGAATCAGATTGAGATGCTCATTCGTGAGGGGCACTTGCAAAGATATGTGAGAAACGAGGAAGAAGAAAACAGGGAACCCCGGCAAATGAGAGATAGACGTGATGGACATGAAAGGCCAAACCCGAGGCAACAAAAGAGATGAAGAGATCGTCGGCAAGATACTCATGTAGACAATGAGCCGACTCAACAGGCCATTCACGTTATTTCAGGTGGGGAAACCCTAGGTGGGGACACATCAGCCTCCCGAAAGGCATACGCCCGTCAAGCCTACCAAGTTAACTCAGTAATGGAGGTAAGAGATGATGAAGAGCCAATCACCTTCGCCCCAACCGATCGAGGTGATATAATACTCCCACATGATGATCCCATGATTATCTCAACAGTCGTGGCCAAACACCCCATCAGTGGAATTTTGGTAGACAGTGGCAGTTCTGTCACCCTGATCTACTGGAGCTGTTTTGAACAAATGCATTTATCTCATGACCGATTGAAGAAAGTATCCTCACCTCTATATAGCTTCACTGGAGAAGCGATTCCAGTTGCAGGATCTATTCAGCTACCTATCACATTAGGTGTGGACCCCCAACTCGTAACTCGACAAGTGAATTTTATGGTGGTTAAAACTTCCTCGGCAGCATACAATATGATATTGGGACGCCTGTTACTCAATGATCTAAGGGCCGTAGTATCCTCATGCTATTTGCTGATGAAATTCCCCATACCCGCTGGAGTGGGACAGGTTCGAGGGGATAAAAAAAAAGCACGAACTTGTTATGTGTCATCTATAAAAGGGAAAAGAGTTGAAGAAACCTTATCCATAGCCGAGAAAGCCATACATAGATCCTTGGAGGAAGGAGCCGCATGTAAACCTCAACCTGTTGAAGAATTGGAAGCAGTACATCTAAGTGAATCAGATTCTGAGAAAGTAGCATATGTAGGGTCCCAGCTTCCGGAACATATGAAAGAAGAAATTGCGAGATGTCTACAAGATAATTCAGACGTATTTGCTTGGAAATCAAAAGATATGCCAGGAATCAGTCCAGAAGTAATATGCCACCACTTGAATGTGGATCTCTAGTTCAAGCCGGTCCGACAAAAGAAGCGAAACATTGCCCCTGATAGGCTACACGCATTAGAAGAGGAAGTTGACAAATTACTAAAGACGGGCTTCATTCGAGAAGTATTATATCCAGAATGGTTGGCCAATGTTGTTATGGTCCCGAAATCTAATGGAAAATGGCGTGTCTGTGTGGATTTTACCAATCTCAATAAGGCATGCCCCAAAGACTCATACCCGCTTCCACGGATCGACCGCCTTGTGGACGAAACGTCTGGATACCAGTTTCTGGGCTTTTTGGATGCTTTCTCAGGGTACCACCAAATAATGATGTACCCTCCAGATCAGGAGAAGACATCATTCATCACTGAAAAAGGGACATACTGCTACCAAGTCATGCCTTTTGGACTTAAGAACGCCGGAGCCACTTATCAACGCATGGTGAATAAAGTCTTTAAAGAACTGCTGGGCTACACAATGGAAGCATATGTTGATGACATGATCGTGAAAAGTAGAGAGAATGAGTCCTATGTAGAAAAGCTAGTGCGGGTGCTTGGAGTCTTTAGACAGTACAAGATGCGGTTAAATCCAACGAAGTGTGCCTTTGGAGTGCAGTCTGGAAAATTCTTAGGATACATGATCACACAAAGAGGAATCGAGGCAAACCCTGAGAAAATTCAAGCAATATTGGATATGGAACCACCAGCATCAACTAAGGAAGTTCAGCGATTGACAGGGCAAATGGCAGCTCTCGGACGTTTTCTCTCCAAGTCAGCTGAAAGAGAGCTACCATTCTTGCGAACATTAAGAGCAGGAAAAAAGTTTGAGTGGACAGAACAATGCCAAAAGTCATTCGAAGCATTAAAGGAGTATTTGAAAGAAGTTCCCCTATTAACACGACCAAAAACTGGAGAGACGTTGTACTTATACTTGGGGATAAGCGATGAAGCCATAAGTGCTGTATTAATCAAGAAAAAGGGACAGGTAGATCGACCAATATATTATGTCAGTAAGGTATTACAAGGCCCCGAGACATGTTATCCTGTGGCAGAAAAAATGGCATTAGCACTGTTAAACGCATCCAGAAAGTTGAGGCCATACTTTCAAGCTCATTCGATCGTCGTACTTACAGATCAGCCCTTACGAAGTATTTTGCAAAAGCCAGAATGTTCCGGTCGCCTTACCAAATGGTCCATTGAGTTAAGTGAATATGATATCCAGTATCAACCTCGACAAGCTATAAAAGGACAGGCGCTGGCTGACTTTATTGTGGAATGCACACACTCCGGTAAGGTAACTGAAAATAAGCAGGCAGAATGGTTGTTGTTTGTTGATGGAGCATCTGGTTCATAGGGAAGTGGTGATAGGATAGTACTCGTATCCCCTAAGGGAGAAACGTTAGAGTATTCTCTACGATTTGCTTTTCCAAGTACTAACAACGTAGCTGAATATGAAGCATTAATCACTGGAATGAGGATAGCAAGAAAATTGGAAGTAACACGATTGGTTGCTCATAGTGATTCTCAGTTGATTGTGCAGCAGTTTCGGGGACAATATGAAACCAGAAAGCAGATAATGGCCCGATACTTGCGCGAAGTAAAAGACCTAGCACAGACATTTTAGAGTTTCCAATTAACACAAATAAACAGATCGCTTAATGGACACGCTGATGCTTTGTCTAAACTAGCATCCACAAGAGAAACAACAGGAAGAGTATTGTTTGTGGAGATGCCGCATCAACCAAGCATCGAAGAAAAAAAAGTATCATGCGTTGACGTAAAAGTGGATTGGAGATCGCCCATATATCGTTATCTCACTAGCAATGAATTACTAGATGATCCACAAGAAGCAAAAAAACTTAAGATGCGGGCTTCAAGGTTTACCATCATAGACGGGATATTATATAAGCGAGCTTACACTACACCTCTTCTCAAATGTTTAGGCCCTCAAGAGGCCGAATATGCCTTAGCAGAAACGCACAGTGGAATATGTGGAGAACACTTGGGAGTAAGAGCCCTAGCAACCAAAATTTTGAGAGCCGGTTTCTTTTGGCCCACATTAAGATCAGACGCGTTAAAGAAAGTCAAATCATGTGGCAAATGCCAACGACATGCTCCAGTCCAATCTGCTCTAATATCTCAGTTGCAGCCTACTTTCCAGCCTATACCATTCGCTCAGTTGGGTTTGGATATTTTGGGACCTTTCCCTCAAGCACCTGGGCAGAGAAAATTTTTAATAGTGGCTACAGACTATTTCACCAAATGGATTGAAGCTGATGCATTGGCCACCATTACAGCACGAAAAGTAGAGGTAATGGTATGGAAAGACATTGTGTGCCTGTTTGGAATACCAAGAATTATCGTCACGAATCATGGGAAGCAATTTGATTGCGATTCCTTTAGGAAATTTTGTGACAGCCTAGGGATCCAGCTAAGGTTCGCTTCAGTGGCGTACCCCCAAGCTAACGGACAAGCCGAGGTCAGCAACCAAACCATATTACATGGCCTAAAAACTCAACTTGAAGGAGCTAAGGCCACATGGGCCGACGAGCTACCCATCATTTTATGGGCTTACCGAACGACTAGTCGGGTCGCTACTGGAGAAACTCCGTTCAATATTGTATACGGAACAGAGGCCTTAATTCCCATTGAAATTTCAGATAAGTCCCCAAGACTGATGGCATATGAGGAAGAGGACGGTACGAGAAATTCTGAAGCATTGCGAGAAAATTTGGATCTGATTGAAGAGTAGAGGGATAGTACTACCATGAAGATAGCTGCGTATCAGAGAAGAGTCGCCAGTTATTTCAATTCTCGGGTTAAGAGCAGACCCATGAAAGAAGGAGATCTAGTACTTCGAAGATCTGTTGTAACCAACGCGCTAAGGGATGATGGAAAGTTACGAGCAAATTGGGAAGGACCATACCGCATTCTAAAGCTGATCGGTCCCAACACTTGCATTTTACAAACTCTTTCGAGAGACACCATGGGGAAAACATGGAATTTGAACTACCTGAAGTTGTATACGAACAATGTACCTGAGAAAATATCTGCAATAACATAAGTCCTAAATGGGATTGTGGATGTAGGCACATTTAGCCGAACCACGTAAAAATACTTGTGTGCGCATGTTTGTCATTTTATTTACATTTTCGGAAAGGGAACTCGCACACGATCGAGCCCGTTGCCCCGCCTATGGCCTAGCAACGAGGTGAAATACGATCGAGCCCGTTGCCCCACCTATGACCTGGCAACGAGGTGAAATGCAATCGAGCCCGTTGCCCTGCCTATGGCCTGGCAACGAGGTGAAATGCGATCGAGCCCGTTGCCCCGCCTATGGCCCCGAGGTGAAATGCGATCGAGCCCATTGCCCCACTTATAACCCGGCAACGAGGTGAAATGCGATCGAGCCCATTGCCCCGCCTATGGCCCGGCAACGGGGTAAAATGCAATCGAGCTCATTGCCCGGCAACGGGGTAAAATGCGATCCAGCTCGTTGCCCCGCCTATGGCCCGACAACGGGGTAAAATGCGATCGAGCCCGTTGCCCCGCCTATGGCCCGGCAACGAGGTGAAATGCGATCAAGCCCGTTGCCCCGCCTATGGCCCGGCAACGGGGTAAAATGCGATCGAGCCTGTTGCCCCGCCTATGGCCCTGCAACGAGGAAAAATTCAATCGAGTCCGTTGCCCCGCCTATGGCCTGACAACGAGATGAAATGCAGTCACACCTGTTGCCCCGCTTACAGCCCGACAACGAGGAAAAATATGCTCAAGCTCACCACATCGTGCATAATTCAGTAACGAAAGAAATCTTGGCCTCGTATCACTAAAGCGAATCAAGCAATAAAGAGCGGAGCAGGTTGGGTAGGACAAAGAAGAAAATATTCATTGATAAAGCAATAGCTCTCCCTAAAAAAAAAAAAAGGGGGGAGAGAGAGTAACAGCGAAAAGCAAACTACAATGAGGGTCTACTCGCGGGAGCGAGACTTGCGAGAGGAACGCTTAGTAGACCCCAACGACACAACAGGAATCTCAGGAGGCACTTTGGGAAGTTCCCCTTCTTCGACCTCGACCGTGTGAGGGACATCTTCAACAGCTGCGCCAGGATCTTCTCCAACAGCTCCGGGATCGATCGCCATGCCTTCTTCCCCACGATTGAAAGGAAACGGATTCCAGGGGCCCGCCAAATTTTCCAAATCATCCACTAAGTAAGAGTCCAAGTAAGAAGAAGGACTCATAGGCTCATTCGGCTCATATTGACGCCAATCTACTTGATGAGACTTCTCAACCTCGCGAGTAAGAAAAAGTTCAGGAAAAGTCTCTCCCAGGCGCTGAGACTCTAGATGGGCACGGGCCAGATAAAATCCATATTTCAGAAAGCCTGAAGCATATTTTCCCTTCCTATCTTGGAAATCGGTTGAGAGACGATATTCCTTCACTGCTTCAGCCCTAATAGCCCGAGCATCCTTACGACTTATCTTCAGTTCTGACAGGCGTAAAGAGTGCTCCTGCAAAAGTGCTTCATGTTGCGCCATCAACCTAACATTCTTGTGCTCTTCAGCTTCTAGCCTAGAGCGTAAATATTGAATTTCCCCTTAAAGGCCCGAGGTACCAACAGAAACCTCGGACAACCGATCATGCATACGCCCAATCTCTGCCTCTGCATTCTTCTTCTTGAGCTCTGCCCGACGAGCACGACCCTTTAACTCTTGACGCTCTTCATTCCAGGAAAATTGGCATTTCCTTCAGTCTGACATTTGGACCTCTTCTTGCTCACGATAGGCCCTGTCCCTAGCATTGGAAGCAACAATTCCTTGGATCCCTTGCACCAGGAGCTGCTCTAGTTCATCCCTAGTCTGGGCATAGTTACTGCCAATAAATCATCATTCCTCTTGAGGGAGAATGGTGGAATAAATGAGATGAGCACCAATCCCTGGTTCAGTAACGAAATCTGTCTCTAATACCCTTGGGGAAACTTCAAAGTCCCGACCACTAAGCTTCGTACCGTCTCCGAGAATCATAATATGTCTCACATCGCCTGGAATGGGAAGTATAGGAGGTGGCCTCAATGATTTCTCGCCTTCAAGACGGCGATGATCCTTCCTATTAGGAATTATAGGATGGCGACATTCTTCTTCCACCCAAGCCATGTCACCAACAAATCGAGAAGACGAACTTTGCCCCCCTCGAGAATTGGGAGCAGGAAATGGGATGTCGACGGCCTCTTCATGAGAGAGAGGAATGGATGATGGACTTTCCGTATGAGAAGGAACTTCAACACTCGAGTGGTCACTGCTCGGACGACGTCGCCTTTCCACCCCAGTGGGAGAAATGCTAGCAGGCCTGCGTGACCGAGGAGGGCGAGAGCTGGTAGATCCCTCAGCTCCATGTGTAGAAACCCCGATCGCTGTCGCAACACGTGCCTCTTCCTCACGGTGGCGTCTGTGCAACTCCATCAGCCTACCCAATCCAGCCATTTCTGCAAAAATCAATACAAAGCATTTAATGTGGAAAAATAATGCAATAATGGAGAAAGGAAATCATTGGCGAAAGATATTCTACCCCCAAGAGTATTCTCCTCCTGAGGATTGAAAGAAGGATGGGAAGATGATTCAGGCATTTCCATATCCTCCTCCCCAACTCCTTCCATTTCTTGATTGGATAGTGAAGAAGACTGAGGAGGAACAGTTGGCATCACGGCCTCTCAACCCGCGATTCTGAAATTTTCCAAACTCAGGAGCTTATCAACTCGACAGGACCTGGCGCCGTTAACATTCCTACTAAACGACGATATACGCCCCAAACTTCCTTGCATGGGGGAAATCCTTGGCTGGCATCCTGATAGTTCCAATATAGAGGAGCATCCCAACTGGGCGCAGGTTCTATCACCACCCGTCGCTCTTCAAACCGATTGATCTTGTTAGGAAGAGCGCTGAACAGCTCGAAACCCGACACCTTCTGGAGTGTATAAAGGGCACAGTCTTTGCTAGCTCTTCGTAATCGGTAGAAACAACTGAAGAGTATCAAGGAAGGGACTACATCCCTCTGATGGCAAAGCACGGAGAAATCGACCATTTGGGCCCAACCATTAGGGTGAAGTTGAGCGGGAACGATCTTGTAGTGGTGCAACCACGTCATGGCAAAGGGCGGAAGAGGAAAACGGAGTCCCACCT
Organism: Diospyros lotus; assembly: GCF_014633365.1. Classification (NCBI taxonomy): domain Eukaryota; kingdom Viridiplantae; phylum Streptophyta; class Magnoliopsida; order Ericales; family Ebenaceae; genus Diospyros; species Diospyros lotus. The sequence goes on from NC_068342.1 coordinate 26,089,339, forward strand.
CAAAGGAAGCAAAGTGAACGCCAAGGGAGCCTTCATCTACCTGGGAAGGGTCCGGCTCATCGAGACGAGGGTACCTCACCATAAATCCAGAAGGAGTGGCATCATAAACCTGCTCAAAAGCCCCATATCGAAGCCAAGAGCTTGAAGTGGCAGGAATGTGCGCGGGGTTGGGGGGTGATGCCGGTCTTCTCCTTGACATATTAGAAAGGTTCAAAGCCGTTACCTTGTTACGTTAGGAGAGACGGAGGATCACAACAAGCAAAATACCTGCACGAAAAAATAAAGAATATCAGTACAAGGCAAAAAATGAGCAACCGAATGGTGAGTCAAGCGATCGAAGGCATTTAAAGGCACCGGGAGACCGGGATCACTCGGTCATGACCGAGTGGGGGGCCACTCGGTCATAACCAAGTGGCCTCGGCCAAAAGCAAGGCCACTCGGTCATGATCGAGTGGCCCCTAGTCGCGACCAAGTGGCCCCTAGTCGCATGTCATGGCCACTCGGTCATGACCGAGTGGCCTAGTGAGCACTCGCCCAAAGGTGAAAATAAAGACATGGCCCGGAAAACACGCTGAGACCTGAGAGAATTTGAGTTTTGAAGACACCACGATGATCCTTGTGAAAATTAAATGAAGACTTGAAGCCCTATTTATAGGGGCTCAAAAGGCAAAAAAGCCGAAAGTGAAGGATCATTTGTGAGGAAACATAGCATGCAACGGAAGCGATTTTTAATCAAAATCGTTCCTCGTATTGATTAGAATCTAGGAAACTTACTTTTCCTACGGATTACCGGACGGAATGAAGCGATAGGAGGAGGATGAGCGGGAGCTTCTTCGCGTGGCGGAGACGACAGCTGTCCTGCAATCCTTTGGCTCCTTCGCATCAGAACTTGAAGGCTCTTTTTCGATATTCCGAAGTATGACTCGAACTCGTGGCCTCTCTTTCCGGTGAAGAAGAGTAAAAACGACCTTGGATGAAAAACAACCAAATGAGAGAATATATATAGGGAGAACCCTAGGGTTAAAACCCTAGTGGGCCAAACCCTAATGGGCCAAGTCCATTTAATTAATTTTCTAATTGGGTTAGCCCAATTAATTAATTAAAAATTAATGAACTATTATTTTATTCTAGCCCAATTAATTATGGACCATTCTGAATAAAATAATTCTCTCTCAATGTAATTCATCCACCAAGCCAAATGTATTAAATAATACATGAGTTATATCGAGCTACCCCGGGGACCGAAAGACAAATTATTCACGGCTACTAAAATGACCAAAATATCTCTGCTACCTAGTAGCTATATTTTGTCATTCTAAGTGTTCCAACTATCACCATATGGTAACACTGACCCCACGAATAATTTTGCATATGCCATGTCTTTGACCTACTAGTGTAATGATGAAAATACCCCTCTGTGTAACACCCATCATTTAGAAAGGAATAATGTACTAACACCTCTCTAAATGATTTCTACCATCCTTAGATCACTAGTCCAATAATCCGTGACTACTCGAATGTACTTGCTTATCACTGGGAGCTACCCAGAAGCACACACTCTTAAGTCACGTTCCCAGGGCCCTGGATTATTTGATTATTCTTGGACAATCACAAGGGGGTGAATCACAGAAACTATCTTGTATTAGTCTGTCTTAGCTAATTAGAAACCATACTCCCAACTCAAAAGGATATTGATCTTTGATAGACCTCACCTACAATGAATCTAAGAATATAGCTCTAGGCTCACTAGACCACCAACTAATACTCAAGTATTAGAGTACTCGTCCACGTAGTAGCAGTGATAGACTAGCTCCATGATAATTAGTACTTTGTCATTAGCTTCTATCACAGGTCCACTCTACGCATTCCGAATGCGCTTGTACAATTAGAGTAAACGGACTGTTTACTGGCTAAGGCAAGCCATCCTCCATTAGGATCTATTGCACAATGATCTTATCATGATGGAATGCCCAGTTCTATCAAAAGATCAAGAGTAATATTTTCTTGCTTATTAAGTACCCATGATTCATGCCTAACTGTGAAGAACGACCCATCACACGAATCACTTACTTAATAGCATGGACACTTTTCCAACAATTAAATGCAAATAATATATGTGCCATAAACTGAATAAAAGAAACATCATTACCATAAATTAAACAAAACGTGTCTTTAGGGCATACATTTCCAACAATCTCCCACTTGCACTCAAAGACTATGAAAATCCATAAGTTCCCACCCCTATGACATCTAAGTGTCTTCGAAAGACCTTCTCTGCCAAAGGCTTGGTGAAAGGATCCGCTAGATTGTTTGATGTAGATATCTGGTCCACCACTATCTCATTCTTCTGGATGAACTCCCGAATGAGGTGGTACTTCCTCTCAATATGCTTGCCCTTTCTGTGGTTCCTTGGTTCTTTGCATTGTGAGACTGCTCCGGTGTTGTCACAATAAAGTATAATAGGCTTTTCCACATGCGGTACAACTCCTAGTTCTATAAGGAACTTTCGGAGCCAAACTGCTTCCTTGGACGCCTCTAATGCTGCTACATACTCAGCTTCCATGGTGGAATCAACAATACAAGATTGCTTGATACTCCGCCATGAAATAGCTCCTCCAGACAAGGTGAAAACATATCCACTAGTGGATTTTCTTTCATCCTTATCAGCCTGGAAATCTGAGTCTGTGTAGCCTACTGGAACTAAGTCATCAGCTCTGTAGACTAGCATATAATCCTTAGTAGCCTTAAGGTACTTGAGTATATGCTTTACAGCTTGCCAATGTGCTTCCCCTGGATTTGACTGAAATCTGCTTATCATGCCTACAGCAAAGCAGATATCTGGCCTGGTACACAGCATGGCATACATGAGACTTCCTACAGCTGAAGCATAAGGAATCCTACTCATGCGCGCCTTTTCTTCCTCTGTCTTGGGACAGTCTCTGGAAGATAAGCCCAATCCGTGTCTAAAAGGAATTAATGCCCCTTTACACTAATCCATACTGAACCTGACCAATATCTTGTCAATATAAGAAGATTGGGATAAACCTAACATTCTCTGCTTCCTATCTCTAAGAAGCTTTATACCGAGAATGTAACTAGCTTCTCCCATATCTTTCATGCTAAATTGACTTGATAGCCAAATCTTTATTGATGACAACATCCCTACATCATTTCCTATGATGAGAATGTCATCAACATATAACACCAGAAAAGACACCTTTTCACCATTTATTTTCTTATACACGCATGGTTCATCTACGTTTGGAATAAATCCATAAGATTTTATAGACTCATCAAAACGTTTGTTCCATGCCCTTGATGCCTGCTTAAGTCCATAAATGGACTTCTTAAGCTTGCAGACCATGTGATCTTGGCCTTTCACAACATAGCCTTCTGGTTGGGACATATAGATGTCTTCACTAAGATGGCCATTAAGAAAGGCCGTCTTAACATCCATTTGCCATATCTCATAGTCATAATGACATGCTATGGCAAGGAGTATGCGAATGGATTTAAGCATGGCTACTGGTGAAAAGGTTTCCTCATAATCGATCCCTTCTTTCTGAGTAAATCCTTTTGCAACCAACCTTGCTTTAAAGGTTTGCACCTTTCCATCCGCTCCCCTTTTCCTCTTGTATACCCACTTACACCCTATAGGTTTTACCCCTTCAGGTGTAGCTACAAGATCCCAAACCTGATTGAGATGCATAGACTCAATCTCGGCATCCATTGCAAGGCGCCAATTGTCTACATCGACATCAAGGACAGCCTCCTCGTATCTAGTAGGATCTTGTTCCTGATTGTCAGAGACTAGCTCGAAAGCTTCTCCTGTCCATCTATCAGGAACTTTAGTTTCCCTCCCACTACGACGAGGCTCCGTGCGTATAGAAACACTCGGTTGTGTCTCTTTTGGTTCCTCAATTGGGACACTAGATGTACCTGAAGTTTGTTCAGAAGACAACTTCTCATCTAGTTCTACTCTGCTTAAACCCTTAGTGGACATACTCTGATCATCCTCCAAGTATCTAGCATGAGTACTGATTAGTACTTTCTGCTCCTTAGGATAATAGAAATATCCACCACGAGTGCCTTTTGGATATCCTATGAAGTAGCATAATTCTGACCTTGGTTCCAACTTACTCCCCTTAGTCAATACATAAGTTGGACAACCCCATATCTTGAGATGATTTAGACTAGGCTTTCATCCCGTCCACATCTCATAGGGTGTCCTAGGTACAGACTTGGAAGGTACCAAGTTCAGAATGTATGCCACCGTTTCTAAGGCATATCCCCAAAAGGAAATAGGAAGAGATGCATGGCTCATCATGCTTCTTACCATCTCCATTAGAGTCCTGTTCCTTCTCTCACTGACTCCATTTTGCTGGGGGGTCCCAGGCGCAGTTAATTGAGAAACTATACCGTGATGTACTAAGTAGTCCTTAAACTCTCCAAGAAGGTACTCTCCACCACGGTCTGACCTCAAAATTTTGATCAATTTACCTGTTTGACGCTCCACTTCAGCCTTAAACTCTTTGAATTTATCAAAAGAATCAGACTTGCGCCTCATCAGATAAATATAACCAAAACGAGTGTGGTCATCCGTAAATGTGATGAAGTACTCGTAACCTCCTCTAGCAGGTGTAGTCATTGGACCACAAACATCACTATGAACTAACTCTAATATGTCTTTGGCTCTACCTGCCTTCTGAGTAAATGGCCTTTTGGTCATTTTGCCCATTAGGCATGATTCACACTGAGGCCATTCTTCCAATCTCAATGAGCCCAAGGGCCCATCATGGATTAGCCTCTGAATCCGATTAGGATTAATGTGCCCTAATCTTAAGTGCCATAGATAAGAGTCATTAGATGATAATGTTCTCTTCTTATTAACTGGTTCAGTCTCAGAGTTGTTTATTTGACTTTTAATAGGATTAATATAATAAAGATTCCCAAATATGTTGCCTGAACAAATAACCTGTCCATTTCTACTGATAGTGACACCAGAATGGAACGAAACAGAACAACCATAAGAAATCAATTTAGAAACTGAAATTAAATTCTGTCTCAAAGCAGGAACGTATAAAACATCTTTCAGAATTAAAATCCTATTAGAATCAAAAAACAAATGCAAAACTCCCACTGCTTCAGCCCATACTCGAGCTCCACTAGCTACCAGCATTCCATGCTCTCCTTCAGATAGAGTCCTTGTCTTTCTGAACCCCTGCAAAGAGTTACAGACATGATCAGTGGCTCCTGAATCAACTATCCAAGAGGATGAAGATCCTACCAAACTGATGGATTCTAAGTAAAGAGCAATACCTGGTGCTTTCACCTTGAGGGCAGGACAATCCTTTTTCCAGTGTCCTTTCTGCCCACATTTGAAGCACTTGCCTTTGGGCTTGGCATCGGCCTGACTAGCTCCGGGCGTTTTGGGCTTGTCCCCTGCTTTGTTCTGACCCTTCTTCTTCTTGAAGTTCTTGGCTTTAAGGCCAACTCTAGGAGAAGATGCAGAATGAATAGCTAGAGCCTTCGAGGTAGGCTTCATGATCTTCTCTGCCGCCTGGAGCTCTTTCATAAGCTCCACTAGATTCATCTCTAATTTATTCATGTTATAGTTCAATTTGAACTGCGAGTATGAATCTGGCAAAGTCTCCAAGACCATGTCTACCTGACTCTCAGCATCTATCGTCGCTCCCAAGACCTCAGCTTCCTCGAAGTAAGCAATCATCTTGAGCATGTGCTCTCGAACTGATGCCCCCTCAGCCATCCTGGTAGTCATGATCGCCTTAAGAGCTTCCTGCCTCGCGGGCCGGCTCTTATCAGCGAACATGGTGCGCAACGACAGATCAATATCATAAGCAGTGGGCGTATGCTCATGCTTCAATTGAAGCACATCGGACATGGAAACCAACATGTAGCATCGTGCCATCTCGTCAGCATTCTTCCATTCTGCCTCTGCCTGGCGCTCCTCGTCAGTGGAGTTTCTCCCAATCACAGGACAGGGGTCAGTCAGAACATACTTGTACCCTTCAGCTGTGAGTACTATGTTCAACTTCCTCTTCCAGTCAACATAATTACCCCCATCCAGCTTAGAATCCTTGAGGATCATAGCAAGGGGACTGAAAGAACCTCCACCAGACATTCCTGTACAATTTATGGAAAAATAAAACGTTTAGACAAGGCACATATAAAACAAATATTTTTCACATAAGCTCACATTATGTCTTGAAAATAGATTTCCCTTAAACTATTATCAATAATATGTCATTTGGCTCTTAGAAGAACTAACAGAGCTCCGATAGGGAGGTTGATAATTCTCTAAGTTAAGTGTATAACCACCACAAACTAAACTTCCTGAATAGGAAATGATCTAGAGAATAATTCCGTCGATAGAGCGGCCACTATCTCACATTCCCTACGGATAATCTTGCATTATTACCTCCAACGATAGGCCAGCCGATAACAACACATATCCTAGGTTTTAGTTATACCTTTACCATTAGATCTAGATCCTTATGGAATACCCATCCTATAGGGGGTTATGCTCAGAATGACACGAGGGTATCCACGATCTCTAATTAAAGGTGTGGAGGAAGCCATGGGGTCGTTGGAACCCTCTCCCACTTAATCTGTTAAAATAAGGGTTTTGATTAAAAAAACGTTTTTCCTTTTGGATTCCATTAATACTTAGAAAAATATCTAAACTTGAAACACTCTCTAATCCAAGGATAATAAAAAAAACTTTGAGAGAGTAAACCATAAGTTAATTTTTCTTTTGATTAATTAACCCAAATTTAAACCTTATTATGAAATATCTAAGTCTACATTTACTTTCTATACCAAGGGATAAATCCTTTGAAAAAGTAAATCTGTAAACTAATTTCATCATTTGGTTTAATAAAACGTTTTCATGAATTAACTCCACATATGATCACAATTGAAAAAGCACAATAAACGAGTTACATGCTTTTCTATTCATTATTCCTAAGTGACCATATAATTGATTAAACATCACATCAAATAAGAATTAAATGTGGTCTTGTTTAATCCTAAGGTGGTTCCATCCTTTTACTAATTATTTTCATGCAACATATCACAAAGATAATCTAATTGCAAATAATTTAACCTCCAAGAATGGTTTTCAAATAAAACACCTAGTTGCAAACTATGGGGTTGGGGCGGGCGAAGCCCGCCGCAGGCACGGCGGTCCCCTCTTTCCATCTGCAACTTGTTCTGTTTGAATGATCATTATTACAGAAAAATAAAACTGATGAAATCAACCATCAAAAACTGGTTGTACATCCGCCTATACCCCAACCACGAGGTTTACATCGAATCTATTTGAATAAACACAACAGATTACAATGTCCTATACCTCCACTCATGAGGTTTACAAGGCTTCTAAAACCATTCTTGGAGGGATCCATAAACGCAAACAAAACAGCATTTAAACAGTAAAAGGAACCACCCTTTTTTCCGATTTTAATCCTAGGCATGCTCCTAGATTCAAACCAACAAAACCGTGGCTCTGATACCACTTGAAGGATCATTTGCGAGGAAACATAGCATGCAACGGAAGCGGTTTTTAATCAAAACCGTTCCTCGTATTGATTAGAATCTAGGAAACTTACTTTTCCTACGGATTACCGGACGGAATGAAGCGATAGGAGGAGGATGAGCGGGAGCTTCTTCGCGTGGCGGAGACGACGGCTGTCCTACAATCCTTCGGCTCCTTCGTATCAGAACTTGAAGGCTCTCTTTCGATCTTCCGAAGTATGACTCGAACTCGTGGCCTCTCTTTCCGGTGAAGAAGAGTAAAAACGACCTTGGATGAAAAACAACCAAATGAGAGAATATATATAGGGAGAACCCTAGGGTTAAAACCCTAGTGGGCCAAGTCCATTTAATTAATTTTCTAATTAGGTTAGCCCAATTAATTAATTAAAAATTAATGAACTATTATTTTATTCTAGCCCAATTAATTATGGACCATTCTGAATAAAATAATTCTCTCTCAATGTAATTCATCCAACAAGCCAAATGTATTAAATAATACATGAGTTATATCGAGCTACCCCGGGGACCGAAAGACAAATTATTCACGGCTACTAAAATGATCAAAATATCCCTGCTACCTAGTAGCTATATTTTGTCATTCTAAGTGTTCCAACTATCACCATATGGTAACACTGACCCCACGAATAATTTTGCATATGCCATGTCTTTGACCTACTAGTGTAATGACGAAAATACCCCTCTGTGTAACACCCATCATTTAGAAAGGAATAATGTACTAACACCTCTCTAAATGATTTCTACCATCCTTAGATCACTAGTCCAATAATCCGTGACTACTCGAATGTACTTGCTTATCACTGGGAGCTACCCAGAAGCACACACTCTTAAGTCACGTTCCCAGGGCCCTGGATTATTTGATTATTCTTGGACAATCACAAGGGGGTGAATCACAAAAACTATCTTGTGTTAGTCTGTCTTAGCTAATTAGAAACCATACTCCCAACTCAAAAGGATATTGATCTTTGATAGACCTCACCTACAATGAATCTAAGAATATAGCTCTAGGCTCACTAGACCACCAACTAATACTCAAGTATTAGAGTACTCGTCCACGTAGTAGCAGTGATAGACTAGCTCCATGATAATTAGTACTTTATCATTAGCTTCTATCACAGGTCCACTCTACGCATTTCGAATGCGCTTGTACAATTAGAGTAAACGGACTGTTTACTGGCTAAGGCAAGCCATCCTCCATTAGGATCTATTGCACAATGATCTTATCATGATGGAATACCCAGTTCTATCAAAAGATCAAGAGTAATATTTTCTTGCTTATTAAGTACCCATGATTCATGCCTAACTGTGAAGAACGACCCATTACACGAATCACTTACTTAATAGCATGGACACTTTTCCAACAATTAAATGCAAATAATATATGTGCCATAAACTGAATAAAAGAAACATCATTATCATAAATTAAACAAAACGTGTCTTTAGGGCATACATTTCCAACAGAAAGCTGTCAGACGAATATCAAAAATAAAGAGCAAATACGCAAAAATGATCGTCCGAAAGATAAGAAAAATGCGGCAAGAGATGCGCCAACATTTCCCGGTATCGTATGCTCTTTTACCCGACTTCTCAACTAAAAAAGCAGGGAGCAATTGATATACCCGGGAAGGTGAAGCAGATATATAATCAAATGTGGGCCCCAAATTCGATAAGTTAAAGCGAAGATGGGTGATCAAAGAAGACCCGCCCGATTGAGCCAAGTGGCTAACCCCTACTCGGCACAATCGAGTGGGGATCCACTCAGCATAGCCGGGTGGCTCCCCCACTCGACACAACCGAGTGGGGGTCCACTCGGTCATGCCGAGTAGAGGGCAAACCCCCCTCGGCACAACCGAGCGGGGGTCCACTCGGTTATGCCGAGTGGAGGGCCACTCGGTCATGCCTAGTGGCCCTTCCTCCTTAAACTCGGTCATGCCGAGTGCCCCTTCGGATTAGCGATCCAATCGAGTGCCCCCCGTTTCGCTAGCCAAATGGGCCCTGAAATTCTCGGAATGGGCCACGAGAATCTCGCCGAAAATACCGTGAGGCCTCTCTCTCTCCTCCACTATAAATATGAGACCCCGCCTTCATCTCAAGGTACGCATTCTTGAGTATCTGAAGTACAATTTCTCATTTTCTATCGAGATCTGACTCAAGCATCGGAGGGTTTGCGCGGGGACCCCCACTTTGGTCCTAACGGTGCTCTCGTTTTGTAGGCCACTCGGTCACCAAGGCCACTCGTCACTAAGGCCACTCATCATCTTCAGGCCACTCGTCAACAAGGCCACTCGTCACTAAGGCCACTCGGTCACCAAGGCCTCTCGTCATCAAGGCCACTCGTCACCAAGACCACTCGGTCACCAAGGCCACTCGGTCATTTTAGGCCACCAGATCATTTTGGGTCACCAGATCATCATCTCTATCAGATTATTAGATCTGGACCTTTACCAGATCCAATTGCCTGTCAAGACTCTCATCAGCAAAGACACGACTCCCAAGACTCTTGTGTCTATCCGCAATTAAAAATAGATTGTTGTATTTTGGCAACAACATAAAGAAAAAAAAGAAATAAAAGAAGAATCAAGGAAGAAGAGGTTATCGATTGTGTTGTCATTATGTCGATTTGTCGTCTTTTTCTTCTTCTTTTTTTCTTTTTTCTCTTTTTTATTAATTTTTTATCTTTTATTTATTTATTTTTTATTTTTTTCTCTATGTTCCAAAACCCACTAGAGATGAGTTTTAGAAAGAGCCCATCATCAATGGGTTTCGATGGTGGATTCCTTCTAGAACCAACTACTAAAGCTTTGTTGGCAGGCAACTAGAACCCATCACCAACGATAAGTTCCAAGTAGCAAATTTTTTATAATTTTATTTATAGAAAAATTGTAATTTTTAATTTTTAGAGTTTAGGGAATTGTTTTTGTAATTTTTTGTTTTATATTTTGATTGAATTAAAGTTTATTTTCACTTGTTTAATATTTAATTAAAATATTTTAAATTAATTTAATAAAGCTAGTAAGAAAGGAGACCTATTTGTTAAAAAACTAAATCATGGAGATTTTAAGAAGTATTTTCAAACAACATAGGGTGTATTAACTAATAATCCAAATCACGAGGATGTAGGTGTATTTTACCCTTCTTTATTGTTGTAGCCCAACCTCCAGGGGACATGTATTGTTCTCTCGAAGAAGGCATCTCATTCATTTCATTAGGAGAAAGTAGTTCCCCAAACAACATAACTTTTTGGGAGAATAATATTCTTCTAAATAAGTTGTTTATACGCAGGAGAAACGTTCTCGTGTTCAACTCTTCTTTACTAAATAGACTTTACACTACATAAACTAGGTCAAGTTATTCTCCTAAGGGAACAACATGGGAGACCCTTCTCCCAGACAACTATGCCCTATCATTGTCCCACATTGAAAGATCACTCGATATGGGGGCAAAGTGGGTGTTTTGAATAAATTTTTACGATATTAAATAAAATATCTATTTTAATTGATTTTTAACAATATTCGCTTCAATATAAAAGGTGTAGTAGATCAATATAAAATTATATGGAGTAAATTATCATTCATAGATATTATTCAAACATATTTGAGATATAAAATATATATACAAATAGAAAAACGATTGCATTTGAAATGAATGATAAAGAGACTGATATGATGCTAGCTTATGAGGATCACTTTTCTTTTCTAAAATTTATCTTTAATTTTAACAAAAAATATATGCATTTGAAAAGTATGTATGAGAATAGTGATATTAAAGATTTTTCATGATTATAATGAAAACTGAAATAGTTATGCTGGATACTGATGAATTGAATTTAAATAAGAAAAACATTGTATGTCAGATGAAGAATAATATCATTAAAAAAATGAATAGCAAATCATAAGAACACAATATTTTGAGTGATTCAACCAACAAACCTAATCCACTAGCTTAGCTCCTTACTAAAGATTTTAAAAACATCCGCTAAGGGATTTTAGCTTTTAGAGATCAACAATAACCCATACATAGTTTTTACAAAGTCAACTGAAACCTCCACATTTCATGAGTTAAGTAGGAACTCCAATTTTTATAGGAACAACTATAACATCTGCTTTTACAAGTTAAGTAGTAATCTCTATAGTTGGCATTCTCATTTTAGACTCAACCACAACCACTACCTTTTAAAGATAAGATGTAACCTTTTACAAGTTTCACAAAAGTTATGAAAGGATTTCTTAAGAAAAATATGAGATAATACAATGATTACTAACATTCTCTTAAACAAAAGAAAGTTATAAGATCTAAATGAATAAAGCACTCAACTCTCTTGTTTCTAATTTTTGGTTTAAAAAGATCTTCATAAGGCTTAACCGGATAACGACTTGAAGTAAAGGAAGATAAGCATGAAGGATTATCACTCAAGTAGTGAACTTTGGCCCAAAATTAATTAGGCTTTGTTGTGTCTAGGTTTAGATTAACTCTACATTGCTTTGACTTCAACAGCCCCATGTTCTCTTACAGCACTTGGCCTTTTATAGAAGTTTTGAGACTTGAATTTTGCTTAGATACCTGCACATACTCATAGTTTCTTTTGATTTGACTGATAACAATCAATTTTGTTAAAAATATGTATATTATAAAGATAGACATTTTGCACATTATATATAAACACATATATCATTTTGTTAAAAGAAGACATAATCAGACTTCTTAAAATAAAGAGATAAAACTCAAATGCTTAAAAATTGTCCTTTCTTTCTTCTTTGAGTAAAGACTATATTTTTCAAAATCTGACAGTTGATACTCGATTATCATATATATGATAGGCTTACTCAAGTATGACCAAGTCATTACTCGACTGATACAGAACCCACAAAGACTTTGCATTACTCACTCGATTATAAGGGTAAGATTACTTGACTAACATAAAACTTCACTCAAGTACCAACATTTGTTACTCGATTGCATTTAGGTTCAAAGACTTAGTCAGAGACCAATCTATCTCACTCGACTAATACATATATTTAATCAATTTATAAAATACATTAATTGATTGAAAAATAAGCGTCAATTGAGTAAAAAGATGCTCAGATTTTATAGCTTTAGAGATAATCGACTTTTTAGAAAAGATCACTCAAGTGATGAAAAATCCTTTCTCAATTTCAAAAGCACCATACTCAATTTAGCTTTAAGATAACAGAACTTTATATAACAAACTCGAGTAGGAACTTATGATAGTCAATTGAACCAATTCATATACTCGATTGTTTTTAAAAGAATGTTGGGTGTTAGACTTTTTCTTTCCTGCAAGTGTACGGAATCGTAACAAGTAATATAATGATGAATCAAGTATCGTTCCCACGAGGATTGGTTTTTTGGTCCCTACTTTAACCACTATTAACTTTAATAAGCCACACACAATTCAAAGAATACTCAATGGAAGTTTTATATAAATTAAAACTAATTCACCAAAGGAAAACACAAAATAATTCTTTAGGTTTTAAATATGGAAATCTAATGCGCTAGGGTTCATGAATCCACCGTAGTTCTATATTTGGTTTAATCTCTCAGTGATTGAGTTTTATAATTCTTACTTTGAGCTGAAAATCGATGATCCTAAGTTAATCAAAAGCCTCTCTCGATGGTCAATCGAATCTATGCTCACATATGAGATTAATTATCTCTAATTAATCTGCAAATATAAAACATGCATTTATCCACAATGATCATCAAAATAAGATTTCACAAGGCATAACGGTATCTCTACCTATTATCGAACCTTATGTCATTTATTATCAAGTGCTAATCTATATTGAATCTCTCGAAAGCAATATAAATCACAAACACGTTCTAATGGCGGCCAAGCATCAAAACGGAATTAATGCATAACAAACGATCAACTCAAAAGATAAGAATAAAATAAAACCCAAATACTTTTAATTAAACCATCATTGAACTAGGTTTCATCAATCACCCTAGCCACAAAGTACTTAGCCTAACATAGTTTCAACCAACGAAAAAGTAATAAAAACGGAGTTCATGATGTTGCAAAGAATAAAGAACAGAAAAATAAAACCAAAAACCGAAGATCTTCAAGAAAATCTTCTCTTTTTGCCTCAACTTGCCGTCTTCTCCTCCTTTCAAAACTAACTTCTTAATCTCCCAAAAATAAGTCTTTATATAGCTCTCTTTAGGTTATCAAAGTCCTTCACCTTGAAGGAATCTATTTCCCTTTTATTTGGATTAAAACGGGCTTAAAACGGCCTTGTCACGAAGCTTTGAACCCTACCGCGGTCCTACCGCGGTATGCTTGTTGTTGCAGACCCGTGAGCTCCAGAAAATAATTCCTAAAGCGGTTCTACAGCGGTATGCTTACCGCTGTAAGACCGTGAGCTCCAGAAACTAAGTCTTATAGCGGTGCTACAGCGGTATGCATACCACTATAAGCCCGCTAGCCTTCTTTTTTTTGGCCTCTTGCTTTATCATCTTCAACTTCTTGTTTTCGATACTCTTTTGCTTCTTTTTAATTCGAAACCCGACCATGCCTCCAAACTTCATTTCAGTCCCATCATGCACCAAAAATCACTCTTTTTGCTCCATGTCTGCTTTAACACATGCTCCACATCTACATAACCATATATAGAACCAAATCAAGTAGAAATCATGCTCATTGAATGTATAAATGCTAAGTTTATAGACCAAAATAAGTGTATAAAAGACACTTATCAAATACCCCCAAACTTAGACTCTTGATCGTCCTGAGCAAGATTATCAACTCAAATATATCATCCCTCAAGGAGAAAATAGTTAATATTTCAAAATCAATTTACAAGTTGGATGGCCTTCCAGGTAGCCTCAGATTTTGGTATCATTCATGATTCACACAGAGTTTTCTAGTAATGCTACACAAATATTTTGGACTCATTCCATGTTTTGACGTGTGTGTGTGCGAATCCTGTCAGGTACAATATCATGCATAAGGTTGTTGGTATCCCGACCCTTCGATGGTCATGTACACTTTCTCGCTCATAATATGCACTCCACCCCCAAACTTGGTCTTTTCATTCAGTCCTTAAGTGCTCTCAATCACTCTTTTCTTTCTTGTTCAAGTTTGGTTGGACTCAGCTAAAAAATGGCGTTGTCTTGGTTTGTGAAGACTCTCTTTTATTTTGAATGCTTCGACATGCTAACATCCACTAGACAGTCAAACCCACCAGTTTTCTCAATCCCTAAGAGTTACAAACATCGGCACCATTATTGAGATTTTTTTTTTTTTTTTTTTGTTGAACGAGTGCATTTTATGCTCCATCTCGTTTTTTTTTTTTTTTGATATCTTATGTGAAGCCTTCACTCCATTAAGCTTTCTGAATGACCCTTGTAACGAGCTTTTAGCCGATGACTCCCAAGCTAGATGACCACGGGGCACCAGGTTTTAAGATACCTCTACTGGCATAATCACTCAAGTCATTCAGGCTACGAAGAAAGGTATAAGATATATGCAGGTTCAAATTTAATTTGGTGCACGACATAGTGACATAGGGATGAGATCACTAGCCTATGGTCATTGCCTAGCTTCTCTTAGTATGTCTAACACATTCCACACAAATTTTAACATGCACGGAGTCGACACATTCCTCAACATTTACCACCATGGATCAATCTTCCCCAAACTCTTCTTTTCATAATTTTTATTTTCGATCATTGAATTGCTCACAAAGTGGGTTTAAGGGTGAAAGTCTATATGGAAACCTATGCATTTAACCTCCTGACACTTGTGCTCAAATTGTCGTCTAACATGGATAGTGAATCACAAAACCGAAATGAGTAGCATCACTATCTTTACTCGTTTCATCAAAATGGTACCAAATAAGATTCATCATTGATGGCATGTCTACCCAACAAAACAATTCTCTTTTTTATATATATATATATATATTTTTTATAGACGATCAAGTAGATTAACATATAATGCATGATTGGATCATCAAAACCCTCCCCCCAAACTTAAAATGAGCCATTGTCCCAAGGGCTCGAAAGACAATAAAAAGGAAGGAAGGTACCTGGGGCAAAAGAGTTGGTGCATGGATTGCCAAAGTGAATCAATGGTCTTCGGGAGGTGGCGGCGGCTGTGACCGGAGTAGCTGGACTAACATGGATCTCATCTCCTCGTGCTGGGCATGAAGAACATCCAAGCCTGCTTACAGCATGTGAAATTGTCGATCCTGTTCCGCTCGATTTTCTTGGATCTGTGCTTGCATTGCCTCCAATGTGGGGCCAAAGTTGACCCCTCCAAGTCGGCGTCGGGGTGGTGGTCTCACGGCTGGTGGTGCTTCGGGTTCCATGTACTCCCCGGCTTCATCTTCCTCCCCAGCCTCTGCTGCTATGTCTCTCATGCGAGCTGCATGTCGGTGTTGGGCAATCTGAGTATGTGACTGCCGAATAGTGTATAAATTGATCGGTGCAGGCTTTGTCTTGTCAAGCTCAGATGCAGATGTAGGGACTTTGGCTTGCTTGCATAATGCGGAGATGAGAGCTGGGAAGTAAATCCTTTTCTTATTACCTTTGGTCAAGGCGAGGGCGACTATTTGTTGGAAGATACGCTCACCAAAATTCACCGCATATCCAGTAGTCAAGGCATAAAGAAGCTGCATCCGTGGAGGGTATATCTCTGTCATGTGTGAAGATGGAGCGATGTTAGAAGATAAGATGTAATGGAACATCTTCGCCTTGAGGTTAAGCTCACTATGGAGCACCACATTGTGGCTTGGCCACACCGGTGGGATGTCTTCATTAAAGTAAAGGCGAGCCACTTGATTCCAATCTTCTATGTCCCCGAGATCTACCCCGGATGGCACTTGATAGAAATTTTGAATGATGTCGGGACTGAATGGCACCCATACTCCGCGCACATAGGTATGGAAGGCATGAATTTCCTCATCGTCATCGTCACCTCCAAGGATGTTGTCGTTGAAGTTGGCGATGAATTCTCGAACCACGGAGGGATATATCTTAGGAGGCTTTGCACAAAACTTGAGCCATTGCTTGGCATGAATAATCTCAGAAACCCCAGTAACCTCAATGCTAGCCAAGTCAACTTCCCGCTCTTGGTGGAGAGGCCATGACTCTATCACTCGAGCTCGTTCTTCTGCTTTGGCAGTGAGGTAGATTGGATAGGGTGGCGGATCAACTCGCGGCCGCTTGGAAGTGTTTGAACTGGTTGCAACGGCTTTACCCTTATTTGCGGCTGGAGTGTAGCGGGTTTTGGGTGCCATTTTTGCTTGGGCTTGGTCCTGAAAGCACAAAATCAATCATGAGAATGAATAAGAGAAACAATCAATTAATTCTTGGCTTGTTCGTTTTTTTTTGTTGATTTATTGATTTTTTTTATTTTATAAGAATTAAATGTGTTGGAGAAGCCAAAGATGCCACAAGACCCCCCCCCCAAACTTAAGTTATTTCAATCCCTCAATTCCTAATGCAATGTGTGTGCAAATGTGTGGTTGGGGCATTTGAGCGAACACTTGGTGGGCATGTTGAGAGGACTTACAAAAAATAGGGCTTAGGATCCATGAAATTTTCCCAAATGAAAGCATATAAACAAGCAACAATTCAACCCCAACATCACCAACCACAACTTCATTACTTCCATGCACAAGCAACTCACCACCCATTTTCACAAAAATGTAGCAATTCGTGTAAACAAATGGAAAATTAATTCACACATACCTTAAATGATGAAGGTGGAGGGAGTGGAGGGGGGGCTCTTGTTGGAGAGTGCGGAAAATTGGGCTGGGTGCTAGCTGGGAGAAGATGCGAAGGCAGGGGGAGGGAGAAAAGGGAGAGTGAGAGCAAAATGAGGGGAATAAAAAGCAAGGGGGGGTCGGCCTTAATAGGCCGACCCGCACAGCAGCGCGGCCGCGGCATGCATGCCGCGGCTATGGCGCGAGCTCCCCCTTTTAATTTTTTTTTTTTTTAAATAAAACCCAAGCTCTAAAGGATAAACTTCTCCTACCCAAAGCACCCTCTAACACATGCAAAATAACGAAAAAAAAAGAACTAACACAATTAACTGAAAGAAAAAAAATAAAAAAAATGAAAGGATAGAGAATTGGGTTGCCTCCCAAAAAGCGCTTGTTTAGAGTCATTAGCTTGACTGTGCTGCTGCTCATTCCGGATTGCTCAGCACGGTGGAAACCTTGTCTTTTGTACAATCACCGCCAAGATAAGGTTTGAGCCTCTGCCCATTCACTTTGAACGTGCCCTTGGTGTTATGCGTCACTTCAACTGCACCATATGGGTATACTTGGACCACGGTGAACGGGCCTGACCATCTCGAACGTAGTTTGCCTGGAAACAACTTGAGACGTGAGTTGAATAACAACACTTTTTGCCCCAGCTGGAACTGTTTTCGGTGTACATGCTGATCATGCCATTTCTTGGTTTTCTCCTTATAAAATTTGGCATTCTCATAGGCCTCCAACCGGAACTCATCCATTTCATTTAACTGTAGCAACCGTTTCTCACCAGCTTGCTTGAGATCAAAGTTCAGCTTCTTCATTGCCCAATATGCCCGGTGCTCTAGCTCAACAGGTAAGTGACATGCTTTGCCAAAAACAAGGCGATATGGGGACATACCAATCGGAGTTTTGAAGGCCGTTCTGTATGCCCATAATGCATCGTCCAACTTCTTAGACCAATCTTTTCGAGAAGTACTCACTGTAAGCTCAAGGATCTTCTTTATCTCTCTATTCGAAATTTCCACTTGGCCACTTGTTTGGGGGTGGTATGGCGTAGCAACTTTATGCCTTATCCCGTACTTCGCCAAAAGAGCTTCAAAATGCCGGTTACAAAAATGCTTCCCGCCATCACTGATAATGGCCCTAGGGGTTCCAAAACGAGTGAAGATGTTCGTTTTCAGAAAACTTACCACTGCTCGGCCATCGTTAGTTGGTAGTGCTACTGCTTCGACCCACTTGGAGACATAATCCACTGCCACTAGGATGTATAAATTGGAGAACGAGGATGGAAATGGTCCCATAAAGTCAATGCCCCAAACATCAAATAATTCAACCTCAAGAATGCCATGTAAGGGCATCTCGTGCTTCCTGGAGATGTTCCCCATTCTTTGGCATTTATCACATTTTTTTACCAAGGTATGAGCATCCTTAAATAGAGTTGGCCAATAAAACCCAGATTGGAGTACCTTAGCTGCTGTTTTTGTTGCTCCGAAATGTCCACCATAGGGGGAGGCATAGCATTGCTCTAAGATCATCTCCATCTCATCTTCTGGAACACACCTCCGGATTACTTGATCTGCTCCTCTCCGATAAAGGATGGGGTCCTCCCAAAAATAGAATTTGAGCTCCGAAAAGAATTTTTTTCTTTGATGGTAATCATAATCAAGAGGTACGATGTTACTTGCAAGGTAATTGACATAGTCGGCATACCATGGTACCTCTGTTTCGCTGCTTGCTCGTTCCACTCTTAGAAGCAGCTCATCTGGAAATTTTTCATTAATATCCCCTGTTTCGGATTGATTTTGTTGCTCCAATCTTGAGAGGTGGTCGGCTACCATATTCTCACATCCTCTCTTATCTGGAATTTCCAAATCAAACTCTTGGAGAAGTAGGACCCAGCGGATTAACCTTGGTTTTGCCTCTTTTTTTGAAAATAAATATTTCAATGCGGCATGATCTGTATAGACAATCACCTTTGAACCAATGAGATATGATCGAAATTTTTCGAAAGCAAAGACCACTGCTAGGAGCTCTTTTTCTGTTGTGGCATAGTTCATTTGGGCATCATTGAGAGTCCGACTAGCATAGTAAATCACATGTAGAACTTTGTCCCTTCGTTGTCCCAAAACGGCCCCAACTGCATAGTCACTAGCATCACACATTAATTCGAACGGCATGTTCCAATCTGGTGCCACAATAATAGGTGCGGAAATTAACTTTTCCTTTAGAGTGGTAAATGATTTTAGGCACTCCTCAAAAAATTCAAATTTTACGTCCTTCTCCAACAAGTTGCATAAAGGCTTTGTAATCTTGGAGAAATCCTTAATGAATCTTCTATAAAAACCGGCATGTCCCAAAAAACTGCGGATACCCTTTACGGATGTGGGCGGAGGAAGCTTCTCAATCACTTGAATTTTTGCCTTGTCAACTTCAATACCCCTAACTGAAATTCGGTGTCCCAATACAATTCCCTCTTGGACCATGAAGTGACATTTCTCCCAATTGAGCCCCAAGTTTGTTTCTTCACAACGCTTCAAAACAAGTGTCAAGTTCTTTAAGCATTCATCATATGAAGAACCAAAGACCGAAAAATCATCCATGAACACTTCAATAAATCTTTCTACCATATCGGAGAAGATTGACATCATACACTGCTGAAAAGTGGCAGGGGCATTGCACAAACCAAACGGCATCCGTCGGTAGGCGAATGTACCATATGGACAAGTGAACGTTGTCTTCTCTTGGTCTTCTGGAGCTATTGAAATTTGATTGTATCCCGAATAGCCATCAAGGAAACAATAGTGGGAATGACCTGCTAAGCGCTCCAACATTTGATCAATGAATGGTAGAGGAAAATGATCCTTTCGCGTTGCATCATTCAACTTACGATAGTCGATGCAAACCCGCCATCCGGTAATAGGTCGAACTGGAATGAGCTCATTATTTTCGTTCTTTTCCACTGTAATACCTCCCTTCTTAGGCACCACTTGAACCGGACTAACCCAAGCACTATCTGAGATAGAATAGATAATTCCAGCATCTAGTAACTTCAGTACTTCAGCCCTAACCACTTCTTGCAGATGAGGATTTAGCCGTCGTTGATGTTGCACTACCGGCTTGTAAGTGTCTTCCATTAATATCTTGTGCATGCAAAGAGATGGGCTAATACCTTTTATATCAGCTATAGTCCATCCAAGAGCTGACTTATGTTCCCGAAGCACTCGGAGTAACTTTTCCTCTTCTTCTTGGTTAATGAATTTAGCAATGATAACTGGAAGAGTAGAGGACTCACCCAAATAGGCATATCGAAGATGGGATGGCAGCTGCTTTAGCTCCAATTTCGGAGCTTGTTGAATGGAAGGTAAAGGTCGTGGAGGTCCCGTGCCCAAGGCCTTGTAATGCTTTCCCTTTTGAATAAGTTCAGATCCTTGCAAATATTTGACACCTTCTTCAATCGTAGCCGAGTCGGTATCTTCAACTTGTGAGTGCATCACACATGCTTCCCAAGGATCTGATGGTTGATTCAAAGCGAATGCGTTTTCTATCTCTTTGTCCAAAATATCAATCCGAAAACAAGAATCTGAAGCAGTAGGAAATTTCAGTGCTTCAAACACATTAAAAGTGATTTGCTCATCATTCAGCCTTAACATGAGTTGTCCTTTTTGCACATCAATAAGAGCTCGTCCAGTAGCTAGAAAAGGTCGCCCCAAAATAAGGAGAATATCCCTATCTTCAGCCATATCCAAAATAATGAAATCTGCTGGAAATATAAACTTGTCCACTTTTACTAAGATATCTTCAACAATTCCACGTGGATGTTTCACGGACCGATCCGCTAGCTGCAATGACACCCTTGTAGGTTTTGCTTCACCTAAACCAAGCTTTTGAAAGATAGAGAATGGCATCAAATTAATGCTAGCACCCAAATCACATAAGGACCGTTCAAAATATAAGCTGCCAATGGTGCAAGGGATGGTGAAACTTCCTGGATCTTTCAACTTTGGTGGTAATTTATTCTGTAAAATGGCACTACACTCCTCTGTTAGCATCACGGTTTCATGCTCCTCAAGCTTCCTCTTTTTTGATAGAATCTCCTTCATAAATTTTGCATAGCTGGGCATTTGAGATAGAGCTTCAGCAAATGGGATATTGATATGTAGCTTTTTGAACACCTCCAAAAATTTCTCAAATTGTTTATCCAACTTGTGCTTGCGTAATCTTTGAGGAAATGGAATTGGTGGAACATAAGGCTTGATTGGTGATGAAACCACTTTTTCTTGTTCAGCTATATCTTCGGGCTCTTTATTCTCAGTTGCTATCTCCTTTTCGGCATCAATTTTCTTTTCCATACTTGGTCTTTTAACATGGATTTCTGGGAGTTGCACTCCACTCCTTGTAGTGATTGCATTTGCTTGCTCCTTAGGATTAACTTCAGTGTTGCTTGGCCATGTCCCTTGTTGCCTCTCAGTAAGAATTTTGGCTAACTGCCCAATTTGAGTCTCTATATTTTTGATGGCTGCATTGGTCCGCTCACTTCGTTCTTGAAGTTTTGAAATTGCTACTTCCCATCCTCCTTTTTCCTCATGTGGTCTTCCTTGCTTTGGTGGGTTTTGAATTCCCTGATTGTTGCCATATGAAAAATTTGGATGGTTTCTCCAGCCGGGATTGTATGTTGGAGAATATGGATTATTTTGCGGACGCTGGAAATTTTGTTGACGTGGGAAATTTTGCGCATACGCAGCCTGCTCTGTGAGTGAATGATCCCTAACGGTCAATGGGCATTCGGATGACAGATGGTTTGCCCCACAAGTCACACAAACTGGAAGAGATCCTTGCACCATGTTAACTGATGGAGAGTATTTTAAGTTTTCCATCTGTTTTGAAAGAGCATCAATCTTGGCCAACATCAATGTATTCATATCCACTTCGTGTACTCCAGCTGCTCTCCTATTTGAATTCCTATCCGGCCACATTACAAATTGCTCACTCATTGTTTCAAAAAGATCATGTAACTCTCCAGCTGATTTGTTTCTAATAGAACCACCTGTTGTAGAATCAACCGCCGAACGGCTGTAAGGAGTTAACCCGGCATAGAAATAGTGATTTTGAACTGGTAAAGAAAACCCATGATTTGGACACTTCCTTAGCAATTCTTTGTACCGTTCCCATGCTTCATGAAAGTTCTCAATTTCAGCTTGCTGGAAAGTCGAAATTTCATGCTTTAATTTGCTGATCTTGGCTGGTGGAAAATATTTAAGTGTGAACTTGTGAACCAAATTAGCCCATGTAGTGATGCTACCAGGTGATAGCGAATCCAACCACTCCCGAGGTTTGTCTTTCAAAGTATGAGGAAAAAGTCGCATCCTCATTGCTTCTTCGTTGATCCCTTGATACTTAAAGTTGCCACAATACTCTAGAAACCGAGAGAGATGGTAGTGTGGATTTTCATCAATTCTCCCATAGAATGGAATGTTGTTGGAGAACAAATTTATCACATCCGGTCTCAACTGGAAGTTATCATGCCCATATGGAGGATAAATTATGCTCGACCGGTTCTCAACGACTGGAGGCATCATGAAATCTCCCATCAAGATATCTCTCTCATTGATCTCAATAGTACGCTCCACTTGAACAAGCTGATTTTCGTTGTCGTCCATTGTGCTTTGTTGTTGTTCCCTTTTTGCTCTTTGTTCACGACGTCTTTGATGAAAGGTTTGTTCAATCTCCGGATCAAACTCAACAAGATCAAGACGTTCTAAACGCCGCATGCACTATTTTCAATCCTAACACAGCAAAAATTGAAATAATTCAGCGTCAAGAATAAGGAAAGCAACACAAGTGTTAAAGCTAATCTTAATTAAAGTAGTAATCAAAATAACCAGTCCCCGGCAACGGCGCCAAAAACTTGTTAGACTTTTTCTTTCCCGCAAGTGTACGGAATCGTAACAAGTAATATAATGATGAATCAAGTATCGTTCCCACGAGGATTGGCTTTTTTGGTCCCTACTTTAACCACTATTAACTTTAATAAGCCACACACAATTCAAAGAATACTCAATGGAAGTTTTATATAAATTAAAACTAATTCACCAAAGGAAAACACAAAATAATTCTTTAGGTTTTAAATATGGAAATCTAATGCGCTAGGGTTCATGAATCCACCGTAGTTCTATATTTGGTTTAATCTCTCAGTGATTGAGTTTTATAATTCTTACTTTGAGCTGAAAATCGATGATCCTAAGTTAATCAAAAGCCTCTCTCGATGGTCAATCGAATCTATGCTCACATATGAGATTAATTATCTCTAATTAATCTGCAAATATAAAACATGCATTTATCCACAATGATCATCAAAATAAGATTTCACAAGGCATAACAGTATCTCTACCTATTATTGAACCTTATGTCATTTATTATCAAGTGCTAATCTATATTGAATCTCTCGAAAGAAATATAAATCACAAACACGTTCTAATGGCGGCCAAGCATCAAAACGGAATTAATGCATAACAAACGATCAACTCAAAAGACAAGAATAAAATAAAACCCAAGTACTTTTAATTAAACCATCATTGAACTAGGTTTCATCAATCACCCTAGCCACAAAGTACTTAGCCTAACATAGTTTCAACCAACGAAAAAGTAATAAAAACGGAGTTCATGATGTTGCAAAGAATAAAGAACAGAAAAATAAAACCAAAAATCGAAGATCTTCAAGAAAATCTTCTCTTTTTGCCTCAACTTTCCGTCTTCTCCTCCTTTCAAAACTAACTTCTTAATCTCCCAAAAATAAGTCTTTATATAGCTCTCTTTAGGTTATCAAAGTCCTTCACCTTGAAGGAGTCTATTTCCCTTTTATTTGGATTAAAACGGGCTTAAAACGGCCTTGTCACGAAGCTTTGAACCCTACCGCGGTCCTACCACGGTATGCTTGTTGCTGTAGACCCGTGAGCTCCAAAAAATAATTCCTAAAGCGGTCCTACAGCGGTATGCTTACCGCTGTAAGACCGTGAGCTCCAGAAACTAAGTCTTATAGCGGTGCTACAGCGGTATGCATACCGCTATAAGCCCGCTAGCCTTCTTTTTTTTGGCCTCTTGCTTTATCATCTTCAACTTCTTGTTTTCGATACTCTTTTGCTTCTTTTTAATTCGAAACCCGACCATGCCTCCAAACTTCATTTTAGTCCCATCATGCACCAAAAATCACTCTTTTTGCTCCATGTCCGCTTTAACACATGCTCCACATCTACATAACCATATATAGAACCAAATCAAGTAGAAATCATGCTCATTGAATGTATAAATGCTAAGTTTATAGACCAAAATAAGTGTATAAAAGACACTTATCATTGGGCAATACTCAATTGATTATCATCAAAAAGCTTTTACATACTTAGTTGATATTTCATAAAAGTTTTCTCACAGGCTTTATAGCATACTCAACTAATACAAAAATATGCTCGACTACTTTGAAAATATATAAGATTTTATCATTCTTAAGAGACGCATAATGACAGCCCATCTCTAAGGCACTCATTCTCCCAAAGACTACTCCTCTGTAGGGGTGGGGGTAGGGGTACAGGGAGGTTTCTTACTAAGCCTATTCCATGCTCAGCCTAGGACAACTCCTAACACTTCTCATGCATGGATCCCACATGTCGCAATCACCAACATACAAAGGGTATAAATTGTTGTATCATATTTTTTGATATATGAGAAAATGTGTTTGATGAAAAACCAATCTTAGAATGAAAAATCTTTATGAGAATCTCATATTTTGAAATAAGTTTTTTATATTTGGAAACAAGCATGATTAGTGTTTTGGCGCGATGTACAAATGTTTGAAAAATCCAAAAATCATGCATCATGTTTCAAAACTAACTTCCCATGTTTTGAAACATCATTCTGCCATGTTTCGATACATGTTTTGAAATATTTTTTTATAAGGTTTAAATGTTTGCTAAGTTTCTGTGCTATATTTTGAAACCCGTTTGAAAACTAAGCTTATGTTTCGAAACCTATATAGTATGTTTCGAAACCTATATAGCATGTTTTGAAACCTCTGTCATCTCTGTCAGCAGAGCATTTAAAAACTTTGTTTAACATGTTTTGAAATATGTTTTTGAAGTATGTTTCGAAACCTTCATATCATGTTTTGAAATATCTGACTTCATCTGCAGAATATTTGAAAAACTGACATACTTTTGCACTTTAATTCAAAAGCTATTTTAAAAGTCATATTTTGACTTAATCTCCATACCCTGATGTTTTAATTTCAAATATGTTGTAAGTGGAGAATGAAACAAAATCATTTTGTTTTAAAAGTAATTGTCTCCCACTCATTCTGTCTCTTGGTGTATAACCAACTATAAAGGTTGTATGTTTCAAAACATGATATATATGTTTCGAAACCTTAGTGTATAAATGTGTTGTTTCGAAACCTAAAAAGTGTGTTTCGAAACCTACTTTAACATCTTATCTCTAATGGTTATAATTAGCCAAAATTCTATTTCTTGGTATATATATGAGTTCTTTGAAGACAAGAAGCACCTTTTACAAGCATAAACAAGTATACACACCTACAAGAGAAATTGCTACATACACAAGCACAAGTGAATGAAACTCTTTCAACAAGTTCTTAAAGAAGATCCTCTCAATTACTCCTTAGTGTGCATTGTGGTGTGACAAGGAGAAGCAATCTGAAACCAACGCTTTCATCCTTTCAAGCTCTCCTCACTTCATACCAACAGGTTTGTAACAACCATTTGGTAAGATATTTCATTACATTCAAATTGTTGGGTTCTAAAAGATAAGTTTTACTTATCTTGTTGTAAGGTTTGAGTTGAACTCGTAAAAACTCATTGTTTAAGGTTTTAGGGTGAATTGTGGTAAAACCCTTGGTGTCGTTGATCGCTAGTGAAAGTGATTGCATTTGAAAATCCTTCAAATGGGTAAGCTTGAAGGTAGTGGAGTAGAAGGGTGCGGAATCACTATAAATCTCGTGTGCAATTTGCTTTATTATTTCACTTGCTTATTCTCATTGTTCATGCTCTCAAAAGAATTATTTTCAAAAGCTAAAAGGTTTAAAATAAGCAAAACAGAGAGGAAAGTTTCGAAACATACTTGACAGACAATTTGGTTCGAAACATTCTTGACAGACAGTTTGGTTTCGAAACATACGTACTTATATTTCGAAACATATTTAACAGAAAGGTTTATTTCGAAACACACTTCCTCATGTTTCGAAACATAATGCCTTACATGCTATAAGTCTTTAAACTATTGAAAATTTATCCAAATCTCAATTCATCTCCCTCTTGGGATATATTTGTCATTATATACAACTAATATAAATGCCCCCTTAGCCCTCATTTTTAGGGATCTTTTTCCCAAAATCTTCATTGAGATCTCTTACCTTCATACAATTATAACTCACCTACTTATCCTTTTGGGGGAATGCCCTACACTCCTCTCAGACTGTAATGACCCAAATTTATTATTACTTTTTTAACGTGTTGTTCATGCTCTGATGATTTGATGTGTTAGTGCTTTTATTTGAAAATTTATCATGTGTTAGTGGGTTGGAAGATTTTATCTAAGTTATATATACATATTATTAGTATTATTATTATTGTTGTTGTTGTTGTTGTTGTTGTTGTTGTTGTTGTTGTTGTTGTTGTTGTTGTTGTTGTTGTTATTATTATTATTATTATTATTATTATTATTATTATTATTATAGCGCAGTAGCAGGTTTGTTATAAAGACGTGGGTGCTAATGCATTTCTTATTTGGGCCCCAAGATTCTGTATGTGTGCATTGTTACTTATACAGTTGGTATCTGTATCAGTTTATGAGGTTACATGGCATGTTATGCATGAGTTTTGATTTGTTATGCACTTCAGATATAGGTTAACTCTTAGCACCTACTCTATCCATCTTTCCTTTCTTTATGAGTTTGCTGAGTCCTTTGGACTCACCCTGTTTTCATTTCATTCTAAGTAAAGGCAAAGACCCAGTTGTGGGCGAGTCTAGTGGTTCCCGACTTCTGGGATAGGTGGTGTATAGGGCCATGCAGATCTAATAGTTGTCAGCCTAGGGGTTCCTTCTTATGCATTTTGTTACTTCCAGCTTGTACTCTTGTCAGTTTTCTTTTGGGTATGTATGGATTTATGTGTTGATATGGCTTGAGTGTCAGTATTGTATGTTATGCATGCCCAGGCTGTGTAAGTCTAGTGATCAGTGTTGTTTAGCAAGTTGAGTAATTGATGTTCATGATGGGTGGGCAAGTTCTTTTGCTAGGTTATCTTGTGATTATTATGTGCATGCATGACAGGGTTATCTTGTCCCATGTTATTTCTATTATAGTAGGGCACCTGCTCTGGTTCTATGGGGACCTGGATGGGGGCCCTACATTACTTGACCTACTTATGCATAACATCATAAAGACTACATCTAACTTAAGCATTGGAGAGCCCACGTAAAAGAAATCCTCACGTGCCTTCTAACTATGTGTTACCTTGCAAGCTCATTCTCTTAGACATTAGAGCACTATTCTAGGCAACTACTTCACTTTCCCACTTCAGCCCTTGTGCTATTTCTTCAAGTCCAACAACTTCTTATTTGAGAGACTTAAGTTAATTAATCTATCCCCTAAACAGAGGCTTGAGTTCCCCTAAACAATGGTAAACTCTCTCGCAAAACAATAGTTAACCAATTACCTCCTAACTTGTTGTTCCTTGTTTATTGCCTAGGTCTACCTTACCTTGAGTTTCTCGTTCTATAAATTTTACTTCTTGTATTTACAATAACAAATTGATGCCATTTATGGAAATTGACAAAAAGTCACGCTAAAATGGTGAGAACAAGGTCCACACGTGCTGGAGAATCACAACACTAAGAAGAAAAATCTACCAAAGACAAAACAAAGTCCCCCTGGAAGATGTTTTTTGGTTGCATCTTTAGAGGACGTTTGGCCATTGCATCTTCAAGGCCCTTTGAAGGATGTGTGTTCGTCGCATCTCCAAGAAAACTCTCTTCTAGTTGCATGTAGAGTCCTCCCAAACAAATACAAGGGGAACTTGATACTAGCCAGGAGTATTCTCTAGAGTAAGGCTGCTTCATTGAACATCATTCCCCCAGACAAGTCCAACTTGCTCCTGGTTAATGGAGATGTCATCAAGGATAATAAAGGCGTTCTCCTAGAAAATTCTCTGCTCCTATTGGGTTTCATGATATGCATTCCCTGGGATACTTTCCTAAGAGGAACCCTCAAGTCCCTCTAGGAGCCTCAAGACTTTCAGGAGGAATAATGCCGCCAATAATCTCTTTCGTGGAATATCAAGTGCTTAAGAAGAACTATGATGATTTGAGGAAAATCCACGAAGAGAACATTAAGGCCCTTAAGGATCTTGCATATATTTTTTGCAAGTCATTTTTCCTTTTATTGAATTGGCCTTATTAGCAAGGCATTTGGATACAGTAGAGAACAGGCCTTACTCGCCTATAAGGCGATTAGACATACCACAGTTAGCCCTTCAAGGACTGTAGCTTCACATGGCTACTTTTGAGGAGTTATATGTATAAAGTCATAGGCACACAAGAATGGCTATTACTTAGGATGAAACAGTGGGAAGCACCACTTCCATCAAGGGTGATGAAAATCCTATGAGAGAGATTTGTCTAAAACCCATTGAGGCTATTCCCTAAACTTCTTTAGGGTTAAAGGTGAGGAAGATTGTGGAAAAGATTCTCAAGTAGGAGAGGGTTGTATTAGTCTACAATGACATGCACCAAAGAAGAGTACTCTTCTTTGTTAATTTATTGAGGTGACTGCTCCCTCCTTGATTTAAACTCTCGTAGCTGTCTATTTACTTTAGAAGGGGAAATCTTAATCATCACGTGCTGCAATACGAATCCCTCACCCTTCTCCATGGGTGGGATAACACTACAACGTGTCCCTCTTTCCTCTTGACCCTACCTAACCACACTTATGTTTGGTTCATCAAACTCTTGGAAGGGTTGATATTTTTCCATGAATGCCCCTAAGAAGAAGGATCCAACATATTACTTAGTGTTCACCAAAGCTTAGATGAGACTCTAAGGCAATACATTAACCACTTTATAAATGCCATCTTAAAAGTTTATGAGTTACAAGTTAGCATGGAAGTCGCGACCTTTCTACAAAGTATGACCTTTACGTTGTTAAAGGAGTCTTTGGCCTTTGATCAACCACGTCATTAGCTAAACTACTAGCTTGCACCAATCACTCATAGTGCAAATGGAGACTTTTAAGACTTTTGGCACTTCGAGCGATAAAGATATAAAAAAAGAGAAAAACCAATCGAGGAAAGGCTTGGTAAACAAGAGATAAAGGCCTAGAAAATTGACAATTTCGCTAAAATGAAGTTCAGTGCTTTATGCCTCTCTCAGACTCCCGTATTACTATTTTTTCTTCCACGTGACGCATCGAATTGATTACTTCTCCTCTTTCTTCTAATAAAAAGTTGGGTAGAAACCTGAATGCCACTAGTAAATTTCATGAGTGTTTGGGTCACTCTACTGAGTAATGTTGCGAGCTGCAAAATCAAATTGAGTATTTAATTCGTGAAGGAAAATTGGACAAGTTCATTATTGATGGTCCAAGACAACCCTAAGAGAAAAGAAGGGGACTAAGACAAGGAAACCAATAAGGATGACCTCTAAGGCCTAAGCGTGGTAATTAGCAGATAAGGGATAATAATGGAAATCACCAATGGTGAGAAGGAGAAACCTTGGGGGCCCTTATTGATAATGAACCTACGCAAGAACGAATCCACATCATTTTTGACAGGGAGACATTGGTTGGCAATTCCTTATCAGCAAGAAAGGCATATGCTTATCAAGCCCTACACGTTGATTCTAGGCTCGTGTGGAACAAGATGAAGAGCCCATTACTTTCACTCCTGTAGACCAAGGGGATATTATAATGTCACACGATGACCCTCTTGTCATTTCAACAGTGATTGCCAAACATCCTATTGAGAGAATTCTTGTGGATAATGGCAGTTTCATCAACCTTATTTATTGGAATTGTTTTAAGAAAATGCACATTGTTCATGACCAATTCAAACTTGTCTCCTCCCCTTTGTACAATTTTACAGATGAGGTAGTACCTGTTATGTGTAATGTACAGCTACCATAACTTTGGGTACTCATCCCCAAAGTGTGACCCGCCAGGTGATTTTATGGTAATAAAGACATTATCCACCGCATACAATGTCATTCTTAGCAGATCAATAGTCAATAATATGAGGGTCATCATACATCTAGGCTATCTGCTCATGAAGTTCCCAACTCCTCAAGGTGTGGGACAAGTAAGAGGTGACCAAAAAAAATCTCGAATCTGTTATGTTTCTTCAACTACGAGCTCCAAAGGCAAGGAAGTGGCTGAGATACCTGAGACACTATCCAACACAGATCATGCCACAGCCAAGACACAACTAGTTGAAGCCTTAGAGGAAATAAGGCTTCATGATGACAATGATGAGAAGCTGGTTTACATGGGAAGCCAATTATCACCTCAAGAGCTGTAAGAAATCGTCCAACGCTAACATCTTTGCATGGACACTTGCCGATATGCCTAGCATTGGCCCTCAAGCATATGCTAACATCATTGTATCTTTTCCAAATTAGGATTTATTCCTCATCGTGTTATCTATATCCTAAAAATTTGCCCAAGCAAACGCCAAAAGCACACTTGGACATTATACTTCTTGAAGACTGCGAACACTTGGGAAAGTTTGTTGATGTGCAGCTCATTATAGCGACTTTTAACAATCATGTTATCAACATAGACTTCTATGGTATTCCTCAGCAAGTCTTTAAAAACTTTGTTCACCATTCGCTAATAAGTGGCCTCAACATTCTTTAACCCAAAAGGCATAATGTTGTAACAATAAGTGTTCTTTTTGGTGATGAAGAATGTTTTCTCTCGATCTGATGAGTACATGCTGATTTGGTGATATTTGGAGAAGGCATTCAGAAAAAAACTTAGCATTTCATAACTAAGCATTTCATCCACAAGATGATCAATGCGAGGTAGAGGATATGAATCCTTTGGGCATACTTTATTCAGGTTAGTTAAATCTACACATACGCACCATTTGTTGTTGACCTTTTTTACCATAACAACGTTGGCTAACCAATTGAGATAGTAGACTAACTTGTAAACAAAAGGCTTAATGTATTAATTAGTAGTGGCAATTTGGTTGGAAGAGACTTTGTGTTTCACTAAGTCGATTCAAGATCATAGAAACCTGAAAGATGGATAAACAAGAGTGTACTTGCAACTCACAACCAACCAAAATGGTTGTGAGAGAGAGATGAGATACGAGGATGGTGGCCCTAGGTATTCTCAAATACCCAATTCTAATTTTTTCTTTTATTCTATTTCTTTATGTATATCATATAATAATTTAAGTAAACAAATAAAATTTAAATCTTTTCCCAGCTGATTGGTACTTCAGCCATTAATTTTTAAAATCTTTCACAATTGATATCTTTGTTTAGCCATTTATTAAAATTAAAAGTTTCTTCCAGTTGATTCCACATTTAGCTACTTATTCTAAAGTTTCTTCTATTGCGAATATATATTTTATGCCACAAATGTTCATTTTTGTTTGTAATGTGGGAAAATATAAAGTAGAGTGAGTGTTTAAATTAAAGGTCTAAGGTATCGTTTACATAATCAATTTACTTAATGTTATTACTAGTAGGGGGGGGGGTGTCCTGCACATTGCAAAATAGTTTAAGGATTCATTTGGTAAAAATAAAAATTAAAGAATGTGAAGACCAAAAGTCTATAATGTAGGATGTATGGTCAATTTATCCTTCCTAAGACTTGAATTCCTACCCTGTTCTAAGTCATAAGATTCCTTAAATCTAAGTCCAAGAGTAATGATAATTGGTTGGATTTGCTAAGGGCAAAACATATGCAATTTTTTATTTTGTAATTACTATTCTTGAAGTTTAACTTAACTATAAAATGTAGTTCTCACGTCGTATAACTCATAAAGATCACATCTACTGTTAAAAGTTAGGACCATTTACCTAGTAAGATGATGAATAATAATCAAAGTTAACAACCCCTTTTTAAGTTATTGATGATGTTTGAAGTGGGAGTCTCGTTTATGTATCTCTCATGCATCAAATGTTTTGAAACCCTTAGTAAGTAATATGAATCACTTGTATTGAGATATTCAAATGTGATAGAAGAGAGTAAGTGATTCCAAAGAGGGAGAAGAAGATAAGTGAATAGCACTCTTATGGCTCAAGTTTTTATTGTTACTTTATAACACATGCTCGAGATTTTTTTTTTATTATGTATTATATTTGGAATTATTACAACTTTTGGGGTTAACCTAAACAACCAGGGCCGGACCTTTCATAAGGCCCGTGAGGCAGTTGCCTCAGGGCCCATGAAAATTTATGTATTTAGGGGCACATAAATTGGAACCCCCCATTTTTGCTAAGGGCCCAGCCGCCCAGCCTACCCGCCACGGTTTACCCCCTCCCCCTCGAAACTTTGCGGTCGCCCCTGCCCTTCTTCCCCTCTCGCTCTCGCTTTCGCTGCCCTCTCTCGCTCAGTCACTCTGTAACTCCCTCCGTCGTCCTCATCCTCACACCTCACCTTCGCTGGCTTACCCTCGCCGTTGGTCGGTGGCTTGGCTTCGCTCTCGCCTCTCGCTACCTCTCTCTCCTTTCGCTGCTCCGTCAGATCGTCGCCCTTCACCTTTGCTTTCTTGCCTCTTGCTGCTCGGTCGGCGGTCGCTAGCCCTCGTGGCCAATCACCAGTGGCTCGCTGCCTCGCTCTCTCTCAGTTGCTCCGAGTCAGGTGGCTTGCCTTCGCTCTTGCTTCTCGCTGCCTCTCTCTCATTTCGCTACTCCGTGGCATCGGATCGTCGCCTTTTACCCTCGCTTTCTCGCCTCTTGTTGCTCAGTCGGCGGTCACTTGCCCTCGTGGTCGGTCACCGGTGGGCCGTGGCTCGTTGCCTCGCTCTCAGTCGCTCCAGCCTCCAGATCTTACTGCCTCAGATTCGGTCCTTGAAACAGATATGCTTCTCCAGAATCCAGATCTACTTAGTGCTTAGCTTTAACCGGTTAGTTTCTCCTTCACGAATCATTTTCATTTTGTTTCGTTTGTGATACATTGGGAGGTTTAGATTATTTGATAGGTTGCCTATGTCTATTTTATTGATGTTGGCTCTATTGATGTTGCCTGAATCTGGCAAAAGAAAATTTAATTTTATTGATGTCTCATTTTGTTTATATACGTGATAATTGTTTTATTCTTAGAAATTGTAATTAGAGAATAGAGATGCCTGGTTCATTTTATTCTTCTTCTTATTATTACAAGTCTAGATAAAAATTAAGCTTAACATTATTATTGCTCAAGTGTGTCGTGTAATGTCATAATATTTTTTTCCTTTTGACTTTTGTTAGGTTTAGGCAATAGTCACAAATCATGCCTCCTAAACATATGTCTGGAGCTCAAAAAAGAAAAAGGAAACAGAAGGAAGAAGCATTAGTTCAACATCAAGCCGGTGATATGTTTAAATACTTTAATAGCAGCAAAATAACACAGAGATAAGAAATAGTTGAAAACTTAGTTGAAACTTCAGTAGAGGAACAAGAAACTTGGAATGAGAATGTCAATGAACAAGGAGACTTAGTTGATGAATTGAATGAAGACAAAGATGATCACGTTGATGTCAATGAATTAAACAAGAAAGAAAAAGACAAAATGTGAGATCCAGGGTGTTGGGATAAAATTGACTAAAATATGAGAGATTTGTTAGTAGAGAAGGGTCCAAAAAGAGTTGATGGAGTCTTGTTTCCTAAAGATAGTAGTGGTAGGCATTTTGAATTATCACAATATAAGCGAGTATTGCTCAATGGAGAAACAAATGATAGGAGATGGCTAGTATATTCAGTTCATTTGGACAAGGTTTTTTGCTTTTGCTGTAAGTTGTTCAAGACTCAAAAAACAATGAGTAAAATTGGTCCATTGGGAAATGAAGGATACAGAGATTGGCATAATATGGGTCGGGGCCTTAAAAATCATGAAGCAAGTAAAGAGCATATAGATTGCATGACTAGTTGGATTGAATTAGAAATAAGATTGAGTAAAAATAAAACAATTGATCAAAGTGTGCAGATTGAAATCAATAAAGAAAGAGAACACTGGAAACAAGTGCTAAAGAGGATAATAGCTGTTGTGCAAAGATTGGCAAAAAATAACTTGGCATTTAGAGGAGATTGTGAGAAGCTTTATGTGAAAAATAATGGTCTTTTTTTGCAAATGATTGAAATGATTGCTGAGTTTGATCCAATTATGAAAGAGCACATTCAACGTATTCAAGCACATGAGACTCATTATACATATTTGGGCCCTAAAATTCAAAATGAATTGATACAAATGTTGGCAAATGAGGTAAAAAGTTCAATTCTTAGAAAAGTTAAACAAGCAAAATATTTTTTGGTCATATTAGATTGTACGCCATATGTTAGTCATGAGGAGCAAATGTCTCTTGTAATATGATGTGTGGATTATTCAGCAAACTCTATAATGGTAGAAGAATATTGGATAGAATTTTTGAAGGTTGATGATACATCAGGGCTTGGATTTTTTACTGAGCTTAAAAACATGTTGACCAATCTTGAGCTGGACATTGATGATATAAGAGGTTAGTGGTATGACAATGGGTCAATATGAAAGGGAAGCATAAAGATGTATAGACAAGATTACTTGAAATAAATCCGAGGGCTTTTTATACTCCATGTGGTTGTCATAGTCTTAATTTGACTTTATGTGATATGGCAAATTGTTGTCCTAAAGCTATGTCATTTTTTGGAGTGATACAACGCATCTATACATTGTTTTCTTCATCTACCAAGCTATCAAAAATTTTCAAAGATCGTGTGAAATGTCTTACATTTAAACCATTGTCACAAACACGTTGGGAAAGTCATGTTAAAAGTGTTAGGAAGAGTAAACTGTACAAATAATAGATGCTTTATTTGACTTGATAGATACTAGTGAAGATCCTAAAACAAAGAG
This sequence comes from Diospyros lotus, assembly GCF_014633365.1. NCBI lineage: Eukaryota > Viridiplantae > Streptophyta > Magnoliopsida > Ericales > Ebenaceae > Diospyros > Diospyros lotus. The sequence goes on from NC_068342.1 coordinate 26,124,739, forward strand.
CGAAGCTGAGTCCTTAGCAACATATGAACTTCAGAATTTTGAGTTCTTGCTTGGCATGGTAATTTGGTACAAGTTATTGCATGCAATCAACACTGTAAGTAAATTCCTTCAAGCTGAAAATATGGATATTGATGTTGCTATCAGTCTTTTAGAAGGACTTCTTTTTTTCTTGATGACTATAGAGAATCTGGGTTTGATAAAGCCATGGTTGAAGCGAAACAAATAGCAAATGAAATGGGAGTTGAAGCTATATTTTGAGAAAAACGCATGATTCAAAGAAAGAAACAGTTTGATGAGGATGACAGTGATGAGATAACACAATCAGCAGAAGATTCTTTTAGAGTAAATTATTTCCTCTTCATAATTGATCGAGCTCGTTCTTCATTTCAAACTAGATTTGAACAATTTAAAAAATATGAGGAAACATTTGGATTTCTGTTTAATTTGGAGAGGTTGAAGTGTGCCGATGATGATACTTTATTGGGGTCTTGTAAGAATCTTGAAAAATTCTTAACGCATAATGGTCATTCTGATATTGATGGAGATGATTTGTTTTTGGAGTTGACAATCTTGAAATACTCTTTACGTAAAGAAACAGAAAAAGCAATTGATGTAATGAACTATTTGAAGAGAATGGATGGGTGTTTCCCAAATGCTTGTGTAGCCTACAGAATTTTGTTAACTATACCAGTTACAGTTGCATCTGTAGAAAGAAGTTTCTCTAAGTTGAAGTTGATCAAGACTTATCTCCGCTCAACTATGTCACAAGACAGATTGAATGAATTGGCTATGTTGTCTATTGAGAAAAAAATGCTCGAACAACTTGATTATGTAAACTTGATTGATATTTTTGCCTCCAAAACTGCAAGAAGAGTAGTTTTTAATTGATAATTTAGAAAATTTTTAATTTTATTTTTTGATATGGTATAAATATTTATTTATTTATTTTATATTTTATTATAAAAAATAAAATTTAAATGTACTCTACGATTCGGGGGCCCATTTTTGTATTTCGCCTCAGGGCCCCTAAATCTCAGGTACGGCACCGTAAACAACCCATATGCTTGGATGAATGTAATGAACTCCTTTATTGAGTTTTTAATGACCTTCATTTAGGTTTGATGTTGATCACATTCTACAAGCAAGTAAATTCTAATTATTTGTTTTAATCTAATATGGTGCTAAAGAGATTATAAGGAACTAAATAGAATTTCGAGAGAAAATAAGAGAGTAAGTGTAAATATGACAACAAAAATTCAAATTCCTAGAGTTATTACTAACGCACTCGAGACCCAAGAAAGGAGTGTTAAGGTTGCTATAATCTTCTTTAAGTTGGGTTTCTATTATATTAGTTTTTTATATTTTTTAGGTAATATTTATTAAAATAAGTAAGATAAAATTCTATTAATATAATTTATTTGTAAATTTTAAGATAAGTTATCAAAAATGGGAAATAAATAAATTTATTTTGAAAGTTTAAAATAAGAAATTATGTAATTTTTTTTAAAAAAATTAACAAATATAATAGAATTTTTTTTTATGTAAGATATTTTTTATATCTTATTTTTTTATTTATATTTTAATTAATAAATATTACCTTGAGATTTAGCATCGTGTTAAAAGGCTTATGAGGTTTGAGGATTCTTGGAGAGGGAGAAACAAAAATCTTGATACCTCACCTCACAATGACAACTACAACTACCACCCCCCTCTTAACTTATCCCACCATGGCTAAGTTAACACGAAAACTCATAATGAGTACAGCTAAAGGATCTTGTCCTTTTTGTATTTATATATATATATATAGATACACACACATATATATATAGTTTATTTATATAAATATAAAAGTTTATATAAATTTATAAATCTAAAATATATAAATATATTATTTGATATATAAAAAATTATTAATTAAAACATAATATTCGTTATATTTTTGGTAAAAAATATAATTAATTATGTATTTTTCATTATAATTACTTTTTAATGAATTTATTTATACAAAGGGAAAAGGCAAAGGATATGTTCTTTTCAATCATTTCGATCATCACTTCCAACAAATTTAAGCTTCTATATTACTTAAACACATATTTATATAACTGAAAACTTTAAATATATTTTATCCAAACATTTTCATCAACATAAAACACCACATATACCTTAAAGTTTTAAAAAATTTAAAGATAAAGATAACTTAAAACTCTTTTTTTTTAAAAAAAAAAAACTAGCCAAACAACCCCTAAGGTAACTAATTCAATTATGTAATATGAATAACATATTTAAAATTCTAAATTTTAAATAACATATAATAATAAAATTAAATGAAAGCCAAAAGTAATTGATGCAAAAGAATACGAAACAAACAAGACAAAGTAAATTATTAAACAATAATTTTGTTATTAAGAATATGTGGGCGGTTAGAGCCATGTGCCGGCAATTAAGTTGCGCTGATGAAATGGTGGTTGGGAGTATGACGCAACCATTCATGCTTTGTTGTTGTCTCGTAGTACAATACAATTAAATAATAATATGTAACAAAACATAACTAAACTTAGTTTCCATTATTTCAGCCTGAACTATAAATGATAGCGTCGGTACATAAATAATATTTTTTTATTATAAAAAAAAGCAAGTTGTTAGAAAGAAAATAACTCATATTGATTTTGAATTGGAAGAAGTTTTAGTTTAATAATAATTGTTGTATGCTAGGACAAGGGTCAAGTCTAGAGAAAGAAACCCCCCCCCCCCCCCCCCCCCAAAAAAAAAAAAAAAAAAAAAAGCTTAAAAGAAAGAGGGCCAAAGATAGGGGCGAAGGTAGTGTAGGCCCAGTGAGGACCTTGATCGATCATTCATTGACGCTTACACTGTTCTAAAATTTTTAACAGCCCTCACTCATGTTAGATTGAGATTTCACTTAAACTCAACTACTTTAGTTACAAAAAAAATTAATTAGTAAATTAAAATTATAAATTCTCATAATTTAATTTCAAATTATCACAAAAAAACTATTATAAAGTATTGAATAAATTATGTTAATTTTCAATATATTCATATTATTACATCGTTTCTTATTTTTTCCTTTAATAAATTTTGCCCTCATTCATCCCGAGCCAAGAGTGAATAGGGGACTTTTCTTACAAAGCAATCTTTAGGAGACCTTCAAAGGTTTCCTGAGTGATTGTAGGTAACCCTCAAGAGGACACTTGCATGTCCATTAAGCAAAGCTAATCTAAAAAACCTATTTAGCTCACCCTAACAAAATCATTTGAAAAAAATTGAGTGACCCTCATGGAAGCCTTTCTTGGTATCTCAAAGAGACCCTTTCGAGAGTCTCTCATGGGCCATTCGGTCCCAGAAGTCACTTTCGTGATAACGAAAGACATTCTTGAGAGACTCTCAAGCCCTTTAGATGTGGTCTCTAGAAGACTACCTGTGTCGTGAGACCACAAAAAATGAGTTAAACTTACCTCCGATGTGTTCACCTGAAAATCCATAAAAAGTAATCTTGAGTAATGTGTGGGTATTCCTCTACGTGTCAAATTCACCCTTTATAAATAGGAAAATATTCATTCGGTTGAGATACACTCATAACTACACTTCTACTATTACTACATTCTCACTTAGAGAGAAACTGACTTAATAAGCATTAGAGGGCTTGCGTGAGAGACACCCTGTGCCTCTAACCACTTTCTCTTTTGCAAGTCTCCTAGAGACTCAAGGCTCAAGATGGACACTCACCCATAATTATAAATTTATTATTATATCTAGGCAACAACAATTGAAAGCGTATGTGGGAAGTCAATTAAAAAGCCAAAAAATAGTTAACCAATGGTGTGAATAATGAACGCCACTAGCTAACAATCATGAGGGACAAGAAGTTTAGTCTCTAGGGAACTAACCAAAACCATGGGACAACTAGTCTCCCGGTGGCACAATCTCCCAAACCCTCTAAAAGACCACATGAGACACGTACGACTAGTCTCTCGAGGACTGATTGATACTCAAAAATATCAAAATTTTATTATATTTAAACCCCTAGTTTAATCTTAAAATTGGTTTTAATTGAATATTTATATGCAATTTGTGGTTATATGCAGGTTTAAAAAAATTAATATAAAAATATATATAATATATATAATATAAAAAATAGTAATAATAAAATGAATATAATATAATATATATAAATATAATACCTATATAAAATATAAAACATATATATATTCCATACATATACATGCGTGTATGCCTTATAATATACCATAAAAGCATATATAATATATAATATATAATATATAACATATGTTCACTTGAATTGGATGTAGCATGCGTGGACTTGGAGGCTCATCAAAGTCCAAAGTAAAGGAAGGCCCACAAATGCCAATTAAATTGGACCTAGCCATTGATCTTTGGAGGCCCACTGTGTTAAATTAAAATCGCATGCTCCACCATTTAAAAGGAAGCCCAGCTCGTGGAATCAATAGACGCACAGCAGTTCAGCAGTTTCAGTAGCCGATCTTTTGTCAGAGCACGCTCGAATGACCGTGGTGGCACGCGACGTAATTTCTTCTTTGACGAGGGCCTTTTGCAGAATATATACATATATATATATATCCATCGTCGACTTCAGCAATAAAACCCCCATCCGCCATTTAACCAGAATAAGGGGAAGAGAGCATTGTTTACATTTTGTTTTTATTTTTTCTTTCATTCTAATAGTGTTGTTCATTTACTTTGTTTCATCAATACAGTGTTCTTCATTTTCTGTTAGTTACATTCTACAATTTATTTTCATGCTTGTTTACATTCTGTAATGTTCTTTAACTATTCATTTACATTTCTGTAATTTTAATTTTTGTATTTACATTCCAGCATTTTACTTCCTGTCTCTTTAATTTTTAGTTGGAGATGTGTGGCTAATCTTAAGCTTGGGCCAAGGCAATGACTGTGTCTAGTGCCACTGCTTGCCCAAGAGAGCCGAACTCCGATTGAATTAACAGAATGCTTATTTGAATTGAGAAATATGTGTATTGAATCTTTGGGTTTGAGTTGAAACATAAGCCTAACTTAGAGTCTCCATGCCATGTATGGAGGTTACTTAAAGTGGAAATGGTTTCATACTCAAGCTGGAATGATTAATCTGCGATCCAATTTATGGTGGTTACTTAATCCAGACTCTCTCATGCCATGTATGAAGAGTGCTTAACTTAGAACTATTATCATCTTGGGATACAGTTAATTGCATAACCTCAATTTAAATCAGTCGATGTTATTATTTTGATATCTCTTTGGTAAATCAGTGGGCTGGCACATAAATTGCTTTGTCCCAAGGTTGCATTCCATACACAAACATCTTATTTTTAATCTTGAAAAACAAATCATTTAGCTGAATTGGTCTGACAAACTCATTCAGCGTATAAAAATCTTTCGCCGCATTTCATTTCTATTTTGATCTTCCAGTGAATCGACCTAGACTTACCCAGAAAATTAAATTGTGCTACAGCGCACACTTGTACACTAGCGAGAATAAATGCCTTGTGCCTGCATGCTTGTTTCTTCTTTGTTTATTTTTATGTGTTTGTTTGAAATAAATGCACAAAGTTAAGCGCAACCAAGGACCTCTAGACCAACTCCTCTAATGGTGCCTTTTGCTGATTACGAGGCCTTATGCTAATAACACGAGGAAAGCATGCAAGCACTTTAGGAAATTGCAAGACTATTGCAAAATGTTGTACTTTATACCTCCTTTGCATAGACTTTGAGGAACCTAGTACCAATTTCAATCACTTTCTCAGAAATAAGAAAGGATAGCCTTCTCTCAGAGGCTACACACTCAGAATTGCAGGAGATTCTTACGTGGCTTGCCCCTCCGTGGAAGACTTTCCCAGAGACAGTACAACATCGGGAAAGGGAAAAGGCATGTGGCCAACTGCAGGTGAATAGAGAGAATCTTCAAAAGGAAAAATACCCAAAAATTGTGGAGAGTACTATTGTAAATGAACATTAGGTTCCCCAAGAGGATTGCTAAAAAGGGCACATGAAGTTGATAACCCTTCTACATTTAGTGCTTGAGAAATGATTCATATGAAGAGAATGATAGAAAAGATCTTGGAACAAGAGTGATTATTGCCCATATTAGAAAACCAGTCAAGAAGAAGGATCCCATTTGTCGTTGAGATAACAAAAAAACTCTACCTAGAATGTTCGAAATGCCATAGCTCGCTACATACTCTGGCATAGGCAATCCCATGATCACATCTAGAAGTATGAATCCCAAATGCTTCTACATGGATGGGAGGATGAAATTATGTGTTGGGCTTTCCCCTTGGCATTGACGGATCACACTCATGCCTAGTTAAATGGCCTAGCAAAAGGCTTTATCTCTTTTTTTGAGCAACTAAGAGCCCAGTTTATCAAGGTTTTCATTATTAATAATCAAAGGAAAAAGGATGTCACTTGCATCCTCAACATCTAGCAAAGCAGTAGAACACTCTGGCAGTATGTGGACCGATTGATGTGAATCAAGTTGCTAAAACCCCATAAGATTTGTTGAGCATTCATAGAGGTCCAATGACAAGGGCAAGAACTAAGAAAATTACAGGAGCATTAAATGGGCTAATTGAACACATCTCAAATTCAAGCATTGTTTGAGATTCTAATATGTTCGAATTAAGTATTCAAGATAGTCAATGCTTTGTTAATGTTATCCAAGTTTCTAAAAGTAATCAGGGTTGATTGATTGAGAAGATTTAGGGTTGATTGATTGACAAGATTGCAAGAATTGTGAATGATTGATTGATTGAGAAGATTTGCAAGATTGTAAGATTTGGGATTGATTGATTGATTGGTTGATTGATTGACAAGATTGTAAGATTTGGGGCTGATTGATTGATTGCCAAGATTTACAAGATTTGGGGATGATTGATTGATAAGATCCAGGCGCATAAAAGGGAATGGTTGAATATTTGACCACTTCCCTTATTTCCTACTTTGTTTTAAATCTTTTCTATTTTAGATAATTCTTGTTTCTTTATCAGATTATGTTATTTCCTTCTTGTAATAAATTCCTACTATGTCTAAGATTTGATTTATTTCCTTCTAATTTAGAATTTGTGTTCGGCTATATAAGTCAATATAACCCGAGAGGAATTTAGTTTTTTTGGACAATATTATTAGTGAGAGTTTTCTCTTTGGTTCTTCAACGAACTACTTTGAACTTATTAAGATGTCATCTTGTGGCGTTCATCCTTGACTTATCACTCACAACTCTTCTCGTCTATCTTGAGTGTGGCGTCAACCCTAACCTTCTTATATTTTTGGTTCTTATCTCTTTATAGATAACGGGCCAAGGTCATTTGTTTTATTTATTACGAATCTGTTTTAGAACAATCTTTGACAAATGAACCATTTTTGATCGTCAGGTCTCACCTTCCTTCGTGGGGTTCACATCACCGATTCCAGAATGCAACTTTAGAAATATGGGAATTACAAGTTGGGTGGGCATTGTTGCCATGCTTCAAGGGAATTATAACTCTAGAAATAAGGGCCGACTAACAATGATGCAATCAGATCAATCAACCTAGTTAACCATGTTAAAATTAGATGAATAATATATGTTTTTAAAGCAAAAATGAGTTATTGAGCAAAATTCATGGGCTAAAGCCCTTGAGCCCACTAGTTTTGTGGCCAAATTTGGTCGTTTAGCATGTTAAATTGACACTTTAATTATTTTAGCAAAAAATTTGTCATTTTTCCTAAATTTTTGGATTTTTGTTTTCTTTTTAGTTTAGAAGTCTAGTTTTATGATTTTTAATTCCTTTTTGGCAAGGATTCTTATTTAGCAAGTTATTTACTTATTTCTTATGTAATTTAGGATTTTTTATTAGTTTTATTATTGCAACTTGTAGTTGGATTGGGCTAACTAAAACCCATTAGGTTTAGGATTATGTTTGCCTATAAAAGGCTATATTCACATGTAAAAAAAAGGAAAGATTATGAATTGAATTTGAGAGATTTCTCTTTTCTATCTTGTTCTTCAATGAAAAAAACTTCAAACTTATCAAATAATTGATTTCTTTATGGCGTTCAAAACTTGAATTTATCAAAGATTTGATCAGTTTTTGTGGCGTTTAACAACACAATTTTTTGTTCTTGTTTCCGCATATCAATAGGTTTAGATTTTAACATAGTTTAAGTTCTTGGTTCGTGAATCAATAAGTAGGGAATTCTTGGCCTTATATCCGATTTTAGCTTTTCTAGGGTTCATTTCAATCTTTTGTCGGTTCCTTTAGCTTCGTTCCATTGTGGGTTCACATCAATTGGTATTAGAGAATGGGATAATTCACTACAAGAAATTTGGTCATTAGTGGCGACACAAAATCGTCACATATGATTAGAATTTCGTCACAAAATTGTATTAGTGACGATTTTATAGCGTCACAGCCATCGTCACGTTAGGTCCGTAGAGAAAAGTAATTAGTGATGTTTTTTATATTTCGTCACAAATGCATAGAGGAAAGGTGACGAAATTTTTGCCGTCATCGAAGGCATACCCTTTAGTGACACATAATTTTGCCACGAAAACCAATAAAATTGCGTCATCTTAGAATTTAAATCGTCACAAAACTGCTGTGATGGGGTTTCTTATAGTGACAAAATTCCTATCATCACTAAATACTGTAACAATAGTGACGTTAATATGGTCACTATAGTCTTTTTATATTTCGTCACTATTAGATCAAATCATCACTAAATAGTTTGATCAAAGTTTGATTTGGTGACGCAAACTAAAACGCCACAATATATCATATAATTGGTGACACAAAAGATCATTGCGAAAGGCAACTACTTTTCGTCACAAATATTGATTTCGTCACTAATAAATTGGGTCGATATGTTAATTCGTGATGCATAAATATCGTCACCTATCAAATATATTTTTTCACAAAAAATAGAAATTTTTTGTCACATATAGACCTTTTCGTCACTATAGGCATGACTTTTGTAACGTTAATAAAATTTTCAAAGAATAGAATAATCAATTGGTGACAATTTAAAAGCATCTTAAGTTCATACAATTATATATTATCTTTAGTGACATCAAAAGAAAATGTCACTCAAAATTGTATGTATAGGTAGGTGGCCAAAGTTTTATTGTCATAAATTTATAAATTAAACTTGTTAATTTGGTGACAAAAATAAGTCGTCACCCAAAATTGCACAATCTAATAAGTGACAAAATTATTTTTATAGCAAATTGTATAAGCCTATAATTTTTTTCTTTGAGAAATAGTATACTCACTATAAATTGATCCAAAATTTGAAATTAAAAATACTAAAATCATATTACACACACAAAATGGATTGATATATGATGAACAAATCTCTGTCACAAAATAAATCTCAATATGACACATCCAAAAATATAAAAGTAATTAACATCTAATTAGTATCTCAATAAAAATTTTGAATTAAAGAAGTAGATTTTACAAAACTTGTTCAAATGTGACAATGCAAGTACCACCATAATATACTTCAACCTCTTCACTCCAACTCTTGAATTGATTGTGCATGCGATTCATTTAAACCTGAAATCAATCACAGCGGTAATTGTATTGCGGTTATAGTGGTAATTGTGTTGCAAGGATAGAAACATGTAATGTAAGATAGAAATTTTATCAAGTTGGACACATGTAAAGTTTATTTAACAATGAAGTAAATAGGAGAGTAGTTATTTTATTCTTACCTTGATTTGGGGTTAAAGGAGATCGAATCGATTGAGGCAGTTGGATCCCTAAACTCAAGAAAAATTGTAGTAATCAACTAAAAAGAAAACTGTCTTTTCACCTGTTAAAGTGATTATTTTTGTTATTGACCTCCCTTACATAAAAATTATCAAAGGATAATAAATGAGATAGTTATAAACTTTCCCTTAAGCATATTTTTTCCGACTCTAAGATATACAGGAAGTAGATGGAGTTCTTCAATCAAATTGATGCACTCAGTAGCATTTTCAGGTGAGACAAAGTCCAAAATGACATTAACGCAAGCCTGCATGCCACCCATAATGCACAGGATTTACAAACTACAATGTAATAAGATGGACTCAAAAGTAGCAACAAAATCAAAGTGTTCATATAACAGAAGTTGGTTTAACAAAATCAAAGTGTTTATATGTGCCAAGCATATTTGCGATTTAAACATTAACTCTTTCAGATTCCATGCTTACAAAATTTACTTTCAAAGAAAGGCAGTTGCCACTAATGTGTAATACCTTCAGTTTTCTAATATGATATGGAAATCCAGCAGGAATGATGACAGCTTCACCCAGATGTTGCTCAAGCATCCACGGTTCAATATCTAGGAGAAGTATGATGCAGATAATTTTAACCAGTTTATTGTTGAATAATAAAATAATTGAAATGCTAGGAACTAGAACTTACTAAATTCTTGCTTAAGCCTTATTTTATGAGTTGCATCTAAATAAAATTTCTGATCAAGAATTGGATCACCAACCTGCGCCAAAGAACGAGAGAATCATCATTGGTTCTCATATCTTCCTTGTTAGGAGAAATAATGTTTTTCTGAACCTATCTTACTTGCTTTGGAGAACAATATGTCCGCCTCAAATCATTAAAATGTGTTGAAAGGTACTCTAGAAGAACCAGATGTGCGAGCAAACCCCAAAAAGAAATCCCCCAAAACCCAATCCAAACCTGCTAACAGAATCCCAAATTGCCAACATCCAATCACGAGAAAAGCCCTAGTAAACCCAACCTGTGTCTTCCTAGCGCCGAATTGAATTATTGAACTGACAACCATCCGATTTGATGAAAACAGACAAGATACACCACAGGTTCAGATCAAGCTATGGATCACTTCGATCAATCAAGAAAAGCTCCAGCTCGAACTTCAGATCAGTTGAATAAAACCAGAATTCTCCGCACACATGAACAACAAAATTCAAGCAAACCTCAACTGAAACAAAGCTGGGACTAAACCAAACTTGCTAACAGTCTCCCAAACCGAAACCCAAATTAGAAACCCCAAATAAAAACTCACCTCGCGAATAGGAAATCCACAATCGAAGAGCCCACCGCACGGTCAGACCCCATCTGGAGAAAAAATAGAAGAAATAACCAGTAAACAGCCAGCAAGCAAAACACCCAACTCGCCTCGGACCCCAATCAAAGAACCCCCAATCGGAATCACCAAAAACGACCCCCAATACCGCGAATAGTGACTTCAATCGAAAGACCCAAATCGAAATATCAAGAATCCAAAGACATCACAGAAAGCAGCAGAAAATAGACAGAAGGCACCGTGTAAATCAAAATAGTGGGTGAACCGAGGCGGCAGCAACATTGAGGCGGCAGAGGCAATGGCTGGAGAAGGCAGGGAGTTATAGTGAGAGGGGAAGGCAGGGAGTTGACACTGAGAGGGGGTTTAGGGCAATACGTGATTTAGGGATTCACCAAGAAAGAGGCGGGGCTTCTCCCGCCAACATTTTAGTTTTCTTTATTTTTTTTGAAATATTTAGTTATTAAATAAAAATAAAATAATTTATAAAAATAATATTAATAATTATTTAATTAATAAAAATAAAATCATGCAATATTATGATAATTGATAAAATAGTTTAAATTATGACAATTATTAAATAATTTAAATTATAATTTATGATAATCATCTAAAATATGATAATAAAATAATTTAAATTATTGCATCAAAATAATATTTATTTAAAAAAATAATTATATAATAAATTTAATAATTATAATAAATTAGCTTGATGTATTGTATTCTTTTTAATATGTTCATAATTTTTAATATATTTTATTATCAATAAATAATTAATACTTAATTATAATAGCTTAATAATTATACTCGTGCATTTACAGAATTATATTAGGAATTACTTAGAATAGTGTTAGTTAAATCTTAATAATTCTTTTTTGTTAGAATTAACAAAAATATATTCAATAAGAAAAAATTATAAATATAAACCTAAACACAAAAAAAAAATCAGAGAAAAGAAAAAGAAGAGAAGAGATAAGATGAAATCAGAAACAAGGTTAAAAGAGACCAAGATAGTTCTGAAAACTAATCGGTATGAGAAACATTACAAAATATGAGAAAAGGTCCAGAGTTTCGCAACTTTCTCTCTATTCTTATAAGAACTTTTTATGAGATTAATGATATCATGTATTTATTAAGATTTAGTTTTAGGGATTTTAAAAACGAGTAGATGAGCAAAAGAGGTTAATGAGCAAAAAAGAGATTTTAGAAATCGAGTAAGGATTTAATTTTAGGGAAGGGGGAATTTTAGTGTAGGGATTTAGTTTTCTGTTTATTATTTGTATTTGTAAATAAAATAAAAATAAATAAATTATTTTAAATTATAAAAATTAAAACAACGTAGTTTTGTCATTTAAATATAAAATCATAGATACGTGGATACCCATACATATATAACATTTGTAATTATGTGTGAATAAATTTATAAACAATTACCGATACATATGTAACATTTATTAATATGTGTGGACAATATAGTTCAAAAAAACTACCACATCAACTAAAATTTTATCGGGAAATATCCCATTAACCTTTGAAAGTTGAGAGAATTTTTTTCACCAAAATAAGTGTGAGTATATCAATTTACCTACACATAATAAATTTGGATAATGTAACGAGTTTGTCTAATTTAGACAAACTCGTTATATAATATTTTGTTTAAAAAATTACTAACAATGAGTGACGAAACTCACCGTCACCTAATACTATTCACGAACATGACGATATGTAATGTGTCACAAATAGATATTTTTGAATATGTGACACAATAGATCATCACCGAATGTAATATTGATTAGTGACATTTTCTCAAATCGTCACCATATGCATCAAATTAAAATATTACTGAGAAGAGGTGACGAAATGTAATGTCACCTAATACCATTCACAAATGTGACAATATGTAATGTGTCACAAATAGGTATTTTTGAATACGTGACGCAATAGATCATCACCAAATGTAATATTGATTAGTGACATTTCTCAAATCGTCACCATATGCATCAAATTAAAATATTATTAAGAAGGGGTAACGAAACGTAACGTCACCTAATACCATTCATAAATGTGACGATATGTAATGCGTCACAAATAAGTATTCTTGCATACATGACGGAAAAAAAAATCGTCACCAACTATAATACTCATTATTGACATTTCAAAAGTCGTCACCTTATGCATCAAACTACAATATACTAACAATGGGTGTCAAAACTCAACGTCACCTAATATTATTAACAAATGTGACAATATGTAATGCATCACAAATATGTTATTCTTCTATACGTGACACAAATAATATCGTCCCCAAATGTAACACTAATTAGTGACATTCTTAAAGTCGTCATCTTATGCAACAAAATAAAATATTACTATCAATGGGTGACCAAAGTTAACGTCACTTAATACTATTTACAATTGTGATGATGTTCAATGCATCACTGATGGTCATTCATTCATTTGTGACACAAATGTATCGTCATCCAATATAATATTAACATGTTGACGTTTTATTTTTCGTCACCTATATATATGAAGCGTCGCAAAATCATTTTTCGCAATTGAGTGTTGGCGCTAAAAGTTGGTGCCAACTTATGCGTGACGATTTTTTGTGACAAAATTTCAAAATCATCACCAACAAATAATAGTTCACGAATTTTGGTGACAAAATGCTTATATCGTCACCAAAAGAGTACTTTTTGTGACGAAAATTCATAGCGCCACTAAAATATTGTCACTAATAGCAAAATTTGTTGTAGTGATTCACATCATATCCAACACGTAAAATTGATTTAGAGGAAGTGTGTTCATGTTGACTTGTCATGTCAAGTGTCATATAATAATAATAATAATAATAATAATAATAATAATAATAATAATAATAATAATAATAATAATAATAATATTTGTGAGATCTACATGTGCACATTAGTAAAAAGAATGAAAAAAAAAAAGTTGAACAGTTGACATAGCTGACCTTGGTCAACCACCGCCTTGCCTATCGCCGTCAGAGCTTCTTGTAGTCGCCATTGACTGTTCACCTTCTCTAGTCATTGACTTACTCCTTGCAACCAAACATCAACCCTTGCAATTAATCTGCCTTTGCCAATGATTCCTTCATTTTTCGCTTCTTCTCTGGTTGTCTACAATAGTCTTTCGCCTATCAATTTTTTCCATCATTGCTTTCCACCCTTATCTTTTCTCTTCTCTTATGTCGCATTTCTCTTTACTTTTCCTTTCTTCCATTATCACTGGTTGTTGGCATATCTCATAACGATAGGAAGAAACCCTATTGCATGCCATTCTCTCTCTCTCTCTCTCTCTCTCTCTCTCTCTTTGTGTTGTGGGTTCAATTTGAACCTAGATTCAATATGGGTGAAAATTGAATTTGGGTTGTCAGCATATCTCACGATGATGGCAGAAGTCAATCAATCAAAGATTAAATCTATAGAGTTTCTTATCATTGGAGAAGGTGAACAGTTGATAGAAGAAAGGAAAAGGTGAACCCAGAATAAAGAGAGAGAGAGGGGGGGCAAGCGATGGAAGGTGAATAGTCAATGGAAAAGGTGAACAGTCAACTGAAGTCGATGGGTTTCATTATCTCTCATTTCATTGGAGAAGGTAAACAGTCAACAATGATTGCAAGAAGCTCTACATCAACTATTCATTTTCTTTTTTTACATAAGTAAAAAAAAAGAAAAAAAAAAGTTAAATAGTCGACATAGCTGACCCCCATCAGCTACCTCTTCACCTATCATCGTCAACCATCGTCAGAGCTTTTCGTAGTTGTTGTTGACTATTCACCTTCTTTGGTGGTTGACTTACTTATCACAACCAAACATCGACCCCTGCAATCGATCTGTTATGAGGACGAGTCCTTTATTTTTCACTTCTTCTCTGGTTGTCTACAACAGTCTTTCGCCAATCCACTTCTGCCATCATCACTTTCTACCTTTATCTTTTCTCATCTCTTATTTCCCTTTACTTTACCTTTGTTCCATTCTCTCTCATATCACCAATTTTTGGCATATCTCATAACAATAGGAAGAAACCCTGTTGCACGCCATTCTCTCTCTCTCTCCCCCCCTCTTTATGGGTTTAATTTGAACCTAGATTCAATATGGGTTTAAATTGAATTTGGGTTGTTGGCATATCTCATGATGATAGCGGAAGTCGATCGGTGAAAGATTGAATTTATAGGGCTTCTTATCATCGAAGAAGGTGAACAGTCAACAGAAGAAAGGTTCACATTTTGGGATGATTTTAGGAGTGGCCTATTCCCTTCGGCTATATAATTGTGTGGTTTCTGGGAATTTAAAACCCTATTTCCTCCACAAATTCTTTGATCCAAGTGGCAAAAAAGTTTTCATATTTATACATTTTCTTGTTGGAGGGGCGACTATTTGTTAAACTACCAAAGAAAAAAGGGTAAACCAATGTGATCATGACATTGTAGATGCTTGGGAGTGGATGGATGCAACTTCTCTCAGTTGGTTTGGGTAGCATAGCCAGTTGTAAAAGTCCCTGTTATGGGTTCAATTTGAACCTAGATTCAATATGGGTTTAAATTGAATTTAGGTTGTCGGCATATCTCACAATGATGATAATGGAAGTCAATTGGTGAAAGATTGAATCTATAGGGTTTCTTATCACCGGAGAAGGTGAACAGTAGACAGAAGAAAAAGGAAAAGGTGAACCCATAAGAGAGAGAGAGAGAGAGAGAGAGAGAGAGAAGCAACATAAGGTGAATAGTTGATGGAGAAGGTGAACGGGCGACGACAACTACGAAAAGCTTTAACGATGGTCAACTACGTCGTCTATTCACTTTTTTTTTTCTTTTTACTTATGTGTATATGTGGGTCTCACAAATATTATTATTATATGACACATGGTATGTTGAGTTAGCATGAACACGCTCATTCTAAATCGATTTTACATGTTCGATAAAATTGCACTCAATTAAGCCAATTTGGACTTAATTGCCAAAATTGAATGGGTTGGATTAAATTACAAATTTGTGAAAATGTTTGGGTTATTTTTTCTATTAGCCCTTGTGATTATTATTATGGATGATTTAAAGATGATCATTTACTAATGACTTATTCTAGGGTGTTAATGGACCCTATGTAATGAAACTTGTCTAAATAGTCAAATTCTTGGTCGTGTTGATTCTTTTGCTATGTTTATTTTTTTCTATCCTTAATGCTTATATATGATTGTTTAGTTACCAATTGCATGTTATGAGATTCTTTATGATGCTAGAGATGGATAAGTAAATAATAGACTCATTAGACAAAATAACACATGAATTACATTAGGGTAGATATACACTTAAATGCTTGTGCAATCCATGTTTATGTCTAAGAAATCCTTGAACATAATCATACTATGAGTGCCTAATCTTAATTTGTTCTTTAATATTAATTCAGGTAAATATATAACGAGTTAAATTAAATGAATAAACTCTTTAGATCTAAACATAAGATATTGATTGACATTGCTTGTGATTTTACAAATGAAGAATGAGTTGATTTAACAAGTGGAATTGCTAGGTGAAATTAATTACCCTAGAACCTAAAAACTATTGAATTTAATCTTTAATCAAATGGGGACTTAAATAATAAACTAGGGTTTGGATTTTAAAGCTTGGAAACATAGAAATCTTTGGGTGACAAACTAGGGTTTTAAAGTTACTAAGTTTAATTAATTCGGCCTTCATTGAAATTTGATGACTTGGATTAATTTAGGTTAGATTACATTCGGCTTAGTTAAAAAATTAGGTTTAAATTATAATTTTACTTTATTTGCACTTTCTTTCTGTTACTGGTATTTCTCATTCTACTCTTTACGGGTTGGGCTCAAAGCAGCGGGCCGACTCAATCGCATAAGATCCAGTAGACCTCGAGCTGAGTTCGCTGAAGCGAGTTTACCCATTACTGGAGCCAAAGCTCGGATCGCAGGGCCGAGCGAGCTCCCAGGAATGCCTCTAGCTCGCCGGCCTATTCGAGCGAGCCCCCAACTGCACTTCGAGCAAGCTCCTAGCAAACTCTTGTAGTTCATCGGCCTAGCCGATCAACTCGCATAACGAGAGGGTTATATACCAGAGAATATTTACGGGCTGTGGGCCATCCTAGTTGGGCCATTCAGGCCTAGCTTGACCCTACCCCTTTTGGCCCATTTGGTCGACTTGCGCCAGTCCTATCCTAGCCTCTTGTAGCAAACATCATTATAGTCGCATCTGAATTTTTGCGCATTCACCATAGATCTCATTCTCATTAATGATGGATCCCATCTACATTAATGAGGGTCTCGTCGGTACCTTACTGTTGCGTGGGCATTTTCGTCGATGCTAAATATTCTGTCCCATCACTTACAGACGTACAACATAGACTGGAGAATATCTCATCCTCTCCTATATATCAGCCAGCTTTTTTCAGAGCCATGGTATGTTTTTTCAGGCCAACCTACTGATACTCTGCAATTTTACTTACTCGTTCACTTATTTAAGCATTAGAATATATTGTAGGGACCAGCCGACGGGTCAACAGATTGCACCAGATAACCTATTCTCTCCCTCTCGAATTCATTACACTAGTACGGGCCAACAAATCAAGGTCGATCAATTTCAAACGTCGACAGTTTCTTAATTTAATTTAGATTTCAATTAGTGTTTGGTTATTGATTCTTCAAGTATAATTAAGAGCAATATAATTTTAGTAATTAATGGGTCGATTCTCATGGAAACCATATCTATTCATTACTTTATTACTTGTTTTGATTGGATATACTTAGCACAATTTGGTGACTTACATAAATATAACCAACCACAGATAGAGCTGACAATTTTGGACACGACCCGATTACACGACACGACACGACACGACACGGAGTTAAGCGGGTTAGGGTTGGGGTTAATCGGGTTCGGGTCATAAACAGATCAACCTGTTTATGACACGATTATTTTCGTGTCTTAGGCGGGTCAACCCGTCTAACCCGTTTAGACACAAAATGACACGTTTAATTAAACGTGTTAACTGGTTGACCCGAACACGTTAACACGATTATATACGAAATGACACGTTTAATTAAAAGGGTTAGTAGGTTGATCTGAACACGTTAACACGATTATACACGAAATAACACGTTTAACAGGTGACACAACACGATCTATTTAAATTAAACGGGTTACACAGGTTAACAAGTGACATGACACGATACGACACGTTTAGTTAAACGGGTTAAACGGGTCGTGTCGTGTTACACGTTTAATAAATATGTCGTGTTCGGATTTAAGGAATTTGAGATGATTATTAAAAAGGTCATGTTCGGGTTAGTCTGACATATGTTATATGTGTGTCTCGACACAATACGATTACGACCCGTCAATACGAACTGCCACCCATAACCACAGATAGTGACGCACATAGGGGGTCTCGCAGAGACTCTTCCTTGCCCAGAGGAGATTCTATCCTTTGGCTTGGTCCTTTACGTCTTTTTGTTTATTTATTATTTTTAACTTATTTTATTTATTATTTGTGTTTAATTTTTTGATTAATATTAAATTTATTGAATACGCCAAGAATTGAAATGACATTGTCATGACTGCACATTCATTCATTCATTCATGCGTGTCTGCTGCACCCTCCTCTCTCCTCTGCCAGCGTCTATGTTTTTTTTTTTTCTTTGTTTTAAGTGCCGCTGTTAAGATAAAGAAAGCGTGCACTATCCATCAGGACAAAGGAATATATGATAAGAAATAAAATGGGCCCTAACGCCATGCCTGCCTCATGCTCAGCCTCCAATTTCATTCCCATGTGTGTAACCTTTTTGGCATTTTAATCGATGATGGTGATGATACTGCTGGCTGCTGCTGCTTCTATTCTATTCTATTCTATTCTATCCTATCCTAACGCACTTGTTCTGAGTGACTGGCGGACACCTACCTGTAAAGCCAAATAATAAGGCCAAGGTCGCTTTTCTCGCTTCCTCTGTAGATCCATTCATTCATTTTAGTTTGGAAAACTAATTTTGATGGAACACAAAGGTTGTTGACCATGTGTTTACCTGCCTCTTCCCTCCCATTTTCCAGCTCAAATACATGCCCACAGCCCACACACCCTTCATTTGGATTCTTTCCCTGCGCAAGCCAGCCAGCAGTAGAATAGTTTCTACGGACATGACTCAGCAGTAAAGCATGTAAAATTTTATAAGAAATATCAGGAATTAAATCTTTGTAGTGACATTTATCTCATGTATAAGTATAAATTGAATGTATTACTCTATGTATGTATAAACTATGACCGCATCCAACATCCAAATTTACCAGACAAACGAATAGGGGGGGGGGGGGGAGATTGTCTGTCTCCAAAACTAATCAAACGAAAATTAAAACTTAGATTATAAAAAAATATATATATATATAAGTTGTAGAATAATAATAAATCGTGGTAGACGACTAAGCCACTTGTTGTCTTTAGGATAGTGAGTGATTCTCTCTAGTTAGTTAGGGTGCAAATGAAATGATAACTTGAAAGTTTTAATCCCAAAATACATACAATGCTTGATCACTACTTAAAATTAATTTAAAGATTGTACTTCTTCTTTGAAGACTTAAAGAATCCCTCCACACCTCTTTACCACCAGTCCCAGCATGCCCAAGCTTGCATTCAAGATGGAAAGACAGAACAACCCAACAGGAAGTGGAATAATAATTAGGAGAGATGGATGGCGTAGGCCATGAAGACGACAGGACAGGGGAACAGACTACTTGACTTGCACCCACTCCCCATAACCGCATCATCCCTTTAATCGTGAATAAAGAGGGGTACAGTTACATACGCTTATAAAATTCAAACAATCAACAGAGATAAGTGTACGTATTGAAACCCAAAAAAATTAAAAAACCTAGTATTATTTTGGTAATTTGTCCAAATGGCGAAACTTGTCTTTACCTTAATTATAATGAAAGATAGATAGATTAATCACATTTTAACTACTCGACCATGTGTTAGATCAAAATTTAATTTGTACATCAAAATCTCGGAGAAGTGTCAAATTAGCTCGTGTATTTTAATTTGAGATCAAATTGATCTTTCTATTTTTAAAATGATCAATTAAGTCCACGTATTTTCAAATTTAGAGCTTCGACAACCCTTATATAACAAACATTGTCTAAAGGCCATTTGACAATGTTTATTTTCTATTAATAGAGTCAAATCAAACCCAACTCTCCAAAATCAAGCCCAGATTAGAGTTTTAATGGGATCACACATACTTTGTTTGTTGTTAGGGGTTTTTTATTCGATTTGGGTGAGGTAGGACTTTTCAATTACAAATGACATTGCAGTGTGTATGTGAAGTGCGATTGTGACTAATAAGTATTTAGTTATTTTAGAAATAATACCACCAATTTAGCTTAAATCACCCCTAATATAATATTATTGATTTCTCAGAGTTTTGGGTAATGAGTCATCTTCTTCCTGTTCTGGGATAAGTCAACTGGTGAAGAGAACACCTCCAAACACCCAAAGGAGCACTCTTTTATTAATTTCCATTTAGCTTAGCCCTACAAACCAAACAACCTTTTCCCAGTAATACTCCTTTCCCTCCCATCCCTCCTAGAAAATTAGCCCAAGCAGCTCCGTAAAATCTATATTTTTCTTTTTATGTTTTATTTTTTTTATATAGTCATTCAATTTTTTTTTATTTGAATTATACATTTGAATCTGTATTTTTGATTAAATTTAACTCTTATATTTTGATATTTTTTTATAGTAACCCGAACCTTTTATTATTTTAATTACACATTTAAATCTACATTTTCGAATTAATTTAATCCTCTATATTTTTGTGTGGCAATGATGATAGCACCTTTCATGGTAGCCCCTTTTTCCAGTTCCAATCTTCTACATCGACAACTTGTGACGGTGATGGAGGCTGATATGGCAACAAGCGATAACAGTGATCTTGTCGGTAGTCAATGGTGACAGAGTATATTAGGTGGCGTTAGATCACCAAAAAGAACGTGATGATGACCACTTTCATTGTAGCACCCCCTCTCCTAGAGTCGCCAGGGAAGAGGTGTTACTGGACAAAAGACAAAAGACAAAAGTAAAAACTCACAATAAATCTAGAATCATCAATAAATTGACTATTTTGAACACATCATAATTGAAAAACATCTCAATTGTATTGTAATAAAATTATGAATTGTCATGAACTTAAACCTTGTCAGTAGTACCTCTATTTTTATTTATAAAAAAGTAGTGGTCACTCATTCTCTTAATGGTTTGATCGTAGACACTAAAACTTACCACATAGTTAGAGACCATGGAAATTATATGGAGTATCACTGACTTAGGAAGGGATAAAGAATATACATGGGAAAAAAACCCAGCAAATAGGTGCTTAGAATTGGTACCTAACAGCTAAAGTTGCAAGTTAGTTGCACATTAGTTCTTTATGATGTTCATTATGATTAAGGAATTGGGCAAAACATGCTTTTAGTTGTTCCTTTGCTTAGATTAGGCTATAAATTTAGTTTATCTTAAGATCCCATTAAATTTTTTTCATAGGACGTCTTTTTCTAATGGTTTGATTATGTTAGATATTGAGGATGTTCATTTTAATTTTGTTGTTGTTAGTAGTGTATGCCCTAATGTTAGATTTGGATGACATCTAGCTGGCTTGTAATAAATACATTTGTTGTATCTTTATATATATTCATAAAAGACAAGTTTATCTTCATTCATAAACTCTCCAGTTTTTATACGAATGAGTCACTAGATATTCTGTTCGAGAATCTTATTCTTCAGATGTTGAGACTGTGTAACATGATTCTCTATTAATATAACTTCTTAAATGATTTACGATCCCTAGATTCTTCGGATGGGGACTTCAATTAGTAGAGTATGAACTAACACATAGTTTACTACACTTGATCAGTATGAGTTACTGATGGTAAAGGGTGGTGTGTCACATACCATATGACATGCCGATGTCTCTAGTAAACTCGTGGGTGGTTGTTGGAGAACAATGCACTGAATGTGACGTTGATGACTGACCACATGACATAGTGGATAATGGTCATGTCATCTAGTTGCGATGGTGTAGTTGATCCTTAGACTTGAACTGACATGGTTGTTTTATGTATTGGTGTGCTATATTTGCTAATGGACCAAACCATTCAATTACAAGGTGGAGAGGTGCATCTTTGTGGTTCAATATTGTTGATATATGGAGATAGGTGTTGGGGATAGGATTTGTCGCCCTTATCGTCATTAATGGGATGAACATCCTATGTGGTCTACTGTTAGTGTGACGGGACAATCCCTAGCCAAAGCAGATTAAATATCAAGAAAAGTGTTTCTTGAGATGTCATTTAGTCACTCTAATAAGATCAGATACATGATTACTGAGTTTGTGAGTTTATCACTCCATTACTCTTGGTTAATTGGGACGTTAAGTGATAGAAGGATTGTAACACACGGTAATCGTCGACTATAATAGGTTCACTTGAAGTGAGACTTCACTGCCACCTATATTGTCTTGAGACGCTACTGGGCACTCCTTAGGAACTCTCAGATCATCACTGGGATATGAAGAGATTTTGGTGATGGGTCAAGGTGTTAGCCAGTACCAAAATGGATTTTGGTGCTATTTGATTGCTAGCGGGTAGTGAACCTAGAAAATCACACACTATTTAGTATTGTGTTTGGTATCAGGATTGTGTGCTCAATGTGTCTCAATAAATAGCGGGTCAAATGATGACTTGCTAGAATAGGAGAGTCAACTCCTTGCAGTAGTCATTTGCTTTGACAATAGACTCCCTATAGCAGTCGACTACTTTGACAATCAACTTTTGGTGATGGAAAGTCGATTCCCACACTGCCCCAACCAGAAGTAGTGCCATCCACATGGCACGAAATTGGGGAGGCTAAAGGGTAAGGAGGAAGATGAATTGAAAGTGGAGTATATAAGAAAATTATAGAGGTTTTTCACTAAAATGCTTTTTTCTATAATTTTTGCTTCCTTTGTCTTCTTTTGCTTCTGTTGAAAATTTTTAGTTGTGTGATTGTCACATGAGAATTTGAGACGTGGATGTTGGTGATGCGGGCAACCTCTGGTCTAGTACAAGAAGAGGTGACTAGAATGGTACCGAACAGCACGCTAGGTGTGGACAGCCTAGGACTACCACAACATGAGGTGGAATCTAGTCTTAGTATAGAAAACATTTATCTACCCTAACCTGACATCAGACTTCAGGTATGCATTTATTGTTATTCATGTGATAAATATACATGTTGCTTAAATAACCAAGCTGTATATGGCGTGTATTAATTACCTCCGCTACGTGTATCTGATGCATGTAAAATTTTTAATTTTACCTGTATCGCCATACGTATTATCCATCAATTGCAAGACTACAACAACTAACATTTGTTTTTCTAGGGAAAATCAGCAAATAGTCAGCAAAATGGAGAGTGTCCCTCGTCTTTCAAATCTTGTTCACTAGATCCAAGGAATAAGGAAGTCAACTAGGATAGACTCAGTCCGTCTACCCAAAAAGGGCTTGATTCGCCAACTGGGAAAGCAGTAAGACTAGAAAAGTAAAGATTACTATGGGATGCTAGGAGATCTTCGAGCTTGGGAGTCAGTCTGCAAGACAAAAAGTAGTTAGAGGCAAGCGAGGGATTTCTCTCGCATTGTCACTTCAATGCTTAAGTCAGATGAGGTCTCCATGAAGCAAGAAATGTAAAAGGATTTTGGAATAACGTGTTGGAGGGATGAACTATGGAGATTAGGGGTGTTTCCATAGCTAGGCTAATGGAATGATTTCTGGTGTATTTGTCTAGCTTTCAAGTATTTCGCTTGCTTATTTTTTCTTGTTGTGGTCTTGTCCCCAAAACTGGAAAGTTAGGGGCTATTTATAAACGTTAGGGGACGTGACACACGCGTGTGAGGGTGCAGTGCTTTCTCCCGAGAAAGGGTAGTACGACTCACTCGTCTGTGGTGTTATCCCAGGGTTAAGCTTGGAAAAGGCCTTTGGGAGAACACCCCCTACCCTGTGGGGAAAGACCCCTGGAAGGAAAAGGGCTTGAGATAGGCGAGTCGCATTGCTACAAGGTAATGCAAAGTAATGTAGGAAGGGGATGTGTCTCCCAAAGTTCCTCTTGAGAGCACAACTCAACTAGGGGGAACTATGCAGATCCAAGAAATTGGTCCTGGACGAATGATGTGCAAACAAAAGGATTTTTAACCAAATTGCTCCAGTCTTAAGAGGGTTTCACTTAAGAGGATGGCCTCATTTGTGATTGTTAATGCACTGACTACTTTAAATGGGCTCTTCTAGGAGGCTATGTTGTAACAATAAATCCCCACTCTTTGCTCTAATTGAAAGTTAGAGGGAAGAGTAGATAATAAGATAGGAGAGTCATTTTAGTGGAGGTAGAACTTACTCCGGGTGTATGCCTCAACTAGGAAGGAGGAAAAAGAAACGAACACTATTAGGGAGGAGAATGCAAGGTGATTGTTTGGGAAAGGGAATGAGAAGAGCATTTTTGAAAATGACACAAAGAAGAACCATAGGGGGCATACATGTGATGAGGACGCGCAGATTCTATTTTTGGTTGTGGGGGCCTATCAATAGCTAGTAGTCCTCGAAGGTCTACACTG
The DNA here is from genome assembly GCF_014633365.1 of Diospyros lotus. Classification (NCBI taxonomy): domain Eukaryota; kingdom Viridiplantae; phylum Streptophyta; class Magnoliopsida; order Ericales; family Ebenaceae; genus Diospyros; species Diospyros lotus. Next base: position 26,149,489 of record NC_068342.1, read on the forward strand.
TCATTTCGCTTTGATTAGAGATTTCGGCACATAAGACTTATCTCGAAGAACCTTGCCCCTGAAGAGGGCTTTTAGTTTTCTCCTAAAGCAGTACTCATCTAGCGCGATTTGTTCCAGAGGGAATTAGATTTTCCTATAGGATAACACACTATCATTGGGAAGATGAATTGGCTGAAGAACACAATGAAATAACATATTGTAGAAAAGCTTACTCGCAGGGCCTGGGAGCACGAGTAGTGAGCAAAGGTTGTTGAGGATGAGGGTTCCAAGAACCTTCAGAGATAGAGCAAAAGACCTAAGCAAGAAGTTGGCTCCTCATATCAACTGGCATCAATCCCTCCACTAAGGATCCCACATCTAGTAGAGGGAGCTTGTGAGTCTACATGGGGATAGCCTTTAAAATCTTCATAGGGCATCGCTACCTTTATGGAGCAATTGGAAATGGAGATTGAGGAAGTGTCGAAGCAGCCTAATGCTAAAATCCCAGATAAATGTTGACTTCTTCAGTCTATGAGAGGTCTTTCCCAACAACTAGAATGTTGCAAGAGAAAAACATTGGAGTCAGAGGATCCTCATTAGCTGTTAATTTTACTAGAGCTGCCCTTAATGTAAAGGGGAGTGACTTTATTCAATGATTATCTCTTTACAACCAGAATTTCCACAGTAGCCTTAGGTTATTGGATATGGATTTGGTGATTGACTCGGGGTTTAAGGTAAGATTGATGTACTCGACCATTTTGTCCCAAGATGAGGCAAGATTTTTCAAGCAGGCTCAGGAAGACATAAAGAAGAGCGCCTACTTATTGATTTTTCTTTGGAGCCTTATTGTTATTTTTGGAGACTTGCTTAGGTGCGATTGCCTATGTACATTTTGTAGGGAGTTCAGGCCATGGTTGTGGTGCATACTGTTAACCATGCTTTCCTTAAGGAAAGGTCTTTGTAATTAGGACGTGAGAGCCCTAGGTGGAGTTCTAGTAGTAGGAGCGTCATCGATTCATGGCTTGCATCTGTGATTTGGGAAAGAGAAGAATAGACTTCAAGGCCTTAGGTTCAAAAAAGAAGACTTAGAAACAAGGATGGCATCCATGGAGGATGAACTAAGGAGACTGAGAAGGGGTCAAGGCAGTGGTGAAGGAAACGCTAGAGGCTTACCTAGCTCTTGCCAAATAAAATAGCCAAATTATGACAGAGTTAGAGTAGTCTTGTGCAGGCAACATGTATTTGCAGAATTGCCTTCAAGAGGATGCTCTTTATGAGAGATGGATGTGGCAAATATCTTTGTCAAAGCCATCAAGGAGTATTGGGTTTCTCTCGACTACCTTAGAAGGAAGGAGTTATATGCTCGGAGCTTTAAGAAACAATGATTCTACAAGGCTTGGAGTACATTGGAAATGTTGTATCTTGGGGAGGCATTCCTTTAGCTAAATTATCCAGATGAGGTTGTGGGGAAGGAAACCTCGATTTAGAGAAGGTTAATCCTGATCCACGCACTCTCGAATAGGTTTTGGATATGGATGTTGAAGATGACTTGGTGAATTTTTTTATGGCCCTAGAGTTTGTACCTATCGAAATCTGATCTCTTCTAGGGGCTACTAGGGCCTTTTGGACTGAACTAGTTCAAGGGACCAATTTGGAGCTCCTGGAGGTGCATGTCGAACTTTTTGATGGGCTAGATGATGCCTTAAGATAGGTACCCCTTGCGGGTAATTTTTTTTCTAACTTAAAAAAGAGGGAAATTTGTGAACTATACTAAGACAAAGCACAACAAATATATATGGAATAATACACGAGCAATTATTCCTAATGCATGGCTCATGCATGTATGCATGCGTAATGCAAGTGATAGGGTAAGGAGTACTTGGTACTTGTTTTTCTATTTGACCCTTCTGTAACACCCAGTAATCCTAGTGTTATGAGAATGAGAAAGGAAGTAAGAAAAATTTTAAAAATGCCCTTGAGGAGGTGTTAGATCCTTGAGAATATTGGTGCCCTATGAGAGGGGCATTTTGGTAATTTGAATAGTGAAGTCCAATAAAGGGTATTTTGGTAAATTGAAAATAATTCTTATGTGGAATTAGGTGAGTAAGTGAATTAAATCCCAAATTTGTATTTATGTGGAGATATGGGATTAATAATTCAAGAAAGGGGTATTTTGGTAATTTGGAGTGATTCCATAAAGGAATTTAATTATGGAAAATAGGAAAAATGGTGGATATTGAATTATTTGAGAAAATAATTATGTTTTCCCTAAATTGGTGAATAAATGTGGAAATGCCACATGGATGGATGAGATGAGAACTTGGGAGCCAAGTATGGGTTTAAATGGTGACACTTGGCAAAGTCTTGTTCAAGTATAAATGGAGTGATTTAATTAAATACAAAAAGAATTGAAATTAGTCTTTCAAGAATTTAATGAGAGGCATGATGGTGTTAGATTAAAAGAAAAATCCAAAAGAAAATAAATTAGTCATGCATTAATGGTGGAAAATGGTCCCATTAAATTAAATGAGAAAGAAATTAATTATGTCTCTCAAGTGTGATGGTTATGAAAATAGTCTCATTTAAGTAAATGAGAAATTCAAGAAATCTAATGGGTGAGATGTATTCTTGAGAAAGACAATAAATCCAAGGGTGGGGATTTAAAGAAAGGAAATGGCATGGAGTGTGTTTCTTCCAAGAGAGAGGAAATGTATCTAAAGAAATGGAAGGTGGAGATTTAATTCTCCCTAAGCACATTGATTGTGCTTTTAATGAATGGTGGAGATCCATTATTGAAAATGGGAAATGGTAGTATTTAAGGGCAAGTGAAGAAGACTTGTTTTCCTTTGGCCATTTGGAGAAAGAAATAAAGAAGGAAGGAAAGAAAGAAAGAGAGAGAAAGAGTCTCCCATGGAGGAAAAAGTGAAGAAGAAGAAGTAAGGGATCAAGGTAAGATCCATCTTTCTTCTCTTTATTTTGGTTTTCTTTGTATGCAAAGTAAATTTCTTATTGGAATGCCATCTTAGATGGGAGAAGGTGATGATGAGAGCTTTCTTGAGATGAAGATTTAAAGATTTCAAGAATGAGGTAAGGGATGGCCCCATGGGAGGGTGGCCTTGCAATGTGTAGTAAGTATGTTCATAAATGTATATATTGCATTTGGCATGTTCTTTTGTGTTCATAAGACCTATGGCCATGGGGTAGTTTGGGAACATGGTTGAAATGGTGGGTTGATGTCTCTAACCTTGGTGGGTTGTGAGGGCAAAGAGACCTAGCCACACTTGTATGCATTTGGCATCATATAATCTTGTTATGTTCATATTTATTTTGCATTGCACCCTTATTGAGATTAATAGCTCATGAGGTTTTTACCCTCATATATAGGTTGTGAAGGCATGAGAAAGTCAAGGCAATGGTGGAATGGCATGGGAAAGCTTGGGAGTGAAGATCCAAGAGCTTATTAGGGCTTATGAAAGCCTATGTGTTGTGTTTGATTTATGTAATGTAACTTATTTTGTTAGTTTTGAAATGTATGTTGTATTTAGAAAATGAGATATTGGCTTAGGGCTTGAAGAGGCCTAAGTATGGATGTAAATTTCTCACTTGGCATGAGTTGTTGGAAGCATCAAAAGGGTTAAATAAAATGATTTTGTTAGAAAATAGAGGCAAAAATTGGATGAAAGTGAAGTCTTTTTATTTAATTAAATTTTTAGAAAATTTGGGTTAGAAAGCCCAAATAAAAGAAAAAAAAAAGAAAAGAAAAGGTGTGGAGGCAGCAATGCAGCAGTCGGGGCCCGCAGGGGGCCACAGCGGGCAGCAAGGGGCCAGGGTGTGCAGCAGTAGGCAGGCGCGCTAGCGCGGGGGTGCGTGGGCGCGAGGTAGGTGCGCGCGGCCCGCTGCCAGCCACGCGGCCAGTGCACCGCGGGGCCTCGCCGGCCAATTTTTTTCAAAAAGTTGGAATTTTGGGGCATTTCTTAATTGATTTTAGGCCTCAGAGGAATTTTCAAAATAAAAGGATTTTTCAGATATTTTTGAAGATAAATGCTGAATTTTGAAAAATGAAAATTTTTGAGTTTTTCCTCCAAAATTTGTAATCAATCAATGTATGGATTGAAATGGTGGATTTTTGGAGCCCAGTGAAATTCTTGGATGGAAAAAGAATTAAATATAAATGAGAAAATGGAAATTGGGCATCTTAATGAGATTTTCTTTTTAGCCAAGTGCGGTGTGGTTTAGCCCAATTCTGCTAGTGAATCCTGGGGTTGAGGGAAGGGAAGGACGAGCCTAGTTCCCACCTAGAGCGTTTCATCTTGAAACATGGTTCGCCCTTCACCAAAGGTCGGGCAAGTGGACAATTCGGGTAATTGTTCACGAGTAACACCCGTAAGTGGGAACGGGGCGTCACACCTTCCAAGTCATGTAAAACCATAGAGGTTAGACAAAAAAGGTATAAAAGGATCGAGTTTGAGAAATCCTTAACTTTAAAGTAGGGCGTGGTACCAAGCAAGGCGCATTAGTCTTTCTTTCCATGTTATGACAACAACAACAACAAACGAGAATACCTTGACTCCCTAATTCGAGCCTATTAAGGCAGGTGGTTGGTTTTTAGGAAGAAAGTTAGTCTCCATATTGTAAGGGAAAGAAAAAAGTATACATTATGTTTTCTAGGTGCACCTTTGAGGTCAATACCACGAGATCTCTAAGATTTTGTTTTTACGGTTGGGTTACCTTAAATTCGCAATAAGATACCAGAAAATTTTGTTAAGGTGGTTTGGAATGCAATGCCTACCTCTGTAACCAGAGTGTTGGAGAAAGATTTGTTAAGGTAATTCGGCATGTGATGCCTACCTCTATAACCAAAATGTTGAGAGGAGATCATGGTTTTGTTTATGCAATTCAACCCGATTTACATCCACAAGAAGATCTCTAGGTATTATGTCTTGACGGTTCGACGTGTAATGCCAACTTTCATAACCAGAGTGCTGATGGGAGATTGTGGTTTTGTTTCTACAATTCAACCTGGTCTACATTCGCAAAAAGAACTCTAGGTATTTTATTTTAGCAATTCAACTAATAATGCCTACTTTTGCAACTAGAAGACTAAGATTTTATTGAAGTAATTTAGTGTACGATGCCTATTTCTGTAATCCAGGAGATTTTGATTAACACGGTTCTGCATGCAATGCCTACCTCCGCAATCAGAGTGTTGGAGAAAGTTTTGTTAAGGCAATTTGGCATGTGATGCCTATCTCTACAACTAGAGTGTTGAGAGGAGCATGTGGTTTTGTTTTTATAGTTCGACCCGATCTACATCTATCGATATACATCTCCAAGTATTTTGTTTTAACAGTTCGATACATAATACCAACATCCACAACTAGAATGCCAAAAGGAGATTGTGGTTTTGTTTCTGTAATTCAACCTGGTCTACATTCGTAAGAACTCAAAGTATTTTGTTTTAGTAGTTTAGCACATAATGTCTACTTTCACAACCAGAAGACTAAGATTTTGTTGAAGCAGTTTAGCATATGAAGCCTACTTCTACAATTTGAGAGATTTTAGGTGACACGGTTTAACATGCAATGCCTACCTCAACAACTAGAGTGCTAGAGAAAGTTTTGTTAAGGCAGTTCGGCATGTGCTAGAGATCGTGGTTTTGTTTATGCGATTCGACCTGATCTACATATTCGAGAAAAACTCTAGGTATTTTGTTTTGACAGTTCGACATGTAATGCCAACTCTTGCAACTAGAATGCTAAGTGGAGATCGTGGTTTTGTTTCTGTAGTTTAACCTAGTTTACATTCACAAGAAGAAATCTAGTTTTTTTTTTTCAACAATTTGACACATAATGCTTGCTTTCGCAACCAGAATACTAAGATTTTGTTTAAGTAGTTTAGTATATGATGCTTACTTCTACAATCCAGGAGATTTTGGGTGATGTGGTTCGGCATGCAATGCCTACATCCACAAACACAATGCTTGAAAAAGTTTTGTTGAGGCAGTTCGACATGTGATGCTTACCTCTGCAACCAAAGTGCCGAGAGACGATCGTGGTTTTGTTTTTGTGGTTCGACTCGATGTACATCTGTGAGAAGAACTCCAGGTATTTTGTTTTGATGGTTCAGTGCAGAATGCCAACTTACCAACTAGAATGCCGAGAGAAGATCATGGTTTTGTTTCTACGGTTAAACTTGGTTTACATTCACGAGAAAAACTCTAGGTATTTTATTTTAGTAGTTTAGTGTGTAATACCTACATTCACAACCAAAAGACTAAGATTTTTTTAAAGCAATTCAACATATGATGCCTACTTCTATAATCTGGGAAATATTGGGTGATGTGGTCTAGATGAAGCCTACATCGGCGAGGGATTGCTTTTGGTAACGCGATTTGTATCCCTGGATCTACTCCACGATTTTGTTATGATAGTTCAGAAGAACCCTACATCCGTGACTGGAGGCACTTTTTAGGTAACTTTGTTCATTTAAAGTATGCTTATTTAGGAAATTCATCTACCTTACCATAATTATTTAATCTTCTAAAAAATTCAACATTTACTTGTCCTTCTGGTAATTTTGCATTTAAAAGGATGTCTTTTGGTTTGTCTAATGCTTTTGCTATTAGTGTTGTGTACCCTAATGTTAGATTTGGATGGTGTCCAGTGGGCTTGTAATTAATACATTTATTGTATCTTTGTATATATTAATAAAAGTCAAGTTTATCATCATTCATAAACTCTTCAATTTGTTATATGAATGAGTCATTAGATCTCCTGTTTGAGAATCTTATTCTCAATATGCTAAGACTGTGTGACAGGATTCTCTATCCACAAGACTTCTTAAATGATTCCTGATTCTTAGATTAATCAGATAGGGACTCTGATTAGTCAAGTATAGATAATTAGCATAGTTTACTACCTTGTTCAGTATAAGATATTAATGGGAGGATGGTGTGTCACATACCATATGACATGGGGATGTCTCTAGTAAGCTTGTGGGTGGTTGTTGGGGAACAATGCACTAAATATGATGATGATGATTGACCACATAGCATAGTGACCACATAGCACAGTTGTTTTGTGTATTAGTGTGCGGGATTTGATAATGCATCGAATCATCCAATTGCGAGGTAGAAAGGTTTATCTACATGGTTCTGTATTGCTAGTATATGGAGACATGTGTTAGGGATAGGATATGTCACCCTTGTCTTAACTGATGGGGTGAACGTCATATGTGATCCACTGTTAGTGTGACGGGACAGTCCTTGGCCAGGGTAGATTGATTACCAGGAAAAGTGTTTCCTGAGGTGTCATCTAGTCTACATTGATAAAGTCAGGCACGTAATTACTGAGTTTGTGAGTTTATCACTCCATGACTCTTGCTCAATTGGGACATTAGGTGATGGGAAGATTATAGCACATGGTAATCGTCAACTATAATAAGTTCACTTGAAGTGAGACTTCACTATCACCTATATTGTCTTGGACCCTTACTAGGTGCTATTCAAGACCTCTTGGATCATCACCGAAATATGGAGAGGTTCTTGTGATGGGTCACGGTGTTGGCCGCTATCGAAATGAGTTTTGGTGCTATCTGATTATTAGTGAATAGTAGACTTAGAAAGTCACACACCATATAGTGTTGTGTCTAGTATCAACGTTGTGCATTCGATATATCTCGATTATGTCATTAATGGTTAATGACGTGGTGGGTCAAAAGTTGACTTGCTAAGGCACTGAGACATATTTTAAATTAGAAGGAAGGGGTTTTAATTCAAGAATAGGAGGTTCCTCAATGGATGTCTTCACTTTTGGAGAAGATGCAACATCTATAAGTAGAAATTTCCCTCCTTTAGAAGTTGAACACAAAATAAGAAGGAAGGGGTTTTAATTCAAGAATTGGAGGTTCCTTAATGGATGGCTTCACTTTTGGAGAAGATGCAACATCTATAAGTAGAAATTTCCCTCATTTAGAAGTTGATCCTTTGTGTTGTTCTCCTAGGCATGCCTGGCCTCCATGACCTCCTCACCTATAAAATCATCTTTCACATGCAAAACATTAACAATACAAGTATCAACAGAATCATCTGACCTAGTAGCATTAAAATGTCCATCGACTAATCCATTGACGACATATATCCTAATAACCTTTGTCTCTTCATGACAAGGATATTTCATAGTCTTGAGTTATATTGTGATGATGAAATTTAAGAAAACTTTAATGATAAGGAATTAGGCTATTAATCGAGTAAGTATGTTCATAAATCAAGTAACAAGAAAGTTAATCATCTACCTTATGAAATTGATCGAGTACAAACCTAATTAATCGATTATATGCTTGTCTTATTTGAGTATATATGTGTGGGAAGTTAGTTTTAACCAACTTTCAAAACATTACTCAAATAACCAATATTGTTAATCAAGTAAGACAAGTTATGGGCTTAAGATTAATCAAGTAAAATGATTAGTTGGGTAACAAGTGATCATACTTGACTAACTTATTAGTTTAATCGAGTAAAACTTGAATACTCTAAGGTTTAATTGATTATATGCCTGATGTACTCGAGTATCATACTGAAAACCTTTAATCAAGTGATTAATATGTAATTCGCTAAGTGATATAATTAGTCGAGTAACCATACTCCTTAATTGAGTAAGAAATGAGGCTAAAATGACATGTCTCTATACTTGTATCATTAATCGACTAAATCAAAATGTTAATTGAGTAATGTTATAATTTAGTTGAGTAAACACAAATCTTTTTCGAGTAATAATCAAGAGAAATGCCAAGTACAATTAATCGACTAAGAGGATGTTTTACTCAAGTAACATACATATGTAGTCAAGTAATTACATTATGTAGTTAAGTAAAATTAATGAATAGAGTGATTCTCTGCATTTGAACAATTAGTCGACCAATTAAGATTTGCAATCAAGTAAAGTTACATCATACTCGAGTAATAACAAATCTTACTCAACTAATATTTAAAATAAAATAGCCGTTATAGAGCATTAAAATGCACGCAGAGTTAACTTTTTTAGAAATTTCAATTCCATTATCTTCGTTTTTGCATATGGCATAAAATTTGAAATATATATTAATTGTTACCTTGCCAAATAAGAAGGAATGTTTCTATTCTCTCATGGCATGAAATTTGAAATATATATATTAACCATTACTTTGTTAAAGGAAAATGAATGTTTTTACAGAATTTCAAGAATGAAGATTTTACCATTAGACGTAGAGTCAAAGCTATATATACCCAAGATAAAAGAAATGGGATATACACACACATACATACAACCAAGTTGATACGAACATCTTGAAAGTCATTCTCGAACCAAATAGTTAAAAAATCATACATTCCGAATTTACTATAAATCAGAGAGACTGTTCTTCCATTTTCATATTCTTTCTAATCTTTGTTTGTTTGAGAGAAGCCGCTTATTGTCTGAGTGCTATAGTGTAAGCTTCTTTGAGTGATCTATTTTTTTAGCTTCTTAAGCTATTGAGCTTTGTGCTTGAGCCCTAAAAAAGCACACGTAAAGGTTTAAGCTAATCCTTGTAAAAGTTGTGTAAAGAGGTTTTAACTTATCCTGTTAAAAGCTAAATAGTAAATTGTTTTAAAATCCTTAATGATGAGTTATAGTAGTAGACATAGGTAGTGGGGCCGAACCACTATACATACAGTGTACTACAATTTTCAATTTGTTTACATTCAACAATTTTTTCTTGAATTAATTGTGAGCTTAATTCACCTTCTCCCCTTCTTAAGCTTATTGTTTCTTTCAATTTCGTTCATCAAAATTGGCTATATTTGAGCTTAAAATACACATATAACCATTGAAAAACAAAAAAAATAGAAATATCTTATAGGTCACAGGACTTAATGCTTTCATCATCTAGAAAATTCAACAAGTGCATTGAAGAAGCAAAAGGAAAATGAAAAAGAACAAAAAGAAAAAGAAATAGTTGAGCTGAAAGCCATCATCCTCTAAGATCATATTGCTTCAAATATTTCATTGCTTCAGAGAAAAGAGAGCTTCCACTTTCTATTTTTTAATTCTCTCTATCTGTATTGTAAAATCCCTCATAGCTTTTTTCATATTCTTTTAGAGGATTATTTGTTGTGTGAACTTTTGTTCCACATTTGTTTGAGAGTGTTTTCTTTGTGAGCTTTTGCTCAATACTTCTCTATCTCAACTTACTAAAAGGTTACAACTAAGCCTTATAAAAGCTATTGTAAAAGTTGTAACTAAGCTCATTAATAGCTATTGAAAGGTTGTAGTGGAGCCTATTTGTAATACCCAGAATTTGACATATATAATAATTTATGGAATTTTTTCGAGCCAAAATGAAATTTTTGGTACATGAGGGGTAAAATTGTAATTTTTGAATTTTGGCCAAGAGTGATGAAATGATTGAGGCAAAGACATAAATTAGAGTTAAAGGTGAGGAAATGAGGTTTAGGGACTTCTAAACCCAAGAGATTCGCAAAATAGGGGTCAAACGTGGTTTCTATGTAGTTGGGTCTAAGTGTAGGTCTTGAAATTTTAGCAGATAGGGTCAAAAAGAGGTTTTTCCCAAAGTTTTGAGATTGATATGAGGAATTTGGAATTCAGGGGGCTTGATGGAAGTGTTGGAATTCTCAAGGGCTTTGTGGAAAGGTCCAAACTATGTTTAGAAATTAATTTGGGGGTTGAAGTGTAAATAATAAAAGTCAGGTGGGAAACCTGCCATTTTCTAGCCAGCCGCCCAGAGACTGTTGACCAGCCACCTATGGCCATTGGTAAGGTTTCCCAAGGGGTCCAGAGGATGCCCTAGGTCATGATGGTTCGACCTATGGTGGCCATTGGCCGAAATCGGCCATGTCTTGGTTGAATTTAATGCTGGAAGTGACCAAAAAATTTGGCCAGCAAAACGTGGAATTTTTCTCATCATTCAGGGCTACTCGAGCCATTTAGTGTCTAGATCTAGACCTTAGGGGGTGAGTAACTCAGGAGTTGGAGGTTAGTGACTGAGAGTTAGCTACAAATAGAGAATTCGGGGTTGAGCGTTTTATTAAATTTTTTATTCAAATTCGTGTTGTTTTAGTAAGATTTGAACATTCTTAATAAGGGGCTTTTGTTCCTTGATTTCTAAGGAGTGTTTTTGGAGAATTTGGGAGGATTTGGTGTAGGTTTTAAGGGGTTTCAACAAATTGGCCGAAAAATTAAGTTTTGCTGGAAGCCGAACCTGCAATCGCCCTTTTAATACTTTTTCTGGTGGGGGTTTTAGGCAACTCGAGGTACCCCTAGGACTAACTTGAGAATGGCTACAAGGTGGTAGGGTCAGATCAAGCATTAGAGTAAAGTTTGCAGTGGTCGAAACCCAGGAAGATAACTGGAGAAGATGTGGTGTGTGGGTACACGTGAGGACTTCACCCTCAGTCCACGCGCCTAGCACGTGAGGTACGATTTTTTCCTGAAATTAATTTTATAATTTTTAAAAAATTATTTTAGAAATATATGTAGGAAAATATTTGAAGAAAATAGATGATAAATATTTATTGTGTAATTTTTGAAGAAATAAGAGTTTAAGGAAATTAGAGAAAAATAAGGAAAAAATAGAAAAATATAAAAATATTGATTTCCTTGGATACGATGTTGATCAGGAGGTGATTTGGCTATTAGGATCGAGGATTGCACGATGTTCAGAATCAGCACGTGTTTTGAGATTTTAACATAAATCGTGTTAAGGTGAGTGGTTCGATCCAGCACTTGGTTTTGGTTTATTATAAATGATTTTGGTGACTCATGGTTGGTTAGTGAGTGGTTTTACCCTCCAAACCTGTGGCTCATGGTTGGTTAGTGCGTTTACCCTCCAGACCCTGAATTATGCCTTGTGAGTGCTTCACCAAATTATTTGATTCAATAGCATATTGAGCATATTATATTCTGTACATAATGAATCAACTGAGTATGTTTCATAAAAACGCATGGCATGTGGTTTTCATGGCATTGATATGTTAGGGCTGTGTCATTGTCATAATGTTCGGTGAAATGGGATGGGGTCTTCTTGAGGATATCGCTATGTTAATCCTACTGGAGCTGTGGAATAGGTTTCCATAGGTGACCGCCGATATGCACCCTGGGGATTGAGTATGCTGAGGTGTTTTCTCTAGGTTGAATGTTTATTTGTATATGTCATGCTCATGATCATATATGCATTCTATAAGTCTATTTTTATGCTATCACTTAGATGTTTCAACATCTAATCAAGATTGTGCCCTTGGAACATTCAAATTCCATACAGGGATTGCAGTAGGGGCAAAGGCATGGCCATTTGAGGATCGCCGGAGAACGAGCGTGATAGTTACAATTTATATTTTTCAAGTTATGTAATCCTTATTTGATTTAGAAGTCAATGTATTTGAACGATTGCGATAATCTATGATATTTAGATCTTGTTATCTCCACTGCATAATGATATATCTTACTTGGCTTAAGTCTATTGAACTTGTTAGTTAAGTAACCAAGATTGGGTGTAGTGGCCCACTACCGGATAGTCCCGCTAGCATAGGATATCCGAAAGGAGGTCATCACAAGTGTGATATAGAACAATAACATACAACACCATAATACTATCCTTAGATAAACTCAGCGGAAGCTAACATAAAGGTTTACAACATCTTAGACCATAGTCTAAACAAAATGAAATACAATGGCACTAACAAATTTTACAACATAAAATTTCCTCACACTTGCCCTCATCACAAATGCTAACATAAACCATCTAATTTGGAAGGTCTCTGTACACTTCTAACCCTGGGCTTTAGCCCCACTGGGCTCGCCCTCAACCACTGCTCTACTTGTACCTGGAATGACATGAGAGTAAACAAGGTGAGCCACAAGGCTCAGCAAGTGTATTTATAAAGCATGGAGATATAGAATCAAAGGCAGGGATAATCAAGATAGAATAAACAACTCTATGAGGAGATATTAGTATAACGCGACTCATAAGTTCTCGGTTTACATTAATTTCCCATGCCGTGATTATTACATATATTATGCACTCGTTCCCATGCTCATGCATATGCACCAATAGTAGGGAATTTTTCTGCATAATTCTCAAGGCTCTCACGGCCTATATATATATATATCCATTCATGAATATATATGCATCATGAAAATACATCAACAAATGATAACAATTTGAGCCACGCCTTCTGGGTTGATGGCCACCTCACCCGCGTCAAGCGCTCATAGGATATCCTTTCTCATCCACGGACTTAGCCGTCGCGCAAAATAATAGGTGCGCAAATCAGTATAATCATGCATCACATATGCATATCCCCATTTCATGTCAATCCTCAATGATTAAGAAAAATCTCAAATCATGCTTAACATGCACAATTACATAAATTAAAGTGTGCACTATCTTATGATCACAGGGTAAATTTTAATACATTTATTGACTCATACTTATAGAAATGCCCAAACCAATATTTACGGTATATTTTTACCCCAATAATAATCGCAAGGAATCAAAATTTATACATGCAAGAAACACTAAATCTTGCATGACACTAGACCCTAATGAATAAATGTCATTCCTTAAGAAATGTAGGGTGACACAAAACCTTATTTAGATTTTTGCAATGTTCAACAAGAAAACGAATTAATATTGCAAGATTTATCGAAATAAGGAAAATAAAACCCTTTTATCCAACAATGAGGGTTATCAAGAATAATTCAAAAAAACAATGGAATAACTATACAAAAATCATAATTTTAAACGTAGGAAGGATAGACTACATAGGAAGAGTTGAATAACAACATATTTCAGAAATTTCCAGATTTCAAGCATATTTTCAAAAATCCAATCTGGGCTCAATATTTGGTCAAATACCACAAACGATATACCAAATCAAAGTCTAATGAGTCTAGTTTCTGGAACATCAACTGGATTTGAAATCGGAAATAACCACAAGGAGATATTCCACAAAAACCGAAACAAGGCAGAATTTGTAACAGTAATTTACAGAATTCTACATAGAATTCAACAAGGTTGTTATGGGTACAAATCATAACCAAAAATTTCAAATCTTATACCGAATCGAAGCCCATGAAGTATGTTTTATAGAAAAAATAAATGGATCACAATTTGGATATAACCACAGAGCATTATACCCCAAAAACCGAAGCAAGAACAGATTATTCAAAAACAGAGCAGAAAATTTCCAGATTCTGGGCAAGAATTTACAAGGATACTGTAGGCTCAAAACATAGCCAAAAATTCTAAAACATTTACCAAATGAATATTATCAAGTCTAGTTTATATAGAAACAAACGGATCTTGAATCGGATATAACCACAGAGAGTTATACCCTAAAGAGTACAACAAGGTCAGTTTACTCGAAAGCAGTAAAATTTCCAGATCTTAGCAGGGATTTACAAGGCTATAACATGATCAAATCTTAGTCAAAAAAAATCGATTCTTGTGTCTAAAATTGAGCTTAAGATGTCTAGTTTACAACCCAACAAACGGATCTCAATTTGGATATAAAAACAAGGAGTTATAGACCAAAGAACATAACATGGTCAGTGAATCCGAGAATAAGAATTTAAGAGCAACAACTTAAAAATGAAGGAAACAAGCCTTCTAAGATGGAAACAAGGTTCAAGAACTTGCATTAAAAGATAAAAAAGAGAAGAAAAACTTACACAATCATAAGGAGAAGAAGAAGAAGAAGATCTTGAATTTGAAACAAGAAGGAAGGGAACTTGCCTTAGATGGTTGCAATCCAAAGAGATGAAGACACCCCTTGAAATTGAAAATTCCATAGTCTCCACTTAAAGCTTCAATGAAGAAGAACAATGGAGGAAGAAGAGACAATCGGGAGAGGGAGAAGAAGAAGGGAACAAGAAAGTAAGAAGAAAGAAAAGGAGGAAAAAAAATGTGGGAGACTTGTCTCCCAACTCCTTTCAATCCATCTCCCTTTTAATTTTCTCTAATTTACCGTTCATACTAACACACACAATTCACATATCTCTTACCCATTTTGGTCATTTTACTATTTTCTTAATCTTTTTTTCTTTTTAATTAAGATACCATTCTCTATGCCCATGGCCCAAGCCCAAGTCAAAATATATAGCCCAAGCCCAAGTCAAAATATATGGCCCAATCCAATTAAGGCCCAATGGACTTTTCTTGAGATTTGGGTTCAACCCAATTCATTTACACTTAAGATTTAATTATTTATCAATGGTCTAATTCAAATAAGGCCCAAACCCATTTAGCCCACAACTTTGAGACTTTTTCACACCAAATATTATTTTCATTAATTTACCCCCATTACCAACTCATATAATATTTTTAACAATTAATTAATAAAGGCAACAACTCTAATGTGCAAACTAAAATACCCATAACACCTAGACCCACTAACGGGTCGTTACAGTTTCTCCCCCCCTTAAGGGAATTTGGTCCCCCAAATTCATACTTAGTCAGTCAAATAGCCGGGGAAAGAGACGTATCATCTCATTCGAGCTCTTAAGTAGCCTCATCTGAAGAATGACGTTGCCACTAGACTTTAACAAACGGAATTGACCGATTTCGCAACACTTTTTCTTTTCGCTCCAAAATGCTAACAGGCATTTCTTCATATGAAGCATCCTGTCTAACCTCTAAAGCTCGATAATCTATCACGTGTTGGGGGTTTGACACATATTTCCTCAATATAGATACATGAAAAACATTGTGCACCCCCAACAACTGAGGAAGTAATGTTAACTTGTAAACCAAGGATCCATTTCCTCCAAAATCTCAAACGGCCCGATATAGTAAGGATTGAGTTTCCCTAAAACTCCAAATTAGCACACACCTATCATGGCATTACCCTAGTCCATACCTCGAGCTTAACGAGATATTCACCACACCACTCTCCTAACTAGGAATTATTTCATGTTCAACAAAGATAATGAGACTTTTCTTACTATCCGACGTCACTTGCCAACTGGGATCACTTCCCTTACCTAATTACCAACCTAGCCTCAATCATCTTTGTTTAGGCTACAATCTCCATATTCTCAAACTTATTGGGCTACCTCGATATTCGTGCCTTACATTGAAATAAGCGCATCATCTTGATTTGCGTGTTAACTTCAAAATTTGAACAAGTCACTTCATCTTAAGCCCCGAAGCACCTTTGACTGAGCCTCAAAGCACTTCCTTGGTATGTGTGCCTTGACCTTGAAACGCATGCAAATTCTCGATTCTCGTGCATCACCTCAATTCTGGTGCACTATCTCGATTTTTGTGCACTGTCTCAAAACACGTGCCCGAACCCTTTTTTTTTTTTTCCAAAATCTCCGAAATATTAGTAAATCTCCATTTCCTATTTTCTAGGAATTTTTCCCATATATATATATATATTTTTAAGGATTTTCTGGTATATATATTATATATATATTTATATATATATTTTTTTTACATATATATTATTATTATATATATATATATTTTTTTTTTTCTCCTTCCTTCTCATTCTTCTCCCGAATTCCCTTCTTCTTCCTTCTTCCTTCTTCTTTCCTCTTCTGCAACGCACAATTAGGGCAACAGCCACCGTGCACCGCCTCCATCGGCCGTCTCCACCATAGCCATCGCAGCACCTGCGTAACCAGCAACCGCAAGCCATCGCGTGACTTCCTCATGCCCTAGCCGCCGATCACCATCTTCTTCTTCCTCTTCCTTTTCTCTGCAACTCACAAATCGGCCAATCAGCAACCGACCGCGAGCCTCGCCACCACCTCCGACGGCCACCATCGCCGGCTCGGCAACCACCCCAGCGTTGCATCGCCATCGGCCGCAAGCCATCGCTTGGCTTCCTCACGCCTAGTCACTAATCACCAGCTCCTCCCAGCCATCACTGCCGGCACAATCGGCCGACACCTTGGCCAGATCTGGTCACGCAGTCACCGTTGCTTACTCCCTCGCACAGCCGTCAGCCCTCGCTCGGCTTCCTTCAGCCGCCACAGCGACCCTCGTCGCCTCTGCAACTGCTGCCATATCGGGGTCGATTCGACCCAATCGGTCTGACCCGACCCGACTCGGCACGACCCGACCCGATCTAACTCGGCCCGACCCGACCAAATCCGACTCAGCCTGACCCGACCCGATCCAACTCGGCCTGACCCGACCCGATCCAACTCGGCCCGACCCGACCGTACTTGATCCGCTTCAGGTTTGACATCTGACCCCTATCTAATTTGACTTATCAGATTAGATCTAACCCATATCTGATTTGATCCATTCAATTAGATCTAACACATATCTGATTTGCTTAGATCTAACCAAATCCATATCTATCATGCCAAGGCACAACACAATGAACCCCCGGTCTCGATGTGGTGCCTGTGTAGTCTTAAATAGAGGATGTCATCCACAGTGCATTTTTGCTCCTTATTTTCGTTGTGAGAGTGGTACTGCTCATTTTGCTACCGTTCGTGAAGTTTATACTATCAGAAATGTCGTCAACCTCTTGACTCCGCTTTCGGTAAATGACCGATTTTGGGCTTCCGATACACTTCTCTTTGAAGCTCAAGCCCGGCTTCAGGATCCTGTTTATGGGTGTGTATCTCACATTCTTGCTCTTCAGCAACAGGTTAGTGAGCTGCAAGCCTATCGAGCTTATTTGCAAGATTCACTATTCGCATATTATTCTTCGCATCCCCAACTTGTTCCTCCATTTGATCCAAATTTCAACTGGAGCTCTAGTCCTCCCACCATCCCAAAGGCTACTCTACCTCACCCTGGCGAAACGAGCAGCAGCCAGATGCCGCTCTTGGATGACCTTGATGAGCTAGGTCCAGTCATCTTTGGCCACCGCCGACGTCCTTCAGCATTGGCACATTATCAGTTTTTATGGTTTGCCCCCCTCTTTTTTTTTTTTTTTTTTTTTTTTGACTGTACGGCTTGATCTCTTGTATTATATTTGAACATATGGAATGAATGTTATGTTTTGAGTACTTTCACATTTCATTCCCTTGTCCTTCCCTCGATAGCATATCAATTACAAACAAATTATATCAACCTCTTGCAATTTTTAATAATTAATCACATCGAGGTAAATGATATTGAATCTTAATTATCATCTCATTCGAAGATTGAAAATTTACATCCTAAGTCAGGCTACACAAACTTCTGAACCGCCGCGCCATGCTAGTGGCACTACCATGACACTACAATCCCCACGAAAATTAGGCTTAGTCCAGACATAACCTATAGTTCACTCTAAGTCTTCGGCGTTTAATCGTCTCTACAACAGACTGGTTATTCCATATAGAGGGTCACGGTCCCTCAACATGAGCTAACCTAGTGGCCACCTCCCACCTGCATTCAGTGGTCCCTAGCATTAAACCCGTCACTGATAGGCATCACCTGTAGTATTATTCCATGCTAGAGCCATTCCTCATTCCGTGGGTTTCACTCTCTATGGACATCTTGAGACAATACATGGTCTCAATATTCGGCGAACCACTTCATCACCTCTTCACTGCTATAAAGGACTTAACCCCTCATTTTCAAACACAATCAAATTATCTTTTGAACGTTATCTTAGCTTAACTTCATTCAAACCACTAAACACACCCTTAACTCTACTTGTCATTCCTATGTGTACAAAGACTCCTCTCATCCCAACTTTTGCTCTTATAACCTACCAATAATCCCCCGTCCAGTGTCCCCGGTCCAGTACCCCCAGCCTGTGGCTAATACACGGTAACTGGTCCAGTACCCCCAGCCTTAGGCTAGTACACGGTCCCAACACACGGCCCGAGTTGCTCTGATACCAAAACTGTAGTGGCCCAC
The DNA here is from genome assembly GCF_014633365.1 of Diospyros lotus. Classification (NCBI taxonomy): domain Eukaryota; kingdom Viridiplantae; phylum Streptophyta; class Magnoliopsida; order Ericales; family Ebenaceae; genus Diospyros; species Diospyros lotus. The sequence continues at coordinate 26,168,317 of NC_068342.1, forward strand.
CACGGAAACAAAAAACCACCAACAATTTTAAAAGATTCACTCGCTACACACAATAAGTACAACAACTATATACAATAGATCTATTTAAGTACAACACATTTGATCATTTAGAAAGATCGATCTTGTCTTGTCTCATTACACAATACCATTCAAAAGCACATACAAATCAACCCTAAACTAAAACATGTCCAAGTGACCTCAGATAACCCTTGATTAGGCCACCATACCATTCTCCAACCAAAATTGCATATCATATTTTTTCGATTTGCATTGGAAAACAATAGATCTATTTAAGTATGTACGTTAATTATGAAATTGCATAAAACATGTCCAAAATTTCATAAACACTTACATCAAAGACCCTCCACAGTATACAAAAACAATTGTATACAACTGTATACAAAAACACTTACATCAAAGACCCTCCACGGTATCGTAGTTTTACTATTATTAGCATCCCTCAAGACACGCATCCCAGAAAATTGTCAAGGCAATGGATATAAAGGCTTTAACACTTTCTGAATACTCATTTCAACAAACTCATTACCTAGCTCTACTCCCCCTACAGACTTGGTCAGATCAATGGACACAATGATTGCCTCAGCAACAATGTGGCAAGGTATTCATCCATTCATCAAGTGAACAAATTCACCAATCTATGTTTAAACAAGCATAAATGATTTTGAAGTATATTTTACATTTCAATATATTAACTATTTGGTGGTGAATTACCTCTAAATGATGACCACATTCTGGTGTCGATAATCCAGCGCATTCAGCTTCGGGTGATGGTGTGCTTGCATGTGTGGTAGAAGCACTAGCATGTGAGGATGCCTATATTTCAAAATAGTTTAGTTAATAAATATAGTAAACATGCAATTTTAAATCACGAAATGCACTAATGGAATGACATACCTATCTTGGTTGTGGTGTATTGTCTGGAGTTGGTGGTGTATGTCCCATTGCCTCAAGTATTGCACGAACTTGCATTTGAACTTGACTTTGGATTTGAGCTTGAAATTTTTCTTCTAGCTGGACAGTAATTTGCGCACGCATTTGGTCATACTGCTCTTGGGGCACCTGATACTGTTGTCTTCGCCTAACCTTAGTTGGGCATGTTCTAAGTCCTCCCATCCTTACCCTGCCATGCCCATCTTTGCCTAGTATTTGAGCAAAGACATCCTCTAGCGAATCTGGGGTTTATTCATCATCAAGTATTTGTGACAACCTTTCATCCATTTGTTCCTTAAGAAACATTTCACAAGTTAGTTACATAAGTCGACAAGTAAAAGAAACAAAATATATCTATAACTTTCAAATTTTAGAAAGACATATGATTACATATGAAGATGTAGAGTCTACTATCTCTCCGCTCTTTTTGGTGTGTCTTTTTAAAAAGCTTGATTCTATCTGGCTCATCTCCACTTTCAATAGTCATCTAAAAACATATATAAGAGATGAAATATATTAAATGTTTAAAGTTTAGGCATTACTAATAATATTATCAATAAATATATATAACTAATATTCATTCTATTCTTACTTGGTGCCTTAACCTGAGGATGTGATCGCCTACCGCTGGTGTGACCCATCTTTTGCTTATCTCAATTGACACTATTTGTCACACTACATTCCTACTTGTAATATGATATTAGAATTAGGTATATATAATCCATCTGATATATCTACCATACATAAATCATACATACCTATGCTTGGTCACATCCCCAATACTCCACAAGAACCTTCCACTGTTCTAGGTCCACCCCAAGCGGTATTTTGGACAGATGAGCCGCATGTGTCTCATGGCAATCATAATGCCTCTTCAAGGTGGCTTTGTACTCTCTCCACTTCTTGGAATCATGTTGCAAACAAATTAATCTCCATGTTGTGGGTACATCAGTGTTATCCTGCAATGATACCCTTATTAGAGTATAAAAGTTTAGGGTCCAATAGCTAAGAATCAGAGATATTATTTACTCACCAAGACCTCTTTCCATATGTGCTCCTTATATGGTTCCATCCCTGGTGACCTCCAATCAGTAAATGTAAGGGGAACAATACTCCTTACCATCACACCTAGTTAGGTTTTCAACTTAGTTGCCATCTCCCCAACTGGTTGTCCTTCAGCATCTAAATCAATATAAATCTTTTCCTTTCCCCACTTTGAAATTTGTATTGATATTCCTCTTCCTTTCTTGGCCGTAGATGACATGGAGCTTGTACTTGCTAAAACATAATAACACAGTAAATTCACATTGAATTAGGAAAGAATAGTAATTTATTGTTGTTCATATAAATTATTGGTATTTACCTTACTGACTATGTGGGTCTTGGGGGTTGGATTGTGAGTGGATCAAATCCTCTTCAGGATGCTGGGGATGTGATGGGACTAGGTTTGGGGTTGGATGATGGATGAAACTGATTGTGAATCATTGTGGTGTGAATCTGTACTACGTGACATGGATCCAATTGGCCAACAAGTCTGCCTCTTAGGTGCTATCAGTGTAATTGCCTATTATTGATTTGAATGTAAAAAATAATATGTTAGCATATCAATTTAGGTTAAACAAAAATAACATATCAAAACATAAAAAGCTAAAAACATAAACATATATACATACCACATCATTAAATATTATGCAAGGAAGACATATACATGCCATTTCAATATTAGAAATCATTATCATCACTATGTGCAATATAAGGAATGGAATTGTTGTTGTCATCTAATACATCAACTAGCATACCATCCTCATCAGATTCTCCTAACTCTACATGTAAGGACTGATCACTGTTGATTTCAACATGATTACTAATTAAATCACCTTCCTCGTCACAGCTCCCTGCCACATTTCTTTGACCCATGTTATACAAATCTCTAGGTGTCATCTTCACGACAACGTGCAATTCTTCATTAAGAGGATCAGCCACATACCACACTTGTGATGCTTGAGTTTCAAGTTTAAAAGGTTCATCTGTTGGTTTATTCTCTTGATACATTAAACAATTAAAATTTACAGTTATGAAATTCAAACTGTTAACCTTCATCCCTTTGTTATTGTCAACCCAGTCACACTTAAACAAAACAAATTTGAATTAGTTAGAGTACCGTATCTCAACAACATCTGTTAAGACTCTATAGAAGGTAACATCACCACTAATAGGATGTTTATCTTTTGAACTAGCATAATTTTTAGTATTTGCAGTTAGTAATACTCCACTGTTTTGAGTCATTCTTCTCCTTTCTCGACACCTCGTGTGGAATTTGAATCCATTTATGATGTACCCAGAATACTTCCATGCCCATGAGTGAGGCCCAGCAGCTAATGTTTTCACTTCATTAGGTACATTGTGACCACTTACTTGCAATTCATAAACCTGTTTTGTAACATGTTTATAATTCGTTACGCAAATAAATAAATGCAAATTCTAAGATGGTTAGACATGGATGTTTAGGGTGTGGTGGCAGCATGTTAAGACGTCACTTACATGTTTTTCAAACTATGATGGGAAGTTTTCGTGGTGCTTTTATGTAATTTCACGATTGCTAGCACCTCTTCTTTCCAATCTAATAGATTGTAAGTGTGTCTTGCATTGTATGCAAATGATAGGAATTATGAAAATAAAGTACAATCTTGATTTTTTTATTATGAAACAAAATTGATCAACCAAATTAGGTTATAATAATCTTACTCTCGATAAGACCAAATTGTACCACAATTTGCTAGCATATAACGATGAGCTTACTGCAATGAAATCTCATCCAATGTGACTAATTTCCCTTTTTTTGGGATAGGTTGACCATGTGCACCCTCATAATTTCGAACCGGCCTATTAAACTTTGTTTTCACGTCATCCAAGTACCTTGCACAAAAGGTCAAACACTCTTCTGCTAAGTAACTTTCAGCAATAGATCCTTCTGGATGACTTCTAGTCCTTACATACTTTTTCAACGTTAATAAGAACCTACATGATAAGTTATATTGTTAAGTAAATCCACAATATTTACTTAAAAATGAACAAAAAAATTCACAAATAAAAAAAATCATGGCTTATTGTACCTCTCGACTGGATACATCCACTAGAACATTACTGGTCCCACAATTTGGACTTAGTCAGGCAGGTGAACAACTAAATGCTCCATTATATTAAAGAAACTCAGTAGAAATATTTTCTCGAGGTGACAGAGCACCAATATAATGCGTGACCTCAATTGGTTACACTTGTCTACTATAATGTTTTTAGAACACAACTGTTTAAAGTAATTGCATAGTTCAATCAAAGTTTTACTAACATACTTCCTCTTGAACACCCTCCTAATTGCCAATGGAAGCAAATGTTGCATCAAAACATGATTGTCATGGCTCTTAAGTCCACTCATTGTGTGTTCTTTGAGTTGGACACGATGTGATATGTTTGATGAGAATCCATCAGGTGATTTTATACTTTTCAATACTTTTAAAAATATATGTTTTTGTTCTCGATTCAACGTGAAAGATACAGGAGGTAAATACTTCTTCCCACCTAAACGATCTTCAAGATGCAACTTTTTTCTTACCCCTAGTTCTTTCAAATCAAGATGTGCTTTCAAGTTGTCCTTTGTTTTACCTAAAACATTTAATAACGTCCAAATTATGTTGTCACAAACATTTTTCTCAATGTGCATGACGTCGAGATTATGTCAGATCAAATTGTCTTGCCAATATGAAAGCTCAAAGAATATACTATGTTTTCTCCAACCGCCCATTCCTCTCCCAGCATTAGCTCTAGAATTCTCACGGTTTCCATACATCTTTTTAAAAAATTCAACATCTTTGAATACACCGTAGCCAGATAACTGAGAAGGAGCAACATGATTCTCAATGGTTGCGTCAAAATTCTTCTTGTCTAACCGAAAAGGATGACTCATGTCCTCCAAAAATCTACAGTGACCCATATAACAAAACTTACCACCATGTTTTAACCATTTAGACTCCTCCTCTTTCATGTAACAAGGACAAGCAACTCTTCCTCGAGTACTCCATCCATATAAATTAGCATACGCAGAAAAATCATTAATCTTCCACAACAATGTTGCATGCATGTGAAACGTTTCTTTTCTTAAAGCATCGTAAGTTTCTATCCCCTCGCTCCATAATTCCCATAACTCTTGAATCAACAGTTGCAAAAACACATCAATATTTGTCTCCTGGTGCACGAGATCCATCAATCAATAAAGACAAGATGAAGTAAGGTTGTTTCATACACAACCAAGGCCATAGATTATATGGTATTAATACAACTGGCCAAATGCTATAGCTAATGGTCATTGATCGAAACAGATTAAACCCATTAGAATCCAAACCAAGTCTAACATTGCGACTATCTTCAACGAATTTCAGATGTTGTTCATCAAAAGATTGCTAAGCCAATGAATCAACAGGGTGCCTCGTTATACCATCCTTTGTTCTACCTTCTTAATGCCACCTCATTAATGATGTTGTTTTATTAGACATAAATAATCTTTGTAGTCTCAAAATCAAAGGAAAGTATCGTACTTGTTTAGAAGCGACTTTTTTCACCTTCGTTATATCGTCATCTACGTGCAATTCGTATTCTTTGTACCTTGACTCCCTATAAAAAGTACATCTGTCCAACTTTGATGCATCTTTCCAAAAGAGCATACAATTGTAGGACATATATCATACTTATAGTACTTAAAACCTAAATCCTCACTCAATTTCTTAGCCTCCCAACACGATCATAGCAATGACACTCATTCTGGGAATGCCTCATTCAACAACTCAAGCAACATATCAAATATTTTATTCGAAAACCCACCCAATAGCTTTAAGTGTTGTAAACGAACAATAAATGATAATGTCGTGAAGTTCTTACAACCAGGCCATAACTCTATTTCTGCCTTCTCCAACAATTCATAGAATCTCGTAGCTTCTTCACTGCTTCCAACATTGTGTCTGGGAACTCCATGTGTATCATGTATCATTCCCACTATATCATCTCCAATATTACATTCCTGATCTTGAAATTCTTCTCGACTATGATGAGGCACATATAGCTCTCCATGAACCATCCATATTATGTAATTAGTGTCAAACCCATTCAGAATGAGTGTTCCTCCACAACATCTCGTTTCTGAAAATATCTATTAACACATTTAATACATGGACAATATATGCTTGCCCTAGGAGCCTTATGTCTATAGGCAAACTGAAGGAACTCCTGAATTTCTTATGCGTATCGAGGATCTAGCCTGTTCTATATGTTAATCCAACTCTTATTCAGCTCCATTAAAATAATTTATATATCAAACCTGATAAGAATAAGGATTCAAAGGGTACTCTAAGAATCGGAATAAAGATACATTACTTAAACTAAATAAAACCATACAAATATTGAATAGCTTGGTTAGTCAAAAAACCTAAATAGAGAAAATAAAGATATGATGACATAGAGATTTCAACTCCTAATATCCATTGAATTAGTTAGATTTCTCACCACCATTACGTACCCTACATTATTTTAATTATTTCACAAGAGGCTAAAATTTCCTATTTAATTATATAATAATGGAACAAAGTGTATAAATAGAGGACAATGTGAGTGATTTTTATCACATCAGTTGCAAGTGCACCATGATTATCATATCAGTTGCAAGTGCACCATCACAAGCATGCATCTTCTTTCACTCTCTTTGAACTCTTATTGCTACTATCTCAAGTCCAACTATCCTAGGAAAAAATTGCTTAGAAATAGTTAAATAAATGAATGAAAGTGCCTCGTAATTTTTTGTGGAAAGCTTTGTGTGTTATCTAATCTATTGCAAATTGGGGTCATCAAGTAAGGGATTTGATGTGTGCCCACCCTCTACCATTCCCCAAAGGTTGTAGGCAATAAGATATGCTTTTATTTTCATTGAAAAAAATGATAGTTTTCACTAGAGAAAGCTGGTGGAACTGGTAAAAAGAAACACTGTTAACTTAAGCCATTTTGGAAAAACAAAACTCCCTATTGGAAAAAATTCTCAAGCTCCATTGATTCTATACCAAACAAAATTCTTGACCTTTAAAAAGGGTTTTGATACTAACTATAAACACTCAAGGAATAAAACAAAGAATAGAGGAAGAAAAAGTTAAAAATTTCTCTAAGAAATTTACATAGATTGTCTTTATATAGCAACAATAAAAGAAAAATGAATCAAAACAAATCTCAACTAATACTTATCTTAAGCTAGTTGCATTCCTAAAAACAAGGATAAGATCAACAACCCTTTCCTATTAGTGTAGGTGCTCTAGACCCAATCAGATTGGGCATGTTGTACACTGACAATTGTAATCATGTTATTATTTGAATAAGGAGTTGTTCAAATTCACAAGAAATCATTCTATTAGGTTCTTGTTATTATTTTAATAGCTGAATGAAACTAGATAGAAGTCCATTTGATGTATACTGTGATTAATTTATAAAGATGTGAGATGATGCATCACAGTTTCTAGACATCATTAAACGTCCCAAGTCATAGCAATGTCAAGAATGGACATTGAAAATTACAGTAAGACTTGTATGTGCTATGTTTTTACTATGTGATAGCAATGGAGGTCTCACACCCATAGGCATGGGGATGCCTAGACAAGTACATAGGTGACCAATGTTGTAGAACGTGTCACTGGACATGACTTGCTATGAGAATCTATTTTGGTTATATGTTGATGGAATTCTCATACGAGATGGGTGTAACTAATCCTTGGACCTGAGGTTGTCACAGTCATCTCATAAGAAGATTGGTATGCTTTGACATCATTTCGATGGGCCTAGACAAAGGCTGCACGTGGGCGATCGTTGGGTATATCGTGAGGCTTATGGAGATGGGTGCATAGCCAAGATGGGACTCGTCTATCCCTTGATAGAGGATGATGTATCTAAGGCGCCTTCAGTGGATATTCACTTTAAATCCATAGCCATGGTGAAAGAGATCAATAAGGAGTTATTGATTCACTTTCTATTAAGTAAAGATATCCAGATGACCGAAGAAAAACTTATGTGATCATAATCAAGAAACACATTGCCAACTTGAGATCAAATAGGATACATTAACGAGAGGATCGAACTACACGATAACCATGCTCGTGAAATGTTATTTGCGGATTATGAATCCTTCTGAATAATTGGGTAGGCATGATGCCTTGCTAGAGGCCAATCTTGTCTTATGTGTTTGTACCGACACATTGTCAACATATTTGGAAGCCTAATGAGTCATACGCAATAGACATGGTCCCTAACTTAAACCAAGAGAGTGGATGTGTGGTTAAGTGGGACATTTCAGCAAGAAATTGTGCCGTCATAGGTTCTCACAGAAAAAGAACAAATAGACGTAATGTCGTCGATATGACGAGGAGTCATCATAATGGAAAGAGTTTCCTAAAATGGCAATTGATTAAATTAGGAAGGAGTTTCTAATTTAATAATTTTCTATTTGTTGGAGTGGCAAATAGGAAATAAAATATATTTGGACTTAAGTTAATATTTGGACTAAATTAGATTTAAGCCAAATATTAAATTAAATATTATATTTAGACTAAATTGGATTTAGACTAAATATTAAAATAAATATTATATTTAGACTAAATTAGATTTGGACCAAATATTAAATATTATATTTGGACCAAATTAGATTTGGACTAAATATTAAATATTATATTTGGGCTTGAATTAGATTTGGGCCAAAATATTTTATTTAAACCTATAAAAGGATTTGGGCCATTTAATTATATTTTTAATTAGACTAGAATAATCCAACTTAAATTAGAATTAATGGGCTAGCCCAATCCATTAGCATTTTAGAAACCCTAGGATATTTCTTTATAAATATCCCTTTATGGGTTGCCCAAAATAGAAGTGAGTTTTGGTATCATTTTTCAAGAGTTGAAAAACGTATTGTCATTCACTCTTCCCTATTTCTTTTTGGCATCAATTTGAAACGAGCGCCTTCTTTTTCGTCCATACACAAGCCACGAAAAGGAGAACGACTCGATAATCTAAAGGTTAGATTTATTTATTTGTTTGTGAATGATTTGATTTCGACGTTGATCCAATCGCTGGGATCAGGGTAAGGTTCAAAAGTTTTAAACTACGCTGCTTGCCCCGTAGGGATCTTGCTTTACTTTCATTTTCGACAAACCATACCTAGATAAAACTAAATTTGAAAGCTAAAGATAAAAATTAAAAAAATAGAAAATATCTTCATAAAATATCCAAATAAATCTAAACTCGTTAACAAATAGATTAAAGCATACATTGTGGTTGGGAAAGACAAAATTGATTATTGCCAAGCTAGAGAGAAGAGACCACACAACTCACAAAACATAGGTATTCCATGAGAATAAGTAGCCAAAATATCATAATAGGTTTTTCCAATCTATATATGCAAATTACACCAAAAGCGTTAAAATTTGTAAATCCTCATCTAATACACAAAATTATTTGTACATGAAACCAATTCAACATTGTAGAACCATAACGAACTCTTCAAATTATATAAATTATTTGTATAAAATTATTAGTACAAAATTATTTGTACAAGAGCGAATCACAAAATTATTTGAAATTAACCGATTCAACATTGCAAAATCACAAAATTATTTGTACAAAATTATTAGTAGTTACCATACTAAATGGAGCAGCAGGCAGCAGCGAGCGAGACGAGAGCGAGGGCAGAGAATGAGTAACAGCGACCTAGAGGCGAGAGTGAGGATGAGCTAGAGGTAGGGCAGTGAAAAAGAGGAGGGCGACTAGGCGAGAGAGATAGAGACTAAGCGAGGGCGAGGGAGAGACTGAGCGAGACCGATTGAGGGCAAGGGCGAGAGAGACAGGGACTAAGAAAGGCAGTTAGGCAGCCAGGGCGAGCATGACTAAGAGTGAGCGAATGATGGTGAACGAGGGTGAGGGAAGCAACGACTTAGCGGCGAGAGCGAGCGAGAGAGACATAGCGAGGCGTGAGCGAGAGAGGGTTAGGGTTTGCAGGGGGGATTTTGGAAGAGAAGGGGGTGAGGGGAAGATTTGGGCGGGGGCAGGGGAATGTGTTATATAAATCATATCCCAGCGGTTTTTAAAACCGCCGGGGATGGGTAGCCATAGCCGGTGGTTTTGTAAACCGCCGGAGATTGTGGTGTTTTCTCGACAGATGTTCAAACCATTGGGAAAAGTTCGCCGACAATACCCTTCTTCTTGTAGTGCAAGTTTTATTTCAACACTTCCAATTTACATTTACTGCATTGTTTTTCAAAGGCATAAAGAACTTTAAAATAGTTTGTGTAAAATATTTTATCAAACTAGAAAAAGTTTGAAACACCCAATTCATCCCTCCTCTTAGGTGTACACTCCTATACTTTCAAAGAGAAAGATGCTACTCTAGAGAAAGAAATCAATCATTGACTCTAAGAAAAGAAGAGATCCAGTTAATGGAAGAGCCATAATAGTTTCCATCTTCTACACTTTGGTAAATGGTACCATGCTTGGAAGAAGCATAGAATAAAGCTTGGACACTTATAAATACTTGAGAAGGGGATCACCCCACTTCTTATGTACTCTCGCTTCTAACTCAATGAAGTATTTTTTCAAGCACTTGATACTTGTTAGTGTAAAGACCAGGGATCACCTTGAGTAACAAAGGCTATTTAGGGACCACTTCCAAGACCTTGTCAAGACATCAATGTACCAAGACATAGGGTTATGTTAAGGGTGTCAAGTCTAGCCAAGGTGTTAGATCCAAGGTACGGAGCTACAAGGCTGCACTAAAGGTGTTTAACACATAGGCATATACTAAATGGTGTTAAGCCACTAGGTCACTCTATTGCCTAGTACTCCTCCTATGGAGACGAGTGGCAAGGGGACAATCCTAGTTGAGCACTTCTCCTCAAGAGTTAAGTGACAAGGGGACCACCCCAGCTGACCATTCATCTTTTAAGTTTGAGTAACATAGGGACCACCTTAAATCAACATGGAAATCTAGGGACCACCCTAGATTAGCAAAGTTGAGGACCACCTCGAATTAAAATGGAAATCTAGAACACCCTAGATATGAGCAAGGGAACCAACCTTATCTATCCCTACGGGGAATGCTTTTTCATTTCATGAATGATAACTAGCTCACCTGAACTGAGCCCAACCCAAGCACTAAAAAATTTATTGTTTAATCCTAAGTTTGTCACCTCAACCAAGGCGATAAAGACTAGAATCTAAGGGTCAACTAAGAGGTCCTAGGTTGCTTACGTTCACAAATGTTAGGGCAACGAAAACCTAAATAATTCCAAATCCCCCATTTAGCCAAGTAATAAGAAAAAGGGGACTAAAGAGAAGGTCAACTACTCCAAATCCCCTACCTCAGTCAAATTCCAACCAAGAAGGGACCAAAGAACCAACTATGAGCTAGCAATCCAAGAAGCAAAACGTCCAATATCCTCCTCAGTCAATAGTGGAGTAAGCTTGGGAAAAATCCTCAAGTAAAGTAGTGACTTTTTAACTTCTTTTCTAGCTTGATTAGATGCCCCATGTCTAAAAAGCCCAACTCCTAATTCAATAAGGTGAGAGGATAACTCCCCTTTCATTCCTTGTAGGACTATGAGAGCTAGACTTCGATGAATTCCTATTGAGCGAAGCCATCGAGTAAAATCTAATTGAGGAATGAGGGCAAGCAAGATTCAACCAAGTGATCAAGCCAAACTTATCTCAATTAATATTAAGCTACTTGTGGACTTAACTAAGCATGGATGACAACTAGGTATTAATTAACCTCAATGATAAGAAAAGCCAAAAGAAAATAGGATAAAGAAAGCTAATCAGCAAGGCTTAGTAATTTGTTAAGCCAAAGAGAAAGAAGAAAAGAAAAAGCGGAGCAACCAACATTTAAAAAAAAAAGGCCTAATAACCAAAATCGACACCATTATTGTTAAAATTGTGAGTCAACTCTTATGATTTTACGAGTTTATGAGTCAACAGCCATAAAACGAGTCAACTCTCTTGTAAGATCATTTTTTGGTAGAATCAACCAAGGATTGCAAGTCAACTCGTTAAACTCGATAAACCCAGACCGAGTTTGTTGAGTTCACTCTTTGGCTTAGTTACCAGGTTAGAGATGGAAATATTTCTATCTCTAACCAATGTATATATATATATAATGCCTGGTTCCCCATTTTGGTCCTTCTGTGCAAACCCTAAACAGCTAAGAGTAAGCGATCAGTGGTCCCCCTTGCTATGATATGCTTGATCGGTGTCGATGCTTACTGTGATGTGCTTGATTAGTGCCGGTGGTTGCTGTGACAAGGTTGATCGGTGGCAGTGCATCCTATTACTGTTTGTGTGCGGTTGTGTGCTCTAGCTCCGTTACTCTATTTTGGCTTCGTTCGTTCACCTTCCTTCAAATTTTAAATCCTCAAAGGTATAGTGAATGAATTTGACCCATCACCTATGTACGAGTGTGTTCAGTTGTTGTTTTATTACTTCTGCTTTTGACCCATGTACGAGTCATATAATACATATATACATATATTTTTTATAGATATTACTCTCATTGCTACAATTTTTAGGGAATTTTTTTGTTTAACTATCCACTATGTTATAATTTTATTGTATCTTTATTTGTGATTCTGTATCCTTTAGTCCATATCTGTATTTGATTGTTGTATGTGTAAGTATCCTGATTATTGTATCTGTAAGTAAGCATTATTATGCTTGGGCATTTGTTTTTAGCCTTATCTAAATGCTATGAACACTCAAAATAGATTTGAGAATGCTCTTTATCAATTGTGATAGAGATCCATAGTAAAGGAAAGAAAAAGATGGAAAAGGAATTAAGTAATTATTATATCTATTTGGAGTTTATTTTTTGGGGTCAATGATAATTAATTACTATGTGAATGGAAATTAATTATGATGTCTATGTGTTTATGTTTTAGCTAAAAGGACAATTATTGTAATTTGCAAAATCACTTTGAATTACTATGTGGATTGGGTTTGAATTTCCATTATTGTTTTAACTAAAAGGAAATTAATTACTATGTGTTTGAATTCTAGTTTACAAATTATTTCTATCCTGGCCTTATTTCTAGTTTGAATTTATTTTGGATCACATTTCATAGGATTACTATTTACTAATAGTCAATAAAGAATGTCAACAATTGGGTCTTCAAAATTTAAAGTTATGAAAAAATATGCAGCATGAAATAGGTCTAATGTGGGATGACAATATGTCATTGATGTGGATAAGAACTCAAGAAAAGTGCAATGTAAATTTTGTGATAAGATCTTTTCTAGAGCCATTTTTCACCTTAAGCATCACTTAGCTTGTACTCGTAAAGATGTGGAGCCTTGTGTAAGTGTTCCAGATGATGTTAAAAAGGAAGTGTTGACAATTTTGGTGAAAAATGCTGAAGTTATAGAAAGAAAAAGAAAGACAATTCATAGTATTGATGATTATGATAATGAGGTTGATCAAGTGCAACACATTACATCAAAAGAAAAGGGTAAGAGTATTGGTTTGGATGTTTTTTTGAAAAGGGGAAGTGTGCAAGTGCAACTAGAAGTACTCAAATAAAAATTAATCATATATTGAAAAAAGAATTAAGAGAATAATGTTGCCAACAAATTGGTGGATTTTTTTATGCATGTGCTATTCCTTTTAAATGTGTAAGGCATCCTGAGTTTGCAAAGATGCTTAAATTGGTAGGTAAATATGGATGTGGACTTAAACCTCCTTCCTATCATGAGATTATACTGAAATATTTGAAAAAAGAAGTAACTCGCACCATGGAATTGCTTGAGGAGTACAAAGCTGAATGGAAAGAAACAAGTTACTCAATTATGTTAGATGGTGGACTGATAAAAAAAGGCGTTCAATTTGTAATTTCTTAGTTAATAACCCAAAGGGGACAATTTTTTTTTACCTCAATTGATACATCTGATGTTTCTAAAACTATTGACAAAGTGTTTGAGATGCTAAATGCGATAGTGGAGAAAGTAGGAGAGAAGAATGTGGTGCAAGTTGTAATTGATAATGTTGTTAATTATAAAACTGCAGGTGAGATGCTAATGGAGAAAAGAAAAGGGTTGTATTGGACTTCATGTGTTGCCACCGTATTAACTTGATATTAGGATTTTGAAAAGAAACTCAAAGTCCATAATACTACCATTACAAAGGCTAGGAGGATATCAACATGCATCTATTCTAGAACTCTTCTCATTTCTATGTTGAGACATTTTATAAAAAGAAGAGACATGATAAGACTAGCTGTTACTCGCTTTGCAACTGCATATTTGACTTTAAGTTGTCTTAGTGAGCTAAAAGGTCCCTTGATAACAATGTTCACTTCAAAGTCATGGAAGTCCAATAGGTTTGCCTCTCAGCAAGATGGGAAATGAGTTCAACAAATGGTGTTAGATTCTATATTTTGGAAGAATATAATTTATTATCTGAAGGTAGCATGGCCATTGGTAAAAGTTCTTCGATTGGTTGATTCAGATGAGCAATCGAAAATGGGCTTTCTTTATCAAGAGATGGATCGAGGTAAAGAGAAGATTAAAACAAATTTTAACAATCTAAAGAAAAAGTAAGTTCATAACTATATATGGTTTTACTTTTATCATTTTACAATCATTTCATTCTTTTATATACACCTATTTATTTAATTTTGTTATTCCTTTATGTAGCTTTGAGCCAATTTTGAAGATTGTTAATGAAATATGGGAATTTCAATTGCATAGGTCATTACATGCTACAACATATTTCTTGAACCCTCATTATCATTATAGTCCAAATTTTAAAGTTAATATGAAAATAAAATTGGGACTATTTAATTGCATTGAAATAATTGTTAGAGATCTAGATGATAGGGTCAAAATAGATATGCAAATTGAAATATTTAAGGATGCAAAAGGGTTATTTGACATTGAATCTGCTAAGCGTTCAAGGGATAAAAGGGCTCTCACACAGTGGTGGGACACCTATAGAGATACATGTCTTAAATTGCAAAGGTTTGTTATTCGTGTGTTGAGCTTGACATAGAACTTTTCTGGGTGTGAACGAAATTGGAATGCATTTGAGATGGTAAGCAAAATATACTTAGTCATTATTTTAATTATGCTTTAAATTTTGAACACCATGTTTTGATGTAAACTACCAATTGATTTGTGATAACTTTATAAATTATGTTTCAGGTTCACACAAAGCAAAGAAATCATTTGCATCAAAAGAAGATGAATGACTTGGTTTTTGTAATGTAGAATTTAAAGTTTAGATGCATGACCAAGACAAAGATGATGATGAAGGTCCATCAGAGCCTTTAGGAGGTTCAGAATTGGATAGTAATGATATTTTTGTTATTGATTTTGATGGTGATGGTCATAGCTTGGACTTGGATGAAGATTTAAATATTTCTGCTAATGATTTATTTTAGTTTGTATTTTATGCTTGTAATGACATGCAACAGAAGTTTAACAATGTTATTTTTATAACTTATTTTTATTTATATTTAAGAATAATGTTTGTTGATGCATGATGGTGGTAAAGTTTGTTGTTTGGAATTTTGACTATGGATGGATGGATGAATGATGAATTGATGATAAATAATTGACTTAATATTTAAAATTTTCGTATTATTAATGTTTTTGAAATTGATAGATGGAGCAATTTTGAAATAGGTACATGTATTTCATTTATAATAAGGGTTATGTCATTAAAAACACATATTTACGTAAACTAAAGGGTATTTTTAATTATTAGTAAAATCTTACGATTTTATGATTCTATTTTATTAACCCTCTTACGATCCCACTTAAAATCTTGATTTTAACAACCTTGAGCATGCCTATGCCACATGCAGCCTAACCATGCATAATAGTAGCAAGGCTTGGCAATTTGCCGAGTCGATTCACTTGAGCAGCATGTGCTCGAGCTGGAGCAGACTAAGTTGGGGCAAGCTGATAAAACTAAGCTAGAGAATATTGAATTGGAAAAATTGAGTCAAAGAAGACAAATATGACCAAACCAAGCCTAGATAAGACCAATCTAGCAAAAACCCAATAAGGAGACAAAAAGAGCCACAATATTGAGTGACAAACTTAGAAGTAATTTATACTACTCCATGAACTAAATGTATTCTTCAACTCAAGAAGTGGGGGCAAGTGATAAGTGTTGAGCCAAATTGCTCCAATCAATCTATTGTGTATTTTGATGCTTAAAAAAACATAATCTTAGTACAACTATTTTTGGTATATTTAAATCTCCTAATAAAATTTTCATGTCTTATGGTGAAAAACATATTTTAAGTATTATAGTATGTTGTGTATCAAAATGAACCAAGAAATGCTATTTTTTCTAAGTCTCACTATAAGGGAACATATAAGAAAATATTTTCTTTTTGGAAAACTATCTTCCCGTATTTTGATAGCTAATATTCATTATTGTTAAAATAATTTTTGATGAATTTTTCAAGAAATGAAAAGTATGTATTTTGGAAGTGCTAAAATAGTCAAATTCTGAATTTGTTCTAAAACCAAAATTCTACTTTCTTATTGATTTGGATTTTGATTTTTTAGATATTTTTATTAAATCCAAATGGGAGGTACTTTCTTATTTACATTTATGTATTAAAGTAAATTAAAGGTAAAATATAAATTAAGGAAAATGTAAATATCTTGTAATGAATTCATGCTATGTATTCTATCATCAAGCAAATCTTTATTTTTCTGAAAAACTGGATTGAGAGTCGACTCCCAGAAAGGGACAGTCGATTGTGTGTTATGCAGAGTCGAGATAGCTGAGAGTAGGTTTTGGCCAGTCGATTGTAGGCCAATGAGAGTCAATTGTCGGCGTCGAGAGTCAATTGCTGGCTTCAAGAGTCGACTATGGGTGTCACAGAGTCAACTGTAGATTAGAACAATCGACTACCGGACTCCAACAGTCGGATTTTTCTAATTGTTGCAGGTCATTTGGAAGCTTCATTATAAATATCAAGAGGAGATTTTTGGAGAAGACTAATGCTCTATCATTTCCTATCACTCTAAAGCACACCTAAGCTCTCAAGCATTCAAGTAAAGCAATCCAAGGCTCAAGCTTAAAGTTTAATCCATTTGGAGCCCAAGTCAAAGGAGAAGACATTTTCTCCATTTGTGGTAACTTGTATTATTTCTATTTTGCCTTGTACATCACTGTGTTTAATTCCATATTAGTCTAAGGTTGTTTGGACATAGGATTTATTTGTATTAATTTGTGGATTGTGAGTGGCATCCTAAAGCCCAAGTAATCTAAGTGTATTATTGTGTTGTATTAGTTTTCGGGGTGAGCTAAAGGGATAACCTCGATGTTGTGTAAAAGTTCCCTAGGTGAGCTTGTTGGAAAACCTAGGTGTGTTTTAATGGAATCTCAAGTGTCAAGTTGACCTTAAGAGAGTGGAGTAGGTGTTGGAGACACCGAACCACTATATATTCATGTGTTGATTATTGTTGTTTGTGTATTTATATTGCTATCACTCTCAAACAATATATATATTTATAACAAGTATTTTCTTTGTATAAAAAAAGCTCAAGAGTTTTTAAAAGAAAAAAATTCGGTTGAATAAGTTTTTAATTTCTCAATTCACCCCCCCTTGAATGGTTATTGTGTGTCAAGGGACCAACAATAAGAAAGTACCCAAAAATATGAAATCACCAAGAAACCCCTAAAAAGTAGTGAGTCACATTTAACCACATGTTCTTATTGTCAAGCAATAGGAAACTGACACATGTCCCTTTATCTAGCTCAAATCTAGATCTAACTCTCGGATCTCAATCCATAGGATCTAGGTTAGATTTGATAGATCTATCCAGATGTAAACTCAAACCAAAGATCCCATTATCTAAAAAAATAATCAAATTTGGGAATCTCATAGAGAATCCCAACAAATCTCGAGAATCATTTCAAATATCTCGCTTTCTTTAGTTTATATAAAGGAATGACATCTACAAGTAAAATCATTTAACTACGAGCTTGTTATGGCCCTTCCTCTAGGGGTAGTTCTCCCGAAGAAGGTAGCATTCTTGGGAGGAGCAATTCTCCCAAGAGGGTCTTTCTGAAAGGACCTTGCAACCACTTTCTCAAGACTAGCTTCCTAAAATAGTTGTCCACTCGATCGAGCCCCGCTCCCGGAGGAAGCCTAGGAAGACTCATCTCCCAAACACTTTTGCCCCATGTTGTTTCACACAACATGGCCACATGCTCCAGGCTCTTATTCATCTGGATCCTTCCTCCAAGGGGGTTTCTCACGAAGGCCCTCTTTTGAGCTTAACCACGGGACAACACCACATTCCCAGAAGTGCTTTGCATTCCCGCATATGCATGTCACATGTCCCAGTCACAGTTGACGACTATAAATGGCCCTCGACTCCTCATGTTTCTGGACTTCAAATGGACCTTCAACTTCTTCTTTCCACAACTTCAAGCTCACCCCAATTTTCAAACCCTTAACCTTCCTCTTTGGAGACTTCTCTCTCTACTTCCACTTTGGGCAATCTCTTGCATCCTAGACACTCGATGACATTTTTCCTTTTGCAAAGCCCTTTATCTTGGATAATTAGCACGACATTCCATTGCATGGTGCATTCTAGACTTTACCATGACACTATCTAACTTATGCATTGGAGGGTTTGCGTAGGATAAATCCCCACGTGCCTCCTCACCTGTTCCTATCTTGCTGACCATTTTCAAGGAACATGGCAACTCTTTTGAACAATGGGGATTCGCCCCTCAAATTGTTGTGGTCTCCATTTCTCCTCTAGTCCCATTCAAGCTCTCCCAAACCTGAACAACAGATTGAGCTCTCTTTGAGGCCCACCCTAGCTCTCCTAAGCAACGGATCAAGCCTACCCTAGATGACCGCTTATCTCCCCCTCACTGTAGTGGACCAAGCATAACATCATGTTCTCGCCTAAGCCCTGTTGACTGCTCATTGAGTTTTTCCAAAATAAACAAATGTTAATTGTTATATTCTAGCAACAACATAGCTCATATCCTAGTTGGTGCGTGTATCATACATACATGATTGTGGAGACCAAATAATTGAAGAGAAACAAATAATGAAAGAAAGAATGATTGACTGAATCAAAAAACAAGGAGCAACATTAATTTGCATCTGGGATGTGGACATAATATATAAATTAATGGACTCTCGAATAATTAATTATTCTATTAACTTATTTAATGTTTAGTATTTACTGTTTAGTGTTTGGCCTGAGTTCAATGCCTTCAATTATAAGACCTGCTTTGAGTTGGTAACCTTTGACCTCCTTCAAAGTCATGGTGATTGCCTCATCATCATCACCGTCCATAGTCGTTTGGCCACTGAAGAACTCTCCAAGCTCAATCTCCGTCCACCCATCTTTTCTTTTACAGGGAAGTCGATGCTCATCGCAACCGTTGTTAATCTTCATCTTCTTCTGCATGCTGCGGTTCGTGTAAAATGGGCGTTCTGTCTGCTGTTTGTTACTGTGAGGACACTGTAAGTAGGCTGTGGTCGCAGATACATGATGACGATGATTCCCAACCACTTCAACTGAAGTCTCACAGGGCATTGAGTCAAGGCCATAAGCTCTTTCTGTGATTTCCATGATGAGATAGGCTCCATATTTGGTGTTTGGACTTAGCATTCCACTTCTCATCTTTGCTTTGATTTCTAGCCAACTCGTGGCCCTAAGAACAGCCACCTCGCTAAACCTGCCATCCACATTAGCCTCATATTAATTAATTAATAACATTAACTTAAGCAGTTAATGCTTAGTTGTGCCATGCATGCTTCCGAGACAAAGAATGAGAAAATTCATATTTATCCAGAAAAAGAATTGGGTATCTAATTAAATGTAACTATCTAGCTAGCTAGCCATCCACAATTTTATTTTTCTCAATGTGTTAGTTAATATCTTCTATTTTTTTGTACTTAATAAATATATATATATATATATGCTTCCTTTGTACAATTTATCCAAAATGTCTAATTGAATTGAGCTAATCTAAAGGTCTCTCCCTAAAATAGTCTTAATGATTATAATTGTGAATGAATGTATAGTCCAATTGGCCATTAGGTTTGATTTTAAAATTTAAAGTATTGGGTGGGTAAAAGATTGGAGCTGGTTGCAATTAAAAGAGATTTTAGCACGAGAGAGTTTTGTGAATTAATCATCAAAAGAGTGATTTTGGGGGGGTAAATTCTATAGATTTTCTGGCAAATTAATTATATAGATTTTTCTGTTATTTTGGTTATTTGTATGGAGACTTTTGTATTTTTAAAGATGCTTCTGAGATTCATGTGGTTTATTTTTCTTGCTCAAACAACCCCTCTATTACTAACACCGTTAATTAAATTCTAATTAAATCATAATTAACTTAAATTTAATTTTAACTAAGATCAAAAAAATATATATATGAAAGAAATAAAAGAAAAGCTATCGCCAGCTAGACCCATCGTCAACCGTACGTGTGGGTTCCAACCAACCAATAGGTTACAAGAACTCATTGGCCAGCTAGAATTGAACCACCATCGTGGGTGGGTTCTCAAGTATATACCCACCACTGATGGCTTTCAAAGAACCATCATCCAAATGGCTTCTCTAAATCCATTGGTCAGTTGGAATCAAACCATTGTCGCCAATGGGTTATTGAAGAAAAGGAGATATCTCATTGTTGAGATAACTACTCTTCAATTTTTTTTTTTTTTTTTGTGATTGTATTTTATCTCATTGTTTGGATTAGAAATAATGTAATGATAATTTGATGGAGAAAAAATCTCTTAAATTAATCTTAATTTGATGGTGAGTGATCTAATTAGGAGATTAGAATAAGTTTAGGGGGAATCTCAATTTCGATATGACTCGATTTTGTTGCTTATAAATGACTAATTTAATATAGACTGTATGTTTCACACCTTGATAACCAAAGTCTCGGTATGTGGTATTACTAGTTATCTAAAGTTGAGATTAGTATACTTTGATTGGTGGATTATTTTCTTATGGTGGGATTATAGACATAAACTATTAAGTAAAACCACATTAATTTTTTTTCTTTATTTTCTCGTTTGATTTTTGTTTATATTTATGGTTTACATGATTCAATCATAACAAATGGTTTTAGAACCATAGTTGGGTTTCGATATGCTCTGCAAATAGCAGACAATTCGAATATGGAGCGGGCCCAAACGACAGATCCAAGTCAAAATCTACAACTGGCCACTCGGTTAAGGGCGATTGTAACACCCAGAATTTTTACAAGAGTGATGTCTTTTAAAGAATAATATGATGGGTTCAGGATTCAAGAAGAAACAGGAAGATTTCGGGCACAATATGGAATGTTTCGGAGATTTCGGGCAAAAGCGTAATTTCTCAAAAATAATTGAAGGCCATTTTGGAGTCAAGAATGGTACCTAAAAGTATAAGGAGGATTTCTAGAATCCATAGAAAGAGAAGAATAGCATTTTGAGGGTTAAAACAAGATTTCCAAAAGTTATAAGGGGTAAAAGTGCAATTTATGGAAAATGTGGGCCAAAACGATAAAAACTAAAACTAATAAATCATGAGCAATCATGAAATTATCAAAATATCAACAATTGGCCAATAAGGAATGGCCAAGTGTCCCCTAAGTTGTTGAAATTTGATTGGTTGGAGGCTTTTATAAATTAATTAAGCCTTTGGTTAAGGCTTTTGGGTGAGTTCAGGTCTAATTTTTGAAGGTTTGAGAAGTCTCCAAGAGAGAAGTGAGGAAGGTAAATCTGTTCTTGAGAGATAGGGAGAAATTCTGCAAAAAGAACGAAGTGGATCGGTGAAGAAACGAAGGAGTTTCGAGCTTCGACGGGAAATCAGCGCATCATCGGAATCTGAGCCCGAATCGCTGAAAAAAACGAGGTAAGTCTCATTTAAATTGATAATATTGTAGAGGGAAGAAAGAAGGAGATGTAGGAAAAAACGAAGGTCGAATCGGAGTTAAAACGGAGAAAAGTCGATTAAACCAAGCTGCTGCGCAACCGTCGCTAGAGAAGACATGGCGCGTGTAACACACGCACCGCTGCTGTCCGAGAGTGAGGGTGCGTGGGGATCCTTCTAGGGGCGCATAAGGGCGCGTGTGGGGTAATTTTTGCCTAAAATTTTGACCACCTATTCCTATTTTTATCCCCTACAATCCTATGTAAAAATATTTAACTTTGATTTTATGAAATCTTACGTTTTATGCAGAACAACCCAACCGACACTCGTGAACAGTATCGGGTCAGGTAAAATTGGTGGGTGACTCCTCATCTTTGAACTCTTACATCTCTTACATGTTGTACTTTCATTTGAGTGGTTTGCATATCATTTAATACCGTTGGTTCGCATTTCTATACACATGGACATGCATCACTACATTCATGGCTAGTGGCATTGAAATGGTTGCATCATGTACGTGGTCTAGGACCACACCATCCCAAGTCAAGGAATGGCTATGATTTCATGATTGCATGATGGCCAGCGCGGATGATTACAACACCCTAGCGTCACTACCATTGTTGTTCACGACATTCTGCATAATGCATTTGCACGCATCTCCAATATTGAGTTATCCACTTAAATATCGCTATCTAACTTGGGTTGATGCCCCTGGAACATTCAACGTTCCAGGTACAATAAGTGTTTCAGGTACTCGGGAGCAAGCAAAGGCAAAGAGGAAACGGCTACCTAATATTTACTTCATTCTGTTTACATTCCATTAAATCAAGTTGTTGTAATCAAACTACTAAATGATCATTTATCTATTACCAATTTCCATTCAGATATCTTGTGAAATCAACTATTTATATAGAGATACTAAGGATTTGAAGCATGGTAAGCTTTTAAGCCAATCTTGTGGTATATTTATATTCCTATTCGCATTCCAAAGAAAGGCAATATACATAGAACCGTTTGTATTAAATACCATTTTGTTCTTAAGTTTGGAGTTCATACTTACAACAATACCACGTACGTATTACTTTCTTTATTCAAATCCCTAAAGGAATATCCTTCGTACTTATACTTTTACTCAAATCTGTAAACAGTGTTATTGAAACCCAAGGTACCGAAGATTGATTGGTTCACGCTATAACCCAGTGAACAGCCATATGATTATCCCTTGCACATCGATTTCCTATTGATTAAATTGGAGTAAATAATTGGAACCACCAGGTTATAGAAGAATCAAGGTACAATGCTATGGTGATTCTCTTAAGGGTTTCAAACTACATTCTCGTATTATCCCACCTTTGTTTTAATCTTCTATTCTAAATCTGGGAAAAAAATTAAGACATTTAAATACCATAAGGAAATGGGATAAACGTTAATGAGTTAAATAACGCCTCTTATATTTAAATTTCGAAACTAATGCGTTAGAAACTATCCTGGGATTAGCAGGCGTTACAGGTGGTATCGGAGATCAAGTTAGGAAGATAGTCCATTGGTGAGCAAAAACAAATCAAACCAAACCAAAGGAAGAAGTATCACCAAGCTAGGGAAAGGGCAACTCAGCCATGACCAAGTGCCCACTCGGTCATCTCACGAAAGGGCCACTCGATAAAGGAAGTCCAACATGCAAGTGTTATGCCAAGCTTCAAACAAGTTTCGAAACAAGTAGCAAGAACACTTCGCAAGGCAATGACTAAGAAGCAAGAAGAACCAAGCCAAGGGGAGGTGAATGATGACCGAGTGGCCACCACTCGGTCATGAGTGGCCACTCACCCCCAAGAGCCTCCCTTGTAGTCGACGAACCCTCCTAGGGCGTTCCTCAAACTAAACTTGGCTTGGGACCAACAAGAATATTATAAGATTTTGCAAAATGTGCCAAGAATATGTCATGAATATGTTGGGAATATACTCGAAATATGCCACTCGAAAAGCCCGAGATGGCTGGCACGTGTCCCCCTCCCATCCTCTATAAATAGGAGGCTCACCTTCTTTCTTAGGTATGCTCACTAGGATACTCAAACTCCATTTTTGGGCTCAAGCACTTGAAGACTAACTTAAGCATCGGAGGGTTTGCGTTAGAACAGCCTCCCGTACCCCTAACCATTTATTTGTCGTGGAAGGCCTATCGATTATTCGAGACCTCTCATTTATCTAAGACCTCTTAGTCATTTGAGGGTATTAGTTCATCATAGGTCTCTCGTTCATCAACAAGCCATCCTTTCTCCAAGCCACCTGATCATCCTCGCACAAGAACATCTAGATCACATTTCCCACCTTACAAATTCATTATTGTATTTTGGGCAACAACAATTGGTGCTGTCTGTGGGAAGATGACAAAAAGTTAATCAAGAACCACTATAAATGGTAAACACTAGAAGCAATTGATAAACTCTTTCCCAAGGTGTAAAGGGTCACCCACCTCCACAAGACCCTCAACACCCAATGGGAGAGCACTTGCCCCCAATAGACTCTCAACAACAAGGGAGCACCCAGCCAACTCCCCTGGAGCCCTAACAGTAGATGGGGACTCAGCCACCTCCATCGGGTCTCCAACATCAGTACGAATGTCATAACTAACCTGGCACATCTCAACAAGCTCCCGCCATGGTCTCTTAGGTAGAATACGAAGCACTACAATAGCAACATATTGAGGGCATGCAAACACTATGAGACATGGTAAGGATACTTCAAAACATAGTCCCCAATATGGCACTACTCACGACACTGAGGAGATTCATACCAGAGGATGCCCCACCAAGGAAAGTCTAGCAAAGAGAAGAGGAAATCAGTTCCTATCAGGAAGCCACACCCAATATAGGTCATCTCCTTACCGAGGAAATTAGTCAAAACTCCGACCACGAGCAACTAATGCCACTCCATGGCAAAATTGGGAGCAAAAATGAAATTATACAGGAGATAGGCGAATCCTAAGAAAAGGAAGGCATCACGAAATTGTGGCAAGCACGCCAACATGGAGGAAGCAAAGCCCTACTAGGGGTTTGACACCAAGGGAATAGAGGGACAAATAACCACACCGCAATAAGTATACGAAATGATATTAAGAGGGTGGTTGAAGAAGTACTCAAACAAAAGAGATTGGTTCCAATCACAGAAGAACAACCAAGAAGGGAGTCCTCGTTCACTGAGAACATATTGGGGAAACCACTGCTAAGAAAATTCAAGATGCCGCAAATTACTCCCTATACCGGCAAAGATGATCTTGACTATCACATTCAGAATTACGAGTCCCTCATGACATTTTATGGTTGGGATGATGAAATTACATGCCTAGCATTCTCGCTAACTCTAACAAGACACACCCGAATCTAGTTCAATAGCTTACTCGAATATCCATCTCTTCATTCGGGCAGCTAAGGAAAGAATTCACCAAAGCATTCGTCATTAATGGCTAGAAAAAAGAAAAACGCAATGTAGCTCCTCTGTATTAGACAATGAGGCAAAGAGACCCTTCGCCAGTACATGGACAAGTTCCGTAATGCCACCCTTGAGAGTCATGACTTACCAATTGAAATGGTAATATCCACCATGTTGCAAGGGATGTGGTTAACTTCCCTAATCTTTATCCCTGAACCCGCTAAAGTTCTTGACAGATTTATTTGCTAGGGAAAAAAAATACATACACCATACAGAGGTAATGAAGATTGTGGCAATAGATGAAGATAGAAAGCAGAAAAGAAAAGAGTGAGATGTTGAAGAAGACCTTAACCGACAACAGGAGACAGCCCAAAGACTAGATGTTTTTAGCCCTCAATTTAATCACTATGCCTGACTCACCCAACCATGATCAGCCATACTGGCGGCCATAGAGGGGCGAGGACTTATCAGACTTTCGAAATAATTGATCATCCTATAGTAAAGAACCATGATGAGTATTGCTGATACCATAGAACTCGTGGTCATTCCATTGATTAATGTCGAGAGTTAAAAAATCAAATTAAGATGCTTATTCGGGAAGGACGCTTATAAAGATATATACAAGAAGAAGGGGGGAATGACAAGGAGCTATAAAGAAGGGAAGGGAGGCCTAAAGGACGTGAGAGGCATAATTAGAGACAACAAGAAAGAATGAAGGACTACAAACAAAATCCACCTCTTGATAATGAGCCAACTCATCAAGTTATACACGTCATATCAGGTGGCAAAATCTTACTTGGTGACAACTCATTTTCTCGAAAGACTTATGCCCGTCTAGCTTACCAAGTCAACTCGATAATGGAAACTAGAGAGAATGAAAAATCCATTACGTTCACACTAGTTGACAGGGGCGACGTAATCATCTTGCATGATGATCTGATGGTAATTTTATCCATAATTGCAAAACACCCCATCAAGAGAATTCTAGTGGACAGTAACAATTCAATCAACCTTATTTATTGGAACTACTTTGAACATATGCAAATTGCCCATGACTGACAGAAAAAGGTCTCCTTCCTTTTATACAGTTTCATTGGGGAGATTGTTCCAGTAGCTAGTTTAATTCAGTTACCAATCACACCGGGATCCAATTCTCAAAGCATAACATGACAAGCTAACTTCATGGTGGTTAAAACCACCTTGACTACATACAATGTGATTTTGGTTCGCCCCTTACTCAATGACATGAAGGTTGTAGTCTCCTCCTACTATCTATTAATGAAGTTTCATATGCCTAAAGGTGTGGGACAGGTTCAAAGGGATCAGCGAAAGGCATGCACTTGTTATGTGTCATCCACAAAAGAGAAGAAGAGTGAAGAGACTTTATCCATTACCAAACAAGCTGTGCAAGACTAACCGCTCATAAATCCCAAGTCATATTGTTTCCCTCATATGAACTTTATGCATAATAATTGCTAATAATTGAGCCCAAGGCGAGACTATGGACGTAGGCACATTTGGCTTAACCACGTCACAAAAATGCTTGTACTCTCTCATATAATACATTATCATTATTGCGTCCATTATTATCTATTTGTTTCAATTCTTAGGATGAAAGGAAAGATCAATCAAAAGTTCTTTTCGAACAAAAGGCCCATTGCCCCGCGCATAGCCCCATAACAAGGTTTCCAAGGACCATTGTCCTATTAACAGCTCAACAACGAGGAGAACAACAAGTCTATAGCCCCACACATAGCCCGACAACAAAGAGGAAACAAGGCTCGTTATCTCGTTAATAGCCTGACACCGATGTAAAAACAAAAGGCCCATTGCCCTGCTTATAGCTTGGCAACGAGGTGAAAATCTAAGACCTGTTGTCTCACTAACAGCCCGAAAATGAGATAAACACAAAAGGCCCATTGCCTTATAGCCTATCACAAGGTGAAAATCCAAAGCTCGTTACCCAGTGCATAGCTCGACAAACGGGGTAAAAACCAAAGTCCCATTATCCTATTAATAGCTAGACAATGAGGAGAACAACAAGCTTGTTGCCAACACATAGCCTGACAAAGAGGAAGAAACAAGGCGCGTTGTCCCATTAACAACTTGACAACAAGGTAAAAGCAAAAGGCCCATTACCCTGCTTATAGCCTGACCACAAGGTGAAAAAACCCAAGATCGATTATCCCGCTAACAACCCAACAACTAGGTAAACACAAAAGAAAAGTTGTATTTCTTATACCCCGACAACAAGGTGAAAAACCCAAGGCCCATTATCTCGCCAACAGCCCAACAACAAGGCAAACACAAAAGGCACGTTGTCCTGCACATAGCCTGGTAACGAGGAGAAAACAAAGCCCATTGTCCCGCTATCAACCCAATAACAAGGAAAAAATAAGCTCGTTGTCCAACTTATAGCCTGACAAAGAGGTGAAAAATTCAAGGCCTATTATCCCACTAATAGCAAGACACGAGGTAAACACAAAAGGCCTAATGTCCCATGCATAGCCCGGTAATAAGGAGAAAACAAAGTTCGTTGTCCCACTAATTGAAGGATCATTACGAGGATACATAGCATGCAACGGAAGCGTTTTTAAATAAAAACTTTCCTCGTACTGATTAGAATCTAGGAAACTTACTTTTCCTTCGGATTACTGGACGGAATGAAGCGACAGGCGGAGGATGGGCGGGAGCTTCTTCTCGTGGTGGAGACGACGGATGTCCTGCAATCCTACGGCTCCTTCGCATCAGAACTTGAAGGCTCTCTTTTGATCTTCCGAAGTATGACTCGAACTCGTGGCCTCTCTTTCAGTGAAGAAGAGTAAAAAAAACCTTAGATGAAAAACAACCAAGGAGAGAATATATAGGGAGAACCCTAGGGTTAAAACCCTAGTGGGCCAAGTCCATTTAATTAATTTTCTAATTGGGTTAGCCCAATTAATTAATTAAAAAGCAATGAACTATTATTTTATTCTAGCCCAATTAATTATGGACCATTCTGAATAAAATAATTTTCTCTCAATGTAATTCACCCAACAAGCCAAATGTATTAAATAATACATGAGTTATATCAAGCTACCCCGGGGACCAAAAGACAAATTATTCACGGCTACTAAAATGACCAACATATCCCTGCTACCTAGTAGCTATATTTTGTCATTCTAAGTGTTCCAACTATCACCATATGGTAACACTGACCCCACGAATAATTTTGCATATGCAATGTCTTTGACCTACTAGTGTAATGACGAAAATACCCCTCTGCGTAACACCCATCATTTAGAAAGGAATAATGTACTAACACCTCTCTAAATGATTTCTACCATCCTTAGATCACTAGTCCAATAATCCGTGACTACTCGAATGTACTTGCTTATCACTAGGAGCTACCCAGAAGCACACACTCTTAAGTCACGTTCCCAGGGCCCTGGATTATTTGATTATTCTTGGACAATCACAAGGGGGTGAATCACAGAAACTATCTTGTATTAGTCTGTCTTAGCTAATTAGAAACCATACTCCCAACTCAAAAGGTTATTGATCTTTGATAGACCTCATCTACAGTGAATCTAAGAATATAGCTCTAGGTTCACTAGACCACTAACTAATACTCAAGTGTTAGAGTACTCGTCCACGTAGTAACAATGATAGACTAGCTCCATGATAATTAGTACTTTGTCATTAGCTTCTATCACAGGTCCACTCTACGTATTCCAAATGTGCTTGTACAATTAGAGTAAACGGACTGTTTACTGGCTAAGGCAAGCCATCCTCCATTAAGATCTATTGTACAATGATCTTATCATGATAGAATGCCCAGTTCTATCAAAAGATCAAGAGTAATATTTTCTTGCTTATTAAGTACACATGATTCATGCCTAACTGTGAAGAACGACCCATCACATGAATCACTTACTTAATAGCATGGACACTTTTCCAACAATTAAATGCAAATAATATATGTGCCACAAACTGACTAAAAGAAACATCATTACCATAAATTAAACAAAACGTGTCTTTAGGGCATACATTTCCAACACTAATAGCCTGACAGCAAGGTAAACACAAAAGGCTTGTTGTCCTATGCATAACCTGGCAACAAGGAGAAAACAAAACCAGTTTTTCCACTAACAGCCTAATAATGAGGAAAAAACAAACCCATTATCCTACTTATAGCCCAATAATAAGGAGAAAAAAAAACCCATTGTCCCATAAGTAGTCCGATAATGGAGGAAAAATAAAACTGTTGTACTGCAAGTAACTCGATAATAGGAAGGTATAAGACCGTTATCCCACAAATAGCTCAGCAATAAGAAGGTATAAGACTGTTCTCTCGCAAGTAGCCTAACAGCGATGAGGTATAATATTTGTTGCCAGCGAGCTACTTGTACCACTTCACCTGGTGACCGAATGTCATAATATTTGTTGCCTTGGGAATGACTTACATCGCTTCGCCTAATGACTAAATGGCATAATATTCTTTACCCCACAAGCAACTTACATTGCTTCGCCTCGTGATCAAATGGCATAATATTTGTTGTCCTGTAAGAATCTCGACAATGAAGAAGTGTTACATCCATCATCCCGCAAGTAACCCAACAACAAAGAAATAGAATGTTAACCATCACGACCATCCACGGTTCGAAGAAAGTTCCCAATATACCATTGCTCCTCCCAGTGAAATATAAACACGTATATGAGCCAACACCAAGCACAATCACTAAGTCCGTGTCTAACACTCTTGAGCAGATTTGAAGAACTTTCGCGTGAAGCATTGAGTTTTTAGCAAGCATCACCAGAAATAAGGAAAAGAATAGCCCCTACCCCCCTAGGTAGCTAGGAGCGCATGAAGGAGTCCTTCCTACACCCTCAAGAAATGGAGAACGTTGAGATTTCTCCTACAAAAATAGAAGCTTCATCACCATGTGCACTTTTTGAGACACTTCCCTCATCATCTCTGGGCTTTTAGTAATTATGAAAGTCAAAATATGAAAATGTCGAAGCTACAAATGATCTAAAGACTTGAAATGATACGGAGAGTTGAAATAACCTTGAGACTTGAGAGTCACTTGGAAAAGAGCTCCAAGAGAAAGAAGTGAAATGAAGGCACATGTGAGATTTGCGGGGCGAAATACTCTTCCACCCAGGACTTCTAGTTAAAAGAGTAGAGAGTAATTGATATACCCTGCTGTTGATATTTAGGATTGTTTAACCGAAGCCAACCAAAGAGAATTCCCTCTCGAATTCTTAGAAACTCGTAGAAACAAAAACCGAATTAAAGAATCAAAGTAAAATAGAAATGAAACAGAAATAAGGAAAGATAAAATAAACCAAAGAGCCAAAATTTATCTTGGTTCGGAATGCCTTTGGCAAACCTACATCCAACAATCAACACCCACTCCAAACAACCTTTATTAGGATGAAAATGATCAGTACACCAAGCTTCTAAACACTCATCTATCTCCTTGAGCACAAGCACACATTCTCCCAAGAAATACACAAGACTCAAATCACTTTTCTCTTCATTAAGAACGGAAACTCCTCACTCGAACATAGACAAAATCAGAAGCTCTCTCCTATATGTTATCGACTGCCTACCTCGCCCTCCTATAAATAGAAAGGGTGAGATTCCCAAGGTAACTACTATGGGAAAATTACAATTAGGCCCCCAAAATTACAAAGTAATTACACTTATATTTAAAAGCCCTAATTAATCTAAAACTTCTAGCCAATAGACTTTAACATTTACTGATCTTCTATCGCATCAAAACTCTAGGCAAACTTAACAATTCTCCACCATTTTCCTTGAGTTCTTCACTCGATAGCCTGGAACCTGCTCTTATCTGGATGAAGACAAACACTGATCATATTAAACGCAAACAACATTAAGAATGGATAAACATTGTTGTAATTTAGACTTAGGGACAACTTTGGTAAACATGTCAACTACATTTTCTTCTCCTACAACTTTTATTAGGGCTATCTCTTCTTTTTCAAGAATTTCCCTAATGAAATGATACCTAACATCTATGTGTTTGGTTCTTTCATGGTGTGAGGGATTTTTAGCCAAATGAATAGCACTTTGTCTATCACATATTAGCCTAACCTTAACATCATTTCCTAGTAGTTCACTAATGATTCCTTTAAGCCAAAGACCTTCTTTTATTGCTTCTGTTACAATAATATACTCTGCTTTGGTTGTGGATAAAGCCACTACCGATTACAGGTTTGTTTTCCAACTTATGGTAGATCCCCATAGCTAAAATACATAACTTGTAGAAGACCTTCTCTTATCGATATCTACAACAAAATCTACATCTGTAAACCCTACGATGTAAGGTTTTGATTCTAATTTTCCTCCACCATAAACCAAAGACATACCTAAAGTCCCTTTAACATACTTAAAAGTCCATTTTACAGCATCCCAATGAGCTTTACCCGGATTGGCCATAAATCTACTAGATACACTTATAGACCAAATCTAGTCTTGAATAGACCATGTTGTACATTAAGCTCCCAACTGCATTAGAGTAAGGAATCTTACTCATTTCCTTAATGTCTTTTCCATCCTTTGGAGACTGCTCATGAGATAATTTAAAGTGTTGGGAAAATGGTACTGATACACCCTTTGCATCCCTCATGTTGTATTTCTTAACCAACTTGCTAAGATTGGATTGTTGAGACAAGATTAGCTGCCTATGTTGTCTGTTCGTTTTAATTTCTATACCTAATATTTTCCTAACTTCTCCTAATTCTTTCATTTCAAAGACTGATTTTAAACTAAGTTTTAAATTCATGATTTCCTTAGTTGTTTGACTTGCAATCAACATATCATCTACATATAAGAGAAGATATATGGATACATTATTGGGCATATGTTTAAAATAGACACAGCTATCATATGAGCTCCTCTTAAACCCTTAGGACAACATAAATGAGTCAAACTTCTTATACCATTGCCTAGGGGATTGTTTTAAACCGTAAAGAGATTTCTTAAGAAGACATGCTAGTTCTTTCTTACCTCTTACTTCAAATCCCTTAGGCTGCTCCGTAAGAATAGTTTCTTCTAAATCTCCATGTAGAAAAGATGTAGTAACATCCATTTGTTCTAAAATTAAGTCTTGATGAGCTAAGATAACAAGCAAGATTCTTATTGAGATGTGTCTCACAACAGGTGAAAATACCTCATTGAAATCTATACCAGCTACTTGAGTAAAACCTCTAGCCACTAACCTAGCTTTATACCTAAGTTTATCTTCTTTTCTAGCTCCTTCCTTAATTTTATATATCCATTTACAGCTAACAACCTGCTTTCCTAAGGGTTTTTCTATAAGGACAAAAGTTTTATGTTGATTAAGAGAGTCCATCTCAGATTTCATGGCTTCCTGCCACTTCTGAGAATCTCTGGACTTTACTGTTGCTTCATATGAAAGGGGTTCTTCCCCTACTTCTGTAGCTGCACTTAACAAGGCATAGGAAACTAAATTAGAATAGCCATACCTTACCGGAGGTCTGGAAACCCTCATTTTCCTATCTCTAGATACATTATTTCTCTCTGGATCAGGAGGATTTTTTGAACAGGAGGATTCTTCATAATCCTCTTGCTGACCAGCAGAGGATCCCTCATAATCATCCTACTGACTTGGAGAAAATTCTTCATACCCTTCATTTTCTTCTTGAAGACTTAACTTCTAATCTTTAGAGTTATTTTGGCCTCTATCCATTGGTTCTTCAGATAGATCTATATCTACTGATTTTTCTTTCTCAGCATCCTTTAATTCTTCATTTCCCTCAAAGTCTTTTATGTTAGATTCTTTATTGAAAGTAACATCTCTGCTTACAAAGGTCCTAGGCATATATGGATCTAAACTACATAGCTTGTAGCCCTTAACTCCTTCAGGATATCCTATAAACAAACACCTAATAGCTCTAGGGTCCATCTTACCTTGTTTGGAATGAGCATAAGCTATACACCCAAACACCCTAATATGATCTATATTAGGCTTGTGACCAGTCCACATTTCATAGGGAGTTTTAAATCCTATGGCTGTGAATTGTGACCTATTAATAACATAAGCTACCGAGACTAAGGCTTCTCCCCAAAATGATTTGGATAGCCTAACATGAATAATCATGCACCTAACTCTCTCTAAGAGAGTTATATTCATTCTCTCGGTCAAACCATTCTGTTTTGGATTTCCTGGAACCGATAGATGCCTTAGGATACGTTCTTGTTTACATAGGTGGTTAAATTCCTTGTTACAAAATTCCAAACCATTGTCAGTCCTAATGATTTTAATTTTGCGTCTTTTCTGATTTTCTATCATGATTTTCCAAGTTTTAAAGGTTTCAAAAGTTTTATCCATTGATTTTAAAACATAAACCCAAACCATTCTAGAATAATCATCAATTATGGATAGGAAATACTTAGCTCCACCATGAGATAAGGTTTGGAAGGACCCCACATGTCAGAATGGATATATTCTAAAGGGGCCTTAGTGGAGTGAATAGCCTTTTTAGGGAATTTAACTTTTACAGATTTTCCAAATATGCATGTTTCACATTTGTCTATAGCTATAACTTTCTCAGTACTTAAAATCCCTTACTTAGCCAATTCTTTAAGTCCTTGCTCACTGATGTGAGCCATCCTATAATGCCACAATCTAGACTGCCCATAGGATTTTCCCTTTTCTAATGCTGCCTCTCCCCCCCTACAGTGGATGCCTACAACATATATATGCCATTTTGAAGGATAGCCTTCATGCATATGGGAGATCCTTTTACAATCTTAAGGACTCCACCAACTCCTCTATAAGAGTATCCGATATTGTCTAATTCTCTAAGGGATATCAGATTTCTTTTCAAATCTGGTACATATCTTACAGCAAGCAATGTCCTAATTATTCCATCATGCATTTTGATTTTAACATCCCCAACCCCTTTGATTTTACATTCCTAGTTATTTCCTAGAAGGACTTTAGCCCTATCTGTGTCCCTAAAGCTTAGGAACCAATCCCTATGAGAAGTCATGTGGAAGGAACAACCAGAGTCTAATACCCAAGCCTGGTTTTCCTCGATTTTTGACACAACTAGAGCATCAGCACTATCACAGATTGAGGATGATATCCTAGTATTCAATTTATTCTGAAATTCCCTCTTTTTCTTAGGGCAATTTCTCTTAATATGACCTTTTTCATGACATAAGAAACACCTTACTGTTTTCTTACCATTTTTAGACTTTGATCTAGACCTTCCTTTGGTCTTTTGATCCTTCTTTTCTGTCCTTGACCTAGGTGTAAGGGCATCTCCTATAGAATTCTTGACTTCTAACTTTTGTTGAACTTCCTTGGAGTTTAAAGCTCCAATAACATCATCTAGAGACAGGCTTTATCTACCGTATTTTAATATATCAACAAAAATCTCATAAGATCTTGGTAAAGAATGCAATAAGATAAGAGCCTTATCCTCATCATCATATTTTATATCAATATTTTCAAGATCTAAACATAACTTTGTGAAGTCATCTATATGTTCTTGCAGTTTCTGCCCCTCTCCCATCTTAAATGAGAAAAACCTAGTTTTTAAGAACAGCCAGGCGGAAAGATTTTTGGTCAAATATAAGGTTTCTAACCTATTCCATAAGGATAGAGCAGTGGTCATTTTTGAGACCTCTCGAAGAACCTTATCACTAAGACTAAGAATTAAAGTATTATATGCCTTTTCATCTATTTCTTCCCTCTGTTTACTATATTCTTGTTTCTGTTCATGGGTACTAGATTTGGGTAACTTTTTCTCTTCCTCTAATGCTCCTTTTAGTCCTAGATTTCCTAGAAGCGCCTTCATTTTAATTCTCCAAAGGCCAAAATCATTTTGGCCAGTGAATTTTTCTATATCATATCTTGTCGCAACCATAATTAGAACTAGAGTCTAATAAAAACAACAAGAAAGATATCAAGAAAAGCATTAAGAAGACTTATCTTGGACGAAGGATGGCTCTGATACCAGATTGTTGATATTTACGACTATTTAACAGAAGCCAACCAAAGAGAATTCCCTATCGAATTCTAAGAAACTCGCAGAAACAGAAACTAAATTAAAGAATCAAAGCAAAATAGAAATGAAACAGAAATAAGGAAAGATAAAACAAACCAAAGAGCCAAGATTTATCTTGGTTCGAAATGCTTTTAGCAAGCCTACATCCAGCAGTCAACACCCACTCCAAACAGCTTTTATTAGAATGAAAATGATCAGTACACCAAGCTTCTAAACACTCATCTATCTCCCCGAGTACAAGCACACATTCTCCCAAGAAATACACAAGACTCAAACCGCTTTTCTCTTCCTTAAGAACGAAAACTCCTCACTCGAACATAGACAAAATCAAAAGCTCTCTCCTATGTGTTATCAACTACCTACCTCGCCCTCCTATAAATAAAAAGTGTGAGATTCCCAAGGTAACTAACTAATATGGGAAAATTATAATTAGGCCCCCAAAATTACAAAGTAATTACACTTATATTTAAATGCCCTAATTGATCTAAAACTTCTAGCCAATAGACTTCAACATTTACTGATCTTCTACTACATCAAAACTCTAGGCAAACTCAACACCTACAAACAGCAAACAATTCGAATATGGAGCAGGCCCAAGCGACAAATTTGGGTCAAAATCTATGAGTGTCCACCCGATCAAGGGAGATTAAGTTATGAAGATAGTTTATTGGTGAGCAAAACCAAATCAGATCAAGCAAAAGGAAGAAGTATCACCAAGCTAGGGGAAGGACAACTCGATCATGGCTCACCAAGAGAAACTTAGCCATAAGATTTCCCACTAAGTCATCTTACCAAAGGGCTACTCAGTCATGACTAAGTGCGAAAGTCCAACATGCAAGTGTTATGCCAAGCTTCAAACAATTTTCAAAACAAGTAGTAAGAATAATCTGCAAGACAATGGCCAAGAAGCAAGAAGAACCAAGCCAAGGGGAGGTGAGTGTGGCCACCACTCAGTTATGAGTGGCCACTCGATCATGATGGCCTTCTTTTTAGTCGACAGACTCTTCCGGGGCATTCATCAAACCAAACCCGGCTTGGGATTTAATACCCCAAAAGCCCAGAGAATGGTAGTATATATTGAAAATAAGTAAGAAATGAAACAATACCAACTAGATACCTTTTGGGTTGAATATAGGCAAAGAACTCCGGGGTTAAGTGTGCTTGAGTTGGGGAAGTTCAAGGATGAGTGACCCCCTAGGAAGTTCGCGTAGGCGCATCAGGGTAAGTTGTTTCGATCCTTCCTATTGCTCGATACGAGATGTTACAGGTGGTATCAGAGTTAATCCTTGGTGAAGGCGGTCCGATGAGGGTGAGGAGTGGCGCCGGGGCTCTAAGGCCTGTACAAGGAGTGATTTTTGGCAGGTTTTTAGGATGGCAACCCCTAAATGGGAGAAGGTCTGGGAGCAGTTGTAAGGTCGCATGACAAGAACATCATGTGCTTAAGGGAGGGAGAATGTAATACCCCAAGAGCCCAAAAAATGGTAGTATATATTGAGGATAAGTAATGAATAAAACAACACCAATTAGATACCTTTTGGGCTGAATGTAGACAAAGAGCTCCAGGGTTAAGCGTGCTTGAGCTGGGGAATTTCAAGGATGGGTGACCCCCTGGGAAGTTCGCGTAAGCCCATCAGAATAAGTTGTTTCAGTCATTCCTATCGCTAAATACGGGATGTTACATGGGACCCACGAGAATATTATAAGATTTTACAAAATATGTCAAGAATATGCTGGGAATATATTTGGAATATGTCACTCGGGAAGTCTGGGATGGCTACCATGTGTTTCTCTTTCCCTCATCTATAAATAAAATGTTCATCTCCTCTCTCATGTATACTCACTCAGACACTTAGACTCTATTTTTGCACTTAAGCACTTGAAAACTAATTTAAGTATCAGAGAAATTGAGTGAAATCAGTCTCATTTGGGACTTTTCAATTATTCAGGGTCTCTCGGTCATTAGAGAACACTCGTTCGTCAAAAGAGACCTCTTCATTAGCAAGCCATCCTTTCTTCAGGCACCTAATCATTTGGTACCTTGATCATTTGTCTCAAGACCTGCTGATTATCTTTGCACAAGAACATCAAGATCATATTTCTCACCTTATGAATTCATTATTATATTTTAGGTAACATCAGGTTTGTTCGTGAGATTACTTTCTTTAAAAATCCTTGTATGAGAGAAAATTTGTTAAGAGAGAGAGATATTTTATTGTGTGTTGACGAACACGGAAGTTACATGTTATTTCATTGTTAGGTGGAAAACTACTGGCAAAAGTTGAGATTTGAGAAGCCATCGGGCGCTGCAGATCGTTGAGGAAATTGCCATCATATATACATCTTTGCTTGTCATTGTCGTTCACAGCTTGACGAAGAGCTGGAAGAAGACCAGTGGTTGCCTTTGGTATTTCTGTTAACTAATTAAGAAAGGTTGACTTTGAGATTAGGTTCGTAATTTTGACAAGGTTGTTTATGTATAGTTTGGGTGTCTGTGCAAATGACCTAAACTACAAGGATCTGGTGCAATTTACCCGTTTTTACAATTATCAAAACATAATATTTTCATTTTTTTATGGCAACAAAAAAAAAGATAGAGTTAATTACTAATAAATTATTAAATTAATATTTTGACTAATTTTATACTTATCAATTGTAATATTTTTATAATAAAAATATTTTATAACAAAGGATATAAAATAACTTATCAATTATAGATTCGTAAACCATTTTCCTATTTACACTAAAATTAACAAAATTATTATTTCTCTTGTTAAAATATCTTTACATGCCTAGCTATATACATAATATGTATACATATATACAAACACATACACACACGTATATATACATACACATGCACACAGATAAACATTCATGATTCATTTATTATGC
The DNA here is from genome assembly GCF_014633365.1 of Diospyros lotus. Taxonomy (NCBI): domain Eukaryota; kingdom Viridiplantae; phylum Streptophyta; class Magnoliopsida; order Ericales; family Ebenaceae; genus Diospyros; species Diospyros lotus. The sequence continues at coordinate 26,206,624 of NC_068342.1, forward strand.
ATACACACACAACCAATTTTTGGAAAATAATTTACAATAATGCAAACAAACACCAAAATGGCGACGCTAATTATATCAGCTAATTAGGGCATCCTGTTGGGTTGCCGAAACAGCGTCTTCGGATCGTTTTCGTACTTCAGAATGACCTATTATTTAGGTACGTAGGTGTTGAACACTTGTTTTTTTTTTTTTGTTTAATAATTTTATTATATGTAAAAATAGCTAGCATTACTTAAAACAGATGGAAGGGAGAAAACTGACCTTGACTTAGGCGTGGATGACCAGACCCAGTACATTGGTTCATTACTCCATGTAATGGATAGCTCTCTTGCCGACAGTATGTACGATTTCTTTCCCGATTCTTTCTCTAGTACGAAACTCTGCAATATTTATTCATTCATTCATTCATTCATTAAATTAAGAAAAACACGAGATCGATATCGCATGCATGCAGATATGAAAGAATGGGTATGTATATATATGCACCCATGCACCTTGGTACCGCCATGAAGGAGAAGGGGGCTGCAGAGGCGAGCATAGAGCTGTTTTTTTGAAGAGAAGTTGATCGTGGGAGTAGTGAGTGATGATGCGGATACGATCTGCGGGTAATCAGAGGGCAAGAATTTGTCCCAGACGGCGTCCGAATCGGCAACGGAGCGCAGCGACGAAGAAACGAGGGACGAGGTGCATGCATCGAGAGGAGTGGTCCAAGAGAGAATTGCAGAGACACAGTCGTCGGGCAACATGCACAAATACTCCTCCTCCATTAATATCCAAATCCAGAAAGCCAAGGAGCTAGAGGCAACCACGTACCGTACGTATATATGGGGAGGGAGAGGGAGATATAGGTCCAATAATTCTAAATGTGAAATGAAATTGCGGCAAAGAGAGATTCAGATTTCATGGCGTCACAATCACGTCCACACGCAGATACATATATACATATGAATATGTTGGGGGGGGGGGGGGGGCTAATTAAGAAGAGTGCTTCTTTTCTTTTCTTTTCTTTTCTTATTTATTTATTTATTAGTTAATAGTAGTAGTAGTAGTAGTAGTAGTATTGTCAAACTTATCAGTTTGGCCAAAAGCGACGGCTTCCAGCTGACCCATTCTCCTTCTCGAATATATTCTAAATTAATCAACGTAACCCCCCATGCAACCACCCCCTCTTTTAATTATATCTATCTATATATATATATATATATATCCAACTCTCCATCATTTTTATTTATTTACAAACCAATTAATAGATAATGATATACCAATCAAAATTATACACACCCACACACATATTTAAAAAAATAAATAAAAACTCATTAAAGCAATTCATAATTATTTTTAAAAGTCGACAGTACTCATGGTTTAGCCAGCCAGCCAATCTTACTAATTAAATTGATGAGCTCTATATATATCCATGAAGTTCAACATGATATAGGATTGACAATCTTGTCCAATAACTGTTTATATCCGCCCGCGGGTGGGGGGTGTGTTGTTTTTGAAAGGTCTTGTTCAAAGGCCAGACTCAGCCAACCATTTCCACACAACTCCAGCAATCTTAATTAGTGGGAATTAATTACTAGTTAATTCAGCGGCTGAGGACGACTGGAATTAAGATATTGACCCAATTTGGATAGCACGCCCAGCTCAGCCCGCCAGCTCAGTCAGCCTGCCCGCCGTTGTCTTCTTACATTAAATCTTCTCTCACTTGTTAACTGACAGCGTGGCGTATGGGGGGGGGAGCTTTCAATAAAGAAAGAGACTCAGCGCTTCTCTTGTCAAATCTGGCTCCCTTAGTTTCCACATTCTTCCTCTTTTTAACTAATAATAATATTTAATTTAATTTGTTTCGTAGCACCGCTGAGGCTGATCACGAGGTGCTGGCGGCGGCCACTCCGTCCTATCCTCGTTCCTCTCACATTTTGCCTACCTCATCATCATCTGAGCCAAGTTTAAATTATATTCTTTGTCTTCATTTTCATAGTTCGTAATAAATTACTTAATATACTTTAATTTTTATTATTATTATTATTATAGTCATTAATTTGTCAAAAAAATTATAAAAAAATAAATTTTAAAATTATTTGATTGTGTAGTTTAAGTTAATTTTATTATAAAGTACTTTTTTTTTTTTGTGGAGTTTATACTAATGTATTTCACATTGATTTTTATTAAAAACATTTGTCAAAAATTTAAAAAGAACATTAAATTTTCATAAAAATCAAAATTTAATAACTACTTTGACAAAAATTAAAATTTAGTAATCAATTTATTATAAAAAAACAAAATTTAGTGATTGATAATATAATATACCCACTTATCAAACTTCAATATGTGATTTTTTTACACATAAATAAATGTGTTGTGGGCATAGCCTGCTAGGAGAGCTCTTTCGAAATAGGCAGTGCATTGCATGACGACCTCATCTAACTTAAACGTCAAAAGGCCTAAGTAGGAGAAATCTCTGTGTGCCTCTAATTGGTTTTTGTCTTATATACCTGCTCGTGAGGTAGAGGATCTCTCATTGTCTCTTAGAAACCCTAGTTCCTCTAGCTCCACAACTCTCTCAACTAGGGGATCAAGCCTTTTTCGAGCTAGTGGACTGAGTCCACCTTACACGACTTTCACTATAAAAAAATTAATTAGTTGCAGTGGTTTTAAAAATCACCGCAAAACATGGTGTTTTGCGGCAGTTTCAAAATCGTCGCAAAATTCAGTAAAACATTTAATTTTGCGGCAGTTTTCAAAAAACTATCGCTAAATTTAAAAATAATTAAAATTTTTAATTTAATTTCACGACGATTTTTGAGAAACCACTGTTAAATTCAAAAAATTAAATAATTTAAAATTAAAAATAAAATAATATTTACGACGATTTTCAAAAATCACTGTAAAATTCATTAACAAATTAAATTTAGCGACGGTTCTCGAAAACGTCGGCTAAATTAAAAAAAATAATTTAAAATTAAAATTAAATTAACATTTGCGGCATTTTTCAAAAATTGCTGCAAAATTCATTAAAAATTAAATTTAGCAACGGTTTTCAAAAATTGTCGCTAAATTCAAAAAAAAATTAAATAATTCAAAATTAAAATTAAATTAACATTTGCGACGATATTCAAAAATCACCGCAAAATTCATTAAAAAATTAAATTTAGCGGCGATTTTTGAAAAATCGTCCCTAAATTCAAAAAATTAAATAATTTAAAATTAAAATTAAATTAACATTTGTTGCGGTTTGTATAAACCGCTGCAAAATTCATTAAAAAAATTAAATTTTACTTAAGAAAATAATTAAAAATTAAATTAATAAAAATAAATATAAAATCTTAAAAATAAATTTAAAATTGCATTTAAATTAATAGCAAAATTCATTAAAAATTTAATTTAAAAAAATAAAAATAAATTTAACAAAATTTCAATAATTTTTAAAAAATATATAAAATCTTCTTTTTTATTTTTAATCAATTAATTTATTTAATTTAACTCAATTAATTTATTTTTAATTTATTCTATTATTCTTTTAAAAAAATAATCAATTAATAAATGTTTTTAATATATATTAAAAAATATAAAATATAATTCTAAAAATTAGTTGTTAGATTAGTATATAATATATATATATATATGTGCATATATGTTAAGGGATGCTTCGTAGATCAAGCGGTTCGCGTGCGCGCGCACACTTGAGATCCTGGGTTCGAAACTTGGGGAGGGGAAGGCGCTGGGATTTAATTTCTAGCACCGCCGCTAAAATTGAAATTTTAATTTTTTTATTAATTTTCGCAGCGATTTTGAAACCGCCTCTAAAATTAAAAATTTAATTTTTTTTATTAATTTTTGTGGCGATTTTGAAACCGCCACTAAAATTAAAATTTTAATTTTTTAAAATTTTTTGCTGCTATTTCAAAACCGCCACTAAATATTATAGAAACCACCGCTAAATCACTTATTTTGCAGCGATTTTTTAAACAACCGCAAAAAATATAATTAGCGGCGATTATTCTAGCAGTTGCTGAAAATCGCCGCTAAACGCTCCGCGATGGCTGACTCAGTGACGGTTTTCAAAACCGCGGCTAAATTACTTAGCGGCGGTTAAAAACAACCGCCGCTAAATGTCGATTTTTTTGTAGTCTTTTTTTCTCTTAAGTCTTATGGTCAGGGCAGAGAGGCCAAAGGACACCTCGGGTTTTTTCAGATGCTCGTTGAGTTTCCTCACAACAAACAAATTTTAATTGTCCTATACTAGCAACAACAATTTGGTATTGTCTGTGAGAACGTACAAAAAGTCAAAGACAAGGTCCCTTCAAAACACTTCAAAACTTTTCTGTCTATTGTCAAATTCACAGCCCTAACAATTGGAACCACTCCTGATATGGGTAAGGTCTCAAGCCTAACATTTGGGGAGAAAAAGGCAGCCATGCATATACCTTCTCTAAAAGACTCCCTAACTTTCGAATGAAGAAAATGCCCCATAACTCCTTCTTGATTGCCCCCCTCCTCATGTTCCACGAGCCAACTTGAGGGCTACTAGAGGACACATCATGGAACATCAAGATCTCTTAGAATGGGAGACAAGCGCAAATGTGACCTTATATTACCCTACTAAGTTTCTGACCCTTCTTTCCATGTTCAATTTTTCCCATTGCAAAGGCATTTGCCATAGTCATCTAGCTATGTGTTCCATACCCATCGTTCCTCGAGACTACCCTTATTAGAGTTATGTCCCACAAGCCAATTATATTTTATGTAATTGATCATATTTTTCATTGGGATTCTTTATCTTCAATCAATTGTTATTGCAAGACATTATGTTTTATTTATCATTGATGTGTGTCATTATTATTTATTGCGATCTATACTTGACAAAGTCCATAGATCAAATAGGCTCATGGAATATGGTCATGCATGGAGATGACAATCGTGAAACATATTTCTTATAAGCCTTAATCTTAAATGTTCCTAGTCATAGAGTTATTAGGAATAGACACTAATAACTCGGATAGTCTAGCACATATGATGCATGCTCAATCAGGAGAATGTCTTGTTTCTTGAACATTAGTGTGAGGACACTAGTGCATAATATGGGTGCTTATTATAAAAATAAACACACTGAACTAACCCGCTATAGAATTCCTAATGGTTATTATTTAATGTCGAATTGGAATTCTTATGTTGCAATTGTGCAAATTGATCCTTAGACTTAAGACATCATGGTAGTCTTATATTTGATTGGTTACGCCTTGGTGCTTTTTGGATTCTAATTTAGTCATTGACAAACTGTCACTAGGCGTGGCTTTGTCACATATGAAGGCTTGCGAATGTTGAAATAAGATTCATCACTTATCGTCAAGATGAGAAGATGTCCTATGTATTCTGATGATTTCATGACTGTAGAAATCCTTAGCCAATGTGAATGGATATATAGTTATTGAATGACTAGGGTTTCGTCATAAAACCATGTCCTAAATTCAATCAGGACATAGATCGATGAAATGATTTTACTGCACGGTAATTGCAATTGAAAAGGTCCGCGTTTATTTCATCATTGACTAGGTATTCATGACTTGTTGCTAGACGTTAACCATGATATGTAGGGGTTTAGAATTAATTTGATTAATTCTAAAACTATTAATTAAAGAGTTTAATTAATAAGCACATGAGATGTGTTTAATTAGTTTAATAAGTTGAGCCCTAATATAGCCCAAAAGAACTAGCCCCTACATCTAGTCTAATGGTGGACCTAAGGGGTCACACATTTAAATCGAGTCCATTCCACAATTAAAAAAGAAGAGAGCCGACTCAATGTGATTAGGGGGCTGGACCTAAAATGTTTAGGGTTTTCTATGGCGTGATTAGAGTTCTTGAACTCTATATGTTTAGATAAGGGCTGCCACGTAATTTTAATAGGTTTAGAATACCGAAAAATAGATTTTATAGCAATTTCAGGTACCGAATCAACTACAGGGAATGCCTCGAAGTGAAATTGTCTAAGGAAAAGTATATAGTCTCGACGAGCGTATCGATTTGGGATTTACGGAGTCGAAAGAAATCAGATCAGGAACAATTTTTGGTACAGCTAAAATACAGCTGCTATTTAGACTGTAAAACCGAATCGTTGTAAGAGGCTCCCAAAAAATCAACGATACCCCAGGGGGGCCCTGGTTTTGCATAACGAACAACCCTTCAATGGTTTCAAGAGGAAACAACAGCCCGGTAAGGACACTGGGGCGAAATCGTCTTTTTTAACTAGGCTTCAAGTTATTAATTTTATGTTTTCGATATCGTAATGTCAATTAAATCAGTGTTTGAGGATATTATTATAATTAGATAATTATTTTAATAAATTTAAAATAAAATTTGGGGTTAATGCATAATTTTTATATATATTAAATGTAATATACAATATATAGTATATATAAATATACAAATATGCGTGTGCGCGTGTGTGCAAAGGCCAGCTTCTGTGGCCGAGATTTTGGCTGCAATTGGAGAGATTTGGCAGCCATCCTCTGCAAAATTTTCATGGCCGAGCGAGATTCACGCAAATTGGAAGTAAATGGCAGCAAGATTTGAGGCGAGATTTGTGGGTTCTTTCAGATATGCGTGGCAAGCAAGCAAGCATGCAACAGTGTGTGTATATATATATATATATATTGGAGAGCAAGCCGTGGCTGCCTATAAATAGGCAAGAAGATCGATCGATTGAGGAGCACCAAGCAAGGAAGATCGAGAGAGAGCGAGAGCTGCAGCCAAATGGTGGCTGAAGGAAGCAACAGCAAGTAGCCATGGCCACGAACAGCAAGTTGCGCCCATGGCAACTCAGTTGAAAGCGAGCAACAGGGGCGGCACGACGGGCCAGCAAGGTGTGTGGTGGCTGGCAGAAGCGGGGGAGACCGGCCGAAGTGGCCGAAGGAGGCCAAGCCAGCCGCACGGCAGCGGCAGCCATGGCAGCCGCTACAAGCAGCAGCGACAGGGGCGGCGCGCGGGCGCTGCAGCGGGCGGAGGAGGCTGCGGCGGCCGGCGGCGAAGGCGGACGAAGGCGCTAGTAGTGGTGGCGGCCGTGGGAAAGAGATGAAGCAGGGGTGGATCGCGCGCAGGCAGGAAGGAGAAGAAGAAGAAGAAGAAAAATAGAAGAAAAAGAAAGAAAGAAAAGAAGGAAGAAGAAAGGGAGTTGCAGGAGCAGGGAAGGCGGGAAGAAGAAGAAGGAGGAGGAGGAAGAAGAAGAAGAAGAAGAAGAGAGAAAAAAAAAAGGAAGAAAAGAAAAGAAAATAAGAAAAATTAAGGAAAAATCCTAGGAAATTCCCGAAAAGTAGGAAATTATATTTCAGTAATATCCCGGAGATTTTGGCAAGAAAAACGGCCCGAGCACACGTTTCAGGAATATGGCACGCATACCGAGGAAATCAGAGATGCTAAGTTAAGGTGAGTAAAATTTTCTAGAAAATTTCAAAAATTCCAGAATATTATTTTATGAATTTTCGTAGTGAAATATTTGAGAAAATATTTTTAGAAATATTTAATTTTGAATTATTGAGGGAAAATGGGAAGAAATAGAGAGAAAATTATAGAAAATGCCAGAAATTATGAAAAAAAATATTTTAAAGTTTATTTAAATAATTATGGTGATTATGATGATTTGAGGCTTGAATTGAAGTGGCTCGCACAAATTTTGAGGTTGGCACGCAAATCGAGGCAAGGCACGGATATCGAGGTAGCCCGATAAGCTCTAGAAGGTAAGTGGTACTTTCTCAAAAAAAAAATTATCATATTGACATGCCCTGATATGTATCCATCACGTAGATTGCATACATGACTATGAAATTCATAAATACACGTTAATATCATTGATCACACGCATATGAGGTCGTAGGGAGTACGAACTGGCACCGCTGCCTTACCAAGGGTGCACCCATACACCCCGGCTTCGAAAGAGGTGGCCGCTAAAATGGTAGGTAGCATGAGGGGTGCAGTTGACACCTACGATGAAAGACATTGCATACACTCATGACATAGCATTATGTACCCTTATTTAGATGGTTCATCATCTAACTTGGGTTCGCCCCTGGAACATTCAACGTTCCAGTCCGGACTTGCAAAGATGATTCCGAGATTGGTGATGTGTAGTGACGCGAGACGTCAAGAAGCGAGTAAATGTACCATGTTATGTTGAAATATGAGTAATTTAAGAATTATGTACATTGTATTTATTGTCAGACGCTTATGAATTAACTTTGTAATGAATGTCATGTCCAGTTATTATTATATGCATTACCATGAGCAGGTTCGATTCAGCTTCCACTTAGTAATTATTTTCTAGTGTAGATATCTCGCACTAGATAAGGTCTTAGGGAATTTCGGGATAATGTAATGATAAAAAAAAAAAAAAATAGACCAAATTTCCTAAGGCATAACATGCCCTGAAGAAGTGGGCTGTTACATCACACACTTAAATCGAGTCCATTCCACAATTAAAAAAAGAATAGAGCCGGCTCAATGTGATTAGGGGGCTGGACCTAAAATGTTTAGGGTTTTCTATGGCGTGATTAGGGTTCTTGAACTCTATTTATATGCTACTTAAAAAGCTGAAAACGGTGGTAGAAAATTCGTCACTCTCTAAGGCATATAGGGTTGCTAGCACGACTAAGGACGTTGTGGAAGGGTCAATCGTGTGGACCGACTTGGAGGAGACCACACTTGCATCTCTACGGATCGTAATTAGACGGAATCAAAGGTTACACAGTCGCGGTTTCTAACAACCCTTACAGACCACACGCAAAAAAAAAAAAAAAAAAAAAGAATGAAAAGATGGTGGAGAAGACTAAGAAGGCCTCTACACCCCTCAGATCGCCAAGAAGGGGGTTGTTTATTTTCAACTATCCCACAGAAGCCCCAATTGTTAGTGTAAGTGCTCTAGACCCAATCAGATTAGGCATGTTATATACTGACAATTGCAATCATATTTATTATTAAATAATAAATTATTCAATTTCACAAGAAGTCGTTCTATTAGTTTCTTGTTATTATTGTAATGATCGGATGAAACTAGATATGAGTCCATATGATGTATACTGTAATTAATCTATAAAGAAGTGAGATGATGCATCACAATTTCTAGATATTATTAAATGTCCCAAGTCATAGCAATGTCAATAATGGACATTGACAATTGCAGTAAGATTTATGTGTGCTATATTTTTGCTATCAATTAGCATTAGGGGTCTCACAACCATAGGCATGGGGATGCCTAGACAAATACATAGGTGACCAATGTTGGAGAACGTGTCACTAAACAAGATTCGTCATGAAAATCCATTTTGGTTATATGTTAATGGAATTCCTATACGAGATGAGTGTAACTAATCCTTGAACCTAAGGTTGTCACAATCATCTCATAAGAAAACTGATATATTTTGACATCATTTCGATGGGCCTAGACAAAGGCTACATATGGGCGATCGTTAGGCATATCGTGAGGCTTATAGAGATGGGTGCATAACCAAGATGGGTCTCGTCTATCCCTTAATAGAGGATGATGTATCTAAGGCGCCTTCGGTAAATATTCATTTTAAATCCATGGCCATGATGAAAAAGATCAATGAGGAGTTATTTATTCACTTTTTATTAAGTGAGGATATTCGGAAGGACCAAAGAAAACTCATGTGATAGTAATCAAGCAACACATCACTAGACTTCAGATCACAGAAGATACATTGACGAGAGGATCGAATTACATGATAACCATACTCATGAAAGATTATTTGCGAATTATGAATCCTTTTAAATAATTAGGTAGGCATGACCCCTTGTTAGAGGTCAATCTTGTCTTAAGTGTTCATATCGACACATTGTTTCAAGAGTTGAAAATTTTCCATTCACTCTCTCCCGTTTCTTTTTCACATCGATTTGAAACGGGAGGTTCTTTCCATCCTTACACATGCCACAAAAAGGAGAAGGAGTTAGCACTCTCATTTCGCTCTCATCGCTAAAGGACACGTGTTGCATATCACGACTTAGAGGTTGGATATTTGGATGGCTCAAATCTGCAAACGACTTGAAAATCTAAATGTTAAATTTATTTTATTATGTATGTGATTGTTTTGATTTCGACGTTGGTCCAATCGGGAGGATCAGGGTAAGGTTCAAAATTTTTGAACTACCCTACTTGGCCCCGTAACGATCTTACTTTACTTTCACCTACTCCTGGTGGTCTCCAGCAGCCATTTCTCCTGAGTTGCGAAGGAGATGGTGCACTAGCATCCCATAAGTTTCTGCACCTTCCACAAAGGAAATATATCTACCATCATAAGGACCTATCCAACATTCTATCTGCCTTATCTAATTAGTAAAGGATAAGTAAAAAATGCATGTCGAACGCAACTCCCTGAGAGAGTGTATCTCCTAAAGCACCTAGGCAGTCCACTCTTTTGGAAGCACTCTAAGAAATTTTCTCTTTCTTTTAAGTAGTTTATGTATACACCAAAGTTTCCACACTAGCTCACCTTGAAAACTAGATACACACCTAGATTACAATTGGTTCTAGGTAACCGCTACACCAAAGTTTTCTTCCTAACTTATCTTGGAAACTAGATTCACCTAGATTTTAATGGTTCTAGAAAACCTATACAATTCACAATAGTAATTTAAATGTTACAAATAATTTTTCCACACTTAGACACAAATAAGAAATTAAGAACAAATTATACAAGGCAATAATATTTAAATAAATAAATAAATTTGTAACCTCAAATGGAGAAGTTCGGATTTATCGTAGAAGAGTTGAAGAACTTTTCTCCTATTGCCTTGTGGCTCTTCGGTGGATGTGTAATAATATTTCGAGAGTCTCGAATTGCTTGGATGCTTTGTTTGAGAGCGTTTGAGAGCTTTCGAATGCTTTGAATATGCAATAGAAGTACTTGAATGCTCAAAAAATGAGTTTGGGGGGGGGTATTTATAAGTATTTTAGCCACTAAAAAAATGGTTAATATGAAGTTTGAAATTCAAAAAATATTTAAACTTTCTCAAATAATAAGAAAACATGTCTCACCTTTAATTCAAAATAAATTTACTTTTTGCATGAGAAATCAAAATTTGAAAATTCAAATATAATTTTTTGAGACATAAATGATTAAAACAAGAAAACATGTCTAAAAGTAATTTCCTTTAATTAAAAATAAATTTTCTTTTTGTATGAGTAAGAGAAAACATGTCTAAAAATAATTTTCATTTAATTCAAAATTTTAAATTTTAAATATAAGCTTTTGAGACATAAATGATTAAAACAAGAAAATATGTCTAAAAACAATTCTCTTTTAATTCAAAATAAATCTACTTTTTGCATGAGTAAGAGAAAACATTTATATCATAAAAATATTTTTGTAAATAATCAAAACTTAATTAATATGAGCAAGTTGGCTCAACATTCTCCCCCTTTTTGATGATGACAAAAAAATATGATTTATAAGGTGATTAATGTGATAAAATATTTTTGAACTCCCCCTTAATTTTATACTATGAGCTCTCCCTTTAAAAAATACTAATAGTATAAAAATGTTTTGGATATAGCTTAATAGATAAAATAATTTTTAAGAGTTTTAAAAATCAAACATGATTACCAAATCTGATTGCCTTGATTGCACCTGCTTAATGTCCTATCTTAGATGTACTATTTCCTCACATAAACGAAAAAATATCATAATACATTTTTCTCTCCCATACAAAAATAATATACAATTCACAATCTCATAACATCTCACTTTTCTCCCCCTTTTTGTCATAATCAAAAAGACATTGTTAGTGAAGAGAATACAGATTTAAAGAATATAGTCCATGAGAGACATTTACCAAGCATAATCCACATAAACAATATGATGAATAATGAACAAAGAGTATGAAAAATATAGATGCAATGTTAAGTACCAAAAACAGTACGTCATACCCATCATGGAATTTCGCGCTAACCATTCCAACTATAAATCTAAGATTACACAACATAGAATATATTTACAAAGAAAACAATTATAGAATAGTCAAGGGGTACAGTAGCATTATAGAATCTACAAAGTAGTAATCTAAGTCTCCACGTTGATAGCTTTGGATTTCTCCAATGCTCAGTGCTGATGATGGTTGTCGAACATGACAGATCCAAGTTCATCGATATCATATGGGAATGGGTACTGGATGCTGCTAGTTTCGACTGGGTAAGGTTGCGAACTAGACTCTTGGAAATAAGGAAACGACACATTTTCTTCTTAGATGATTGGGTTTTCAAAATTTCAAATAGGGTTTAGATCATCTACGAGGAAAGATCCATTATCATAATATGGGTTTGAATTAATTTCTAGGTGAAACCAATTTTAAACATTGAGAGGATTTACATACAAGTTTGTAAATAGTAATTCCTCCAATAAAGATAAATGAAATTGAAGATCAACAATCTGCTGTTGGAGGGAAAAAATGTAAGAAACACAGTTGTAAATAAGATCTTGAAGCCTAGCTTGACCTTCATACAAGAGTGTAGCGATAGCCCCATAACGATCACTTACCGGAAGCTGGGCCAGGAGCTTGGAAGCATTACTGGCACCAAAAACCTTGTGGATAGCTACAAAATCAATAGGTCCTTCTTCATGACAGAAGTAAGGGGCAAATACACATAATTGGATACATTTTCTTCTCAAGAATTTGTATGCACTGCACGGAGAACTGGGTCCTGACATGATTTTCTAGTTTTTTTTATTATTATTATTTTTTTATTTAATATTTTTTTTTATGTTTGGTTGGTGAGCAAGTCGCGGATGAACTACTGTGGGCGACTGGGTTGATTTGGGCGAATCTGAGTAGATCTGGCTAGATGAATAGACAAACAAACAAACGGATCGACAGACGAACAGATAGACAAACAGAGGAACAAGCGGACGAACAAGTAGAAGAACAGATGGACGAATGGCTGGAGGCGATGAAAGGCTAAAATGGCAGTTGAAAGGTTGACCACTGTTACCTAGACCCGTGCCGCCAACGCTCAGATTTACACCTCACTCATTCAGATCTGACCCTTGTCGTTCATATAAACATCTCATTCAACCAGATCTGACACTATTGTTCAGATTGTATATCTGAGTAACCACGAAAGAAGTTGAAAAATCGCTCTAGGTGAATCAAACCTGCCTCGAAAAACTAGATAGGCGCTAATTTAAACTAACTTTGAATACTAGAATGAAACTTTTGAGAGATCTACTGAATATAAGACTTGAAACAATAGCTACTAAAGGGTAAACTACTTGTTTTTCTTTCCCCGTGAGAATAGCATGATGAGCCCAAGTTACAGTAGCTTTGGATGAAGGGGGAAGATCATTGAGGGAAAGCAAACAAATGTTCGATCAGGATACTGAGAAAGTAAACAGACAAACAAGAGGCGTTGAAAATAAGAACTCACCGTGGAACTGGTTGGCAGGACGACAGAGAAGCGTTAAAAATACGGTGAACCACTGAGCTCGAAGAGGGAGATCGAAGATGGAACGGCGTGGGAAGAATAGAGGTGATAACGACGGCGACAACCAACGAAGACAATGCTGGCAATGAGAGAGGGAACGAAAGAGTGAGAGAGAGAGATGGGGGTATTCGGGTGAGAGGAGGAAGAGCATGAGAGAGAAAACTGAGAGGTGATCGAGTGAGAAGAGAAAGAGAGAGAGAAAGACAAGGGTTCGACCTTATCCGGGTCGACCTTTTTTTTTTAAATTTAATTTAATTTAATTTAATTTATTATTATTATTTTTTTTTAAAACAAAAACCAAATTTGTACAAGAAATTTTCTCACTTCAATATTCTAAGCTACCCAAAGGGATTTATTATCCCTAATTCTCTTCTAATTTATTCTTGAAAATTCATTATGTTCCAAATATAGAAAAATCTTTTGATTTTGGAATTAATTTTCAATCTTCATTTTTCTTGCACAACATTGATCCAAAATTCATCTTCTAAGGCTTAATCCATGCAAGTTGGCTCAATCATTACATATGAAGGCCGCATTATAAAATATATAGTCCTTACACCTTGAATTGGTTCTCCAATTATTTTGATTCATATGATGATTACAAATTTGTTTCTTAGGAAGCTCATCTAAATCTCCTTAAATGGATCTATTGTTACCTCATCTTCATCTTCATTATTTCTTTTTGGCTCAAATTATTTATTAAATTTAATATAAATAGATTCTTCCAAAGAGTTTGTCCTAAGATTATAAATTTTATAAGTCTTACTTGTATTTGAATATCAAAGAAAGATTCCTTTGTCACTTTTAATCTCAAATATTTATACATTGTCCTTTGTATTCAAGATAAAATATTTATATCCAAAGGCTCTAAGATAGAATACGTTAGGCTTTTTGTCATAGTATAATTCAAATGGTGTTTTTCTTGATGACTTGCCTTAAAATAAATCTATTTAAAGTGTAATGAGCGATATTAATCGTTTCGGCCCAAAAATAGGTAGACAATCTATTTTTCAAAAGCATAGTTCTAACCATTTCTTAAAGAGACAATTTTATCATTTAGCTCTCTTTGAACTATTTTAGCTTTCTTCACAAAGTTTTGAAAAACTTCATCCTTTGAAGTAAAAACATAACCCAAGCATCACAAAAAATTTCTTCACTGATTTTCATTTTAAGAAGCCCGACAACTAAATCAAAATTTTCTTGATTAGATTTGGATTTGCATGACCTATTATGTCTTGTATGCCATAAAAATAATATTCTAATTCTTTACTATTAGACATTATGTCCAAAAGGTGACAAACCTTCCTTCTTTGGAAATGAAATCTATATATCTCTTCCACTAGTCATGTGCTATGAGCATCCACTATCTATATACCATTTTGCTTCACATTGTGGTCCTCACGCACGTCTACATATTTGATAAGATCATATTTTAGGTTTGGGTACCCATCTATAGACGGGTCCCTTGAATCTTTCTTCATTGGGATCAAATAATTTAATTATTCTTGATGTATGTGGATAAGGAGCAACATTTAAAATTTTATGATCTAACTCATTCATTTTTTGTACTACCCCTTTGGATATCCACATTTGTACTATGTTATTTTTCTTAGGTTGAGGACTTCATCTAGGTTGTTTCCATTTTTTCTTAGGTGTTTTGTACCTTGGTTTGGGTTTTTAATTTTTCTTTCAAATTAATGTGGCTTAACTTTTCTCTATTGCATTCTTTTCCACTAATATTTTATTATTTTGAGTTTTTAATATTTTATTTTCTTCTTGAAGATTAGTTAACTAATCTTTTAATTTATCTTCATTTTCTTTCTTGAGTTCTTGTGATTTTTCTTTTAATTTCTTTATTTCACTCTTTAATTTCTCGATTTCTTCTTTGTGGGATTTCTTAGAAGTTTTTAATTCTTTCTAAGTGGATAGAAATTTTATATATAGTTCTTCGTATGCTTTTTGTAATTCTTCTAGCTCCATGTTATCTCCTCTTCTTCACCTTTTTCCATAGACATAAAGCATTTCTCCTCATTTACTTTTAGGCCCGAGGTTTTCTTATCTTTCTTGCCCTTTATGTCTTCATTCATTTTTTTAAACATTTTAAAAATATTTGAGACTTTTTCGAACCATCCATTCAAAATACTAATTCACTACAAAAAAAAAGGGTTTTTTGCGACAATTTTTCTGCGACAATTTTGAAAACCGTCGCAAAGCATGGTATTTGTGGTCGTTTTCCAACCGCCGCAAAATATGTTTTTTACGGTGATTTATCCAATATTTTGCGACGGTTTCAAAAAATCCCCGCAAAATTAATTAATTAAAATTATAAAATTAAATTTTGTGGCTGTTTTAAAAAATTGCTGCTAAACTCACTAATAAAAAAATAAAAAATTAAATTTAGCGACGATTTTGGCGAAACCACCGCCAAATTCATTAATAAAAAAATTAAATTTAGCGGCGGTTTTGGCGAAACCGCCACCAAATTCTTTAATAAAAAATTCAAAAAAAATAAATTTAACGACGGTTTTGTCGAAATCGCCGCAAAAATCAATAATAAAAAAAATCAAAAAAATTAAATTTAGCGGTGGTTTTGTCGAAACTGCCGCAAAATTCAATAATAAAAAAATCAAAAATTAAATTTCGCGGCGGTTTTAAAAAATCGCTGCAAAATTCAGTAATAAAAAAATTAATAATTTAAAAATTAAATTAAATTAAATTTTACAAAATAATCTAATTTTTTTATTTTTTAATCAATTAATTTATTTAATTTCATTCAATTAAATTAAATAATTTATTTATTTTAAATTTATCAATTAATTGGTTTAAAACATTTTATGTTCAATTAATTAAGTTAATATGTTAACTCTTTTTTAGGTGTTTTGAGAGTTCAATTAATTAATTTAATTTAATTCAATTCAATTAAAAATAAAATTATTTTTTTATTTTATTTAATTTGGGGCCAAGTGTAATTTCAAAAACTTGAGTTTGTGGGTGCAAAGTGAATTTTGAAGAATAGTGGTTCGATTACTTTATAATTAATATGCGCTAGTTTATTACAAAGTGGGGTTTGCAGATCAGCTGGCTTCGCGCAAGTACGCGCGTATGGGTGGTCAGGGGATGGAAACTTGGGATCACATTTGCTGGGCAGGCGCGTGCATGGTGCGAGGGTTCGCGGCAGTGGGCCCGCAAGGGTGGGGCCTGGTGCATGCTTGCTTTTGACTAGCATGTGGTAAATAGCGGCGGTTTCAAAACTGCCACAAAAAAATTAAAAAAAATCACTGTTAAATTATTTTTGATAATTAAATTTAATATCAAATTAAATAATTTAATATTAAATTCAATTAAATTTAGCGGTGGTTTTAAAACCGCCTCTAAATTTAAAAAATTGCCGCCAATTGCAGCGATTTTCAAGCTACCGCTAAAAATATCACTTAGCGGCAGTTATACCAGTAGTTGATAAAAACCGTCGCTAAATGCTGCGCGACGGTTGTATCAGCGACGATATTCAAAACCGCGCTAAATGCTAGAAAAATTGCTGCTAAAAATCAATCTTTTTGTAGTAATTGTCTCACTAATCAATAATTTACATATTTGATATTGAGATATAAGAAAACTCATCTTAAAATTATTAATTAGTTCTTTCATGAATTATCTCTAATTCTTTCCATAATTCATGAGATGTAGAGCATGACGATAATTTTTCACACTCACTATACATTAAAGAACTAAGAATTAAATACCTTGCCCTAAGGTCCATTTCTATTTTTCTTAGCTCTTCCTTTAACCATTCTTCCTCATATTGAGAGAATATATCAAATTCATCCCTAACAAGTCTCCATAAAAGATAGCTTATGGAAATGATATAGGATTCCATCCTAATCTTCCAAAAAGTATAATTCTTTCTAATAAGCATTAGAGGATCAGAAGGGATTGAGACATTACCTAGAGATTGACTAAAATAAGAGGCCATTATAAGATCTTATCCTAAAATTTGAAATTTGAAACACAAATATTTTAGGACCTGCTTTGATACCAATTGTTCGTCCCTTAGGGTATAGCTACTCAAGAGCGGGTGTGAATTGAGTGATTAATTTTTTTTCCCTTTTAATAAATATTCTTGATTAATGATTTTATTGAAAAATATATATTTGATAAATGTAATAAATTATATTTGAAATTAGTAATTAATGAAAGCCACAAAATATAACAAGAATAAATAATATGAGGCACAACACAATTTATAGTGATTCGGAGTTTTCACATGCACCTAATCCACTCTCCCAAGGTCTCAACCACCCTTGGAGTTGCACTAAATCAAAATCACCAAGGTTTCTACACTAGCTCACCTTGAAAACTAGATACACACCTAGATTACAATGGATTCTAGGCAACCACTACACCAAGATTTCCTTTCTAGCTTATCTTGAAAACTAAATTCACTTAGATTTTAATGGTTCTAGAAAACCCATATAATCAACAACAGTAATTTAAATGTTACAAATAATTTTTTCACATTTGGAAACAAATAAGCAATTAAGAACAAATTATACAGGCAATAATATTTAAATAAATAAATAAATTTGTAACCTCAAATGGAGAAGTTCAGATTTGTCATAGAAGATTTGAAGAACTTTTCTCCTCTTGCCTTGTGGCTCTTCGGTGGATGTGCAATAATATTTCGAAAGCCTCAAATTGTTTGGATGGTTTGCTTGAGTGCATTTGAGAGCTTTCGAGTACTTTGGATATGTAATGAAAGTACTTGGATGCTCAAAAAATGAGTTAGGGGGGATATTTATAAGCATTTTAGCCACTAAAGGAAGGGTTAATATGAAGTTTAAAATTCAAAAAATGTTTAGCCTTTCTTAAACAATAAGAAAACATGTCTCACCTTTAATTCAAAATAAATTTACTTTTTGCATAAAAAGTCAAGATTTGAAAATTCAAATATAAGCTTTTGAGACATAAATGTTTAAACAAGAAAATATGTTTAAAAGCAATCTCTTTTAATTCAAAATAAATTTACTTTTTGTATGAATAAAAGAAAACATGTCTAAAAATAATTCTCATTTCATTCAAAATTGAAAATTCAAATATAAGCTTTTGAGACTAAATGATTAAAATAAGAAAACATGTCTAAAAACAATTCTGTTTTAATTTAAATAAATCTACTTTTTGCATGAGTAAGAGAAAATATTTATATTTAAAAAAAAACATTTATATCATAAAAATATTTTGTTAATCATCAAAACTTAATTAATATAAGTAAGTTGGCTCAACAATATAATATTACTTATTATTTAAATGGTCATATTTTCATTCATAGCTCTCCATTTATATAAAAATGAGTCTCTAGATATTCTAATGATTTTTATTCTTAATTTGTTAAGAATATGTGACAAAGATCTATAACGCATGATTTCTTAAAGATATTCCTAGTCCTAAGATTTCTCTAAAGGGGACAAAAATTAATCAATTACGGACTAGCACATGGGCTACTACCTTTGATTAGTATAAGATGGAGATCATAGATATATGGGTAGGTGTTAGTTGAACATCTACTAAATGTGACACCTGTAAGAGATCACATGGCTAAAAATATTAATGATATGTTACTGACTTTCGATTGTGTATCTGGTCCTTTGACCAGAAGTGACAAAATTGTTTTGTACTATGTTAGGGATTTACTGTTGAACTTAACCATCCAGAGTGAGAGAGGGAAAGCTTTCTATGTGGTCTCTATTCAATAGTGTATGGAGGCAGATGCTTGCTAATGGGATCCATTGTCCTCCAACATAGGGTGAACATCCTATACTATCTCGATTGGTTGGTGATTGTAGAAATCCTTGGACAAGGTACACACAATCGAAAATGAGACTTCATTGTCGAAAGGAGTTTCAGTATGTCATCTCAATCACCCAGATTGGATCTTGTATAGTTACCGAGTCCTATGAATTTAGTCAATCTATGGCTCTCACTTGGTTGAAATGTTAGTTAGTGGGAGGATTACAGTGCATAGTAATTGAGAGTCCAAATAGGTTTACAAGAAGTTCTAACTTCATTACCATTAGGATGGTCTTAAGTCCTGGCTAAATGATACTCAAAATATTTCAGGATGTCTTTGGGAGATGGAAAGATCCTCTCAGTAGATTGAAGTGTTCAATTAGCATCAAAGAGTTGAAGTGTCTTGATTGCTATGTGACTGTTGTTGAGTTTGTTGTTAAGAATGTTTTGATGATGATTACTTTATGGTAAAACTTTAATGTTCTCATATTGTTATACCCTCATATTGCTTAAGGATATATTAAGATTATCTTGATAGAATACATGTTGAGGTTGATTTGAGAATATATAAACTCAAGTAATCTTGATATGTTTATCTATTAATATGTATTAACATGTTTTTTTATGTATTAACATGTTAAATCTATGCTTTGTCTAGCAGTATGCTCTATCTATTGTTATGCTTCTCTTTAGGGTCATTCTAAAAGTAGTGTATGAGTGTTATATAAAGTTCATGATATTTCAAGTATATAAGGTGTGAGGCAGCTTTACTCTAAGCTTAAAAGCAACTTGTTTCATTTTTGTATTCATGATGTCTGTTGTGAGACATCAAGTTCTGACGTAAATGATCATACACTCAAAGTATTTGTTCTTGAGTCTTGATCCATAGAGACTAATTTGTCTATGTGATACTAAGTATCAAATTTCTAAGGTTCTCAATATTCTGAAAATTTTCAAAAAGAACACTTGAAGAACTTGTCACTTGGATGTTTGTTGCTTGAAAAGCAAAATCACTCAAATATCTCTCTAAGTATCCAATTGTAACACGCCACCTACTCAGGGCGTGTTATGTCTTAGGAAATTTTGGAACTTATTTTTTTTTTTTATGCCAAATTACATTATTCTCGAAATTCCCTTAGACCTATTTAGTGCCCGATGAAGTAATTTGTACACTAGATATAAATAAAATCTTATAAAGCAGAAGCTAAAATCGAACCTGTTCATAGCATTTCATACATAGATAACCGAACATAGTACTTGTTACAAAGTTCTCAAGATACATAAACTTCCAAAGATAATTTAAAACGTACATTCTTGCTATACATAATACTTGAAATATTCATGCTACAACATAACATGGTACACTTGCTCATTCCTCGACAACTCGTGTCATTACACATCTTCGACTTCCGTACCATCACTACAAGTCCCAACTGGAACGTTGAATATTCCAGGTGCAAAACCCGAATTAGATGATGAACCATCTAAGTAAGGGTACAAAATGTTTTAACATATGTGTATGCAATGTCTTACTCATCGTAGGTGTCAACTGCACCCTTCACGCTACCTACCATTTTTACGGCCACCTCTTTCGAAGCCGGGGTGTATAGGGGCACCATTGGTACAGTAGCGGTGCTAGTTCGTACTCCTTACGGCCACGATGCATGTGATCAATGATATCAACGTGTACATATACATTTCATAGCATGTCATGTGTGCAGTTTACGTGATGGATACATATCAGAGCATGCCAATATGATGAAAGTATTCCCGAAGATCTGGTTTAAACGTAAACATTTATAATCGTACTAAACTTGTAACAGTACACTTATGCTTCCCAACTAAGCTGTCTCGATAAGTGTGACGATCTCGATAAACGTGTCAAATGAGCTATTTCCCAATCCTTGTGCCTTAAGGATTCCTAACATATTAAATTTATTTCAAAATATCAATTTACTATTTTTCTCATAATTTCCACAATTTCTCCTTATTTTCTAAGTCTTATTTCCTCAAAATTCATGATAAATATATAAACCCTCATTTAACCCAATTTTTCTTCACTAATATTCTTAAAATAACATTTCTAACCTTCTGGAATTTTCTTGTAATTTTTCAGATTAAATTCCTATTTTTTCCTTATTTCCATAATAACAAAATCACTTAAATAAATAATTAATTTAGCATTTTCCAAAAAACAATTCCCAAAATAAGGCATAAACGAAATTCTAGATTTTCTGGAATTTTTTTCAAAATTTTTGCAATCTTCTCCTATTTTATTTTATTTTTTCTTCTTTTCTTTTCTTTTTCACCTGGTGCGCGCATGCAGGCCACGCGTAGCCTCCTCACACTCTGGCGCGTGTGGTCAAGCGCCCGAGCTTGGCTCGTCTTCTTCGGCGGCCACTTCACCGCCGGCAAGCCTGCCGCACCACGAAGCTTTGAAACGAGCTTCTACCCCCCCTAAACCCGACCCCCTGATCTCGAAAATGGCTTCAGAATTAAAAAAGAAATAACTAAAAATATCTCGTTTAGGCGTTCGAAGGCGCGACTCCGGTGGTGGCGCGATTTTTCAGCGAGGCTACGTTTCCTTGCTTCTACTGCTCCATTAGCCACCAAATGCTCTAGAAATCTTGCTCACGATGCAAGGATTAAAACCCCACTCACCAATCTCTCAAACACTACCCCAAACACCCGATCTTTGAAGTAAAATTTCGGATGAAAAGCCTTGCTTGAACTCGGCTATTTATAGCCCAAAACTGACGTGACTTGTCCCATCAAGGGCGGCCATGCGTCCTGAAGGCCACTCCGATGACCATTGAGGCATTAATGCCCCCCCTCACCTCTGATTGCTTGTTGCAGGCGTGAGCAGAGCATGGCCATCACGCCTGCTTCGATTTTTTGATTTTCTGATTTTTTTTTTATATAATATAATATACATATATACATACATATGAATTTATCATATATAATATACTTATATACATACAACAGTATAAAAATCCCAATTTTAATACATAATACTTATATAATTTCTGGTATTTTTTAACTATGATTAAACTATATACTTTATACAATTTAATTACAACATAAGTAAATTTATACATACCTAACCCTATTAAATTTACTAATAACACTAAAATTCTAATAATTTCTCTAGGGTCTAAAATACCAAAATTATGATTATTATTCACGATGTCTTAGGGTATTACACCAATATTAGATAAATTTATACATACCTAACCCTATTACTTTAGAGCACATAGAATAGAAATAAAATGTATGTTCTATTTTACTCGAATATTAGATAAGTTATTTGATTAATGTGTGCTTTTGATTAGGTAGACATGAATAAAAAATCATGTTACTATGTTTGCTGCATTTTAATGTTATATACTTTGATTTGATGTATGAGCTAACTAAAATGTTTTTTATTTGAATCTAGAAAATGAAATCTTCTAGTTGAGTAACATATATTATGCTCGAACGTATTTGTAATCTTCCATATTTTTTGTCTCAATCAAGTAGCAAGTAAGCTACTTGACTTATGTGTGTTTCATCTATGAATGTGAATGAATAGTTACTTGGGTAATTGTATTTCTATGGAAAATGTCATGTTGTGTGCTTAGTAGAATAATCTTCCTTTGATCAAGAACTTCCTTTTAGTTAAGTAGCAAGTATTGTACTCAACTTGTTATCATTTTATCAAAGTCATTAGAGTATCTCATTTAGTGCTAATAGAGCTTTCTAGATAATCAAGTACAAAATATCAGTTACTTGAGTAAAACATCAATTTGAGCAATTGAGTCTTTGTACTCATTGTTTTAATCGAGTAAGGAATCAATTGTAATTGAGTATATCCCATATACTTTAACTTATAATCGAGTAAAATTCTAGTGTAATTGAGTAAGTCAATTCTACATAATATATAATTGATTACAAGTTAAAATATATTCAAGTATAAGTTTGTACTTGACTAAATAGACTATTATAATCAAGTGGTTATTGCAAGTTTCAAGTAGAACAAAAGTAATTGAGTAATCAAATTTATAATCGAGTAAGTATCTTAATATACTCGAGTAAATCTAAATTATAATCAAGTACTTATTCTTTATTAATTTTTCAAAGTCTCTAGATCTTTTGTAATCGGTTGTATGAATTTGTAATCGAGTAAATGTTAAAGTTTAATCAATTAAAATCTCAGTTGTAATTGAATAATTATTTCAAGTTTCTGTTGTAGAATTGTAAACATAAACTTTGTAATCGAGTAAAAGTTTAAGTTTAATTGATTACAATTTTAATATATTCGATTAAATGCAAAAATTAATCGATTATTATTCTTTTATAATCGAGTATAATTCTCTTCTAATTGAGTAAGAAAAAGGCTCACTCGAGTAAGAATTAGCTAGCAAAGTATAGGTCTCTAGTTCTGCAACATTTAATCGAGTAAACAATTTTTTACTCGAGTATAGACAAAAATTAATCGATTACAAATGTTTTTTACTTGAGTAACATCAAAAAATATTTGATTAATCTTTACTCGAGTAATGATAAAAAATACTCAATTACAAATAGTTTTTACACAAGTAAAAATATGCTAAAACTTAAAATTATAGCTGTTGAACTAGCTGTTAAAATAGTTGTTACAAGTGCATTTAATGCACAATTTTGACTATTAAGACACATATTTTGCTCTAATTTTTTTGTCACACATTTAGCATGATTCTTGAATATTCTAATCATTTTTTTTTAGAGAAAATAAAGTTTTTTTTTTTTTGCAGATATCCATCAACATGTATAAAAAGGAAAACAGGCTAAAGAAAAAACAAGAGAATTCTAATTCTTTCTACTCCAATCTTAAGACAAATAAACACATTCAATCTTTCATTTTCAATTGGTTTTAAAAATAAAGAGAGTGAGCTTAGCTTCCTATTCTTAAATCTCTATTAATTGAGAGAAGCATGATCTTTCTATTGTGAGCTTTCTTTGTAAGTTTCTCTTGTATCATTTTCACCTTTACTTCTTGCAAGCTTTCTATGGTTCCTCTTGATCTCTAAAAGGAAAAAGATTTTTCCTAATATTTAAAAAGACAGTGGTTATGCCTCATCCTTTAAAAGACAGGGTTTCAATCGAGGCTTGAAAAATTGTTGTAAGTGATTTGTAGCTAATCCCGTTTTAAATGCTACCTTGTGAGTTGGTTAAAATCCTTAGTAAGGAGCCAAGTGAATGGAGTAGCTTGGTTGAACCAAACCACTACAAGTCATCAATAAAGGTTATGAAGTAGTGATAACCACCTCTTGCCATTACAGAGAACATCCCACATGCATCTGTGTGGAATAACCCTAATATATCACTAGTTCTCCCACTTTGTCCAACAAAGGGTGACTTAGCCATTTTCTCGAGGAGACAAGATTCACAAGTTGGCCTCAGTTCAAAATCTACTGGATCAATCAATCCTCTTTTGGCCAATTCATTGATCATTCTCTCATTTATGTGGCTTAGTTTAAGATGACATAAGTGTTTAAGGTCAACACCGTCATCACAAGAACACTTCCCGCTACTAGTGGATGCAACATTTACATTCCTCTGTTTTCCACTTTCATGCAACTCTAAAACATAAAGACCATTCACCATAATTCCTATGCCAACCACATCATTACCATAATGAATATGACATATATTAGAATTAAAATATAGTCATAACCATCCCTCACAAGTCTAGGAATGGACACTACATTTCGGAAAGCATTCAGTAAATATAAACAGTCTTTAAGATTAAATATATGCCTAGAATTAAGAGTAATAAAAGCTATCCCTATTGCTAATGGTTCTACAAGAGCTCCATTTCCCACACGGAGGACAACTTCCCACTTCTCAAACGACTTACTCTCCACAAGATCCTGCATGCAAACACAAATATGAGAAGTTGCACCTGAATCAAGAATCCAAGATATGGGAGAATGACCAATCGCATTGATCACCTCAATTAACATATAAGGAAGATGTACCTAATCCCTGATTCTTAGACCGGTTGGCCTTCAAGTTGGCAAGATATTCTGGGCAATTCCTCTTCCAATGCCCATCTTTATGGCAATGAAAATATTTTCCCCTCGATCCCTTCTCTTTGTGTTTACTCTTGGAAACTTCCTTTTTCAGCCCGAGCTTTTTCTTCTTAGAGGAAGAACTCTTCTTCTTATTAGAAGATCTTGAAGACGAGGCTATCGCAAGAACTCCTTCTTGTCTCTTTCCTTCGATCTGGGTTTGGGCAGTTGTTAACATATTTAACAACTCTGGGAGAGGGCACTCAAGCTTGTTCACGTTAAAGTTGAGAATAAATGGGGCGAAAGATTCTGGGAGCGACTAGAGGATAAGGTCAATATGCAGCTCGGCATCCATGTAGAAATCCAGTACTTCAAGTTGCACTATAAAAAAAAAGGTTTTTAACGAGGGGAAAACTAGTCATTAAAAGTCAGTTTCCCGTCCTTAAAGAGTTTTAACGACGGAAAAATCCCGTCGTTAAAGCTTCCGTCGTTAATAGTATTAACGACGGAAGAAAAGTACCGTTGTTAATACAAGTAGTGAGAGGCAAAAGTGTCGTCATTAAAAATAATAACGACGACAAATATTTCTGTCGCTATAACAATATGTATGGTCGTTGAAAACATTATTAGCGATGGATATTTCCGTCATTATTGCAATATTTATCAATCATTAAACATAATATCAACGATAGATATTCCCGTCGTTATTGTAATATTTTTTAGTCACTAAACATAATCTAAATGATAAATAATCCTATTATTATAACTATATATATATATTTACCGGTCACTAAACATAATATCAATGATGAATATTTCTATCGTTATATCTATATTTATTTATCATTATTACTATATTACAATTCTAATAATTATTTTTATTATTATATAAAAATTTATTTTGTACCTAGTAATTTTGGCAAGAGAGATACTAATAATAAAAATATAATTCTCAATTAATTTAATAAAAACAAGATATATGCAAAATATTATCATCGACATTGATTATATACTAATTAAAATCATCTTAAAAACTTCCATACGTCCACAATCATAGAAATGAGGAAAAAAAATTATGAGTTTCATATTATCCTAATCTCTCCCTATAATCAAAATCAAAAAATTGTTAAGTGTCATTAGAATCCATGTATTATAGTCACAACCAATACCAAGTGTTCCCTGCTGAACTTGTATCTTCAAGTACCTACAAATTGCAAAGAGAAAATCATATTACTCATCATCTTTCAGAATAGTAGTACTAAATTTCTAACACTATCTCTACTCAATAAACTCCATAAAAACATGAATACATTAATCCCATGATTAACACTATCTCTACTCAATAATCAATGTTATTAGCGATTAATTAAGTTCACCATTAACCCCATGTAAGAGGTTTAAAAATGTCATACCTATTTAATAAGAAGTTGCCAAAAAACTTTCATATGGTTTAG
Source organism: Diospyros lotus (assembly GCF_014633365.1). NCBI lineage: Eukaryota > Viridiplantae > Streptophyta > Magnoliopsida > Ericales > Ebenaceae > Diospyros > Diospyros lotus. Next base: position 26,233,380 of record NC_068342.1, read on the forward strand.
CTTTGAACATTGTCCTGCAAAAATTTAAATCATTCAATAAAAGAAAAAAAAGACTTTAGGATCAAAAGTAATCATGTATCTAAAAATAGTCTTACACCATAAAGTAATGAAAAAATAAATAAATCCCTACATGAAGTGAATAGAACCTCACGTGAAAAAAGGCACCTAGCAAAGGAAACATGCAAACTGAAAAATGTATCAATGACTTCAAAAGAATAGAACCTCATGAACATCTTCATCCAGAGAAGATGGGCAAAATTCAGTTGAAGCATTTGGATTTTGTTGTATCACAGATTCAACTCTTCGCAATCTCTCTTCAAACTCTACAATGCGCCTCTTTAGGATGCGATTTTCTTCATCCTTGTCATTAAGTTTAGTTTGAAGCTCTTCCATCCTCTTTTTACTAGGATCTTTGAAGTTCTTTCGTTTGATTCCGCCCCCATAGCCAAACACATGGCTATGACGTTGTGCTCCAAAACATTTTTCAATTACCTCAATATTGGAAAGTGTTGGCTCTGCTTGAATGGTCTCCACAATTTGATCCTGCAAAATTTAAAGACTTAAAATAGAATAAGATAATACTTTTCAAATAAACTTTAATCAAAGTTAAAGTAGTAGAACTTACATGTTTTTCTTTAGTTTTAGGCTCAACAAACTTTCCATTCTTCTTTCGAGTTTCAAAAAAAATCTTTCCCATATCTAGTGGATTACCTTCTTTTCCTCCCTTTCAAAAATTATATATAAAATCATCAAGAAAATTATATTAAACAATAAACGTCATAAATAAATAAATTAGTATTTATTACCATTTCATAAATAATCTCTCTATGAGGCTTACTACTCGTGCGATGAGGCATTGAAGATTTAGCTCTATTTTGAGAAGCTTGAGAGCTTATTTTCTATATGAGAACCAAAAAATAATCATCAGATACATGTAAAAATAAAGAATCACAACATTAAAACCATTTTGCACTTGAATTTTAAAATTAGATCATACCTGAAAATTCTCAATTAAAAAATATTCAGTCAGAAGCCATTCCTAGTCCTCCTTATCCATACTTTGTGGCATATTTTTCAAAGCCTCAGCTACAGTTTTGCAAGGTTTAACATACATAGTATTTAAACTTGATCTCCAATTCGACCACAAGACATTCATATGTTCCAAGGTGTGGTCACGATACAACTCTATGTCAGGATTATCAAATTTATCCTATTAAAAATGAGCATTCCAGTAAGTTAGGTATCAACCAGTAGCAAACTTCTAAATATCAACAAAAATGCCCACTGTAGAGAAAATATAATCCATCCAATAAATAGTTTACATCTAGATTATCACTGAACAACTTCAAACAAAGTAAATGTTTGAAGACTTCCAATGAACAACAATATTTCCAGACTGCATTAATTACAATTAAGCAATTTTCCCCAAGGATTAGCATATGGACAAAAAAAGGGCACAAGTGTTTTACTGTAGGAACTGACTATGGGAATTCAAACTGTCAAGGGACTATCACTACTATACCAAAAACCCATCACAAGTGTTTTACTGTAGGAATTCAAATTCATATAAAAAATGCAAAAGATTCTTATAAAAAAAAAAAAAAAAACTTTTCCTACAGCCCCTGCCTTGCAAGTTGCAAGATTCAAATAAATCAACTTGTTGCAAAGCAACAGAAATTGATGGAATCATCAAGTCAACAGATAGTTGTAGTCTACCATACCACCAGAGATTCCAGCAAAATTCAATGCCCAGATTACAAAGCAAAGTTGAAGTAGACACAACAGGTAAAGTAAACACTCTACAGGGTGAAACAAAATTCAACATTTATAATAATCACAACTAGTAGTTCATTTCTGATTCAAGATTCAAAAATTTTATATCATTCAGATCTCTAATGCCATAAACGTGTGACACACTAACTGATCAAAAAAGATGATTACTCAATGCCATTTCATCCCTCTATCCAACAAGACACTGCCAAATGTCAATTTAAAAGAAGAAAAATTTGTCAAAACGATTGGGTAACTGGATTTTAATTCACGTTTTGACCACCAATTCTTACAAGGGGTTAAGCTGATATTATCATTTTAAAGATTGGGTAATTGCATGTCAAAATTGTGCATTATTCAAATATTGAGTTAGTGATGAAACTTCAAATCAGAATGTTTGTTGAAACGTGCTCCTACATTGTATAAATAACAAGGACAAGAAATACATTAAAGGCATTACCATCAACAGGAAATAACAGGGCACTATTATAATGCCAATGTTCAGCTAAGCTCCTCTCCATTGTAGACATAACCACTCTCTGTAATATATGAAAACAAAGGTACAAAAGATGCCTTGCACAGGGTTTTAAGGACATTAAATTTGTAGTCTACTATATAAACCTTTAAAAAACCATGCCAAAGTCTCAAATCATCCAGGTCTCCAATAAAAGTCCACCCTTGCTCTTCCCAACTACAAGCACATCACATTCTCAACAGGAAAATAGGAGTGGAGATACGAGATCGTGATACATTAGCGTATCTAGACAAGCACGATGGAAAAAATTCAAAGATATGGTCACAATGATCGATGTTCGGTCTTATGGGCGTAGAGTTCGCATACGATGTCCGTTTTCAGCCCATAATATATGCTTTTGGGGTAGCTCGATGAGCCGGATTGAACTAGAAGCCTTGCTATTACTGTTATCATGTTTTAGCCATTTTAAATTTCCTTTTATGATTATTTATGATTTCTTTATTTTAACCGTTAGGTGTCTCATTAATGGTAGCACATCAAGGCGGAATGCGACACATTGGGCATCAAATATAACATAACTTGCATAATCACAAACCAACATCATTAATGACGACAACATGCCCTAGAATCACACTTTACCAATAAAGATAACAAGATAACATTTGATATAATTGTGCTTGTGTTAATACAATCCAAGCCTACAACTTAAAACTTATCTTTACACACAGTGTATCTATATATATAAGATTAGGGATACAGAAAAAGAAAGACAAAATAAGGTATCAATCAGGAAGCAAAAATAAGGAAATTCACAGAAAGCCCTAACATGTAGAATAAATTAAAACATAAACCCTCAAAATCAACCACAATTGTATAAATCACAAAGTAATAGTTAGCTAGGGTTTCTCTATACATACAAAAGGGATGAACGATTCTAATAACTAAGTACTTAAATATTGAAACTGAACAAAAGGAAAGAAACCCATATCCGAATTGATTGAGACCTGAACAATAAACCAAAAGAAAACTTGGAAGAGAGATAGAAAAACTTACACGAAACCAAGATCAATGACACTGCAGGCAACAGCGATATGCAGGAGCTTCGATCGCTAATTGACAGATATGGATTGACGGGAAGAAGGCGATTTATGCAGAGGGTAGTGCAATTTTGATTGGCGGGATTTGGATTTGGCAGGGATTTGGATTCGATGGGAAGAGAGGCAGAGTTGGACGCGCGGGAAGGAGAAGATATGGAAGTGCTGTGTTAATTAGAAAAAGGGTTTGGAAAATTTAGAATAGAAACTAATAAAATAAGATTTTAAAAAAATAATGTTGAAGTGTTAAAAGAGAAATTAATAAAAAAAAATTGCCTAATTAAGATTATCGGTATATATTTGGTGGGAAAAAAATTGCCTAATTAAGATTATGAGTATATATTTGGCGGGAAATTTTCAAGTTAATTTTTAAGATTCAATAACGACAGGATTTTTAATTAATAGTGAGAACTTTAAATACCCGTCGTTAGAAAACTAATTTTACATCACATTTAACGAGAGTATAAATAATCCCTCGCTATAATTATGAAAATTATGTTTTTAACGACGGGATATTTGTCATCTCGTTAATTTTTTCTTGTTAAAAGTCATTTTTTTTGTAGTGTTGACCAATCAAATTGATCATCTTGAGCATGCGGTCTCTCACATTAGTGCCTTTTGCCATCTTGGCCTTGAACAATTGTTTAGAAATCTCATATCTAATTGTTCGCTATGTTCCTCGTAGAGCTCTTGTAGATTCACAATCATACTACGAGGGTCAGTTATGTGCTCATGCTGACATTGGAGCTCATTGGTCATAAATACCAAGATATACGACCTAACCCTCAAGTCTTGATCCGTCATTTCTTTCCATGTAACCCATTCCTCCTCACTATAGCTCTCAGGAAGAGATTCGGGGACATGTTGTTGCAAGACATCAAGAATTTTCTCCATACCCAAAACTAGTTTTAGGTTACGAAGCCAATCTTTGTAGTTTGGTCCCGTTAAAGTATTTTTGTCCAAAAGATGCACGATAAGGTTTGAAAGTGCCATTTTGAAAATGCTGCATAAATAAATAAATGAATGTTAGATTGATTTATCCTGCATAATCCATTTAGCTTCAGTTTCAAACCAAATGGTACCTCCCACTCAATTTTTCAAATCTCACACTTCCCATGGTGGAAAATGCGAATCCCCGAGGGGACTCATGGCAGGTGATCAAGTTCTCTCCTACTTGAATATCCCTTAACACTTTGGTGGTATCTTGGGATACCCACATATTTGACTAGGCAACTCTTGCCTATCACATCTCATGTGAGGTTCAATCCACTGACCCATATGTCACCTATTCCTCAACATTTTAGTTGTATGTTGGAGAGTAACATACATAGACAAGACCCACTTGAAACGTATATGACCTCAACACTTTGGTGGTATGTTATCCATATCTATATGGGCTAACCAACAACATCTCATTATTAGATAGGAAATTCAATCAACCCTCATGGAATGCACGCTCAATACTTTGGTGGTATGTTGGGAACACTCAATCGAGCGGTGAATTCCTACGACGATGAAGGGTCATGACAAATCTTATTTATCATATCTAATATTAGTTTGTACGTTTGGAAAGATTTCGGTCTTAATTTTAAAGGTCTCACTTTGCACATACATTTAAGCTTTCCCTTTATCTATCTCATACATAAATAAACTCATGCATACATAATAAATTCATAATATATTTTCGGAGAATTTTCTCTTTGAGCATGCATTTAAGTTTTCCCTTTATGTATATTATACAGAAATAAACTTCATGCATTCAAAATAAATTCATAATTTATTTTTGAGGTTTCTCTTTGCACATGTATTAAATTTTTCCTTTATGTATCTTGTAATACCCAAGAACTTTGGGTTATTATTTTAAGGGAAAAAAATAGAAATTCGGAGAAAAATGGTATCTAAAAAGCCTGAAAAATTTATCGAATCAGTCAAAGGGAGGGCCCGAGAGCTTAAATGTCTAAAGAAAAAGGAACACCTTTAACGATCATATCGAGACATGATTTTTAAGACCAAAAGAAATCAAATCGGGAACGATTTTCGGTACAGCAAAAAATGCAGCTGCCATTTAGGCTGTAAAAATCAAATCTCTGAAGAAAACTTTCGGGAAGTCAATAGAAGCTTGAGGGGGCCTCGGTTTTTCATGAAGAACAACCCTTCAGTGGTTTCAAGAAGAAATGATTAGGGTTAGAGTCAAAATGAAGAAACAAGCCTAAGTGTAATTTTTCGAAGTTGCCCGAGAGGGGTTAAAATGTCATTTTTTCAAAAAGTTTCAAAAGGGAAATTGAAAGATTTGAACTTGAGGGACTCAAATGCAATATTGGAAAGTTCAAGGGCCAAGTAAAAAGGGGCAAAAAGGTAAAGACCAAAAGTTAAGGGGCCAAAATAAAAAAAAAACTCAAAAATGGCAACCATGGGAAACCGACTAGGCCACGAGGGGCGCCGAAAGCTTCTGGGGTTGCATAGGTAATGGTCAGGGAGGACCAAAGGATGATGATGAGCCGACAATGGCCACCAAGGTGGCCGGAATTTCAAGAAATTCGGCCAAGAAACCTGACCAAAAATTGCAACCTGCAACTCGCTTTTTTTCGGTCGGGGAAGGGTGATTCCACGTCCATCCAGGGGAGGGGGAGACTCCAAAGGCAATGGGCTAAGCGCCATACGAAAATTGGGCTTCAACATCGCCTATAAATAGAGCATGTTGTAGCCAAAAATTTTAAAACTTTGAGCTTGAAATCGAAAACTTTTTAGGTCGAATCAAAGGGCAATGATAGAGGGCTTTTGATCCTTGAGAGTAGTAGAAGCGTTCTGGAGAGTTTGGTGAGCAAAGGAGTCTAATTGAGTGTGTTTTGAAGCTCTTCGAAGAAGCAAGGCGGACGGTTCGGTTGAGACTTCGAGCTTCCAGTTGACCGACTTTCGAGCCTCCTTTCGAGCTGATTTAGGTACCATTGGGATCGATTTGGGCTGGGCTTCGTCGTGGTGTAAAAATCTCATTTTTCTAGCAAGCCATCACCAAAGAAAATGACCGGCGCGTGGGCCCCACGCGCCAGTCTCACATGCCCTACCACGCGCCAGCGCGTATGACCTTGTTATTTTCTGCAATTTTTTTTAAAATGTTTAGAAAAATATTTTATAAATTCCTATGTAAAAATATTTTGAAAGCAGTGATGTAGGTATTTAATTTGGTTTATTGAAGAGAAATAATTGAAGAAAATTAGAGAAAAAGGTAAGAAAATTAAATAAAAATATGTTTTATTGATTATTTAAGTAATTATCTTGCCTAGGGTGCTTTTGGAATTGAGGTGAAACATTTTGGTGCAAATTTCAAAGTTGGCATGCAAATCAAGGCAGTTTGCACACTTTTTGAGGTATCCCAATTTTTGTGAAAGGTGAGTGGTTTTACCCCCAAAATCCATATTCGATGTGATTATCTTCCTGTGCATGATAATTACATATGTTATTAGCAATTTCGTCATATTTGTTCATATACCGTTGCATGGAAAGTTGTGACACTTGCATGGCATGATATTATCATCATATTGAAACTCGTGCATGGGGTTGGGATGTTTCCCTAAGAGTGTAGCCGAAATTCCTCGAGGGCAACTGATGGAACAACGTTAGGGTTATCCTGCAAAGGTTCGAGATATTGCCTAAGGTTCCGTGTCGGGCTAGTAGGCCAGTTCTGTGTCGGGCTAGTAGGCTAAGGAAGTTACACTAAGGGTATCTGCTTATAAATGTCCATACATCACTCATTTATTCATACTTGTCTAACCCTCACTTAGAAGATTTCATCTTTTAATATTGGACTATGTCCCTGGAATATTCCACATTCTTGGCGAGGCAAGCGGCCGGAAGGGCAAGGAGATGATTGAGGCCTGATCGCGACAGAAATTATGTAGGTCCCATGTGGGGCCATACCATATGTTTCATTCGGCTATATTATTTAGATTTTAAATAAATGTGTTGGGTAAATGATGTTGATGAACCTAGGTTATGTTTTCGAGGTTTCATGCAGGTTCTGATTTTGCTTCCGCTTATGTTTAAATTATATCATTCATTTACTATGTTTGGGAGTGTTATTAAATAAAAGTTATGTTGAGGATTTATTGCCAATTTATGTTCAAAAAAAAAAATCCTAGGATATATTAATGCCTTGGAAGGCGGGGTGTTACATATCTCATACACAAATAAATTTAAGCATACATAGTGGGGTGATCATGGACTTTTAGCTAATTGATTAAATCCAAGCCTCTGGACTTAATCAATAGTGTCAATAAGGGATCAAACATAAAGCGGTTAGCACCCATCTTGTAACATCCCGTATCGAGTGATAGGAAGGACCGGAATAATTTACCCTGATGGAACTACGCAAACTTCCTAGAGGGTCACCCATCATTGAACTTCCCCAGCTCAAGCAAGCTTAACTTGAGAGTTCTTTGCCTACATTCAACCCAAAAGCTATCCAGTTAGTATTGTTTCCTTCTTTACTTATCCTCGATATATATTACCATTCTTTGGGCTCTTGGGGTATTACATTCTTCCCCTATTGAGCACATGACGTCCTTGTCATGCGACCTTACAATTGGTCCCAGCTCTCCCCTATCTAGTCCCCAACCTTTGGCTAGTACACGGTCCCAACACAGGGCCCGGGTCGGCTCTAATACCACCTGTAACATCCTGTATCGAGCAATAAGAAGGACCGGAACAACTTACTCTGATGGGCCTACGCGAACTTCCCAGGGGGTCACCCATCCTTAAACTTCCCCAGCTTAAGCACGCTTAACCCGAGAGTTTTTTGCCTACATTCAGCCCAAAAGATATTTAACTGGTGTTATTTCTTTCCTTACCTATCCTCGATATTTATTAACCTTCTCTAGGCTTTCGGGGTATTACACATCTCATGGAAAATCTCATTGCCACCTTCTTATTCCTTGGGTCACCAACTCTTGATGGCTCCTTCATTTTACAAGAAATTTGTACTATACATTTTTCCTACGAAAATGAAATTACAAGGAAACTTATGTTTCATTACATTCCCAAAAACAGAATGAAAAATATTATTTTACAAACCAATGAATATTTGTAACGCACATTCATTCATACATACACTCACATTGCATAAGTCCATAATCACCCTCCCAATTCAATCTCATTAAATATTATGGTGATTTTGATTAATATCCTTATCAATGCAATATGCATCATTTTTTAGGTCATTGATATCTTATATCATGAGCATTAATCGATTTTGTATCATAGCAATTATATTGCATAAAAACAGAAATTGAAAAAATCGATCGACAGTTACAAGTCATATTGTCGATCATTTTTGGGTTCTACTCCAAACGGTCGACAGCTTCAAGATGGCTATCGACCGTTTTTGGGCTTTGCTTAAAACGGTCAACAGTTCTTCCAATCAGTCAACAGTTAGCCAAGGCAAAAGCCTAGAATTGTCGACTGACAGTTGCTGGTTGTCGACCGGCAGATTCCAAATCTGCAAAACAGAGACATATTCCAACCTGAAACACATACACATTGCACTAACAACTGCATAAGACATGAAAACGAGTTGAGGCTCAGATACCATTGATGAGGAATGCCATGATTAGGTGTACCAATGCAAGGGTTTAAGCGACTCACCATGATTAAGTGTACTAATACATCTACTCACATGTATACAATATACATCTCATGGATTATGACATGTGACTCACCATCCTTTATCATTAGCATCTTATACTAATCAAATATAGTATTTCATGTGCCATTTCATACTCAACTAATCATAGTCTCCTTCTGAGAAGTCTAAAAATTAGGAATTATCATTAAGATATCCTTAATACAAAAGTCCTTAGTCACATATTCTTAACACTTAAGAATAAGACATTTAATAGGAAATTTAGCAACTCATTCATATATAATGATTGGAGAAGTATGAATGAAGATATGACCTTAAAATATGAAAACATATATCTATATAATAAAACAGAACGATTTTTGAAAATGTCTAATGTACATTTTGATCCTATGGCAGAGATAAATTTTGAATGTTAATCAATGGCTGAGATCAAATACCTACATATTTTTCTCCCCAAAACCATCCCATCCTCCATCACTACCTCTCTATCTCCCTCTCTTTCTCTCTCTTATTGACCCACCCACTCACTCCCTCACTCACTGTCTCTCTTTCTCTCTCTCACGAACCCCTACCCACGCTATTGCCCGCCCCCATGTCGCCCCCAAACACACACATACATACACACACACACACACATACCCGCATACATATATATACACACACACATACGCATACATATATATACACACACAAGCATACACACACATAGAAAAAAAGAAAGGAGAAGCAGGAGGAAGAGGAAGATGGGAAGGAAAAAAGAAAATAAAGAAAGAAAAGAAAAAAAAGGGAAAAAGAAAAGAAAATATAAATATAGAAAAAAAAAAAAGTTTCGGTCGTGCATGAAAGAGAAGTAGGAGGAAGAAGAAGATGGGAAGGAAAAAATAAAATAAAGAAAAAAAAGGAGAAAAAAATATAAAATATGAAAAAAAAAGGAAAAAATTGGCGGAAATAGCATTGTTGATGGGTGGGTTTTGGCACAAGGGAGGCAGCCAAAGAGACGACGCGAGTATGAGCATTTGCTGGTTTCACCTCCAGATTGATTGATGTAAAAATAATTATTTTTGAATTATTTAAATCTTTAGTTAGTGTTATTTTGAAATTGTTGATGAGTGGGTTTTGCAAGTCGGTCCCTTCCCGTTTATCTAGAAAAATACTTTTAGATAAAATATTTAAAGTTAGAAACATTAATCGATATTTAAAGTTTAAAGTAAAATTAAAAACATTACACTTATAATATTTTTAGATAAAATATTTAAAGTTAGAAGCATTAATAGAAAGTAAAAAAAATAGATAAAGTTACCTTAATCAATATTTAAAATTAAAAACATTACACTTATAATTTGTGTTTATTTACATATGCATGTTAATAAGATAAAATTATAATTATAATGTGTCTACTCGATCACTATAAAATAAAGAGTATCATTGACTGCGATTTTTTTTTTTAATTTTTCTTAAAGAGTATCATTATAAATATTCTAATTTTAAAAGCATTTAATACTTAATTTTTAAGTATTCTAAATATCAACAGTGTAAGTTTTGAAATATTATGCAAGTTTTAAATAAAAAAAATAACACCAGTGTAAGTTTTAATGTATAAGAATTTGACATTTAGAATTTAACATGGATGGTCTAAAAGAAATAAAAATATCTTTTTTAAATCATTGATGATCAAATACTGATTTTAGTGTAAAACTTTATTTAAAGTAGGAAGTTTAATTCAAAATTTAATATTTTTATTTTTAGGTGTTGAATCTTTGATATTTAAAGAAATGTGAAATTGGTTAATCTATCCTAATGAGTTGCAAATATTCAAAAAGAATTCATTTTTTCAATTCTATTTTTATTTTATTAATTTTACTTTTAAAATCTTTTTTAAATTAAAATAATATAAGAATCAAAGAGTTCCTAACCACGCATGGTCGGAGAATCCAAGATTTGGGAACACAAGGGTTCTCGACCACTCATGATCAAGAATACAAGGTTCTCCAACCCCGAATCGGGGTCCCCCTACCCGTTGATGGCCGTGGCCATGGCGACCAACGATGACTGATATGTATTATTTGATATTTAATTTTTAATTTAATTTGTTCAAATTGTAGAGCACTTACTGATATGTTTTATTATATAGATTTAGTAATTTTTTTGTAATAAAACTTTAACAAGTATGCAATAACTTTAATTTTTTGTTTTTGTTCAATGTTTACAATTTTTTTTTTACTTATATTTTTATTTGCAATATTAGTGAACATTATAAATCTTATATGTTTAAGTTTTGTAGAGTGTTTAATACAAACAAAATTATTACAACATAATACATATAAATTATAACTACATTTTAATCTTAATATTATTTATACCGTGCCTTTAGGCACAGGTATACGCTAGTTTTATTACATAATGCAAAAATTACATCATTAGTCCCTTAATGATAAATGTCAAATACCATCTAAATCTAATATTAGGGCACCAACACTAATATCTTTATCATATAGGAGCATTAAATGCTCTGATGCAAATGATAGAAAGATGAGTGAGAGAGGGTGAGGCATGCATGGAAATTAGCAGAGAGTAGGAGAGGATATGATGGAGTTTTGGTGGATTAAGGCGTCACGCATGCTTCTTCTTTTCTTCTTCTTCTTCTTCTCTCCATCTTCTCTCTTCTTTTTCTTCCTTTGCTCACACCTGCTTGTTGTCTATAACACCTCATTTTTCCCAACTATGGCATTAACCTGAGATTTCGAGAATATATATTTTCTCACTCATACACTCAACATAAATCATTCCGCAACAATCTTGTTTTACCTTTTCAGCATATTAAACTTAATAATTAATAAGTTAAGACAAGTAACATCATCATAAATGCAGAAGTAAGATCGAAACCTCAAATGATACATAACCTTAAATTCCTTTTATAACCAAGTAACTGTATCGATGTTTCACATGATGTTATCAAAATAATACATAACATCTAGATATCTCAAACATAGACAAAAAGACCTACAAAAGATCTAATATAGCCGTTACATCTCGATCACCTCTTTTCCCTTGACGTCGCTGCTTTTACTTGAAACGTTTGAATATTCTAAGGACAAAGTCCAAATTAGATGTTGAATTATCTAAGTGAAAGTTCAAAATATTTTCATGAATAAATGCAAGACCATGAACAAACTGACATATCTCGACATGTCCCAGCCCAAGAGAATTTCATATCGCGCTTAACCCATACCACAGGGAAAGAGTAATCTCTCTGAAGGCAACACAACTGCATCAACACATTGGCATAACACACAGTCCTGACTTAACAGGGCAACATCAATGCCTCTCCCTGTCATAACAAAAAACTATCGTTAATACTTCTGACATGGAAAGGTCAACATCAACATAAGAACCCAGGGAATCACCCCACTATCATGTCAGGGATTACGTTTCCACTCAAAAGCATTCTGGATCATGTCAACACAAACCCTGGCCACAAGATGATCATATCAACACTATCCCTAAGAAACCACGTCACCCTCGGAAATAATGCTATCACTCAAAGGAACCTGGGGTGGTGTCCACTCTCAACCCCGCCACTTAAGTTGATACGGGGTGGTGTCCACTCTCAGCCCCGCCACTTGTGGTTCATCGAGGGTGGTGTCCATTCTCAACTCCACCACAAGTGAGTATTAATCCTTGGCACACATCCTTAGTGCTATCACTCAAGTACCACAACACAGGTTGATAACCCACATGCCACATGGACAACACACAAACATGCCAATGTCACATACCATGATTCGATGCATCATATAAAACAACATTTCAATGTACACAATTTATCGCACAAAATTCAATGCACATGTATAAAATATTTTGGGACGAACCTCCCATATGAAAATAACCATTCATAGGTTAAATCATTCATATGCAACAAAACCATTTGCATGAAACCAAATCAAGTATAAGAACACTCACAATTCAAAACCATTTGTATAAAACAAGCCAAGTTTTGATAGTAAAACTACTCACCTCAAACGTATCTCAAAACCCCTCGATTCTTGTGCTTAACTTTAATTTTCATGTCAGGCCTTAATAATTGTACTAACACTTAATTCTAAGCTTCAATGTACCCTAGCCATCATATTTATTCAAAGACTTATCAACACTTATTTTTTCATAATTTTCTCTATTTTCTTCTTATTTTTCCCCGATAATTTCAAAATAAATACCTTCTCAAACATTTTCTCAAATTTTCCAACACCATAATTCATAAAATAATTTCCTTTAAATTCTAAAAAAAATTCAAACTTGTCTCGGACTTCACTCGCCCTCACGCGCTGACGCGTGTGTTGTACGTGTATTGCATGCAGGTCATCTTCTACGGTGAACCTCTCGTCGACTGGCGACCAAAAAACCTTCAATGGTGGTTTTTCTCTTACCTCTTGAAGCTGCTCCTCATGTTGATCTCTTTAGCACCCTTGGATGCCTGAAAAAATCACTGAAAACCCTTCAAAAACTTCCTTGAAAGCTCGTATCCGGTGAAGCTTGAAAACTTCGGTAATCCCTCGGAACTTACTCAAACTTGCACTAAAATACTTCAAAATCTCCAAAAATGCTCCCCAAAACACGAGGAACAAAAAGCCCTTTATCAAATCTCCCAAAAACACTCCAACACTTAAGCAATTTGAAGTAGAAAACTTGGAAACCCCCGGCCCCTATTTATAGCAAAACCTAGCCTCTCTTCGGCCAATCAACGGGCAGAACTTGGTCCCCAAGCTTCCTAGGCCCCTAAGGACCTACCCAAGCATGACCTCGCCCGTCCCATGGCCGAAAAAGCTAACCCTCATTCCTTTGAGAAAATTCCTTGAAAATCTCAAACCGATTTATCTCTGAAGATCCCAAATCAAATCGCGTTAATTGGCCCCAATCATTTTTTATAAACAACCGGATCTCAAAACTTCCAAGGACTCTTTATCAAATAATACTTTAAACCTCAAATAACGATTCAGGTTCTCATGCGATGCACAAGGCATAACTTATTCACGTGCTTCTTCTCACGGACTTTCGAATCCTCAAACTCACTTGCCACACTAAACCGTAGGTACAAATTTTGTCACTTAAGTCTCTCAACAATGCTGGTGATCACGTCACCGCATAGGTAACACTTATACATTAAGTTTACCATGTCCATTTCACACGTCGAATAGCTCTTACTATGAAACCCAACCATATCCTCGAGGTAATTACAAACACGACCTGATCATGATCTCAAATCCTAGGGTTCTCGATCTACACATCTTATTTCTGAGACACTAAATGTTCCTCGAAAACACTTATCATTCGATCCTAACTCAATAGCTAGGCTATGTCGCATCAAACAAACTATCCATGACTCGATCAATCTTGATAACTACTAGTTTTCCGATGCTTCATTCTGCATAAATATTTCGACTAATGACCTCAAATCAACAGTCTCTTAATCTCTTGGATCCATAATCATGGTTACTGAGTCAACCTTACACTCGAATCATATCATCAAATCCTAACTTCAATAGCTAAGTCAATCCGACCAGCTTTTCTATCACTTAACAAGGTTAGATCCTCAATCAATAACCTCTATGACTTTAACCGACAATCCCCAAATCTCTAAATAGGGATTTCATTCTACGAACCATTAGTTTCTTTCTTTCCCTTAAGTCTCCACTCGAGGTTTCTACTAATTGACTCTAACTGTACCAGATCACCCTAAGTCTCCAAATTGCTATTTCATAAATCTCCAAATGGGCTAAGCTGTGAGAATCCTCAATTGAAATAACAATTAATTTACAAGTCAAACTTTTCTAGGTCTCCAATTATCAATTCTCTCTGATACCAATTGAGACGCCCTGTTTTCCGAGCGTGTTAAAACTCAGGACAATTTTGGGATAATTTTTTTTTTCTTAAAAACCATTGCTAAATCACATCACTCCTTAAATATATCCCAAAAGCTCCAGTCATTCATCTCCAAGGAGAATCATTATAAATACTAAATGCGGAAACTAAAATCGAACCTAACATCATAACATTAATCATAATTCAGTGCTTACATCACGGGAACACAAATTTCTCAACATGTCTTAATACATAACATAAGTTTTCAACTAACATTAACCATAAATAGGGTTCTACATCATCATTCCTCAAAACGTTCAGAATTCGAAGTAATAGAATTTAAATACATAAGCTACATAACATACATTCAACTGATCATACAACTCATCATGCACTTTGCTAAGTGTCGTTTCATGCCTCATTCATCCTCGTTTCTACTACAATCTCCATCTGGAACGTTTGAATATTCCAGGGGCAAAGCCAAAGTTAGATGATGAATCATCTAAGTAAGGGAAACAAAACATTTAATGCTCGTGTATGTATGCAATGCACATAACATCATAACTCTCATATTTGGGTCGACTGCACCTTAAGATTACCCGCCATTTTTCCAGTCTCCCTGCTAGACCGGGGTGTATGGGTGCACCCTTGACAAAATAACAGATCCAGTACATAATCCCAAACCCATGCAACGTATAACCGTGAATCTCATCATGCTCATATGCATATTTCATAAATCAAAACATATAAAATGTAATCTACATGACATACTCATAACAAGGCATGACAACATGATAAGATCTTAACACTTGGTCCAATTGAGAAATACCACTTACCTTTTCAAGCTTATCGAGCTATCTCGATATTCGCACCTGTCTTGAAATTCGTGTATCGCCTCGATTTGCGTGCCAACCTCAAAATTTGCACAAGTCACTTCAATTTAAGCCTCAAATCATCCTAATCACCATATTTGATTAAAAAAGCATTAAAACCTATTTTTCATAATTTCTTACATTTTCTTTATTTTTCTCTCTATTTATGCTTATTTTTCCTCAATAAATTCAAACTAAATATTTCTCTAATATTTAACTATGAAAATTCATAAAATAATATTCTTGAATTTTTTAAATTTTCTAGGGAATTTTACTTACCTTAACTTAGCTTCTTTGGCTTCCTCGGTATGCGTGTCATATCCTCGAAACGTGTGTCCAATCAATTTTCATGCCAAAATTTCTGAAATATTAATAAATCTCAATTTCCTATTTTTTTAGGATTTTCTAGCATTTTTTCGAGATTTTTCTCCTATTTTTCTTTTTCTTTTTCCTTTTCCTTTTTCTTTTCTTTTCTTTTTCTTTTTTTTTTTTTCTTTTCCTTCTCCTATTCATCTTCTTCCTCACATGCCTCCTGCGCGACCTGCTCCTACGCGAGCTGCAATGCCCGCGCGCACCGGCCCGCTGGCCCTCCACCAACCATCGTGATCAACATTTCCGACCTCGTCGACCACCGCGAAACCCCCGGCCGCTGCGCTGCATCGCCTCCTCGTCACGCGCCCGCTGCTGCCCTGCTCGAGCGTCTGCTGTCGCGACAGCCATGGCTGCATCTGGCCGCGGCCTCGCCTTGGCCTCCAGCTGCTTCCAGCCTTTATCACGCCTCCAACAGCCTCGCACCTCGCTTTCAGCCACTCTCAGCCATCAATGAGCTGCCATGGCCGCTTGGAGCTTGCGGCTGCTTCCCTCGACCATTGCTCTCAAGCTCCATCTCTCTCTCTTTCTCGATCTTGCCCTCTCTCCCTCCTAGCTCTCGGCCATTGCTCTCAAGCTCCCTCTCTCTCTCTCGGCTTCTCTCACAGCTCTCGGCCCTCTGCCTCTTCACACACACACACACACATCATATATGTGTATATATATATATATATATTACATTACATAATCAAATAATTGCAACCAATCTCTAATCCTTATCCTTATGTCCAATATCCCATCCTAATGCCTTGATTGGTTGTCCCTTAATTACAGCAAATTTCAAATTTCACACGTGAATGTCATCTGTGGTGTCTGCCCTCCATTATACACACACACACACACACACATATATATATATATATTACACTCATATACATATGAGAAAATACACATCTAATTCTCATATTTCATCCTTATTATCTTTGAGAATTTCTTAATTTGCAAATACACCCTCAAACGTCCAATAAATTTGCATTACGATACAATAAATCCAAAATTAATAATTCAAGATTTACTCGATAAGGACAATTTCATTCATACGCCATCATCGGACCTTTGTTTCGTTCCAAAACTACTCCAGGGTTGATCCTTACGAAAAATCGGAGCCCCCTTAAGGTTTCATTGACTTCCCGAGAGTCTCTTATGACGATTCGATTTTTCAGTCTGAATCGAAGCTGTATTTTAGCTGTACCGAAAACAGTTTCCGATTCAATTTCTTTCGATGCTAAAAGTCATGTCTCGAGACGAAATTTGATACTATATCATTTTCCTTTGATATCTAAGTTCCAGGGCACTCCCTTCAATTGATTCGGCGACTTATTTTACTATTAACCTACTTTTCGATATTTTAAAGTCATCTAACTTGCCTAGAAATCTTATGCCGAAACGGGATATTACACCTTATGACAATTTAATTTTTCAAGCTGAATCATAATTGTTCTGAAAACTATCTCTGACCTGATTTCTTTCGATGTCGTAAATCTTGCCTCGAACTGCTTGTCAACCCCACATCATTTTTCTTAGATATTTATGCTTCAGGGCATTCCCCGCAATTAATTTGGTCACTCACAATATTGAGAATTTACGCTAAAGCCCCAAAGTTTTAAAAAATTCTACTTACGCCCTAATAAAATTTATGCTTAAGTTCTTAAGAAATTCTCAGGTGCTATATTATCTGTCTTCTTCTTCTTCCTCTTAAGCTGCGGCTTCTTCCAGTTCTTGCTCCAAGACAAACCGATGCAGATCCCATCTTCTTCTTCTCCCCATAGAAAGACTATTGGATAGCCAAGAAGCAACCAAAGATGAGACCTCATATGACTTCTGGTCATCTCTATCAAGAAAGTCCAAGCATGACTCTATTGGAGGGTTCCGTGGCGACTTGGGCATGGATTGACTAGGTCCTCTATACTTGCGGATTAGGGCTAGTCACTCGTGTGCTTGAAGAGACGAGGAGGCTTGCTAGACATAAAGAAGAGGTGGCTATCACGTAGGCAATCGACACCAAACTCCATCCAAAAAGTATACTAAAAAACCTCTATGGTGTGGGTTTTCTATTTTGCATGTGGTTGATAGATACTGAGTCTTGGAAGATTGATTTTGGTTTCTGATGTATATGTTTTATGCTTCTGTTGTGCTATTTTTCTATTGAAAAATACTTTGAAAATAAAACTCTTGCATAGATCCACATTGGGTAGGTGTTTTTGGCACGCCTTAGGCCATTGTCTTTAAGTGGTATTAGAGTCTCGGCTC
This sequence comes from Diospyros lotus, assembly GCF_014633365.1. NCBI lineage: Eukaryota > Viridiplantae > Streptophyta > Magnoliopsida > Ericales > Ebenaceae > Diospyros > Diospyros lotus. The sequence continues at coordinate 26,251,701 of NC_068342.1, forward strand.
AATTTTATCATCCCGTGCTTGTGTTTTGTGTGTATATTTTCAGACATATTTTGTATTCTGTTTTGTTGCAGGTTGCACAAATTGTTAACCGTTGCATCCAAACAATCGATCAGTCTGTGTTTGATAAAAGAAGTCGGTAAACAGTATCTTTTGGATCTATCAACCACTCCAAGAGACCTAGAAAATTAGTCGACTAATTTTGGATATTATCGACCATTTCAGGATCAACCAACCAAAACAATCGACTAGTATGACAATCTTTTAGTTTGTTGACCACTTGGTTTTAAATTTATAAATTCTAATTTACAAAGCAATATTATCATTTAATGACAGATTTAGCGTGAAACTAAGTTTGGCTAAATAGATAAATAATTAATCTTACAACATGTTTAGAGATATATCTATGAATACATTTGTATTAAATTATTAATCACTATCTCTAAAAGTTTACATCTTTATTATTTTTATTATTATTATCATTATTATTATTATTATTATTATTATTTTACTTTCAATGAATTTTAATCCCTAACTTTAAATTTTATGATGAAATTAGATACAAATATTATAAAAACTTAATACAAGTATTATCTTTTTCCATGTTTTCTTCTGGGGGTATATCAAACTCAAAAGAAGCAGTTTTTCTTATTTTTAGGTCCCATGGGGATGGGGATTAGAAATAATTTCATGAATTGGCCTTGAATTTGGCATTTTCCTGGGCGTGACGTCCCCTTTTTGCAAAGCCTGAAACCACCAAACACGATGGGTTTTTGCTGGGGGCAACAATTTCACCAACAAATAGAAGCCTTGTCCCACATCGTCCATTGACATCCGGAAAATTTTCTTTATAATAGACGACTAAGGGGGACACATCACGCCGAGCTAGGTTGCGTTAGCTTGTGACCCAAGTGGGGGCATTAGAGTGGCTGGACAATGGTTTGATCCATCGTGGCAGGGCCTGCAGGCTGCAGTAGCCGGTCTGCCCAGTCCAAGTAGGGAGCTGGGTCATGCGGCCCGGGCGAATGCCTCGAGCCTCGTGACTCCTAGAGAGGAGGGCAAAGCGTGAGGCTGGCTTCACAGAGCAGCGACAACTTCCCGCTCTCGACAGTGGACGGATAACAAGCCGGCGCACTCTCGGTCCATATTGCCCACTTGCGTCCTCTCAATTGAACAGCCACTTTTGCCTTTTAATTTGTACTACAGACTGACCTTTCCAACCGATAAGCCTAAACTTTAATTTTTATTGTAATTCAATTCATATTTTAATTTTTCATCAAATTTTTGTTAAAAAAAAATAATATAATATACATTAGTATAAACTCAAAAAGCACTTAATTTTAAAATTAGTATAAACACCACAATCAAATAATTTTGAAATTTTTTTATTGTGCTATTTTTATTAACACCAAAAATGAAAGGAGAGATTGAGTTATAACAAAAAATTAAAACTTAGTGACAATGATGAATAAAAAAAAAAATACAATAACTAATTAATTTAGTATGAAATATAAAGTTAAAAAAATTCAGAGTGTAATTTGCTAAGAAAAAGAATATGACCGGACTTTTATTTTGAAAAAGAAATATGCAAACGTTTAGTACTCTTTTATAGTAACAAAAAGAGCTAGCATAATGGTATCGCCGAGTGCTTTAACGAACTTTGCACCTCCTTTTTCCCAGATGCTTGTGCTTATTCTCATAGCCTTGTTAAAATGCAACATTTTCACGTGTCTAAGATGCCATGGATTAGATGGCGATGGCGGCATCATCCACCTATAAGCTCAGTCAATAATCAACAAATGCTCAATTTGGTCTTGTATTATCTATTGTTATTATTTTGATTTTGTTGCCTAACTAATTACTCAAGACTTGATCTCTTGGAATATTTACTTTTGAAGGTGATGATTGATTTTCTGAAGTGGTAGCCGCACGCTCCATTCTTGCCTCTCCGAAGGTACCTGCAATGGAGACGGGGACTTGCTCCCCCGGTCGATCTCCGATGATCAAGTTAGTTCTCTCAATCTAGGATTAATCGTCCCTTTTAAACTATATCATCCAGAAGAGGATAAGAAGAATCTCCCACCTTTTTCTTTTACCTTTTCTCGGGAGAGGGATCATGGAGGGATCTTCGGGATCTCCCTTCCGCCTTCTTCGAAACTTTCCCGATAAGGATTTCGCGATAATATCCGTCTCCGAGGAGTTCGGGATAACTGTTGCCTCCGTGACCTTCGGTGGGTTAGCTTGTTCCTGAGGCCTCGGAGATTTCTTTACTAAGTGCCTATACGATTGACGTGGCGATGCTTGTCTGCCATGTATCTTCTGACCGCCACTAGGTACCCGTCTTGGCGTAATTATGGGACCGAGGGCGTTCTCCTCATCACTTGCCCCCCCACTCCTTGAGCTCTTCGGCTTGAAGGGCTCGAGGAGTAGTAAAGCTCCTGAGGCTCTTCCATCTAACTTCTTCTTTTCCTTTCTTCTTTTTTTGCGTGTCTGGCGGGCGCGAAAATCGATTGGTTTTGACGGTGGTATCCCTTCCCTATGCGTTGTCCGAGGCCTTTTCGTCTTTCGAGCTCTATCAATGCGGGGTGATCAATGCTCATTATTGCTTGCCCTTTGGTCTCTTATTCCCACAGCTTAAACTTTTAAAATGGAAACTCCTCACCCCCTCTACTTCTCTTTTCGCACGACTTTCCTTCAGTTTTAGCTTTTCTTGTGTCGGCAAGCATTTTCCACTTCTTCCGCCTCTCTTTCTTCTAGCTCTTTGCCATGGCGATAATTGGTTCTAGGAGGTTTAATCCCGCCGGCGCAGAACTTATTGAGTGGGAAAAACACCTTGCTGCCTCCATTCCATGCCAATGGATGAGCCTGACGGAATGCCAACAGTTCAAAGAAAAGTACAACGTCCCCGAAGAGTGGGAGGTAGAGTTTAATAGCCATTTACGAGCGTGTCATCCTGTCGCCGACCGCCTCTGCATTTACAAGTGTGCTTTTGACAGGGGCTTTCGGCTTCCTCCCCGAAGAAGAGTGATGTCCTTACTTCAACATCTTACCATCGCTCCCGCCCAGCTGTCCCCCTTCGGATGGCGATACCTGATGGGGTTCCTCCTTATTTGTCATTCTGGCAAAATTGAGCCAACCGGGGACCTCTTCGACTACTTCTTCACGACCAATCGCGACCCCGGATGGTGGATCTCCATCTCCCCTCGGATCGTGAAAGATGGTCGTCTCCTCGCCTGCAAGGGGTACTCCGGACTTGAGATTTCTGCCTCGACTCTCATGCAGTCTGGCGGGTCGAAAGATTCTGATGATTGGAAAGAGCGCTTCGTCTTCGTCCGCCCCAGGCCATCCGGCTCTTCTCAAGAAATCTGGTCTGTCTGCAACGAGTGGACTCTAGATACTAAGCACAAACGTCCGAGCGTCGAGACCATTGAAGATTTCGCCTGCCGACTTATGAAGAACAGTCGGAACTGGGAAGAATGATGGCTTTCCAATCCCAGCCTTACCCAAGCGGGTTTGGACGGCGAGAACTGTGAGCTCTTTTTCTATCATCTTTTTCTTTACTCTCTCTTCTTCCTTTGTCTGTATTTGATTTTCGTTGTTATCTCTTTCTTAGTTGAAGAGGTCTGGGAGATATCGTATTCTACTATCACCAGAGGAATAATTTTGGACTTCCCTGGGAGTAAGGGCCCCTCGGCTTCTCCCAGCAACCAGAGAGTGTTGGAGAGGGCTGCACCTCCCGAGCGAGTTCCAAAGAGCAAGAAGAGTAATAAAAAAAACTCAATACCTTCCAGGTCACGAAGAGCGGTGGAGGAAGATCCCCGGACCTTCCAAGAGGCTTCCAAGAGGGGCGTTGCTGGGGGTTCGGGGGACCCATCTTCCCAGTTCCTCACTTCTCAGACCAGAGACTCTCCGAACGCGCGGCGGGAAGCCTCCACCATGCCTGCGCCCTCGTCGATCTCTCACGAAGATGATTTAGCGACCATCGCACAGGTGCTTGCTGTAGCTCTCGCAGAGGCCCAGAAAAGACAAACCTTGGCAGGTACGGAGTCTAGTGCTACGTCTCCTAGCATCCCTATCAGTTCAGTTTTTAAACGAATTTTAACGCCATTAGCACCAGCGGGGCATTCAGAATTGACGGGGGAGGCTTCGCTGGAGGAGGCTTCGGCGTTGTCGACGAAGGAGATATTAGCACGCCGGACGAAGCGTCGTAGGATGGAGGCCACCTCCCCGGCTGCTACTCCCTCCGAGCCTCCAGCTCCTAAAGCCACCAATGTTCCCTCAACAGCTTTAATCCTACCGGGGACCCTACGAACTCCGAACGAAACCGACTATTGCGCCGAGATTCTGAGGGTGCGATTGTGCTCCTTTCTCTTTTGACTTTTCCCTTTTTCTATGCGAGTAGGTCTTAATCTATATTCTATTTTCACTTCCTCAGAACCTTACAGAGTTCCAAGGTTTGGTCTCTCAGCGAGAATCCGAACTTCGAGCCCGGATTATTTCCCTAGAGTCTGAGGTCGAAAGGCTTCGGGGCTTGAGTCTTTTTCCTCCCAACTGTCGAGTCTCGAGCACCGTGTTCATATTTTAACTAAGTCTGTTGAGCTGGCGCAAGAAGATGCCCGACTTGCGAACGAAGCTGAAGCTCAAGTGCGCGAGGATTTGGAGTTGGTCCAAAAAAACATGCTTGAGGCTAATCAGGCCAATTCCCGGCTTGGGGAGGAACTGGACGCCACTAAGGGTGTTAATCACCAGCTTCAGGAGGATATAAAAAGACTTACTCTAGAGCTGAAGGAAGCCAAGAAGGGACAGGTCGAAGCGTTGGAGTCTTATTCTCGGTGCAAAGAAGACCTTCGCACTGCTCATGTCCAACTCCAATCCGCCCTCAAGGATGCCCAAGTGGCTTTTTAAAATGGTCGCGAGGATTTTCGAAGTTCCGAAGCTTATGCCGTGGAACTAGAAGGAGTTCCTCGGGGCGGGTTCGAGCATATGAGGAAACTCATCAAAGAGCGCTTCCCGAACCTGGATGTAGACTCCATCCCCTTCGACGTTGTTGCCGCCTTGTCCTCTTTAGAGTAGACATTTTTGTATTCAAACCTGCTGTCGTAATAATAAAAGTGTTAGATTTTTTCGCACAATTTTCTTTTGCTACCGCCTTTTTGTTGCCTTATTTCCTTTGCTTTTTGTCGAAAACAAGAAAAGGTCGTTTGGTTTTTGTCAAAAACAAGAAAAGGCCGTTTGGGATCAGGCTTGATCCTTCCTTTTTGCCACCCCTGCTTATCGCAGGACTTGGTCTTTGTCGCTTGTTCAAAAGGGCTCGGCTCCGGCCCCCTAAGGATCACGCCTGATCCCCGTAACGTCCTTGAGGGGTTGAGTCGTATCTAATCCTTTTATCTTAAGCCTTTCGAGGATCATATCTGATCCCTTGTCTTTGCCGGGGGTTCGGACCCTCCGAGGATCACATCTGATCCTTTGCTTTTGCCGGGGGTTTGGACCCCCCGAGGATCACATCTGATCCTTTGTTTTTGTCGGGGGTTCGGACCCCCCAAGGATCACATCTGATCCTTTGTTTTTGTCGGGGGTTCAGACCCCCCGAGGATCACATCTGATCCTTTGTTATTATTGAGGGGTCTAGCCCCATTGAGGGTATGTCAAATCCTTCCTTTTGCTCTGATGTGCCTTCCCAGGTCTTTGGAAATGATGAGTTTTTACGCATAGGAGAAAAAATGAATTTATTCTTGGATAGCATACGCGAATTTATTCTTGGATAGCATACGCAAAGCAACAAGGAAAAAATGCCAAGATATGTAATGGAAAATTATTAGTAACAGATCATATGAAGATAATAAAGAGTTATCACTGATAGAACTTTCTCAAGTTCTGCACGTTCCATGCGTTTTTCACCGGTGCACCCTCGAGGGTCTGTAGTTTGTATGCCCCCGGGCTGAGAACCTCTGTTACTTTGTAAGGACCTTCCCAATTTGGTGTTAACATATCTGTTTCTCGGGCTCCCTGAACATCTGCTCGCCTTAATACCAAATCTCCTGGTAGAAAATTTCGTGCTCTTACTCGTCGATTGTAATATCTCTCTATGCGCTGATTATAAGCAGCTTGTCGAATCCTCGCTTGATCACGAAATTCATCAAGGAGGTCTAGGTTGTCCCTCAAACTTTGCTCATTGGATTCAGGGTCGAACAACTCTACTCATAGCGTAGGCACTCCAATTTCAACTAGGATTAACGCTTCTGAGCCGTAGCATAGACTGAAAGGAGTTTCTCCCGTGGAGACCATCACCGTGGTTTAGTAAGACCACAGGATGCTCGATAGTTCTTCCACCCAGCTACCCTTCGCCTTATCTACTCTTGCTTTTAAACCGCGCAACAGAGTCCTGTTGGCGAGCTCAATTTGGCTATTAGGTTGTGGATGAGCTACAGAGGTGAATTGTTGCCTGATTCCCAACTCCTGGCACCATTCCTGAACAGACCGATCAGAAAATTGAGTGCCGTTGTCTGAGATCAGCACCCGAGGAACTCCGAAACGATAGACTACATTCTTCCATAGAAATTGTTTCACCCGCCGGGAAGTAATAGAGGCTACTGCTTCAGCTTCGACCCACTTTGTGAAATAATCGATAGCAGCCATGATATATTTGACTTGTCCAGCTGTTGGGGGAAAAGGCCCCAGGATGTCTATACCCCATTGAGCGAAGGGGCATGGTGTAGCGAGATGAGCCAGTGCGACTGCCGGCACATGAACCAAATTAGACGTTTTCTGGCATCAATCGCAAGTCCTGACTAGCTGCTCGGAATCTCGTACCATCGTTGGCCAATAATACCCTTGCCGCAGAGCCTTTTGACTAAGAGCCCGAGCCCCAATATGGTTTCCACATATTCCTTCATGAATCTCCCATAAGATATAATCTGCTTCGCGAGGTCGGATACATTTGAGTAGCGGTTGTGAAAAAGACCTTCTGTATAGTTCCCCACTAACTAACACGAAATTTCGGGCTTTTCATTTAACCTCCCGTGCCTCCGAGTCGTCTTCGAGGAGTCTCTCTTCTCTCAAATATAAAAATAGGGGGTCCATCCAGCTAGGCTCGTCATTGACACATAACTGGTCCGCGACTTCTTCGATACTCTTTTGTGGAAGAGATTCGATCCGAATCTCCCGAGAGCTCGTAGGGAAAGAGAAAGAAGAGATTCGGGACAGCAAGTCCCCCTCTGTATTCATAGCCCGAGGGACGTACTCCACCTTTACGTGTTGGAAACGTGCCATCAGCTCTTTGACTATGGTCAAGTATCGCGCCATGTGACTTTCTCGGGCTTCATATTCTCCATTCACCTGCTGCACTACTAAGTTAGAATCTGGACTCACCTCGACGTTTTGAGCTCCCAATTGCTCAGCTAATCTCAGCCCAGCCAATAAGGCCTCATATTTTGCTTCGTTGTTAGACGCTCGGAATTCAAAATGTAAAGCATAAGGCCATATTTGCCCTTCGGGACTTTTTATCATTAATCCTGCTCCACCACCGCCCGAGGTCGAGCTTCCGTCTACTGCCACCAACCATGGTCTCTGATTTTCTTCGAGGCCTTCGGGAGCTCCTATCCCTTCGGCAATGAAGTCTGCTAACGACTGAGCCTTAATAGCCGGTTGCGGCCTATACTCAATGTCGAAGGTGGTGAGCTCCACTGCCCACTTCAACATCCGTCCTGAAAGCTCTGGTTTGCTAAGAACCTGCTTCAAAGGTTGATTAGTAAGCACTATAATCGTATGAGCTTGAAAGTAAGGTCGGAGTTTCCTCGCCGATATTATTAAGGCGAAAGCCAGTTTTTCCATAGGAAGATACCGAACCTCAGCTCCCGACAATCGTTTACTCGCATAATAAACAGGCCTCTGGATCTTGTTTTCTTCTCGTATCAATACCGAGCTTACGGCCTCATTGGCCACCGCCAGATATATGTATAATGGTTCTCCAGGCTTCGGCTTGGTAAAAACCGGGGGCGTGGCTAGGTGCTCATTCAGCTTTTCGAAAGCTCGCTGGCATTTAGAATTCCATTCGAAGTTGTTTGCCTTCGATAAGACCTTGTAGAAAGGAATGCCTTTTTCTGCCAAACGAGAAAGGAATCTGCCAAGGGCTGTCATCCTGCCGGTAAGGCTCTGTACCTCTTTCACATTTCTCGGGGCCGGCATATCCATGATAGCTTTGACCTTCGCAGGGTTTACCTCAATCCCTCGGTGGTGTACTATGTAGCCCAGGAACTTTCCTGCAGATACGCCAAAAGCACATTTGACAGGATTAAGTTTCATATGGAACTTACAAAGGGTTTTGAAACACTCCTCTAGATCCTCCGGATGACATTCGGCTACCAAGCTTTTTACCAGCATGTTGTCGACGTATGCCTCCATATTTCTCCCGAGCTGTTGGTGAAAAAGCTTATTTACCAAGCGTTGGTAAGTGGCTCCTGCATTCTTTAAATCGAAAGGCATTACGGTGTAGCAGTAGGTTGCCTTGTTGGTGATAAATGTCGTCTTCTCCTGGTCCTCCGGGTGCAATGGAATCTGGTGATATCCCTGAAAAGCATCTAAGAAACTCATGAGCGAACATCCAGCAGTTCCATCAATTAGGGCGTCAATCCTCCGGAGTGGGTAACTATCCTTTGGGCTCTGCCCTTTGGGAACCAGCACGACATTTGCTAACCAATCTGGATAATCCACCTCCCGAATGTGGCGCGCTTCTGCTAACTTTGCAATCTCCTCCTCGATTGCCCGAGCTCTATCTGGGGCGAAGCTTCGCTTCTTCTACCTGACAGGCTGAAAACCTGGTCGGACCCCCAGTCTGTGTGTCATTACCTCTGGGTTTACTCCTGGCATGTCCCGGGCTGTCCATGCGAAGATATCCGCATACTGTCTAAGGAGTGATATTATTCGACTCCTTAGCGGGTCCTTTAACTCCATACTCACTCTTACGCATCGGCTTGGTGAATCTTCTTCCAGAGGTACTTCTTCCAATTCATCCACCGGCTCTGCTGTTTTGGGATCTTCGGGTCCTTCTAGTAAAAAACTGACCTCCTTCGGGGGGTCAGCGTCCTTTTGCGACCCTGCTTCTTTACCCTTCGCAATGCCTATAGAGGCCATGTAACATTCACGGGCTAAGCGCAAATCTCCCCGCACTTCGCCCGTCCCCCTATCTGTGGGAAACTTCATCATCATATGATATGTGCTTGGGATGGCTCGAACGGCATTGAGACCAGATCTTCCTAGAATCATGTTGTAAGCCGAAGGCACGTCTGCTACCAGGATGTCTAGCATAACTCGAGAAGTTCGGGAACCTCTCCCTACCGTCAGTGGGAGCTGAATGATCCCTTCTGAGTATACGGCTTCACCATCAAATCCCACCAAAGGGACCCTCGCTGCCCTCAACTGTGTCATTTCATACCCCATGCCTAAGAAGGCTTGCCGATACAAGATTTCTAAAGAGCTTCCTGGATCCACGAGGATCTGCCGAAGTTCCCACTTCCCGAGTTCAGCTGTTATCACCAGTGGGTCATTTCGAGTCGGGTATCCCGGGAGGTCGCTATCTGAAAAAGAGATTGGATCCACACTCCTCGATCTTTTCAGCCGGACAGCACTACTCTTTTCATCCTTCATGACTAGGACCTCCCCTGCTGCGAGTGTATGGAATATCGGAGGCTGAGGATGATCGTCTTCCCCTCGATGTGATCTCTCCCGCTGAGCCCGATTTCGATCCTCCGTGCGATCCCTCTTGGGGGGGCTTCTCGATAGCGACCGTCGATCCTTTCTCCCCCGAGAATCACCTGTTTTAGCCACGTAGCTCCTCAGGAAACCCCGATTGATAAGTTCCTGAATCTCCTCCTTTAATTGGTGACATTCCTCAGTGTCATGACCATGATCTTGATGAAATCGGTAATATTTACTTATGTTCCTTTTTTCGGATGGTGCCTTCATCGGCCGAGGCTTTTTCAAGTAGTCTTTACCCTCAATAGTAGCAAGGATCTCTGCCCTCGGGGCATTCAGAGGAGTGAAGCCCCCCGAATCCCACCGAGGACGATGTTTTTCCCTTCGGTCGTCACTCCTCCTTTCCTCGGGATGCTTCTTTTTATCCTTCTTTTCCACATGCTCCGCCCTCTTAGCCTGCATGACCTCCTCGGCATTTATGTACTTCGTGGCCCGACCCAATATGTCCGTGAACGTACTCGGAGGTGTTTTGGCTAATGATTGGGCGAAAGGGCCGGGCCTCAGGGCATTCTGGAATGCCACCATAGCTATGTTGTGGTCAAAGTTCTCTATGCTCAAGGCTTCCATATTAAATCGTGAAACGAAATCCTTCAAGGGCTCTCCTTGGTTCTGCTTCATACTTACCAAGGCCATGGTGGACCTTCGGTGTCTTCAGAGAGGTGCAAAATGCGCTAGAAAGCTGCCTCGGAGTTGCGCAAAACTTACGATGGAATGATGAGCCAGATTTGAATACCAAGCCCGTGCATGCCCCTCCAAGGTGCCCAAGAAAACCCTACACCACATCGCGTCTGAGGCGTCCTATACCATCATATGCGAGGTAAAGAGATCAAGGTGATCCATCGGGTCAGAGGTCCCTGCGTAAGGCTTAATGGCCGGGATACGGAGACGCTCCGGTGGTATGGCCGCCATGATCTCTGGGCTAAGGGGCTGATTTATCCTTGGTCCCTGAGCCTCTCCGGTCTTCGGCTTTAGGGCGGCCATCTCCTCCTCTAACTGCTGCAATCTTATTTCCTGTCGCTGCTGCACAAACGACAAGTCAAGAGACTCAGCCGCCTCGCCATGACCATCATCTTGTCCCGGCCTCTACGGATTCTCATCCCGTCGATAGGACTCCTCTTCTCTTGGGGGCTCGTGCCTTTCTTCCGCCCGAGAATGCTGGGCTTGCTAATGCTGGCGATCTAAAAAACCCATGAGTAACTCCGTCAATCGTTGCACTTGACCCTCCAGGAGTGCTATCCAATCAGGCGGAGGCGGAGGGCCTTCCGGACTCTGAGCTCTCCCCGGCGGGCTTCGGGGAGGGTTCTACTGACTCAGCTCTGGAACGGGGTTGCCCCCCACGGCCCTAGACGGCTGTCTTCTGGTTGCCATTCAAGGTAAAGAAGAAAAAAAAGGCAAGACTGTCTGCTGCACTGGAGAGACAGAAGAGAAGAATGTCGGCCCCACGGTGGGCGCCAATTGATGATTGATTTTCTGAAGTTGTAGCCGCACGCTCCCTTCTTGCCTCTCCGAAGGTACCTGCAATGGGGACGGGGACTTGCTCCCCCGGTCGATCTCCGATGATCAAGTTAGTTCTCTCAATCTAGGATTAATTGTCCCTTTTAAACTATATCCTCCAGAAGAGGATAAGAAGAATCTCCCACCTTTTTCTCTTACCTTTTCTCGGGATAGGGATCATGGAGGGATCTTCAGGATCTCCCTTCCGCCTTCTTCGGAACTTTCCCGATAAGGATTTCGCGATAATATCCGTCTCCGAGGAGTTCGGGATAGCTGTTGCCTCCGTGACCTTCGGTGGGTTAGCCTGTTCCTGAGGCCTCGGAGATTTCTTTACTGAGTGCCTATCCGATTGACGTGGCGATGCTTGTCTGCCATGTATCTTCTGACCGCCACTAGGTATCCGTCTTGGCGTAATTATGGGACCGAGGGCGTTCTCCTCATCAGAAGGGGTGGGTCTAAAATGGAAAAAGAAAGAAGAAAAGGTCTAAAATGGAAAAAGAAAGAAGAAAAATCATGCAACTAATTTGGGAAGCCTTTATTATTGATTCAATCCCAACTCTGAAAATGGAATCTAAAAATGAATTGCCCAGAGCGATCAATTAATAACCGTCCATCAGCAGATGACGTCATTTGATTTACCCATTCAAATAATCGTGGGTGGGTTATGATGATGGGAAATTCTATTCAAACGTTTTACTCTTCATAATCATTTTTAAATATACCTAAAATACCCTTAAATAAAAATTCAATTTTACCCTTATCTTCAATACTCAACCACTCAACCACCACCTGACATGACGTTTTTCGCCGGAGAAATTTTCTTTTTCACAGTGGCTCATATTCCAATCAAATCTTTTCTCCTAAAATCTCTATCTCTCTCATTTGAGACTCACTTTCAGACTCACACTAACACTAATCTATTTTCTCTCAAATACATATCAGCGATTCATACATTTTATGATCGATCATGGATTACTACACTAAAATATTGACGAAGAACTGGGAAGAGTTTGAGGAAGAACAGAACAACTATTTAGAAAAAGAATATTACGCACAAGTAAGTAAATGGTAAATGTGTGTTTTAAAATATGTGTTTGTGTTTGTAAGAGTGTAATATGTAAGTAATCTGTAAATGTGTGTTTTAAAATATGTGTTTGTGTTTGTAAGAGTGTAATATGGGTTGTATTGGAATGCATTGTAAAATGGAAAGAAGTGTTTGTTTCTAGAAGTTGAAAAAGAAAGGCAAAGCTTACCGAATGCCAGCCTTCGGGGAAGGCTGGCCTCCCCAAATGCTGGAATTCGGGAGGGCTGGCCTTCCCCAAATTCCAGCCTTCGAGGAATATTATCTTTCACTAATGCTGGCCTTCGGGAAAGGCTAGCTTCCCCGAATACCAGCCTTCGAGGAATGCTAGCCTTCCCGAATTTTAGGGTTCGAGGTCGGGGAAGTCTCCTGAACCCCAACCTTCGGGGAAGGATAGTCTCTCCGAACCCTAGCGTTCGGAAAAGTTGGGACTTCTCGAATGTTAGGTTTCTGGAAATATAATTGCAATCTATATTTTATTTTATTGATTTTTTTTATAGGAATCGAATTGTGCAATCCAGGAATTTGATGTTATTCAACAATTTACTACAAATGAAGTATGATAGATTTTTAATAATTTTGTTTGAAATATATAATTATTGAAAAAAATATATCTGAATATTTTTTGTTGTTGTATTAGCTATTTGATACTAGAGAAGCACTCATTGGATGGGCTAAGAAAATTGGAAAACAAAATGGAATTGTGATTGTGATCAAGAGTTCAGAATCTAGGGGTCCTGGAAAAAGACCTAGAGTTCATCTTGCTTGTGAACGTAGTGGAAAGTATAGACCATCAAAGAGGAAAGAAGAAATAATAGGAGAATTAAAACGGAAGTGCACAGGTTCAAAAAAGTGTGATTGTCCGTTTGAATTACTTGGTATGAAATTTGAGCAATGGGAGTTGAAAGTTGTATGTGGACTGCATAATCATGCACTAGCAGTTCAACTGGAGGGTCATTCATATGCAGGGAGGCTTATAGAAAAAGAGAAAGTAATTTTAAAAACAATGTCTGAGAATCTCGTGAAACCTAGAAATATTTTGATGAGCCTAAAGGCAGATGATGAGAATAATGTTACTACTATCAAAACTATATATAATGCGCGTCAAAGATATAAACTTATTGAGAAAGATGGTAGATCACAAATGCAACAGTTGATGAAGAAATTAAGATGATGTAATTATGTGGAGTGGCACAGAAGCGATGGATCAAATTGTATTGCAGACTTATTTTGGGCTCATCCGATGTCCATAGATTTATTAAAAATATTTCCACATGTCTTGATAATGGATTGTACATATAAAACTAACAGGTATAGATATCCACTTCTTGAGATTGTTGGTGTGACATCCACTGAGTTAACTTTTCCTGTTGCATTTGTATTTATGAACCATGAATACGAGGATAATTACACATGGGCTATGGAGAGATTAAAGAATGTGATGGGATCTAATACATTTCCAGGAGTAATTGTCACTGATAGAGAATTAGCATTGATGAATGCAATACATAAAGTGTTTCCAAGTACGACGATCTTATTATATAGGTGGCATATATCTAAAAATGTACTTGCTAAGTGTAAGAAATTTTTTGATAGAAATGAGACATGGGAGAAGTTTATGTTACAATGGAATCTTCTTGTTTTTGCCTTTACTAAGATTGAGTATCAAAGTCTGCTTTGTGACTTAATGGTTGAGTATCATTGTAATATCCCCCAAAAAAATAATAATAATAAAAATAATAAAAGTGTAAACTAAATTTACTGAAATTAAATTTAGTTAATTAATTTAAATTATTTAAAAAAAAAATTGTTATTTTTGTGTGTCTCTCGTTGAAGCTTCTTGAAGCTTCTGGTGAAAAGAAGAAAACAGAGGAGCAGAGGGTGAGAGTTGGAGAGGGAGAGCTCGGGAGAGAGTTTAAGGCCGAGAGCTCATGCGAGAGAGAGAGATCGAGACCGAGAGAGTGAGAAAGAGAGATCGAACGAGGGAGAAAGAGGGAGGTGACAGCCATGGAAGCTCCGAGTCAGCTCGGCCATGGCCGCTGAGTGAGGCAGGGCAGCAGCTCGCGAGGGGAGGCAGCCATCGATGGTGGCCTTGCAGCGACGTGGAGCGCTGGTTCGTGGTGGCGCGAAGTAGCAGCCAAGAGCTACGGCGGTGGCACGGCCGCAGCTGTTGCAGCCATGGAAGCTGGCCGAGGCGGTGGCTGGTAGCGGCTGTGCGCATGGAGGAAGATGCGGAAGAAGAAGAAGAAGAAGAAAAGAAAGAAGAAAGGAAGAAGGAGAAGGAAAGAAGAAGAGAAGAAGAAGAAAAATGGCGCTGGAGCAGTGAGCGTGAGCGTGGGAGAAGAAAGGAAGAAGAAGGAAGAAGAAGAGAAGAAGAAGAAAGAAAGAAAAGAGAAGAAAAGAAAGGAAAGAAAAATAAATAAGGAAAAAATAAATGAATTTTGGGATTTGTCGGCATGGGAAGTGATCAGGTACGTGGGTAAAAATTTGTAGAAGCATTATATGTTTAAATTATAAATTTTACGCGATTAAAATTAATTAATTTGGGTCCCGGTTGTGTTATTTGCTAGGAAATGATTTAATTTGCATCGGGAGCTCGAGTGTGGTCGGAATCAGCTGATTTCAGGCAAGTTCCTAATTCTTTCCTTGTATTCTTTAATTCCCGGGAGAAACCCTGTGATTTCTCGTATTTTATACCCTCCCTTCGTCTGTTTCGGCTTGTTTATTAATTATGGAATTTTGAGTCATCTGATTTAAATTTAATTTATTAAGCTGGCTTCGAGGATTTTATTAACATGATTTAATTTAAAATAAATATGAGACTCGTTGAGATTTTAATTGTGGTGCGCTTACGTAGGATTTTAGACGGCTAAATTAATTATATTACACGGTAGATTTATTTAATTAAAGCTGCGATTTTATTTATTGCCAGCGAACGTTTTACTTCGCAGCGGGTGCGTAAGAAAAGCAAGGAACGACCGTGTAAAGGCAAGCTCTTAACCCTCTCTTCTTGATCTTTAATTCCCGTGAATCACCCCGTGATTTCCTGTACTTTATTCTCTCCCTTACTCTAATTCGGCTCTTAACCTTATTTGTTATTCTTATTCATTTGTTTTAATTTAAATTAAATCCGAGACTTCTAGAGTTTTATTTATTGTGAGCTTATGGGGGTTTGTACCACTCCCACTCCCTTTGGGAATGATGCCGAACCAGCCTGGGAATTAGGTTCCTAGACGGGCGAATTTATTTATGATTTTATCGGGTTTATTTACAGTTTTTCTCGGATTTATTTATGGTTCGGTTAGAGCTATCGAGCAGTAGGGCAGGGGTCGGTTGTTGGTGACATTGGGGTAGACTATTGTACGGCCTTGATGTGGATCGTTGGGTGGACACTCCTAGTCACTAACCGTTGACCGGTGCTGGGTACTGCTGACTAGCTCTGCCGGTATGTGATTTACTGCATGATTAGTTACATTGTATTACTGTTCATGATTTGATATGCACATGGGTACGGGATGCATGTTGGGATATTCATTTATTGAGTATGCTTGGACACGGACATTCTAGCTTGGTTAGGTTGCATCCACCGCGAGCATATGCATGGCGTGTGGTTTACTATGTGGGCGGAGCATGGCCTGATGCCTGGATGTATGGGCGCCTTGTATCACGTTGATGCTCACTACGCCATTGCATTTCTATGTGCATTGCATGGATACTAGTAGTATTTAGTTCTCGGACGGGAGTACCGTTCCGAGGGAGCCTATGGCTCGGTTGTCGGGAGTACCGACGGATACAGGTGACGGGAGTACCGGCCTGGGACAGCGCGCGCAGGTTTGTTGCAGATATTTATTGCCTTTCAGGGCAGCGGCAGGTTGGTATGGGACTTGGGTGCCAAGTGTCTTATGTGGGCCCCAAGGACCGGTATGTGCTTTTATTTTATTATACTATTGAGCTGTTGTGTTGTAGCGTCTCATGGCTTGTGTGTACCTGGGGGTTTATTCTGGGGTGAGATTTCTGATTTTGTGTAGCCTTCAGCCTTTTCTTCCTTATGCTTGCTGAGTCTCTCGACTCACCTTGCTTTCCATCATTCCAGGTAGTGGCGGCGTGGGCCATAGCAAGGGAGTCAGCTTTAACGGCAGAGTCAGAGTCGGTGTGGTGTACAGGCAGTCTCGTCAATCCCTATCCACTCTGATGTCTAAGTAGAATTTACTCTATTATTTCGTACTGTGCCAGGTGTTTTCTCGAGTCTTGTGTATGCCGGCACAGGAGTTCGAGTTTATTTATTTATCTTGTGACCGCTGTGTTAGCGGGGTACCCATAGTGCATGCATGTCTTGAGCTTTGCTTCCGCTGTTCTTATTTTCGCGTGTGCATGCCGGGGTGGTCTTTGTCTCGTGTTTCATTATTTTTCTCCTTCCGTAGGCGCTCCCGTTCGGGTAGTCCTGGCGGCTGGGGATATCCGGGCGGGGGTGCTTACAATCATGCATATGAAGAAGCACTTGATTATGTGAGAAAGATATGACTGAATGATTATAAAGAAAAATTTATTGCAGCGTGGACAAATAAAGTATTACATTTTGGCAATGTTACTACTAATAGGTATTCTTTAGTAAACTCAAATGTTGTTGTTATTATTTTTATTATAATATTTCTAATTAATCTCTTATTAATCTAATACTGCTTATGTTTTTATTCTAAGGGCTGAGAGTGCACATGCGAAGCTTAAGAGATATCTGGGATCATCTCAAGATGACTTTGAGTCATTATGAAAAATTATCAATTCTCTTATTGAGTTACAACATACCGAGATAAAGGGATCTTTTGAGAAGAGTTTAATGTTGGTACAACATAATTTCAGTCCAAAAATTTTTAGTGAATTGAGAGGTATTATATCAAGAAATGCAATGAATATGGTATTAAAGCAAACACAGATAGCTCAAAAAATTAGGGTGGATAAGGTTGCATGTGGATGTGTGATAAGAAGCACACATGGTTTACCTTGTGCACATGAAATTACAGAATTAATGATGGAGGGACGACCAATTCCTTTATCATTTGTGCACCCTTATTGAACAAAATTAGATTTAGTGAAGACTGTTGATGTGTCCTCAGTGTTAACTATTGATCCAGTGTTAGAAAGTCTATATAATATATTTCAATCAGAACCAGCAGGAGGTAAAATCGTATTAAAATAGAAGTTGAGAGAATTAATAGATCCAGCTACGACTTCATTGATCCCACCAAGTGTGAAAGTTCGGACAAAAGGTAAGCCATCATCAAAGAATAAAATTCAAGTTGATACATCCACTCGACGCGATCCATCATATTTTGAAATAGTACAATCTATTCATGATAGTACATCTCCAACAACACAGAACTCAGTTAAGACACCAAATGAAGGTAAACTTTATCGTACCAGTGTCAAAAATAGATTGCTAGGCTATGATGCTTCATTCCCATAAAAAATATATCATTTTATACATAATATTGTTAATGTGGAGTCGGATGGACATTGTGGATTTTGTGCTATTGCTGCGTTACTTGGAATGAGTGAGCACAACTGGAGAGATATTCGTATGAATCTGATTGGAGAGTTGCATACTTTTCGTGATGAATATATAGAGTTATATGGATCTGCTATGTGTGTAGATGAGTTAATGCACGCACTTTCTTGCTTTGAGTGTGTTGCATCTCCTCAACATTGAATGACTTTACCTGACATGGGTCATTTGATTGCTTCAAAATATAATGTTGTGTTGGTTCATTTATCTCGAATGCAGTGTCTTACCTACCTTCCATTGAGATTAGCTGCCCATTCAGTTATACAACATATAATTATTACTATTGGTTTTGTGGATGATTGTCATTTTGTACAGGTATTATTATTTAATAATTTATTTATATATTTCTATAATTATGTTAATATAAATTTGTTACTAATAATATTTTCTTATATTTTTTTCAGGTGTTTCTTAAATCAGGTTCACCAATTCCTCCCGTTGCACGCAATTGACATAAATATCGATATAATATTGCACGTGAATGGGAAACACCATATATAACTCGAATTCAAGCATTTCTGTCTCTTATTAACAAAAATGTTATTACAAATGATGTTTTTGATTTAACTGATGAATGATGAATGACCAATGTGTATGTTTTACATTATATATTTTTTATTTAACTATGAATGACAATGTTTTACATTATATATTTTTGATTTAACTATGAATGACGAATGTGTATGTTTTATATTATATGTTTGTAATATTTCTTTATTTTGTTAGAAGTGTCAAAATTGCACAAAGTTATATTTCTTTTTTTCATTAATTTATTCTGTTAATTTTTGTGTAAATGGTATTAAAATTACATAAATCATAATAAAATTTAACAGTAAATATTAAAATAAAATATTATTACAAGTTATACATAATTCAAAATTATAATTTACGAATTACAACTATAAACAACAACTACAAGCAACTCGGTGCTATAAACAACAACTATAAGCAAGCTATAGTCCGAAGTGAATTATCTTGGCGGAGATGTACGAGATGTGGACGCTCCAATATTATCAACATCAGGATGGTGAGAGCCTAGAATGGAATTCACCCCAAGACATGTCTCCCTCCATGCATCAGCAGATACAGGCTCAGTACTTGATATCGTCTTATCGATAGCATATAATGCTAGTCGATTACGCTGAAATAAAAATAATTATATCAATTTTTTTTAATTTAAATCAACTAAATTCAATAATAACTTAAATATAATTTAAAAACTTACCGATTCAGCAAGACTGAGCATATCTTCTGCACCTCTATCAAAATTGGATTGATGTATAGGATTTTGTATAATTTGATGTGTAATAGCTCCATACCATGTTAAATATTCAGGTGTAAAATGCCATGGAAATTTAGAATATTTACCACGTCGACGTGGTGGTAATAAATGCATATCCCATCGATTCCACATATCATCAACAAATGTATAAATTACCCGATATAAAGTCGTACCCGAACCCCGCCTAGCTTCAACAGGTGATAATGGTGGTGGAGGAATAGTTTGCACATGCCCAAATTGTCGTAAAACTCTCTCAAGATGATATGGTTCTATAATATTTCTACATTTCAGACAACCTGAGAAAAATGTAATTTCTGGAAATGGATGGTGTGCCTGAACCCTTCGGTACGGCGTCCAAATCAACTGTAAATATTATTTAGTTTAAAATTTAATTTTATAATATATTAATTAACTTACAAATCATATATATGATAAATATCTCGTTCGATGATAAATCATCAAGCTGCTCCCTAATAGATTGTAAAGAATCAGTATCACAAACAGGTATCCAACGGAGAGCTCGTTGCTAATCGTCACTATATAACAAGTTACATCTAATTCTAGTAAAAGGGAAATGCTCGTACACCCATGCCTGTAAATTTAATATAAATAATTATGTTAAATATATATAAATATATGATATAAAATTATGAAATTAAAATAATTACCTCAAGTAAGGTAAGATATCCAGCAATACTCTTCACCTCTCGTCTAGTAGCAATTCCGAGCTGTCGATACAAATATGTGAGACACGCAGCTCCCCATGCATAATTACCGATCATACTTAAATCATCTAATAATGTCAAATACGCTACTGAAACTAATATCCCACTCTTGTCTACAAATAAAGTACAACCTAATAAAAATAACAGATATGCTCTAGTAATATGTTCAATCTCTTCATTAGAAACCTCATTTGGTAGATGCATAAATGTTTTTTTCAACCAATCTAATTTTACAAATGCTCCTCGATTTTCTCTAATTTGTTGTGTTGCTACATCTAATGAAACTCCAAGTAGCCTACATAATAAATCACTAGCTTCACTAGGTGTCAAATGATGAGGCACAGATACAGATCTTCCTGTTACTGGAATCTTCAAAATAGCAGCAACATCATATAATGTTATACTTATCTCTCCAAATGGTAAATGAAATGTATTAGTCTCAGGCTGCCATCTCTCTGTAAATGCTGAGACTATAGCATGATTTATATTTCGATAAGTACACTCTAGCAATGGTGACAAACTAGAACCCATAACAATATCACGAACACGAGGCTGATTATCCAATGGCCATTCAGGAATTTTAAGGCCATGATTTCTACATTTTAATATGCCTCTTTCATGTTAAAAAATTCAAATACCTAATTATTTAAATTATAAAAACTTGCAATAGGTAATTATAAATTATAAAGATAAATATTAAAAAAATTAATATAACTTACCTCTCCTGCCCATATTACAAATGCAACATGATTTTTAAAACTTTTTAGAATAGATCTATCACTAGGGCCCCCAAATAGTGGTTTAGAAATATCATCGTCGTGCTGAGAGGAAGATGGTTGATCAGTTACTTCCCCTTGATTAGGGTTGGGATGCTCCTCAACTGATGTCACATAATCTGCTACTGGCTCTTCCTCTAAAATAGTCAGTTCACTAGAACTTTCGATCCTCCTTATTCTTCTAGTTAACGCAGTAGGACGCTCCCGAGAAGAAGAAGAAGGCTGGCGAGATGAAGAAGCTTCACCTCTTCTACCACATACCATATCTACAAAATAATACAAAAATAAAAAATAGCACGTACCTACAAAATAACACAAAAATAAAAAATAGCCGTATCATACCTACAAAATAACATAAAAATACAAAATATTAAACAGAACATTACAATAAAAAAATTATTAAACAAAAATTATTAACATTACAATGAACCATAGGGGCTGTTGGGAAAATCCACGTTTCCCGAACTCTGGAGTTCGGGCAACACTACCTTCCCCGAACTCTGGAGTTCAAAAAGATCCATGTTTCCCGAACTCTAGAGTTCAGGAAACACCAGCTTTCCCAATTCGGGAAAATCCATGTTTCCCGAACTCTGGAGTACGGGTAACAGTAGCTTCCCCGAACGCTGGAGTTCGGGAAAATCCATATTTCCCAAACTCTGGAGTTCGGGACTCAAAAATATGTTAATATAATTATATAAAATATAAAATATAAAATATGTTACCAGTGAGTTGGGAAAATCCATTATTAGATTTAAAAAATTAAGTAAAAATATATATATTTACTTGTATTAAAAATTAAATTATTCAACTCCAATACCTAAATAAAAAATTGTTAATTAGCACTATTTAATTAAAAAATTAAGTTTTTTCAAATATTTGTATAAAAAATAAAATAAAAAAATAAAATAAAAAATTAAAGGGTTCGGAGGCGATGGTCGCCTCCAAATAGCCCGATTGAACCCAAGTTTTTGACGTTTCTTGACATTAACTCACTCATACAACCCAAACAATAAAAAAATGTGAGTAAAACTTACCTCACCAAGCGTGCACAGCAAAGAGACGCGGCTGTAGAGAAGGCGACGGCTGCGAGTGCGGTGTAGGGAAGTTTCAAAGCCGAGTGGAGGTTGAGAACGGTGGTGAGGCGCGACAGAGAGGTGTATGGGTATATGAGGGAAAATTTGGAATATAGTTGGCTGCAACAAGTAATAATTCTGGCTACCAAGAGTAATTATTAAATTTATTTTAATTATGGCTGCGAAGAGTAAAAAGCTAGCTGTGAATAGAATTTCCCTATGATGATCCATCGGCTCTTGTCATTGGATTTAAGTTTAGTTTGGGAAGCAAATGATTTATTTTAAAACATAAATAATGTTTAAGATAAGAAAAATCATGACAATAATAGTTGAGAATTAATTGTTAATTCTTTATTAGTTGTTACTATTACAATATATTTATAAAAAAAAAGTTACATAATGCAAAAAACTTAGCATGATGATGGCTTAATATTAAGGTAATTGGATTACATGGGATAGGCTTGTTGGGCATATTGCGATGATCGCTTATATAGATTTTCTTATTTTTTGTGGAGGTATGTACTTCAAATTTTATTTATCTCTTGAATATGGCTTCAAGCAAATCTATTGAGACAACGTCATATGAGATATAGTATGAAAAAACTTTCAGTCTTAAGCATGTTAAGGTTTAGGGTTGTTCAGCTTTTGTCAAAAAGCTGAAAACATATAAGTTGGAGGTTCATTCTAACAAAAGTAGATTTGTGGGGTATCCTAAAGATTCTATAGGGTTCCAGTTCTATTGTCTAAGTAATCAGAGAATTCTGGTTATCAGAGATGTTATATTCTTGGAGAAGGAATTTCTTCAGGAATGTAGGATCGGGAGAAAAGTAGATTTAGAAGAGGAGTCTTTAAAGACACATATTGTACCTGGTCATGAGGATGAGCCAGTCACTCTATCAAATGTTATCCCCGAAGCTCTTCATAGGTCTGGTAGTTTACCTCGCCTTCCATAACAATATGGATTTAGTATGGAGGTGATGCAGGATATGTTCCTGTATGGCGAGTGTGATCTAGTGGTTGATATGTGATATCGATTTCAAAAAATGATTGGAGGCTATGCAGTCGAGAATGTAATCTATGTATTCCAATCACATCTAGACTCTAGTGGATCCCCCTGAGGGAATTGTTCCCATTGATTGTAAGTGGATCTATAAAAGGAAGATTGATGCTGGTGAAAGGGTATCGTTAACACCAAGGCGTGGATTATGAGGATACCTTCTCATCGGTCGCTATGCTTAAGTCCATTAGGATGATGCTAGCCGTTGTCGTGCATAATGATTATGAGATATGGCAGATAGATGTTAAGACGTCATTCCTGAATGGTTATCTTAAGGAAGATATATTCATGGAATAGCCACGGGGATTCCAGTCAACTGATCCTAATCAAGTTTGCCAACTAAAGAGGACTATTTATGGTCTCAAATAGGTATCGTGCTCTTGGAATATCTATTTTGATTCTAAAATTAAGAAGTTTGGTTTCATAAAGAATTTGGATGACCCTTGCATGTACAAGAAGGTAAGTAGGAGAGCGAGAGCCTATCTTATCTTGTATGTGGATGACATTCTTTTTATGGGGAATGATATTAGCATGTTGATGTTGACTAATGTATGGTTATCTAGTAAATTCTCCATGAAAGATTTAGGAGATGTGACATTTATCTTGAGAATCTACATCTATAGAGATAGAACAAAAAGATGGATAGATCTTTCCCAAAGCCAGTACATAGATAAGATATTAAAGAAGTTTACCATGGAGAACTCTAAGAAATGGCTAATACCCATTCGGCATGGAGTTCCACTCTCTAGGAGAATGTTTCCATAGACTTCAAAAGAGAGGAAATGCATGGAGAGAGTCCCTTATGCTTCGATGGTGGGGAGCCTCATGTATGTTATGCTATGCATGAGACCTAATATCTCTTATGCAATGAGTGTCACCAGAAGATATCAATCTGACCCAGGTAATGAGTATTGGGCGACCGTGAAACATATCATGAAGTACTTGCAAAGGACTAGGGATATGGTTTTGACCTATGGAGGAGGTGATCTCCGTGTAGACGAATTCACATATTCAAACTTTTAATCTAACATGGATGATAGGAAATCCATATCTGGGTTTGTTTTTGTCTTGAATGGTGGAGCAGTTAGCTGAAAATGTTCCAAGCATGATATAACTACAGATTCCACCACGGAGGCAGAATATGTGACAGTGTGTGATGCAGCCAAAGAGGTTGTTTGGATGAGGAAGTTCATTTCTGAACTTGGTGTGATTCCAGCTGTTGAGTTGCGTATACCTTTGTATTACAGAAACAAATGGGCCATTGCATAGGCTAAGAAACCCAAGTCTCACCAAAAGTCTAAGCACATTGAGCGACGTGCAACTGTAGAAGATGGCATCATTGGAGAATGTTGCCAACCCACTAACTAAGGCTTTGACACAAGCTCAACTGGATCCTCGTCTTTAAAAGATGGGTATTTGATACCATGTGACAATTCCATAATTGCTACTTATAAATTTGCATTAGTGCAAATGAGAGTTTGTTAGTGATAGTGCCCTAGATGTTAGATTTTCATTACATGGGATGTATGTGAATGTCACTGTTGATTATTTTTTAATTGATAAAAAGTCATATCTTCATTCATATGTCTCTCTCTCATCTTTATGAATGAATCCATAAACTTCCTAATAGACTTCCTATTATCAAAGGGTTGGGACTGTGTGACTTGGATATCTAGTATAGGATTTCTTAAAGGTATTTTCAATCCTTAGACTTATCAGAAGAGGACCATGATTGATCGATTAATGGACTGGCACATGGGTTAATACCATTATGTTAGCATAAAGATGCTAATGAGATGAGGTGGTGAGTCACACGCCACATTGTATGTAATGCATAAAGTAGACATGTGAGTGGGTATTGGAAGAACATCTACTAAATGTGACATCTACGACAGATCATATGAATTAAGGATTAATGATCTGTCGGTAGCTCTCGATTGTGTATTTGGTCTCTTGACTAGAAGTGACATAGTGTCTTATGCACTGGTGTTAGCGATTTGCCATTGAACGGAACCATCCGGTGTAAGAGGTGGGAATACTCTTTATGTAGTGGTGTATAAAGGCAACTGTTCGTCGAAGGGATCTATTGACCTCCATTGAATTGGGGCGAACATCCTATGTAATCCATGTACGTGATTATGGTTGGAAATCCCCTGAGCAGGGTGAGCATGAGATTAGAAAGAATTCCAATGTCAAATTGGATTTGACATGCTACCTATATCACACACCATACTAGATCAGTCATAGT
This sequence comes from Diospyros lotus, assembly GCF_014633365.1. Lineage (NCBI taxonomy): Eukaryota > Viridiplantae > Streptophyta > Magnoliopsida > Ericales > Ebenaceae > Diospyros > Diospyros lotus. The sequence goes on from NC_068342.1 coordinate 26,276,744, forward strand.
TATTAAGTCCTATGAGTTTAATCAGTTCATGACTCTCACTTGATTGGGATATTAATCAATAGAAAAACTATAGTGCACGATAATCGATGAGCCTTAATAGGTTCATATGAAGTTAGATTTCGCTACCATTAAGATTGTCCTGAGTCCTGCCTAAAGGATACTCAAGATCTTTTAGGGTGCTCTGGGAGTTTGGAGAGATCCTCTTAGTAGACCGATGGGATCTGTCGACTTTAAGGAGTTGATGTGTCCTGATTGTTACATATATGTGAACCTAGAAAGTCACACGCATATCGAGTGATATAGCGGATTAGTGATCCATTGCTATTAGTGTGGTCCTCGTCGTTATGATGCAGTGATGTTGGTTGCTATATTATGTGTGGGACACATAGATCTATAGTCCTGAGAGATTGCTATTGGATAGCATGGCCTTAAAGGCAATTGGACAAAGTTGGAGCTTGGTAGAAAGAATCGGTTGACAGATTCATGGAACGATCGACTGATGCTCTCATGTTATCGATCGATCGTGTGCTATCGACTAGTGCACGAGGAAAGTCAATTGCCTCAAAACGGTCGATCGGGTACCTCATGTTGTCGACCATTTTTACCATTAAATGTGACGGAGCTTTGTGACATCAGAGCATTCAATGCTATGATGCAAATAATGAAAAGATGAATGGAAGAGAGTGAGGCGTGCATGGTGATAGGGCTTAATTATGTATATATTTTTATCTAATTTTTATTTTAATTTTATACTATTTTTCTTATATATAATGTGTGTTATATAGATTTTATATAATTTAAATATCTCTTTTTGTAGGAGACAAGCAAAAGAATTAAATTCAAAAATTTTAACATAAAAAGAAAAAAAGATATTATCAATTAATTTATAATGTTAATTTTAATTAATATTATAATATAATTAAAAAATTAATAATTAATTGAAGAAGCCGTGTATATATATAATATAATAAGAGATTGATTTGGATGATAATTGCAATTGAAGCATAATTGAATTTGAAGCATAATGGTGTTGCGCGTGCGCGCGCGCGCGCGCGCGCGCACACACACATATATATATATATAATATGAAGTCCAACGAGAGAAGGCTTAAGATGCTACGTGAATATATATATATATATATATTATAAAGAAATTGGATTGAATGGAATTGGAGGGCCAGGGCAGCCGAGCATTGCATATATATAATATATTATAAAGTGAGCGTTGAAGATTGGAGGGGGAACGGCAGATTGAAGAATTGGAGGAAGTAGCCGCAAGCGAAAACCAAGCTGAAGCAGCCATATGGACGCCTTACGCAAGCGGGCATCAGTTGAAGCAAATCCATTCTGACCTAGATGTATTTTAGATTCGAGCAGGGAGTTCTTCTACTCTATTTAATTTTTATTTTTATTTTAACTATATCTAGATAAATTGTTTTAGATAGAGTTTTGGATGAATTTTAATTCTGAGATTATGTTATTATTTATTTAGTTTGATTCAAAACTCGATTATTATTTGCATAAACAATTTATAGTATTGTGCTTAATACTTTTAAGAGATTGACTACTTTTTAATAATTTATGCATGATTGACTAAATGATTGTTATAAATTAGAACCATAGACAATATAAATTACATGCTTGACTATAATATCAAGAGATGATTAGCTCATGCGTGGGAATCGAGAAAGTTTAGTGAGTCAAATCTCTTTCGATATTAAAGGTTTTCAAAGAATTTAATGCTTATTTATTTTTTTGACATCCGCTCAGAATTTTGACAGTGAAATTGAATTAATAAAAGATTAATATGACTTGAGAAAACTTATTAATTAATTAAAAGAAATCCATCATTACATGTAAATAATTTTTAAAATATTCTAAGGGTATTTTTTATTTTGAATTGGACTGAATAAATTAATAGCTCAGATTAAATGAAATCTAAACCCTAATTGCATTCATTAATTAGTTTTTCTCGTAAAAGAATTGAGTTTTTACTTTATTTTTTTTTATTCATCCGATTAATTAATTAGTTGAACTTAGGTTAGGTAAAAATTGATTTGGTATTATGATCTAGTTCTCGTGGGATCGACATTCTTTTCATCACTATATACATATTTGACTAGGGTACAATTGCCTAAATTAATTATCTATAAATCACACATCACATGGTAATTGGCAAAGAATAGGAGAAGATATGAGGGAGTTTTCGTTGATTAAGGTGTTGAGCAAGATTGGCTCCCACTGCTCTCTATCTTCTTTTTTCTTCTTCTTTCTTTGCTCTCGCCTGCTTGTTATCTATCTTCTTCTTCTTCTTCTTCTTCTTCTTCCTCTTGAGCTGTGGCTTCTTCTTGTTCTTGCTCTAAGACAAGTCAATGTAGAACCTATCTTTTTCTTCTCTCCATGGAAAGGCTATTAGACAGCCAAGAAGCAACTGAGGAAGGGACCGCGTATGACTTCTGGTCACCTCAATCGAGAGAGTCTTAGCATGACTCCGTTAAAGGGTTTCATGGCGACTCGTACGTGAATTAACTAGGTCTTCTATACTTGCGAATAAAGGCTGGTCACCTGTGTGTTTGCAGAGACGAGGAAGCTTGCTGAACAGAAAGAAGATGAGGCTAACACGTAGGCAATCGACACCGAACTCCATCTGAAAGGTATACTGAAAAACCCCTATAGCATAGGTTTTTTTGTTTTGCATGTGATTGATAGATATTGAGTCTTGAAAGGTTGATTTTGGTTTTTGCTATATATGTTTTATGCTTCCTCTATGCTATTTGTCTGTTGAAAAATAATTTGAAAATTAAATCTGATGAGGAGAACGCCCTCGGTCCCATAATTACGCCAAGACGGATACCTAGTGGCGGTCAGAAGATACATGGCAGACAAGCATCGTCACGTCAATCGGATAGGCACTCAGTAAAGAAATCTTCGAGGCCTCAGGAACAGGCTAACCCACCGAAGGTCACGGAGGCAACAGCTATCCCGAACTCCTTGGAGACGGATATTATCGCGAAATCCTTATTGGGAAAGTTCCGAAGAAGGCGGAAGGGAGATCCCGAAGATCCCTCCATGATCCCTATCCCGAGAAAAGGTAAGAGAAAAAGGTGGGAGATTCTTCTTATCCTCTTCTGGAGGATATAGTTTAAAAGGGACAATTAATCCTAGATTGAGAGAACTAACTTGATCATCGGAGATCGACAGGGGGAGCAAGTCCCCGTCTCCATTGCAGGTACCTTCGGAGAGGCGAGAAGGGAGCGTGCGGCTACCACTTCAGAAAATCAATCATCAATTGGCGCCCACCGTGGGGCCGACATTCTTCTCTTGTCTCTCCAGTGCAGCAAACAGTCTTGCCTTTTTTTTCTTCTTTACCTTGAATGGCAACCAGAAGACAGCCGTCTAGGGCCGTGGGGGGCAACCCCGTTCCAGAGCCGAGTCAGCAGAACCCTCCCCGAAGCCCGCCGGGGAGAGCTCGGAGTCCGGAGGGCCCTCCGCCTCCGCCCGATCGGATAGCACTCCTGGAGGGTCAAGTGCAACGATTGAAGGAGTTACTCATGGGTTTTCTAGATCGCCAGCATCAGCAAGCCCAGCATTCTCGGGCGGAAGAAAAGCACGAGCCCCCAAGAGAAGAGGAGTCCTATCGACGGGATGAGAATCCGCAGAGGCCAGGACAAGATGATGGTCATGGCGAGGCGGCCGAGTCTCTTGACTTGTCGTTTTTGCAGCAGCGGCAGGAAAGAAGATTGCAGCAGTTAGAGGAGGAGATGGCCGCCCTAAAGCCGAAGACCAGAGAGACTGAGGGACCAAGGATAAATCAGCCCCTTAGCCCAAAGATCATGGCGGCCATACCACCGGAGCGTCTCCGTATCCCAGCCATTAAGCCTTACGCAGGGACCTCTGACCCGATGGATCACCTTGATCTCTTTACCTCACATATGATGGTACAGGACGCCTCAGACGCGATGTGGTGTAGGGTTTTCTTGGCCACCTTGGAGGGGCATGCACGAGCTTGGTATTCAAATCTGGCTCATCATTCCATCGTAAGTTTTGCGCAACTCCGAGGCAGCTTTCTAGCGCATTTTGCACCTCTCCGAAGACACCAAAGGTCCACCATGGCCTTGGTAAGTATGAAGTAGAACCAATGAGAGCCCTTGAAGGATTTCGTTTCATGATTTAATATGGAAGCCTTGAGCATAGAGAACTTTGACCACAACGTAACTATGGTGGCATTCCAGAATGCCCTGAGGCCCGGCCCTTTCGCCCAATCATTAGCCAAAACGCCTCCGAGTACGTTCACGGACATATTGGGCCGGGCCACGAAGTACATAAATGCTGAGGAGGTCATACAGGCTAAGAGGGCGGAGCATGTGGAAAAGAAGGATAAAAAGAAGCATCCCGAGGAAATGAGGAGTGACGACCGAAGGGAAAAACATCGTCCTCGGTGGGATTCGGGGGGCTTCACTCCTCTGAATGCCCCGAGGGCAGAGATCCTTGCTACTATTGAGGGTAAAGACTACTTGAAAAAGCCTCGGCCGATGAAGGCACCATCTGACAAAAGGAACAGAAGTAAATATTGCCGATTTCATCGAGATCATGGTCATGACACTGAGGAATGTCACCAATTAAAGGAGGAGATTCAGGAACTTATCAATCGGGGTTTCTTGAGGACCTACGTGGCTAAAACAGGTGATTCTCGGGAGAGAAAGGATCGACGGTCGCGATCGAGAAGCCCCCCCAAGAGGGACCGCACGGAGGATCGAAATCGGGCTCAGCGGGAGAGATCACATCGAGGGGAAGATGATCATCCTCAGCCTCCGATATTCCATACGCTCGCAGCAGGGGAGGTCCCAGTCATGAGGGATGAAAAGAGTAGTGCTGTCCAGCTGAAAAGATCGAGGAGTGTGGATCCAATCTCTTTTTTAGATAGCGACCTCCCGGGATACCCGACTCGAAATGACCCACTGGTGATAACAGCTGAACTCGGGAAGTGGGAACTTCGGCGGATCCTCGTGGATCCAGGAAGCTCTTTAGAAATCTTGTATTGGTAAGCCTTCTTAGGCATGGGGTATGAAATGACACAGTTGAGGGCAACGAGGGTCCCTTTGGTGGGATTTGATGGTGAAGCCGTATACTCAGAAGGGATCATTCAGCTCCCACTGACGGTAGGGAGAGGTTCCCGAACTTCTCGAGTTATGCTAGACATCCTGGTAGCAGACGTGCCTTCGGCTTACAACATGATTCTAGGAAGATCTGGTCTCAATGCCCTTCGAGCCATCCCAAGCACATATCATATGATGATGAAGTTTCCCACAGATAGGGGGACGGGCGAAGTGCGGGGAGATTTGCGCTTAGCCCGTGAATGTTACATGGCCTCTATAGGCATTGCGAAGGGTAAAGAAGCAGGGTCGCAAAAGGACGCTGACCCCCCGAAGGAGGTCAGTTTTTTACTAGAAGGACCCGAAGATCCCAAAATAGCAGAGCCAGTGGATGAATTGGAAGAAGTACCTCTGGAAGAAGATTTCCCAAGCCGATGCGTAAGAGTGAGTATGGATTTAAAGGACCCGCTAAGGAGTCGAATAATATCACTCCTTAGACAGTATGCGGATATCTTCGCATGGACAGCCCGGGACATGCCAGGAGTAAATCCAGAGGTAATGACACACAGACTGGGGTCCGACCAGGTTTTCAGCCTGTCAGGTAGAAGAAGCAAAGCTTCTCCCCAGATAGAGCTCGGGCACTCGAGGAGGAGATTGCAAAGTTAGCAGAAGCGCGCCACATTCGGGAGGTGGATTATCCAAATTGGTTAGCAAATGTCGTGCTGGTTCCCAAAGGGCAGAGCAAGTGGAGACTTTGTATCGATTTCACCGATCTTAATAAAGCCTGCCCAAAGGATAGTTATCCACTCCCGAGGATTGACGCCCTAATTGATGGAACTGCTGGATGTTCGCTCATGAGTTTCTTAGATGCTTTTCAGGGATATCACCAAATTCCATTGCACCCGGAGGACCAGGAGAAGACGGCATTTATCACCAACAAGGCAACCTACTGCTACACCGTAATGCCTTTCGGTTTAAAGAACGCAGGAGCCACTTACCAACGCTTGGTAAATAAGCTTTTTCACCAACAGCTCGAGAGAAATATGGAGGCATACGTCGACGACATACTGGTAAAAAACCTGGTAGCCGAATGTCATCCGGAGGATCTGGAGGAGTGCTTCAAAACCCTTCGTAAGTTCCATATGAAACTTAATCCTGTCAAATGTGCTTTCGTCGTTTCTGCAGGAAAGTTCCTGGGCTACATAGTACACCACCGAGGGATTGAGGTAAACCCTGCGAAGGTCAAAGCTATCATGGATATGCCGGCCCCGAGGAATGTGAAAGAGGTACAGAGCCTTATGGGCAGGATGACAGCCCTTGGCAGATTCCTTTCTCGTTTGGCAGAAAAAGGCCTTCCTTTCTACAAGGTCTTATTGAAGGCAAACAACTTCGAATGGAATTCTGAATGCCAGCGAGCTTTCGAAAAGCTGAAGGAGCACCTAGCCACGCCCCCGGTTCTTACCAAGCCGAAGCCTGGAGAACCATTATACATATATCTGGCAGTGGCCAATGAGGCCGTAAGCTCGGTATTGATACGAGAAGAAAATAAGATCCAGAGGCCTATTTATTATGCGAGTAAACGATTGTCGGGAGCCGAGGTTTGGTATCTTCCTATGGAAAAACTGGCTTTCGCCTTAATAATATCGACGAGGAAACTCCGACCTTACTTTCAAGCTCATACGATTATAGTGCTTACTAATCAACCTTTGAAGCAGGTTCTTAGCAAACCAGAGCTTTCAGGACGGATGTTGAAGTGGGCAGTGGAGCTCACCGCCTTCGACATTGAGTATAGGCCGCGACCGGCTATTAAGGCGCAGTCGTTAGCAGACTTCATTGCCGAAGGGATAGGAGCTCCTGAAGGCCCCAAAGAAAATCAGAGACCATGGTTGGTGGCGGTAGACGGAAGCTCGACCTCGGGCGGTGGTGGAGCAGGATTAATGATAAAAAGTCCCGAAGGGCAAATATGGCCTTATGCTTTACATTTTGAATTCTGAGCGTCTAACAATGAAGCAGAATATGAGGCCTTATTGGCTGGGCTGAGATTGGCTGAGTAATTGGGAGCTCAAAACGTCGAGGTGAGTTCAGATTCTAACTTAGTAGTGCAGCAGGTGAATGGAGAATATGAAGCCCGAGAAAGTCACATGGCGCGATACTTGACCATAGTCAAAGAGCTAATGGCACGTTTCCAACACGTAAAGGTGGAGTACGTCCCTCGGGCTATGAATACAGAGGCGGACTTGCTGTCCCGAATCGCTTCTTCCTCTTTCCCTACGAGCTCTCGGGAGATTCGGATCGAATCTCTTCCACAAAAGAGTATCGAAGAAGTCGCGGACCAGTTATGTGTCAATGACGAGCCTAGCTGGATGGACCCCCTGTTGTTATATTTGAGAGAAGAGAGACTCCCCGAAGACAACTCGGAGGCACGGGAGGTCAAACGAAAAGCCCAAAATTTCGTGTTAGTTAGTGGGGAACTATACAGAAGGTCTTTTTCACAACCGCTACTCAAATGTATCCGACCTCGCGAAGCAGATTATATCCTACGGGAGATTCATGAAGGAATATGTGGAAACCACATTGGGGCTCGGGCTCTTAGTCAAAAGGCTCTGCGGCAGGGGTATTATTGGCCAACGATGGTACGAGATTCCGAGCAGCTAGTCAGGACTTGCGATCGATGCCAGAAAACGTCTAATTTGGTCCATGTGCCGGCAGTCGCACTGGCTCATCTCGCTACACCATGCCCCTTCGCTCAATGGGGTATAGACATCCTGGGGCCTTTTCCCCCAGCAGCTGGACAAGTCAAATATATCATGGCTGCTATCGATTATTTCACAAAGTGGGTCGAAGCTGAAGGAGTGGCCTCTATTACTTCCCGGCGGGTGAAACAATTTCTATGGAAGAATGTAGTCTGTCGTTTCGGAGTTCCTCGGGTGCTGATCTCAGACAATGACACTCAATTTTCTGATCGGTCTGTTCGGGAATGGTGCCAGGAGTTGGGAATCAGGCAACAATTCACCTCTGTAGCTCATCCACAGGCTAATGGCCAAATTGAGCTCGCCAACAGGACTCTGTTGCGCGGTTTAAAAGCAAGAGTAGATAAGGTGAAGGGTAGCTGGGTGGAAGAACTATCGAGCATCATGTGGTCTTACCGAACCACGGTGAAGGTCTCCACGGGAGAAACTCCTTTCAGTCTATGCTACGGCTCAGAAGCGTTAATCCCAGTTGAAATTGGAGTGCCTACGCTACGAGTAGAGCTGTTCGACCCTGAATCCAATGAGCAAAGTTTGAGGGACAACCTAGACCTCCTTGATGAATTTCGTGATCAAGCGAGGATTCGACAAGCTGCTTATAATCAGCGCATAGAGAGATATTACAATCGACGAGTAAGAGCACAAAATTTTCTACCAGGAGATTTGGTATTAAGGCGAGCAGATGTTCAGCGAGCCCGAGAAACAGATAAGTTAACACCAAATTGGGAAGGTCCTTACAAAGTAACAGAGGTTCTCAGCCCGGGGGCATACAAACTACAGACCCTCGAGGGTGCACCAGTGAAAAACGCATGGAACGTGCAAAACTTGAGAAAGTTCTATCAGTGATAACTCTTTATTATCTTCATATGATCTATTAGTAATAATTTTCCATTACATGTCTTGGCATTTTTTCTTTGTTGCTTTGCGTATGCTATCCAGGAATAAATTCATTTTTTCTCCTATGCGTAAAAACTCATCATTTTCAAAGACCTGGGAAGGCACATCAGAGCAAAAGGAAGGATTTGACATACCCTCAATGGGGCTAGACCCCTCAACAATAACAAAGGATCAGATGTGATCCTCGGGGGGTCCGAACCCCCGACAAAAACAAAGGATCAGATGTGATCCCCGAGGGGTCCGAACCCTCGACAAAAACAAAGGATCAGATGTGATCCTCGGGGGGTCCGAACCCCCGACAAAAACAAAGGATCATATGTGATCCTTGGGGGGTCCAAACCCCCGGCAAAAGCAAAGGATCAGATGTGATCCTCGGAGGGTCCGAACCCCCGGCAAAGACAAGGGATCAGATATGATCCTCGAAAGGCTTAAGATAAAAGGATTAGATACGACTCAACCCCTCAAGGACGTTACGGGGATCAGGCGTGATCCTTGGGGGGCCGGAGCCGAGCCCTTTTGAATAAGCGACAAAGACCAAGTCCTACGATAAGCAGGGGTGGCAAAAAGGAAGGATCAAGCCTGATCCCAAACAGCCTTTTCTTATTTTCGATAAAAACCAAACGACCTTTTCTTGTTTTCGACAAAAAGCAAAGGAAACAAGGCAACAAAAAGGCGGTAGCAAAAGAAAATTGTGCGAAAAAATCTAACACTTTTATTATTACGACAGCAGGTTTGAATACAAAAATGTCTACTCTAAAGAGGACAAGGCGGCAGCAACGTCGAAGGGGATGGAGTCTACATCCAGGTTCGGGAAGCGCTTTTTGATGAGTTTCCTCATATGCTCGAACCCGCCCCGAAGAACTCCTTCTAGTTCCGCGGCATAAGCTTCGGAACTTCGGAAATCCTCGCGACCATTTTGAAAAGCCACTTGGGCATCCTTGAGGGCGGATTGGAGTTAGACATGAGCAGTGCGAAGGTCTTCTTTGCACCGAGAATAAGACTCCAACGCTTCGACCTGTCCCTTCTTGGCTTCCTTCAGCTCTAGAGTAAGTCTTTTTATATCCTCCTGAAGCTGGTGATTAACACCCTTAGTGGCGTCCAGTTCCTCCCCAAGCCGGGAATTGGCTTGATTAGCCTCAAGCATGTTTTTTTGGACCAACTCCAAATCCTCGCGCACTTGAGCTTCGGCTTCGTTGGCAAGTCGGGCATCTTCTTGCGCCAGCTCAACAGACTTAGTTAAAATATGAACACGGTGCTCGAGACTCGACAGTTGGGAGGAAAAAGACTCAAGCCCCCGAAGCCTTTCGACCTCAGACTCCAGGGAAATAATCCGGGCTCGAAGTTCGGATTCTCGCCGAGAGATCAAACCTTGGAACTCTGTAAGGTTCTGAGGAAGTGAAAACAGAATATAGATTAAGACCTACTCGCATAGAAAAAGGGAAAAGTCAAAAGAGAAAGGAGCACAATCGCACCCTCAGAATCTCGGCGCAATAGTCGGTTTCGTTCGGAGTTCGTAGGGTCCCCGGTAGGATTAAAGCTGTTGAGGGAACATTGGTGGCTTCAGGAGCCGGAGGCTCGGAGGGAGTAGCAGCTGGGGAGGTGGCCTCCATCCTACGACTCTTCGTCCGGCGTGCTAATATCTCCTTCGTAGACAACGCCGAAGCCTCCTCCAGCGAAGCCTCCCCCGTCAGTTCTGAACACCCCGCTGGTGCTAATGGCGTTAAAATTCGTTTAAAAACCGAACTGATAGGGATGCTGGGAGACGTAGCACTGGACTCCGTACCTGCCAAGGTTTGTCTTTTCTGGGCCTCTGCGCGAGCTACAGCAAGCACCTGTGCGATGGTCGCTGAATCATCTTCGTGAGAGATCGACGAGGGCGCAGGCATGGTGGAGGCTTCCCGCCGCGCGTTCGGAGAGTCTCTGGTCTGAGAAGTGAGGAGCTGGGAAGATGGGTCCCCCGAACCCCCAGCAACGCCCCTCTTGGAAGCCTCTTGGAAGGTCCGAGGATCTTCCTCCACCGCTCTTCGCGACCTGGAAGGTATTGAGTTTTTTTTATTATTCTTCTTGCTCTTTGGAACTCGCTCGGGAGGTGCAGCCCTCTCTGACACTCTCTGGTTGTTGGGAGAAGCCGAGGGGCCCTTACTCCCAGGGAAGTCCAAAATCATTCCTCTGGTGATAGTAGAATACGATATCTCCCAGACCTCTTCAACTAAGAAAGAGATAATAACGAAAATCAAATACAGACAAAGGAAGAAGAGAGAGTAAAGAAAGAGATGAAAGAAAAAGAGCTCACAGTTCTCGCCGTCCAAACCCGCTTGGGTAAGGCTGGGATTGGAAAGCCATCCTTCTTCCCAGTTCCGACTGTTCTTCATAAGTCGGCAGGCGAAATCTTCGATGGTCTCGACGCTCGGACGCTTGTGCTTAGTATCTAGAGTCCACTCATTGCAGACAGACCAGATTTCTTGAGAAGAGCCGGATGGCCTGGGGCGGACGAAGACGAAGCGCTCTTTCCAATCATCAGAATCTTTCGACCCACCAGACTGCATGAGAGTCGAGGCAAAAATCTCAAGTCCGGAGTACCCCTTGCAGGCGAGGAGACGACCATCTTTCACGATCCGAGGGGAGATGGAGATCCACCATCCGGGGTCGCGGTTGGTCGTGAAGAAGTAGTCGAAGAGGTCCCCGGTTGGCTCAATTTTGCCAGAATGACAAATAAGGAGGAACCCCATCAGGTATTGCCATCCGAAGGGGGACAGCTGGGCGGGAGCGATGGTAAGATGTTGAAGTAAGGACATCACTCTTCTTCAAGGAGAAAGCCGAAAGCCCCTGTCAAAAGCACACTTGTAAATGCAGAGGCGGCCGGCGACGGGATGACACGCTCGTAAATGGCTATTGAACTCTACCTCCCACTCTTCGGGGACGTTGTACTTTTCTCTGAACTGTTGGCATTCCGTCAGGCTCATCCATTGGCATGGAATGGAGGCAGCAGGGTGTTTTTCCTACTCAATAAGCTCTGCGCCGGCGGGATTAAACCTCCCAAAACCAATTATCGCCATGGCAAAGAGCTAGAAGAAAGAGAGGCGGAAGAAGTGGAAAATGCTTACCGCCACAAGAAAAGCTAAAACTGAAGGAAAGTCGTGCGGAAAGAGAAGTAGAGAGGGTGAGGAGTTCCCATTTTAAAAGTTTAAACTGTGGGAATAAGAGACCAAAGGGCGAGCAATAATGAGCATTGATCACCCCGCATTGACAGAGCTCGAAAGACGAAAAGGCCTCGGACAACGCATAGGGAAGGGATACCGCCGTCAAAACCAATCGATTTTTGCGCCCGCCAGACACGCAAAAAAAGAAGAAAGGAAAAGAAGAAGTTAGATGGAAGAGCCTCAGGAGCTTTACTACTCCTCGAGCCCTTCAAGCCGAAGAGCTCAAGGAGTGGGGGGGCAAGTGATGAGGAGAACGCCCTCGGTCCCATAATTACGCCAAGACGGATACCTAGTGGCTGTCAGAAGATACATGGCAGACAAGCATCGCCACGTCAATCGGATAGGCACTCAGTAAAGAAATCTCCGAGGCCTCAGGAACAGGCTAACCCACCAAAGGTCACGGAGGCAACAGCTATCCTGAACTCCTCGGAGACGGATATTATCGCGAAATCCTTATCAGGAAAGTTCCGAAGAAGGCGGAAGGGAGATCCCGAAGATCCCTCCATGATCCCTATCCCGAGAAAAGGTAAGAGAAAAAGGTGGGAGATTCTTCTTATCCTCTTCTAGAGGATATAGTTTAAAAGGGACAATTAATCCTAGATTGAGAGAACTAACTTGATCATCGGAGATCGACCGGGGGAGCAAGTCCCCGTCTCCATTGCAGGTACCTTCGGAGACGCAAGAAGGGAGCGTGCGGCTACCACTTCAGAAAATCAATCATCAAAATCATTTCATAAATCCACACTGAGTTGGTGTTTTTGGCATGCCTTTGGTCGCTAGCTTTCAACGTTAACCCCAAAGATACATCTAAACCCTCCAGCCTCATTCAATGCATTTTACTCGAAGAGTAAAGAGACTTATATCAGCATGCCACATGTCACGTAGACCCCATTATCGAATATCTATAAATATTGCTCATTCACAGCAAAAGGACCTTTTGGCCTGGATTCCTCGAGACTTCTTTCTTTCTCACACATATTCTAGACCCGAAGAAGAGGGTGAATTGAGTGATTAAAATTTTTCTCAATTTTAATAAATATTATTGATTAATAATTTTATTGAAAAATATATATTTGATAAATATACTAAATTATATTTGAGATTAATAATAAATGTAAGCCACAATATATAAGAAAAATAAATAATATGAAGCACAGCACAATTTATAGTGGTTCGGTATTTTCACACACACCTAATCCACTATTCTAAGGTCTAACCACCATTGGGATTCCACTAAATCAAAATCACCAAGTTTTTCACACTAGGTCACCTTGAAAATTAGATACACACCAAGATTACAATGGGTTCTAGGCAACCACTATTCCAAGGTTTTCTCCCTAACTTATTTTGGAAACTAAATTCACCTAAATTTTAACGGATCTAGGAAACCTATACAATACTCAATAATAATTTAAATGTTACAAATAATTTGTCCACACTTTGACACAAATAAGCAATTAAGAACAAATTATACAAGCTAATAATATTTAAATAAATAAATAAACAGTTACCTCAGTTTGAATGGAGAAGATCGGATTCGACTTTGCGATCTTTTTTCTCCTCTTGCCTGGCTTTTTGATTGATGAACAATGAATTTTTGAGAGCCTTGAAATGCTTGAAAATTAGCTTGAGAGCTTTTGGGAGGTTTGGATGTGTAATGGATACTCAAAAAATGAGTTTGTAGGGTATTTATAAGCATTTTAGCCACTAAAGAAATGATTAATATGAAATTTGAAATTCAAAAAATGTTTAGATTTTATCAAACAATAAGAAAACATGTCTCACCTTTAATTCAAAATAAATTTACTTTTTGCATAAGAAATCAAGATTTGAAAATTCAAATATAAGGCTGCGTTCTCTTTGTTTTTAAATTTTTAATTTTGAGTTTTGAATTCATTTTCAATTTTCTGTTTTGGTAGTCTGTTTTTAGAAAATTGAAAACGCGTTCTCTTTGTCATTTTGAAAAACTATTTCTCAAAACAGAAATTAAAAAACACGTTCTCTTCTAAATTTTGAAAATAAAATTTTAATGATATTTTATTTAATAAATTTGATTATTCAGTAAATTAAAAATATTTAATGTTTATAAATTATTAAAAAAATATCTAATTTTACAGTTAATGAATTTTGTAATATTTTTTCATTATAATAATAAAATATGAATAAATAAATAAATAAATAAATATATTTTGAGTTTTGAGTTTGTTTTGAATGAAAACACCCAAAACAACTTTTTGTCGTTTTGAGTTTTCTTTACAATTTTTTTTTTTGTTTTCAAAAATGTATTTTTAAAAACAGTAAAGAGAACGCATTTTCATTATTTTAAAAAATTGAAAACTAAAAATGACTTGAAAACAACAAAGAAAACACAACCTAAGCTTTTGAGGCATAAATGATTAAAACAAGAAAACATGTCTAAAAACAATCTCCTTTAATTCAAAATAAATTTACTTTTGCATAAATAAGAGAAAACATGTTTAAAACTAATTCTCTTTAATTCAAAATAAATTTACTTTTTGCAGAGAAAACATGTTTAAAAGTATTTCTCTTTTAATTCAAAATAAATATACTTTTTACATAAGTAATAAAAATATTTATCAATAAATAAAAATTCAAACATAAACTTTTGAGACATAAATTATCAAAAGTAGGAAACATGTCTAAAGACAATCCACCTTTAATTCAAAATAAATTTACTCTTTGTACCCACTTTTAATTTAAAATAAATTTACTCTTTGTACCCACTTTTAATTCAAAATAAATTTATTTTTTATATGAGAAATAAATACATTTATATCATAAAAATATTTTTGTTAATCATCAAAACTTAATTAATATGAGCAAGTTGGCTCAACACATAGACCCTAAACCACACAAAACCCTTAGGGAAACAACCCATTGGAAGACTCCCAACAGATACATCCAATATGTGCATACATACATTTACACTTCAACTCTAAGACACTATTGTTTGACTTAGGCATCAGAGGGCTCGTATGGGGAAGATCCTCGTGTACCTTCTAACTATTTCTGTGTTACAGACCCTTCTAATGCCACATTTTTGAAGGCCTTCCAGACCTTGCAAAAACCAACCATTCGAAGACTCTTCGGGGAGCAAGGGCCCCGGAGACTCCTAGCACCCGTCTTACCTTTCCCAAACAATGGATTGAGCCTAACACCTATTAGTCCTTGTGTGGTGCCCCGAACCTCGTGGCTCTGACCGAGCTATTTTCTAAGACAAATAAATTTAATTATTATAATTAGGCAATGTGACACCCCACTACCACTTACAGGTACCACTCAAATAATCAACCGAATTGCTCACATGTCCGGCCATTCGTGAATGGCGGACTATGTTTTAACACGAAACGCCCTAGGTGAGAATTATGTTTCGTCCTTCCATTCCCTTTACCCCATAATCGACTAGAAAATTTGGGTTTCAGAAATTCTACACTCGACTAAATAATTTCCATTTAAGATGCCCAAAATCTCATTATTTATAATATTTCTACTTCTTTCCCAAGAATTCTGTTGTGCTCCATATAATTCAAAATTTCTAAACCACTCATTGATTTTTCCAATTTCGAGGAAAATCTCATATATTTTAATTTTCCAAAACTTTGGCATTTTGTCCAAAAATCCCCTTTTATTTTTGAAATTTCCTCTAGGCAAAAAATTAATCCATAAATGCCCCAAAAATTTCAAATTTTCAAAATTTTAAAGAAAATTGGCCGGTGGGGCCCGCATGAGGTCCAGTGATGCGCTGGCAGTGTGGGCTGGCCGTGAGCCGCGCGGCCGCTCGCCCACGTGCCTCAGTGCCCACAGGCCCGGGCCCGCACGCCTGCTTCCTGTTGTTTGTTGTGGCCCTCCATGGGCCATCTACTGGTCCCAACTGTCATCCTTCACCCCTTTTTTTCTTAGCCCAAATTTTTCCAGAAAATAAAATACCTCAATAAACATAAAAAAAAAAAAATTCAACTTTTCTTCCAATTCCAACACCAAAAATAAACATCAAACACCCCTCAAATTTTTCCTTTTTTTTTTTTTTCCACAAATGAGGCTTACACAACCCTCTTGAGCCTTACGCAACAAACATCAAAATAAAATTTACAACACGTGCTTTAGGCTCCATAAACCCATAAACCAACAAAATAAAGATACATTAAATCATCTTAGATCTTTCAAGGCTTCAAGTTTGCAACATTCCTAACCTCTTGACACATAAAGACCTATAAAGTGAGGATGAAAACCTCATGAGCTATAAAGCTCAGTAAGGGTGCAATGTATAAGTAAATGAAGTATGAGAGAGCATGTAATGCAAAATGCAATGCAAATGGGTAGTCTTCCATGCTCTCGTAACCTCCATAAGTTAAGGCATCAACCAACCCCTCCCATAACACTAGTATTCCATATAGCTATAGGTACATTAGAACACATATCATGCAATGTTGACCACTACATGCAACTTATAAAGAAACAAATGCAAGCAAGACCACACCACTTGGGGTCATCCATTACCTTAAACTTCTTTAAGCTTCCATAATCTTTGGTTCCCAAGACTTATTTGCTTTCAATCCTTAAAGAAAAATTATCTTGGATTATTAAAACCATTTTTAAGACTATAGATTAAAACAATTAGAAGGCTTTCAAGGCTTACCTCTTGCTTTTAACTTGAGCTTTCCTTCTTCTTCTTCAAGTTCACTCTCGGCCAAAAAGATTTGGCCTTCTCCACCTCATTTTTATTTATATTTCTCCTATTTTCTCATTCTTAATTTCTATTTTCAACTCAAGATTCCATCCAAACTCTTGAATTTTATGGAATTAAGAGAACCAATCTCTACCTTTCATTACAAGCGCAATCCATGTGCTTAATGAACTTTTAATCCCATTGATCACATAAGATGCAATCTCCACCATTGAGAGGAAACACAATCCTTAGCTAGAGAGAAAATGAAATCTTGGCATTTGATTTCTTTATCCAACAAGATCTCCACCATCCATTTCCTATATTTAAAATTAATTTTTCATTATGTTGGCAATCCATGTCAATCTTCAAGAATCAATATGGCTCTTGGATCAAATCCCATTCCAAGATCAATTCTCGACCATTGGATTTCTTAATTTTCAATTTTCTCATCATTTATTTAAATGAGACTATTTTCATATACATCACTTTGATAGACATATTTCACATAATTTTTCATTTAATTTAATAAGACTATTTTCCATCATAAATGCATGACAATTTTTCAATTTCTTTTCCATTTTCCTTATTCACCATAATGATTACCCATATTAAATGCTAGAGAGATTATTTTTCAATCCTTTTTGATTTAATTAAATCACCCATTTTTACTCAAAATATCCACCGCCCCCTCTCCCCCCCCCCCCCGAGAAATTTTGTTCACCCCCTTTAACGGGGTGACCATCACCCTCACAATTTTTGTGAGGGTGAAAAATAACGAAACGGCATGGGATGAACAAAATTGCCGTTTCGTTATTTTTCACCCTCACAAAAATTGTGAGGGTGATGGTCACCCCCGTTAAAGAGGGTGAACAAAATCGCACTCCTCCCCCCCCCGGCCCCCACATATATAAATATATGTGATTTCTCACCAAATAATTTATATCTCTCTTCTCACAAGAATTTGCCAAGTGTTATCTATGCACTTAATTTGACCATTACTTATTTCTCCATAAATTACACAAAATTAAATAATTTACATGGGATTTATTTACACATTTTCCCCCATAACAATTCACCTTTAATGGGATAAAATCCAAATTATCATAATGCCTTAGGAATTAACAATTCCATCAATTTCATTCAATTGCACAAATGGGAATAATTCCCAATAAATTCTCATTCCACTAGGAAAATACTTTTCAAATTTTCCAATTACCCTTTATTGGGTCCCATTACCCAATTTATCAAAATGCCTCTCCCCGATAGATCTACTTATCTCAAGGGCACATTTTTGAAAGTTTTCTATTAACCTTTCATATTTCTAACACCAATAACATCAGGTGTTATAGGCAACGGCACTACTAGAGATGAAAACTTTTCATCTTTAATTTCATCTCTGACCAAAAAAAAAAAAAAAAACTTAGAGACGAAAACTTTTCCGTCTCTTAAAGTAGAAAAAATTTAGAGATGAAAAAATTCTGTCTCTGATTTCGAAATAACTTTCAAAGACAATTTTTTCTGTCTCTAATGAAAAAAATTTAGAGATGAAAAGTTTTTTTTGTTTATGAGAGCGGGCATAACTCAAAGATAGAAAAATTCTCTTTCTAATTTCGAAAAAACCTTAAAAAATGGAAATATTTTCGTCTTTGAATTCAAAGAAGAAAAAATCTCGTTTTTAATTCTATCTCTGATGGAAAATCTGTCTTTGATTGAAAAAAATTTTAGAGACAAAATTTCTTTCATCTCTGATTCAAAAAACGTTCAAAGATGAAATTTTTCCATCACTAATTCCGTCTTTAATTTAGAGATGAAAAAAGTTCAATTTCTAAAGCCATCTCTAAAACATTTGCCTCAAAATTTACCTATGTAAATTTTGTGTCTAAATTCATTTCTATTATTTTCATCTAAAAACATTTTTCTTAATAGTGATAGTACAATGACTAGGGATCTGTTAGAGCATTACATTGTATACAAGGACACTCACCATTATTAATACTTTTGATTTCAACTATACTACATTCGCTCTAAGAATTTTATCAAACAAATATACAAATATGTACTAAAGAAAGTTCATTGATAAATAATATTATGTTAGAATTTGAATTACATAAATAAAATAATATTTTAAATAAACTCTTCTATAGTTTTAAGGCATAACACTAACAAGCACAAACCAACCTAGCTAGTTAAGAAGTGACTCTCATATTGGTTCTCCCTGTTAACAAATTTATTAGTGACACTTTTTTGGGTCATTAAAGACGTTATTTTATGACTGTAGCATCATGAAGAATAATAGAAGGAATATTTAAACTAAGAACTAAACGTAGGAGCATTGGCTTATTGTATGGATCTTTGAAGGCGATATTTATTAATTTAGGGTAATGCTAAGTATTAATAAATGCACTTTGTTCTTATCTATATTTATTATATCTTATTTTTAATATTTAAATAATTTTATTTACTAATAATAAATTAATCATATTTTCAATTTGTTATATTAAAAAAGATGAATCTAAGCTTAAGAGAAGGAAGCCCAAAGATGGAAGCTTGTGACACTAATAGTCTCTAAGAGACTTTTTCGAAAGTCATTCATGGGTACCGTGGGGAAATCTTCTTGAGGGTCTCTTTTGGGTTCAAGAATATTTCACCTATCTTTTAAAATTTTTACTTGAAGATCCGTGACAAACAATATCGGAAGATTTGGATACTCCCCCACGTGTCATTCTCAACTCTATAATTAGGGAGTGATTCTTTTGATTAAGATATAATCAAAATTGTATTCAAATTATATTTTTATTTACTTTTTACATGTTCTCTTAGGAATGGATTTAAGCATTAGAGGGTCTACCGTCCACATGGGAGACACCTCGCTCCCTTGAATAATTTTTTTTTGTTTCATAGGCCTTTTGAAAACTAAAAGGTCAAGATATATACTATGCTATATTTATAAATTTATTGTTATATTTAGATAATAACATAACTACATTTAATCAAATTATCTAAATATTAAAAATAAAATATAATAAATATAGATAATCTAAAAAATAGAATATATTTGTTAATATTTAGTCATGATTCCCGTTAAGCTAACAATTATAATTTTAACTGGAAAGGGCAGGCTTGCGGGAATAAAAAGCATAAAATATAATTAATATTAGGTGGTGAGAAAGCCTTCAAGCATATTCCATCCATACTCAAATCGCCATGTGTTAGACTTGACTTGGAGGAGGAGTGTGAATAAATATACAAATTATTTATTTATTTATTTTTATCTTTTAATTTGAAGGAATTGGGTGCTCCTGCTAGTAGGCTACTTACTGCCAGCAGGCACATGGAAACCACCTCCACCACCACTTTTATGACTTTACTGACTTGAAGTTGAGCGTGCCGGCCGACACACAAGACGACACCGCTCATAATAATATACTAAAAAACAAAAACAAAAAAGAAACAAAAAATTACAACTCTACCACCCTTGCTTGCACTCTTCCCATTTGCCTTGGCCCCCAAAAAATCTCAAGCTTTTTTTTTTTTTTTTTTTTAAAAAAAAATTAAGAATATAATTTAATTAATTAATATTATTATTATAACGAATATACCCTAAATTGTTGAATAAATAAATTAAAGCAGCTCTGAGGCACACCCAACCCAACCCAACCCAACCCCATCCACCACTCACTAACAAATAACAAATGACAGATCTTAATTAATTAGTTTGTCTGGGAAATTTTCTCAGTCAGCTCCACTCCAAATCACCTCATCTGGTACGTCACTCACGTTTCACGTGGTTTGGGCATACTGAGGGCTGTTATGAACAACCTTCGGTGACGATTCTTCCACAACCCCTCCCTCACTGCACGTGTCAACATCACAACACGCCTCCACCAATTCTCCATGAACCCGTCGTCATCATTTCCAGTTCCCACTCCAAAAGTGAACGTGGCGACAAGAGCCGTGGAGTTGCTTCTTCTCCCCCTCCTGTTTCTGTATCAAACTATCCATATAAATATAATCTATTTATATCTATAAAACGCTGACTTCGGGTGGCTGTAGAAAAAGGATAAAAGGACTTGACAAAGGGGGCTGGTGGTCGGAGCCGGAGCAGAGAAAAGAGAGTGCGTGGTCGTCCAGCGCACCAATGTCGTCGGAAAGACTTATTCTGGCGGCGACTTCGTCGTCGTCTCAATCCTTCCGTAGTTACAGTGCTCCCGAGCTGCCACCACCAAGAATCTTCGACGAGCTTCCTAAGGCGACGGTGGTGTCAGTGTCTAGACCTGACGCCAATAATATCAGTCCCCTCCAATTGTCTTACACCATTCACCTCCAATACAAACAGGCACGCACCATCTCTCTCTCTCTCTCTCTCTCTCTCTCTCTCATACACGCCTGTATTTGTATCTATGTATCGAACAAAATATACGCGTTCCTGTTACTTTTCTTTTCTACTGTACAGTGCACACTTTAGATGTTGAGATAATTAGGAAAGGTAAAAGAGAAAGAGCTTCTCGTTTGCCTGGAAGTTGGTTTGACTCCAGACAGTTTAATTGAACTAAGCCATGGTGTGATAATACCCAGTCGCAAAAATTCTCAATTAGGATATAAAGACTGCTTTCTTTTATGGAGAATTAGAGGAAAAAATCTACATAGAACAACCTGTGGGTCTCGTGAAAAAGGGCCAAAAAGTAAAGATTTGCAAATTAAAAAATTCTTTCTATGGCCTTAAACAGTCTTCTGACAGTGGTATATACGATTCCATCAAGCAATTGTTTCTAATGGATTAGTAATGATTCAACAAGATCACTGCATCTATGTCAAAAGGTCAAAAGATTTCTTTGTGATTTTAACATTATTTGTGGATGATCTTTTATTGGCCGGAAATAACAAAGAGTTTGTCTTACCTATTAAAAGTTGGTTGGGTTCCAATTTTGAGATGAAGGATATGGGTGAGACTTCTTATATTCTTGGAGTTAAGATCCATAGGGATCATTCAAGAAAACTCCTAGCATTGTCTCAAGAATCTTACATTGAAAAAAAATTCTTTGAGCCTGAAAATGAGTAGATGTAAACCCATGGACACTCCAATAGCTAAGGGATAAACTTTGAGCCTGAAAATGTGTCCCTCGACTTACAACAAAGAAAGCTCAAATGAAAAACATGCCATACTCAAGTGCCATTGGAAATTTGATGTATGCCATGATGTGCGTCGGACCGGATATTTGTTGTGGTCAAATTGGTAAGTAGATACCCATCAAATCCAAGACCTAAGCACTGGAATGCAGTCAAAAGAATCCTTGCATCCCTAAGAGGAATTGTAGACTATTGCATCTGGTACTAAGGTGGACATATGCATTTAACTGGCTGCACAGATGCCGACTGGGGTGGAAACTTGGATGAATGCAAATCAATTTCAGGATATGCGTTTTTGCTCAGCCGAGGTGATATATCTTGGAATAGCAAGAAACAAACACGAACAACTCTCTCAACAATGGAAGCTGAATTCGTTGCATGTTCAGCTGCAGTACAAGAAGCAGTGTGGTTAAGGAGATTTCTAATTGACCTTGACCTTGGGGTCAATCCTAACATTGCAAGACCTGTTCACTCTACTGCGACAACCAAGCTTCGATTGCATATTCCAAAGATCCAAAATATCGCAAGAAGTCCACACACATTGAAACAAAGTACAACTTTGTGAGAGACATTATAATGCAAAAGGAAGTGGTATTGCAATATATCTCTACACCTAGGATGGTTGTTGATCCTCTTGCAAAGCCCATCACTGGAGATTGCTATAGAGATCACGCTAGATCTTTAGGCTTATGTAGATTGCAATTCATTTCTTTATTGCATATGTGACTTTTCATTTATTTAATAAATTGAAGTATTGTCTAAAATTTTTCTATTGTGTTTGGACTAAAAGGATCAAAAGCTAGCATAAATATGTCAATCAAATAAGGATTGGTTCCCTCACACAAATGATCACCTCTATCACTTCAATAGCAAATAGAGATGAGATGCAATATTTTTGGGACCAAGTATACTGGAGTATACCATACACATAAATATTGGTGTCGCCTTGGATAGTTACCAAGAGGAGGCTATTTTTGTAACGTCTAAACAAGATAATATCACAATTATGTAAGTATGATATGAGCCGGATCTAGCGCATAGTGGAAGATGTGATTGAAAAGAGATCCGTACAATGATGGGAGTGACATGGGATATCTCAATTTGTACTCACTTCCCTTATTGGTCATACTCATAAGCACATGTAATATGAATTACATGCTATGGTGATTTCCTCCCACTAAGGGGCGTATATCACTCCTATTACCTTACAGATCTCTTTTCAATCGCACCTTCCACTATGCTCTGATACCATATGTTGGTTATTTTATGTATAAATCGTAAATATCACAAAGATTAATACCTGATTAATCATAGAAATTTTAGATCTTTTAAACTTGTTGTACCATGAGCCTTCTCGAACTTTCAGGTCAGGTGCACAATCATAGGACGAAAAGTGCACTTAAGTCACAACCCAAATACCCACTCTTCTTTAATAATACTCACAATATACAACGCTCAGTAATTTTTTGTGTGTCCCAAACCTTATGTAGAGACCTCTATTTATGGGGGAGAAAACCTTAACTAATAAGGTTTAGCAGATAAAGATCAATCAGAATTCTAATTCTGAAATTATCTCTTATAGAGATAATTTTATTTTTAGGATAGGAACTTATCACATCTTATTTTATTCTTGATCAGATTGACTCATTGTAATCGTTTTTGAATATTAATTGACAATTATCAATTATTATCAAATTTCTCTACAATACCGAGTTGTAAAAATTCTGAATTGGGTTCGAATGGATTTAGGCTCTCCACCCGCTTTTCTTTCTATATGCATAATGGATAAATACGATTTTCATTTTCGGAAACTAATTGAATTATTGTGTTCTCTATTAAGTTCGGATTATGTTTGACTATGTTGGGAGCTTCATTTCATGTGGTAAAGAAACGATTATTTTGCTTATACTGTGTAATTATAATGATTGAATGATTTACTGTTGAATTGTAAATGTTGCTGGGAGATCGTTATCAGAACTTTGCATTTGGGTTTTATGGAAATGGCAACCAAATTTTAAACCAAAAATATTATCCCGTATATCATAGATGATCTATCGTGGACCAATGGTCATTTGAATGTTATATTAAGCATGAAGATGGGAATTGAGTCATGAAAGTAGTCATGTTTACAGACTTAACAAATTGCTCGGCATAATACTGGCTCTTTGTTTTGGAATTTTTTGTTATTGTTGGTAACTTTTGATAGCTAGGATTGAATGTAATAGTCTGCCAAAAGGCCCTTTATTGAGTTCTTATAGTCATAGCTCAGGGTGCATAAATGGAAAATGGCGATGTATTTTGGTTCCAGAAATGCTGGGTTTAGGGTACTCCCTGTCTTCCCTTGATCCATTGCACATATCATTACCTAGAAAAATAGTTGAGTTTCTTTATTATAAATGAATATTTGATAAGAAACTAGTGACACAGTGTATAAGATCTTCTTGGAATCGTAAGTTTTGTAATGAGAACATTGAGTTTATTTTGATTTTAGGTGGCTTTTCTCAAATGTGTTAGGCGTCCCTCATGATTTTAGCCTACACTGTAATTCTTTAATAAGTATAACATTTAGTCTCAACATTTTAGACGCTTTTTCACATATAGAAATATCAAGTAAGTAATTATACGTTTTAGACACTGTAATTTTTCAGCTTATGTTCTGTAATTTTTATGTTTATGCATTGAGCACCTGAAAGCTGCTCATTTAGGTCTTATCCATATTTGTATATGAAAGTACTACATTATCAATATTACAAATTGTAGATCGATTCATTCTATCTCAACACTCCTAGGTCTTTGTTTTTTACTACTACTACTACTATTATTATTATTATTATTATTATTATTATTATTATTATTATTATTATTATTCATTTTTTCCAAGAAGTCTCTGTGCTATCAGAATGTGCTTATAATCCTACTTTTTCTCATGACTATGTGCTAATAGTATTTAGACTTTGTGTATGGTTTGATGATTGTCCTGAGTACCTTAGTCCTTGTGTTCAGTCATAAATAATGGGTGAGAAGAATTTACTTTATTGTTACTGTTAGTTTATGTAGTTATAACCATGGCCTTATGGAATTGTTCAACATACCTCCCCACGTGTGGTCTGTGTCTGCTTAGCAGGCGGAACACCTGTCGAGATTGAACACAATAAATATATACTACCTATATATGATGGTAGTTTTCTTTCTTTGAACACTGTCTCATCTAACAATTTAAGCTATTAGGAAAAAGAGTAATTTTAATATACTGCACATATTCTCATCGCTTGTTTCTACAGATGCTTTCATGTTTGAAAGCTCTTTTCCTAATTCTTCTGGATGTTGTTGCCTGTCCTCTGAGCTTTATCTGGGGATGTTACGGTAGTAGTTTTGTGTTTGCTCTCTTCTCAAGTTTTATGATCTGTTGAAGTGTTAAAGAAGGGGCCTAAAATCTCAACCTCCTTAATTTTCTGTTCTTCTTAAGCAATGTCACTGCCATGAAAAACTCATTCTCTCTGTTTAACAGTTCAACTGGCACTTGCTGAAACAAGCTTCGCAAGTTATCTACTTACATTTTTCTTTGAAGAAGCGAGCTATACTTGAGGAATTACATGAGAAACAGGAGCAGGTTTGCTTTTTGACTTGTGCCTATTCCTCTTCCTTGCCCTTTCATTATGCTCGGTCTTCTGTATTCCAAGACCTCCTTGTCCAATTGATGGGAAGAAGACTGGGCACTGGAGGTTTTTAAATAGAGTTTCATGAAGTCTTGGATTCAGATTTAGCACCTTATGCTTTGGGGAATTCCCACTATATTTGTTAGGATCTTAGACTTTTTCCCCTTAAATCTTACATGGAAGGTGAAAGAATGGCTTCACAACATTGGAATAGGAGATCAGACAGCAGCTGTGAATGATATTGTTGAACCTGATGATGGATTTGTTTCCGTACCTCATGAAGATGGTGTTAAAAATAGGTGATTGCTAATGCTTTATTGCCTGTTCCATTTACTTCTGTACTCCCTAGCTTGCAACAACAGTGATGTCCATGGGCTGGATTTTGTGCAGACATATTCCATCCAGGGCTGCACTGCCAATCATTCATCCAGCCCTGGGAGCACAGAAGAGCATCTCAGAAAATGCAAAAGTTGCAATGCAAGGATATCTAAATCACTTTCTGGGAAACATAAATATTGTAAATTCTCGAGAGGTGGGTAAAGAAAATTTTCTGTTCAACATTTATTCTTCCTATTCCTATGTCTTCACAATTGCCATTGTTTATTCCCCTTCCCTTGTCAAGATTGCAAACTATGGAATCAAATTCAATTCAATCTACATAAATCTTCATGATGGCCCTCCAGACTTCTAATTACTTATTGTTGTAACTTCTATTTGTTTGTGTCTAAAAACCAAGTTTCATTCATGGCTCTTTTAGCATTGATGTGATTCAAAATCTCCTCTGTTGATAGGAAGCTGGGGTGAATCCTTCAGTAATGGTAGGACTTAATCCTTTCATAAGTAATCATTAAGAATTAAATGAAACTAGGGATTGAGTTATTTCTCTTAAACACCATTCAAGATTAGTTTGCAGAGACAAGCAGCTTGCTAGGTACCAATACAATAGCCATGGATTTGAACATCTCCTCACTTTATACTATTTCATATGACCAGACAAATTTCTTGATGCTTGTATCACTTCAATTAGCGTGGTGCCTGAGCTTTCAGATATTCTCCATTGATGATAGTGTTTTTCTTATCATATTTAAGTGACTAATTGCTCCAAATTATGTCCTTTTGTATGGAATTACCCAACCATTTGACATTAATTCTTCAGAGTGGCAGATGCTTCTAGTAATGCAATTCAGTTTGAGAACAATTATGCCTTTTAATGGAGCAACATAAAAATTGTCCTTCTCCTAAAGTAGGATAAATGAATGTGTGAGAATCCCACATCGCCTCAGTAAGGAAGACCTGTGCTATATATAAAGAGGAGGACCCTCCACCTGTTAAGTTGGCTTTTCAGGTTGGAATTCTACCTCTGACTTCTCACATGGTATTAGAGCCAACCCTTGGCTAGGGGACTACCCTCGGTCATGGTCATGGACCAGTACCCTGCCTGATCACTTGGGCATGTATCAGTTACTGGAGAAGCTTTGGCGTGGGGGAAGTATGAGAATCCCACATCACCTCAGTAAGTAAGACTTGGGCTATATATAAGGAGGATGATCTCTCCACTTGTTAAGCTGGCTTTTCAGGTTGGAGTTCTACTTCTGACTTCTCATAGAATGATTAATATTTTATGGAAGGGAATAATTAGGTAATTCATGTTGATGGGACTTCATCATGACCAACTTTTTCCTACTATAATGGGTTTGAGAATTTGAAAAACATCACATGGGTAACTCAAATTGCTTCTTCTTCTTCTTTTTCTTCTCTCTCTCTCTACTATGATTCCTTCCACAACTGAATTTCCTTCAATGAATGACTGTTATTTTCGAATGTAGAAAATCTTTATAGTTGCAACCATGTGCGTAAGTTTTTGAACAATTTGCTTATCTATTTTTATTTTCATTTTGGTGAATGGAGAAATGTGCTTGCCCCCGAGAACCAATGTCTTAGTCTTAACATGTTGAGTTGACAATTAGTTTGGCAGCTGATAGTTATATCTATTTGGGAATTTGAGTAAATAAGTCAATTCTAATGACGATGTAAATTCTATTTTTTTGAGGTAGAATGTCATGATTGATTACTTCAAATTTGAATAATCAGATACACCTTTTATATCTTTCCATGTGGGAATAGTTAACACTTTATGATTTGGAATTAAGATTATTTGATCTTTACTTAAATGGACATAACAATTTGGTATCATTTGATGAGTTACAAAAACTACTTTTTTTTTCCTTTTGTGTATTTGTTTTTGCATATATGTCCAAATAAAATATATTTTCCAACCAATCTCTTTTTCTATGCACCACGCTGTCAAGCAAGTGTACAATGTGCAAGGCTTGGTTTTGTTTATGTCTTTTGCAATTAAACATAGAATTCACCTGCAATACCAACATCTCTCAAGTCAATGCTTATATAGAGGTCATAAAAAATTTGATAGTACTCTTGAAGATCTCTGAAATTCATTAACATATATGGACATTGCATTGACTTTGATATTTCTGTAACATTTCAGGACATCATAAAATACTTTGACCTCAACAAGGAAAACCAAAATATCCTCTTTCTGAATATTCACAAAGTCTTCAATTTGGGTGAGGAGTATTAATTATAAAATTTCACCAGCCTCTGAATGAATTCTCCAACTTCTGTTTCACAGCCCCCTCTCCCAAATCTCCCTCTCTAATATCTTTCAAATTACTCCTCGTGTGTTGCTAATATTTTTTTAATGCCTGAACATCTGACTCTTTTTAACTAGTTGACCATGCATTTTATCAATTTCTCTTACTCTGACATGAACATTGTATTTATATCTGTTAGCCCATTTTAGCAAAATGAAGGAGTACCATGCTGTCAACTGGATTACATGAAACTTCCCAACTTTTTTCTGATGCGTACTTGGTCCATTGTATATCGTATTTAGTTTGCTCAGTTTTGTATTGTCAGTTGTTCCCACTAATCTAGTCCATAACAAGTCCTTTTGAATTGTAGGTCTGCAAGTTTTTGGAGGTCTCTAAGTTATCATTTTTGCAAGAATATGGTCCAAAGATGAAAGAAGGTTATGTCATGGTCAAGCATTTGGCAAGAGTTTCAAAGGGTGATGAATGTCACATCTGTTGTTGGTTTGGCTGTTGTAACACCAGTTGGCAAAAGGTAACTGAACAAATTGTTAAATTAGGCTTTATCATCTTGTATTCATAAACAAAAATTGACAAAGAAGTGTATTCACATGCATGTGTGTAATTTTTTTAGGTGTTTCAGATGCATATGTAAGTATCTTTGTAGGTTTTGTTAACTTTCCATGGCAAGTTGCAACTACGCTAACACATTCCAAGGAACAGGCATTGGAATGGCATACTTTGTTATAGGGGCAGGACACTGCAACTAATGCCAGTGAGCAGAACCTATATTAAGATGGTTGGGAAACGAGAAAATAAAATATGAAGAAAAAAGGTTTAGTAGTAAAAACCTTATGTTTTGTTTCTTTTAAAAAGGATACTGTTGTTACCTAAATACAACAATAAATTTCTTTGTAGCAAGAAAGTGTCTTAATTAGAGTCTACGAGTGACTGTCTATGGGTGACCTGCAACAAAGAAATCAGTTAGGGGCGAGTGAGTTTTGTGCGTGCCCTCTGATGCTTACGTCAGTTTTTGAATGATAGTGTAGAATGTAGAGCAAATAAAGTTGTGGTAAGTATAGAGTTCTTAGCATACCTCAACTGGAAGAGAGTTCTATTTATGGAGAGGAAGATATCAAAAAAACCACATTCGGCGGGCATATTAGACACCCTTTCGGATTCATATGCGGGCACATTGGAGGTAGGTTTGACTTGGTTTCATGTGAGTAATATTTGGAGATCAGGTCTCTCAGGTTTTATAGTCTTCCAGAAGGGTCTCTCTCATGGTCTGGAGAGAGGCTTCCGGATTTGGGTGGCTCATGAGAGTCTCTTGAATCGGGTCTTCTTGTGATCGTGTGACCTATGAAACTCTCCCAGAATGGTCCCTCGGTAACGTTGAGAGAGCCTTCCAGGAGAGGTCACTCAAGTCTCTCGGTACGAGGTCACTTGAGCCTTAGTTGGTCTTCTTATTCTGAGGTCACTCGATTTCTCGTCATACTCTAGTCTTTCATCATACTCTGGTCTCTTGTCATGCTTTGGTCTCTTGATGGGTTGTGAGCTTCTTTCTTTAGGCTTGGGCCCAACTTTCAACATAACAATTGCTCTCTACTCTTTCGATCCGATATCCTAGTAGGAGGAGTATCTGTCCCTCTCATCATGATGTTTCTGAGAGACTACCTTGTGACTTTCTCGATGCTTGCTCTCGAGATATTATATTGTTACTCTTTCCTTTATGAATATAAGTCATTTTTTAGCTCCTCTTTCCTTGCTTCTTTGTGTGGTTGATTATTTTTGCATCTAAATGTTAGTTCATCACAAAAATATAAGGAAAATAACAAATAACAATAACTCACGTATGTGTTAGTGACAATAAATTGATTGAGGTAGAGGTGACCCTTTTATGTCAGTATACCCACCATGGGTCATATTTTGACTTTAAGGTTTTTCTCGCCTTGGGCTTAAACTGTCTAAATTATATTAGTCGAGGGACCATGGGTGGTTTTAACCTATCTTAGCAATCTCTGCATGTAGGATTTAAACCCCATGGTGGGCCTTTAATAATTTTCAAGTGATAACCTTTTATTGGTTTTTGTTTCCTTCATTGTTGGGCTAAACAAGTTAGCATTTGCAGGACAACTTTTAATTCTTTTGTTACCGGGCTAAACAAGTCGAATTGTTCACGACAATTTCTAATTTATTCATCTTCGAGATAAACAAGCTGATTAGTTTGCAGGACAACGAATCTTTTATTTCTTCATAGCTGGGCTAAACTAGTTAATCTATTTGTGGGACAACGAATCTTTTATTTCTTCATTGTTGGGCTAAACAAGTTAATCTGTTTGCAGGGTAATTTCTAATCCCTTCATTGCCCAGTAAAACAAGGTAGATTGTTTGCAGGGCAATTTCTAATTTCTTTGTTGCTAGGAAAACCAAGGTAGATTGTTTGCGGCCAATTTTTAATATCTTCGTTGTTGGGCAAACAAGGTAGATTGTTTGCGGGACACGAATCTTCTTATTTCTTTGAGAGCTTTAATTGCTTCATTGTTGGGCTAAACAAGTCAACTTGTTTGCGAGGCAATGAATATTAAGTAAGATTTGGAATCCCAATCACCTCAAATTGTACTTCCCTCTAGATATGTAAAGACCCTTTATAGGAGCCCTAGATGGGACCATAGACATAGACACATTTAACCGAACCACATAAAAAATCTATGTCCGTATGTATGGCATGGCTATCTTTACTTTGTGAGGCGATGACTTAGAATCATTCAACCATCTAGCTTGGTCATATGCCTTTCCTTTTTCTTGAAAAATAAGACACACAATTAGTAGAGATAATCATGCTATACATATAGACACAAAGATTTTTTACGTGGTTCGGTTAAATGTGCCTATGTTCATGGTCCTATCTAGGGCTCTTATACAAGGTCTTTACATATCTGGAGGGAAGTACAATTTGGGGTGATTGGGATTCCAAATATTAGTTATTGTTTGGCCTTGAAGTGTTTGCAAGATGTATGTGTTAGGCCCGATCATCTCTTAAAGGTAGTATAGCTCTTCCTTGAGGCTTTTTGTCTTCTCTTTCTTCCATCCTTACATATCTTCTTGGATGGCCTACTCAAATAAGGGCCTCAATTTGATCCTTCAATTTCCGGCACTGATCTATAATGTGACCATGTGTCCCATGGTATCTACAATATGCATCCTTGTTTTTTCCCATGGGCCAGTCAATTTTACTCAGGAAAGTGAGCAAGCTGGTCCCCTCTATTGCTACTAGGATTGCAGGCTGTGGTTTAGTAAGCCTGGTGTAGTGATGGAATTGTGGTATGTATTGTGCCCCATAAGATCTCTCAAGCTCCCTAGCCTTGTCTTGCCTCCAGCCTATTCCTTCATCAGCATTTCTTTCATTCCTTTTTCTATCTTTCTCCTCATTTGCTCTAACCATCCTCTTTACTTTAGACTGGAGTATATATTTTTTGGCTTGTACAAATAGATCTACTAGGGTTGTTGGTTGATCCAGGGCCAAAAATTCTTGCAAAGGAGTGGACCATGTCCTTGGAAGCATGACTGCCACAACTACTCCCACTTGTAGGTCCTGTATCTCCAAGGTAGCTTTACGGAACCTGTCAACATACTGTCAAAGGGTATCCTTATTGCTTTGACGTACACTTAGTAGGTGAGTTACATCCTTCTTCCTTTGGTTGTTGATTATGAATGCTTTAATAAACTTAGACCTTAGTTGCTCGAAAGAGGATATTAACCCTTCGGGCAAGCCATTGAACCATGCTTGAGCATGCTCCGTTGATGTTAAGGGGAAGGCTTAGCACATAATTTCGTGTTCCCATCCATGGAGCAACACAAGGGACTCGTAATTTTGGATGTGATCTTGGGGGTCACCTTTGCCTGAATGTGTAGATAATTAGGGCATCTTAAATTTCTTTGGCAAGGATTTCTCCATTATAACCAGGGAAAAAGGGATCCTTCTTCAGGGTTGATCCTCAGAGGCAGGTAACAATCTTTTCTGCTCTAGCACCCCTTCAATCATTCTTCTCATATTGGCTGTTTCTTGGGCGTTGAACGCCGAAGGGCTCTCAATCTCATAGGTCTTCCTTGATAAACCCTTTGCAGGAACCTGATCTTCGTCAGTGAATGCACTTTCCATAGTCTTAGGGCACTCCTCTTTTCAAGGACTCTCTCGATCATCCCTCAGCTGTTTGTGGACTTCTTCTCTCTCTCGGTTTTAGATAGCTGTCAGGTGAGTTTAACAAGGAGGGTAAGTCTGTGGATGAGTCTTTGAGGAGGAGGAGACTGCAAATGAGTCCCCTGCGGCTCCAAGGGGTGGCTTCCGAGCAAGAGCTATCTTTTTGTATGCTTGGGAAAGGGATCAAGTGCGGCAACAACTTATTCATTGTTAGTGGCAATGCATTGCCAGGGATAATGTTTTGCAACAACCCTGCCATCTCTTGGAGTGCTTGCATCCCTTCTTCGTGTTGTCGTTGCAGGGCTTCGTACTCTGCACGAGGAACCATTAGAGGAACTGGTTCGGACATGCTCAAGAGACTAGTGGGGTGAGTCTTTCGCGGGACATGAGAGTGAATCTCCCACACAACTTGAGGGCGAGTCTCTAGCGAGACATGAGAGTCGATCTCTTGTGGGACATGAGAGTGAGTCTCTTGCTGGACCTGAGAGTGAGTCTCTCACGAGACATGAGAGTAAGTCTCTTGCTAAGGTCTGGTGGAGCGAGGGAGGGTTTGTCACGGTCTTAGCGGGTTCCTAGGAGACTAAGCCTTTGCTTCCTCAGGACTTTGTCGGTTAGCAGTGCTTCTTGTTCGGCCCATCACATACTGATTTTTTGGCTTTTTGATTGAGTTTCCCACAAACAACACAAATTGTTGTTGTCTAAATATAACAATAAATTTATTTGTAGTGGGAGAGTGTCTCGATCAGAATCTGCGAGTCACTATCTACGGGTGACCTACAAGGAAGAAATCGGTTAGCGGCGCAAGTAACTGTTATGACCCTATGAGTAATAAAAGGGTATTATTGTAATAGGGTAGAATAGTTTGTTAGGGATATTCTAGCAATTAGTTAGGTGCACATGGCTGCATGTGCAAAGCTGTTAGGGGACACATATGCCTATATAAGGCTGATGTAAATGGAGGGGATGGTATGCTGAAAATTATTGAATTGAATATCTGTTTCTCTCTCATTTTCTCTCTACTTCTCTCCCTCATTTCTCTCTACATCCTTCCCCCATTTCTGTCCAAATATCCCTCTAAACTTTTTGTTCTTAGTTCTACTCAATCGGATTCTTCCGATTGCCAATCCAGCCCCGTTATGAACCCTAGGTTCATGCTAAATGGTATCAGAGCATCGTTACTCGGCGAATTTCGTTATTGATTAAGGCTAGATGGATATCGACGGCCCAAACCATTACGACCCAGACCGGTAAGCTTCCTATAGGTGTGACTGTGGCAGTTTTGATCGGGAACTCTGTTTGGAATTCTGTGGGTGTGGTCGCTGGATCGAAAGGCACGGTGGTGCTGCAATTTTTGGGTCGAGAAACAATTTTGACCGTTCGGGTGAGGCGAGCTGTCCACCTTGTTCGGAAGGGGATTCCGACCATTATAGAAGAATTAACCCAGAGAGAATCGAGCCCATAACCAGCGACTGAAGCAACGAGCAAGTGATTTTCGTTGGTGATTTGGAGGCGACTTGGCTGGGTGGTGTTCCAGGGACTCTGGAGATCTGGAAGGTGATTAGGTGTTGGAAGGTGTTAATCTCCAAGCCAGCAAGCCCCCTCAGTTCGGAATTGGAAGGCGCAGCAGGTGAGTGTCAACTCGGATCTGAAGGAGAGCCGCGATGGACACCAATCTACTATAGGTGTCGAAGCTGACCAGCGATCGGTGGTGGAAAGGAACCAGTTGCAGAAGGCGATTCCAGAAACAACATCGAATTGACGGGGCGATGGAGTCGAACCATTTCAGTAGTGCGATCGGAGCCTACCGCGATCGTAATTGGATCTCGAGGACTTGTCGATCAAGGCGAACTCAAGGAGGGCGGTGATCCTCTAGCTTGTGGTCGGTGATTGGGTGAGAAGAAGGAGTCAGTGGGAGGCGATTGTGAATCCGTAGCAATCGTGAGCAGAGCCTTACCACCCTCGGCCAGTCGTTAGATTGGTGTGGGAGTCCATCGAAGGCGGTGACACAGACGACCAAGAGGTTCACAAGTGAGTCAGACGAGGAAGTAGGAGATGCGACTGTTGTCAATTGCGGTCGGTGGTTAGGCAGAGTAGGTTCGGCGACTCCAGTGACCTGGAAGGCGGTGGATGTTTGGAGGTAAAGTAATCTACAACATTGTTTTACGAAGGTGGTCCAGTGGCGGAATTGATGATGTTCGGAAGGCGGAATTTGTCAATGATCTAATCAGGTGAAGTCCGATCGGTCCTAGACTCTCACTTCTGATGTATCTCCAAGTAAGGAGAACTGGGGTCTAGAGATTGCCGATCAACTCATGGTCTGAATCGAAAGGAGTCACAAAGTGAGGTTATCTTCGTGGCTGTAAGGGACTAGTGATCAAAATTTCAGTCTAACTTTTGGAGGCTAGTAGGCCGGTGTTTCCGACGGTGATTCCAGCAAGTATTAGGTATTATTGCGGCAAGCAAGACAGGATATTTGGTAGCCTTAGGCGACTCTAGAAGGCTGATCAAGTCGCTGTAATTGTGCGACTTCTCCCACTGCTACAATAAACCTGACCTTGAAGCATAACAGTGGCTGTAATTTGCCACTTAGTGGATCAATTTTAGAGGTGATTGGGTGAGGCAGTTATCAGAAGGGAAGTGTGGGGAATTATGATGGAAAGAGCTACAATTTCTTAGCCTATTTCTTTTCCAGCCAGTGAGATTTCGACTAGGAGGAGTAGTGCACGAAGGAGATCAGTGGAGCCTCAATTGTAGCAGAAGAATGCTTCATTTTCAGCCGGAATGGAGCCTCAATGGCAGCCAAAGGAGGCTGCATTTTCAGTGGGGTGTCCTACTCGTGAAGCTAGGGGAGGCAGTACATACATGGAGCAGATGAGCCTTCAATTGCAGCAGAAGAAAGCTTCCTTTTCAGTTGGAATGGAGCCTCAATGGCAGCCAAAGAGGGCTGCCTTTTCAGTTGACCAGCAGCATCAAACATGGGGAACGGATTTTGAGAAAGAGATTAGCCAAGTTGACAAGGAAACAAGAAGTGTAATACAAGAAGAGTGCAAGGAATTCGGTCGAATGTTCCGCGAGAAGCTACAAGAGTTTGCAATGATACTAATTAAGAAGTATCATTACAACTTTCCGGTGGAATACTTTGATGATTATCACGAAAGTTTTAACAAAGATGAATTCCTTAAAATGGAGCAGCCGAAGGAGAAATTTAGGAGGCAAGAAGCAGATTCACTGCCTACCTCCAATACGGAGTGGAAGAAGTATGTTGGCTTAGGTGGAATGGACAAGAAAGGTGACGATAATGACAATGCTGGCAGCAATAGCAGACTTTGCGGGGGTTCGATACACGGTGTGTGGGCAAAAGGAGAATTAAAGGAACACACCGATTCCTTTGGAAAAGAAATTCTCGATGGTGATGTTTTTGGGATTCTGCAACAAGAGCAGTCCAACTTTAAGGAAGAAGGGGAAGAGGAGGAGGAAGAAAAAAGTGAGGAAAAGGGAGTGGAGGATGACACTCAATCAATTGACAGCCTCTCAAGCACTCTTACTAGTGCTGAAACACTTGGCCAGGTGTCAATTATTGAGCAATTGTTGGCTGGAAGTGAAGTTGCAGCATCTCCTAATGTTAATGCTCACAAACAGCCTTGGTATGAGTATTCAAGGAAAGAATACAAACCTCTATTGCTGCATTTTGAGGCTGCTGTTGATATTTCTGCAGCAAAACATGGCTGTGGGTTGAATGGGGATAGAGTAACAACAATAATGGCTGAAGATCTGCGCTTCTTACTTGTTTTGGATGGTAATGAAGTTTTCCCCATTGAAATTCTGGGCCAATTCATACTTGGAATTGATCTTGAAA
Source organism: Diospyros lotus (assembly GCF_014633365.1). Lineage (NCBI taxonomy): Eukaryota > Viridiplantae > Streptophyta > Magnoliopsida > Ericales > Ebenaceae > Diospyros > Diospyros lotus. The sequence continues at coordinate 26,312,816 of NC_068342.1, forward strand.
ACCTAAGAATGAAGAAGAAGAGACCTAGAAGTAGAAAGAAAGAAAGGAGGATTATCCGCATAGAGAAGGTTGGAATTGGATGAAGAGCAATGGCTACTTGTGGCAAGTTCTTGGGGACAAGAACTCTCTTATGGAGGGGGGAATTGTCATGACCCTATGAGTAATAAAAGGGTATTATTGTAATAGGGTAGAATAGTTTGTTAGAGATATTCTAACAATTAGTTAGGTGCACATGACTGCATGTGCAAGGCTGTTAGGGGACAAATATGCCTATATAAGGCTGATGTAAATGGAGGGAATGGTATGCTGAAAATTATTGAATTGAATATCTGATTCTCTCTCATTTTCTCTCTACTTCTCTCCCTCATTTCTCTCTACATCCTTCCCCTATTTCTGTCCAAATATCCCTCTAAACTTTCCGTTCTTAGTTCTACTCAATCGGATTCTTCCGATTGCCAATCCAGCCCCGTTATGAACCCTAGGTTCATGACAGTAACCTCTCGCGCGAGCCCTCTGATACTTAAGTCAGTCTTTGAATGAGAGTGTAGAATGCAGAGCAAATAGAGCTATAATAAGTGTATAGTTCTCAGCATATCTAAACTAGAAGAGAGTTCTCTTATTTATTAAGAGGAAGATACCAAAAAGACCACATTTTTCAGTGAGCATATCAAACACCCTTTGGGATTTGTTGGCGGGCACATCGGAGGTAGGTTTGACTTAGTCTCATGTGAGTAATATCTGGAGATCAGGTCTCTTGAGGTCTATAGTCTTTTAGACGGGTCTCTTGCATGGTCTGGAGAGAGGTTTCCAAGTCTGGATGGCCCATGAGAGTCTCTTGAACAGGGGTCTTTTTGTGATCGAGTGACCTATGAAACTCTCCTGGAAGGGTCCCTTGGTGATGTTGAGAGAGGTTTCCAAGAGAGATCACTCGGGTTTATCGACGAGTGGTCACTTGTTAAACAAAGGGGTCACTCGTACATCTGATCAAGACGGTTTTTTGCACTATAAATTTATTGTTATAGTCAGGTAACAACAGATACAGTTCCATGTAAAATTGGTATGAGCACTTAAAGGATAACATCTTTAAGTTGACTCATAAACATTGCATGTATCAACCGATCCATGTGTTGGCTGACACATGGCCTACTAACTAGGGTGGACATGGTGCAACAATGACTAACATTGCCCATTGTTAGAAAATAATGTCCTAACTGGACTCTTCCCAAGTAATGTTCATAAGATGCAAGTGTGAGGGTTCAAAACAATATGATCCAATAATGTGTCCAATAATACTAATAATCTATGTGCAACATTTCCATCCTTTCACATCATCAAATTATGCAAATTTAAACATCAATTATCAAACTGTCCTAGTAACTATGGAATCATAATAAATCATAATCCATGTACAATCTATGTGAGCTTGTTCCCCTAGTGTTCACTGAAATTTAAAGTATGTAGAAAACAAGTTCTTCATGCAATATTTAAGATGTACATGTGTGTATATATATACGTGAAAGGAGTATGTTCATAAGAATTTATGCGAGGGGAAAACAACAAATGATATGCATACAAAGATAATAGATGCAAACAAAGCCATCGAAACATAGACTATCCACTCACAGTGCTATCAGAAAATGTGCACTTAAATATTGTCTATTATCTTTGCATTATCAAAATTATACCAAGTAACCTAGGCTATATATAACTATTGTGAGTTGACTATTGTACCTAATCTATGTCCTAAATCGAATGGTTACTGCTAATAATCTTTCTGCTAGTAATGAATAGGTTTCAACACAATCTCTTGAATCATGGGTTGTTGGATTTATAAAGGAATATGGCTTCACAAATCTAGTTGATGGGCACCCTAAGTTATGTGGAGTTAAATAGATTGTCCTTGAAAAGTTCTATAATTGCCATAGCTTGGAAGCTTTTTCTGCTTTAAATAACTCTTCAATTTGTATCAGCAACAGGGATGCCCAAGTTAAGTAAAGTAAAGCTTGGGTAGAGCTGAAATTCCTCAGATGCAATTCAAACTCAGACAGCAGTTTTCTGGACTCTTATTAAGAGAGAAAATAGCATTATAATTACTGCTCCACTAACAATGCTGTGAGCTTTATTAATTTTCTAATGCCCCATCTTAGACAAAGCCCTTATTTATCATCTTGGTATGTGTTATGTGCTGCCTGTATATGATCACTGCAGTTACATTTCTGTTTTTCTTTTTCTTTTTTTAGTTTTTACATGACCCCTCTTCATTTCCCTTGTAGGTTTGGGCTGTATTAAAACCTGGGTTCCTGGCCTTGCTGGAAGACCCTTTTGATACCAATCTTTTAGATATAATCATTTTTGATGTGCTGCCAGCTTCAGATAAAGATGGGAAGGACCAAGTACATTTGGCAGAGGAGATAAAGGAACGCAACCCTTTACGACATTCATTTAAGGTTTGCTGTTTCCAATCATTTTAATTTGTTGAGCTTATAAAGTATATGTTTTAACATTTTATAATGGCTTTAGACCCTTCTGCTGTTTTTATTTTTAATTTAATTTCTATGCTATATGATTAGCAACTTGGAATCGATGTACCTGACCTCACCTAATGGGATTAAGGCTTCTTGTTGTTATTACTCACTTTTATGTTGTGTTTGGTTCTATTTTAAATTCTCTTTAAAGATATATCCGTGGTAGCATTTTGATTTTGACAGGAGACTACCATCTACATTTGTTTTAATGATGACTATGCCTGTGGATAGAAATAGCTAGTGGTGTAGAATTCATGTAGTGGTCTAGAATTCGTGTAGTGGACCAGACCTACTGGGGTTAAGGTTTGTGATTCTTCTTGTTGTATTCAGGTTTTGCTTGATAACTGAATGTATCTGATAACTCATCTGCAAAAGCTTGACACAGCTAATTAATTGTATAACTGATTTCTAGCTTTTTGAATATCATTTCTCTACAATACATTTTTAATGCTTCATCTTTCCAATTTATGTAGAAATTTAGTGCTGTGAGGATACCTGACACTGCAATTACTTGACAAAACAAATACAAAATTCAGTTTGTTGTGAGATGACTCTTATGGAATGGCTTGGTTACTACCCTTTCAGTCCTCCGCTGATCTTGTCCAATTTAGTTTTCACTGATCTTGTCCACTTTTCTTCTTATAAGAAGCAACATTTCACTACCAGAATTCCCTCTAGTGTTATTGTGAATTTATGATCCCTTTCTGTATGGGCTTACTGAAGGATTAGCAGCTTTTTTCTTTGATGTTGCTAGGTCTAAGACTATATTTATGAGATTCACATTTATGCAAACTGTCAAGATGCAGGCCTTAAGGGAAGTGATCATATTAACATAGCAAAATTGTATTTCATCAGACACGAAAATTTGCAGTCCATCTATAAACACCCATGACATATACTAGTTGGTTTAAGGTTATATGAGTCAAAACAATCGAGCTTAAAATTATATTAAGGCTTGCCAATGAGAGCCAAATTTTCCTTCTAGGGATGTGCATTGTCAATGACAAGTCTTTTCATAACAAAATTATTCAAAGCAGAAGCTGTAATATGTAAATTTCGGAAGTTTCTAAGTCATCTTATATTTTCAGTCATTAAGATGAAATATAATATTACATTGCCTGGGTCAATTTGTAAAGAGATGCTCATACTTTACCTATGATTTTTATTCAGATTTTCTCCTTCCCGAGGAATGAACTTATATTTTTTGCTCAAAAGATCTATATTCTGAGGCTTGTATCGAACTTGATAATTTTTTCATATCTTCTGGGCAATGGAGAGAATCCCCTTACAGATTCTTGGTCTGAAGGATATTGTTATTGATAGAGAACAAACATGAAATCACTTTCCTACTAGAGCTCATAATCACATTAGGGGGGCTACAGGAAAGGCTTTTGTTACCACATCTTTTTTTTTTTTTTTTTTTTTTTCTTTTTACGAATGTTTTTATAGTGGTCAAAACAAAGTGTATCCGGATTTCAAAGTAAGGAGAAGGCTGTTTTGGACTGCTTCTCAATGACAGCAATGATGTTTTGAGGGAGTTGGAGTTAAGGGCATCATTGGCAAGAAATTGGTTGTAATTAAATGCCATTCTAAGGTTTTGAGGGGTGGATATTTAGAGATTTCAGGAGAAAATAGAAAACAAGATGAACAATGAACTGTCTCAATCATTAGAATCTGTTTAAGGATCTTCTATGAGTCTTACCTAGAAATAAACAATGAACTCTTACCATTGCAATGATTCTTTGAGACACTCAATTTATTTCATGTGTATAGTATTTGAAAAATCCACAGATGTATTTCTCCATCAGGCATATAATTACAATAGTTGTTCCTTCTTATTTTTTCAATTTTTCTGGATTTGCTTTGGGTCTTTTTCTTTTACTTTCTTATCATTGAAAACTGTTGAAAGGTTTCTTGTGGAGACCGGAGCATAAAGTTCAGAACCACAAATAATACTAAAGTCAAAGTATGGGTTTCTGCCATCAACAATGCTTCTCAAAAACCTCCCAAGGGTTGGAGTCATCCTCACCGCTTTGGTTCTTTTGCTCCTCCAAGAGGTTTTATTGAAGATGGAAGTCAAGCTCAATGGTTTATAGATGGCCAAGCAGCATTTGAAGCAATTGCTTCTTCTATAGAGAAGGCAAAATCAGAGGTTGAACTCTCAAACTACCAAGCCTCACAGTAAATTTGGTTTTGTTTCTGTTGTCATTAAATACTAAAATGACTGAGGTTGTGTGTAGATATACATATGTGGGTGGTGGATCTGCCCAGAACTGTACTTGAGACGTCCTTTTCACAGTCATGGTTCTTCCAGACTTGATGCTTTACTTGAAGCAAAAGCGAAGCAGGGGGTCCAGGTGCAAGTGTGAATAATCCATTGTAATTGCTGATACAGTATTGCTTCTTCACCAGTAAACCCATTTATCTTTGCAGCAGCTGCTGACAGACATGCAATATAAGCCAACTCCAGTACATGCTAGACTACTCTTGCTAGTTATCTACTTAAACTGGCATGTTTTGTTTACAAAAAATTTTTGCTTAGTGGAAAATATTTCCAAGTTTGTTTAGTTTCTTTTCTTAAATCAATGGTTTTGTTTGGAATTGGCACCTGACTTTTTGTTGTATTACGATCCAGATCAACACCCCTTAAGACAAGCCTAAACACAACATCTTGCCAAACCATAAGGAGGAGCATATGAGAAACTTTTAGTTGCTTAGTTGGTTCAATAAACTATCATGGAATCCTTCAAATTTTCATGCAGTTTTTGATGTATGCCTGTCTCTCACTATATAGTTGGAGGAATGTGTATTTAATTTGCATTCTAGTTGTTGAACCTATTGAAGTAATCATGGTTCTGAACTAACTTCTAGTTGAATAAAATGCAGATTTATATTCTTCTCTACAAGGAAGTTTCTCTTGCTTTAAAAATTAACAGCTCATACAGTAAGAAGAGGTTGCTTGATATTCACAAGAATGTGAAAGTATTGCGCTATCCTGACCATTTCTCTACAGGCGTTTATTTCTGGTATGTATACTCCATTATGACCATTCAACATTCTTGTGAACGTTAAATGTGGGGGCATTTGAAAGTTCCTCATCAATACTGTCCATTTTAGTATTTTCTTTTTACTTGTTTTTATGCAAACATTGACTGAACATTGTTGGTTACATACAGGTCACACCATGAGAAACTTGTGATTATCGATTACCAGATTTGCTTTATTGGAGGACTAGATCTATGCTTTGGGCGTTATGACACGACTAAACATAAAGTGGGTGATTGCCCTCCTCTCATATGGCCTGGAAAGGACTACTATAACCCTAGGTAGTTATTATCCTATCTCCATGACTGGAAATAATTTGGAAGTTTCTATAGACATGATTGGAACCTAATAGGAGAATATAACTTTTGAATGAGAACTTTAATAAGTTTATTTCCTACTTAACATTGATCATACAAAGATCAGAGTAAAGACTTTATTCACTCAAAATAAATCTAATTTGATGTGCTTGTCAACTTAAGAAAACTTTCATGGATAAATGATTACCCTTCAGTACTAGGTAATGTAGATAATGAGATAATGACCTTAGGCATCACCACATATTGCACCTGGTGAGAACTTGATAATTATTTATCATACCTAATTTTACAAGACTTATATATTTGTCCATACCTGGAGTTCATTGGTTTATTTACTTAAATGTGTTTTTATTATTTCAAAGATATTTGGAGAAATTTTCCTCATATTATGCCAATGGGATTGACCCCTATATATACATCTTGTACAAGCCTAAATAGGGTGGCACCAAGGCAGCCCTCAACCCCTAACCCAAACCCCAATGTACCCTAGCGGGCAGGGGTTTTCATCCTGTTCCTTACCCTAACGGGTCGTGGGGCACCCCAAACCCATTCCCCCATAAGATTTGGTAAGAGTGGGGTGGGATGCCTCAAACCCATTCATCCACAAGATTTGGTGGTGCGCCCTGAACCCCAAATCTATATATTCATATATATAGAAAAATGAACAAACTTGAACAATTTGAGGGATAAAAGATTTACTCGAGTTAATAGGAGAATTATCTCGAGTATTTGGAGATTGTAATTGGGTAGAAGAAAAACTTACTCAACTAATTGTGAAAAATGTTTTTCTTATCTTGCATTGAACTCAAGATGGGTATATATACACGAGATCTTCTAGAATGTCTCCTAAAATACAGGGATAAAATACAAGAAAACAAATTTAAAACTAGACTTGAATGATACAGATAAACAGAGAAATTTTTGAACTTGCTAGTCTGATCTTTTCTTATCTTCCTAGAACTAATTCATCTCTCATCTCTTATTTGCATTGATTTATCTCTTTTACCTCTTATCATTTTAGTTTGTAATTCTCTTATCACTTGTGCCCAAAAACCTTCTCTCTTGATTTCCGGCCATGATAGAGACAACTTGAACCTATTTGCCTCTTTAGACTTAGTAGGAATATAGGAAAGACTAATACCTTCATTTTCAATTTCTTGCTTGATAAAATGCTGGTCAATTCTTACATGTTTCATTCAATCATGTTGCACTAGATTATTCATAGTATTGATTGCTGACTTACTGTCATTGTATAGCTTAATTGGAGTAGATATAGATATATGTAGATCCTTCATTAGTTTCTCAAGCCAGATAACCTCACATATACCTTGAGCAATGGCTTGATATTCTGCTTCTGCACTGCTATGATCCACCACAGTTTGTTTCTTGTTTCTCCATGTTACAAGCTTACCCCATAATTTTGCGTAATAGCTGGATGTAGACTTGATGTCTTCAATTGAACGAGCCTAGTCTGCATCTACATATCCCATAATTCCTCTATCCTCACTCTTTTTAGTTTTGAAATAACTTCCCCTTCCCTAGTGTGCCCTTAAGATACCTAAGGATATGACATGTAGCATCAAGATGTCTTTTAGTAGGAGAATGCATAAATTGACTTACCACACTCACAACATATGCAATATCAGGGCGAGTGAGGGATAGATAGATTAGTTTCCCTACTAACTGTTAATATCTGTCACAACCCCGCTCTTGAGGAAGGAATTGATCCTTTCTCCGGTAAGAATTCCGTGAAGGGTTAGTGGTTGAGTAAGAGTAGAGAATAGAGAGTAGAGAGTAGAGAAGAGAGGTTAGAGAGGAGAGAGAAATAGGAAGGAAACAGATTCTAATAATTCTCATTCATGATTTCCTCATGATGGAGGGGTATAGAAATATAGGCCGTTTGGGGGGATATTTCCCTGTCAGAGGTGGGCCCGCACCTGGTACAACTTCTAACAAACTATATTCCTTTTTGTCTTCTTCCTACCCAGCCGATCACCACCTTAATTCAGCTAACGCCTAATCATCCAAAATGGCAGCGTTTTAACCTACCAGTTACTACCGAACAATAATGCTGGAATTTAAAAAATGCAACGGAAATAAATGCGGGAATGACCGGTCATTTCGTGACAACTCCCCCTCCGTTAGCCATTTCTAGTCCTCGAGAAATGCTAAGGAGGCTGGCCGCTTGTGGAAACTGATTGAGGAATTCTGGAAGGTATTCCCACGTGTTATCTTCTGAAGTGTGCCCTCACCATTTGACCAATACCTGGATGAGTGGCGCCCCGTGCTTGTATATCACCCGCCTATCGACAACAGCCTCTGGCTCGGTCCTTGCACTGACCTCCTTGGGAAGGGCTGGTAGCACTGAACTCGTGGGTTGAGCTCTTACAGACTGTTTTAAGAGTGAAACATGGAAAACAGGGTGAATTTGTGACCTTGGGGGAAGCTTCAATCGATAGGCTACCTTCCCGATTCTGGCCTCAATAGGGAACGGTCCATAATACTTGGGGCTAAGTTTAGTAACCTTCCCTTGAGAAATTGACTTTAGGTGGCTATATCTTAGTCGGAGATACACTCGATCCCCTGTTTCGAACTCCCTCTCGCTTCTCCTTCGGTCCGCGTTCTGTTTCATACAGTTTTGGGTCAAGGCTAGCTCTTGCTTCAACTGCTGTGTCATCTCCCTCCTTTGTTGCAAATATTCCTCCACTGAGGCCACATTAGAGCTTCCTCCTACTGCTGGCAGAAAGGGTGGTTTGTACCCGAATAAGGCCTCGAAAGGGGACATCTTGATCGACGAGTGGTGGCTGGTGTTATACCACCACTGCGCTGGTGACAACCACTTATGCCACTCCTTGTGCTGCAGCAAACAGACACACCTCAGGTATGTTTCAAGGCTCTGGTTCACCCTCTCGGTCTGCCCGTCAGATTGGGGGTGATATGCGGTGGACAAATTTAGTTTTGTTCCGAGGGACTTCATTAGCTCCTGCCACATCAAGCTGGTAAAAATCTTGTCCCTATCAGAGATTATAGCCTTAGGAGCCCCATGCAATTTGATCACCCTATCCAAGAAGACCCTAGCTACATCTTGAGCCGTGTAAGGATGGGTCAGCCCGATGAAGTGGGCAAATTTAGTTAGCCGGTCAACTACGACTAGGATGCTGTCCCTCCCTTCCGATCGAGGAAGCCCTTCCACAAAGTCCATCGAGACACTAGTCCAGGCCTGGTCTAGGATGGGTAGGGGCTGTAGTAACCTCGGGTAGGCCACTGTCTCTGACTTACACCTCCTGCATGTGTCGCATCTTCGGACCAACTCCTTAATCTTTGTCTTCATTCTCGGCCACTGGAACACTTGCTTAACCCGGAGGTAAGTATTATGTTCTCCCGAATGTCCTCCCAGCGGCGACTTGTGTAGTGCTTGAAAGATCCTTTCCTTGATCCTCGGATTTTGTCTAATCACAATCCTCCTGCGAAACCTCAGCAACCCTTGGTTCAGGGTGTAGCCCTTTACCTCCTGGGCTCCCATCGTCAGTTTTTCCACCACTGACTTAATTCTGCTGTCTCCTTCGTAGCTGTCAATCACTTCTTGATACCATTCAGGCACCAAGGTGGTTATGGCTGCTAAGTCTCCCTCCTCATGACGTCTGGACAATGCATCAGCTGCCCTGTTTTCTTTTCCCTTCCGGTATTGAATTCTGTAATCTAGACCCATTAGTTTGGTCATTCCCTTCTTCTGTAGCTGCGTTTGGAGCTTTTGTTGCAGTAGGAATTTTAAGCTCTCATGGTCCGTTTTTATGATGAACTTGTTGCCCTCAAAGTAGTGCCTCCAACGGTCTACTTCCATGAGTACAGCCAGAAGTTCCTTTTCATAGATGCCGAGTCTTAAGTGTTTTGGACTCAACACTTGGCTCAAGAAGGCTAGGGGTCTTCCCTCTTGAGCCAGCACTGCCCCGACCCCGGTTCCACTAGCATCTGTTTCTAGAGTGAAAGGCTTGTCAAAATCTGGGAGACCCAACACCGATACTCTACTCATAGCCCCCTTAAGGTTCTCGAATGCTTCTTCTGCCTCCTGCCCCCAATTGAATCCTCCCTTCTTCAGTAAATTGGTCAGTGGCTTGCTGATAATTCTATAGTTTTGCACAAACCTACGATAATACTCGGTCAGTCCTAAGAATCCCCTCGAGGCCTTCAGGGATGTGGGCCTCGGCCAAGACAGCATTGCTTCCACCTTCCTGGAATCGATACTAACCTTGCCATCTGATATGAGGTGCCCGATATATTCCACTTGCCTTTGGGCAAAAAAACATTTGGATTCCTTAATAAAAAGCTAGTGGGTCCTCAGGATTTCAAGGGTAATTTTGAGGTGGGCTAGGTGTTGGTCGAATGTAGGGCTGTAAACAAGTATGTCATCAAAGAAAACCAATATAAACTTGCGGAGGTAGGGTTCAAAAATTCTGTTCATGAGGGATTGGAAGGTTGCCGGGGCATTTGTGAGCCCGAAGGGCATCACTAGGAACTCAAAGTGGCCATGGTGGGTTTTGAAGGTTGTTTTTGGTATATCTTCAATCTTCATCCTGATTTGGTGGTATCCTGCCCTTAGATCCAGCTTAGAAAAGAATCTGGCTTGGTTAAGTTCGTCTAGTAGGTCCTCCACTAAGGGTATGGGAAATTTGTCTTTAATAGTCATGGCATTTAGTTGCCGGTAATCGACACAAAATCTCCATGTTCCATCCTTCTTTTTAACTAGGAGGACGGGGGAAGCGAATGGACTTTGGCTGGGTCTAATGAGGGATTGTTCAAGCATGGTTCTCACCATTTTTTCAATTTCGTTCTTTTGGTTGGGAGGGTATCGGTACGCTCTAAAATTGATGGGTTTGGCACTTGGTTTGAGATTAATGTTATGGTCAAACATTCAGGTAGGGGGTAAAGTTTTTGGTTCCCTAAGGAGATCCTTGTAATCCACCAACAATTTATTAAGGGCATCCGAGTGGCATACCTGGTTTTGCATTCCCTGGGGTGTGCTTACTGTCAACCCCACCTCCCCTTGTATCGCGGCTTCTGTGTGATCCCCTTCGGTTGCTACCACTGAGAAGAGGTAAGCTATCTGACTCCACTTGCTCTTCAACACTCTTTGCAGCCTCCTCCCTGATATCATTTTACAAACCCCCATCTCGTTCTTCCCAGTCAGTGTCATCCTCCTACCATCTTTTTCAAATGATACCTCCATCCTATTGAAATCGAAGCTGATAGAGCTCACCCCCTTCATCCAGTCCACTCCTAAGACCACATGGCACCCTCCTAGTTGAAGCAACCTCAGGTTTGTCTCAAACTTCTCCCCCTGCATCTCCCAGTAGAAGCCTTTGCAGGTAAAATTACTCAACACCCTCTGACCGTTGGCAACTGTCACGCTTAGGGGGGTGGTTCCTGTGAGCGGGCATTTCAACTTCTCAGCCGTGCTTTCATCGAGGAAGCTATGAGTGCTTCCGCTATCAATTAAAATCATGAGGTTGCAGTCCTTAACTTGGCCTCCCACCTTGATGATCTTGTTGTCGGCCACCCCTTTTAAGGCGTGTATGGAGATCTCTCCATTGTCCTCTTCATCACCCTCTTCTTTGACTTCGTCCTGCTCCCCTTCTTCCTCTCCTTCCAACAGTAGGATCTGCCTCTTGCACTGATGGCCTGGGTGATATCTATCCCCGCACCTGAAGCACAAGCCAGCCATCCTTCTTTGTTCACGTAGCTGCTTCCCATAGGGAATGGAGCTTGTACCCGTAATTGGCTTTCCTCCAGTGTTTCCTCTGTTAGCGTCACGGGTGTACCCCTTCTGCCCCATACCAGCTGTTCCGGTGTTAGCTCCTCTGGGTAGTTGTCTTTGCTTCTTGATCAAGGCCTCCACCATCATTTCTTGTAAGCAAGCACTTTCTGAAGCTTGTTCAATTGTCTGTGGCTTCATCATCTTAACCATTGGTCTGAGTTCCTCACTCAGTCCACTCATGAAGCTTGATACGAAATAAGCTTCTGAGAGGTGATGGTTATGACTAACCATATACGATCTAAGCTCCTCGAACTTCTTGAGATAGGATCCCACGCTCCCAGTTTTCCGCAGCTTATTGAATTCTTCGATGGTGTCCGCCACACTTCTCTCCCCAAAGCGTTCACATAACTTCTCAGAGAATTCCTCCTAAGTGTATTCTTTCCTTAAACTCAAACACCCCTGGAACCATGCGTCTACCACCTCATTGAAGTATGCAGCGGCTAAGCCCACCCTCTGCATTCTGGGTACGTTATACCATTCGAACAATCTCTCGCACTTCCTCAGCCACCACCGAGGATGTATCCCCTCGAATACCGGAATTTTCATCCGAGGCATAGGAAATCCTGGAGGGTGGTGGTTCTACTCTTCTCCTCCTATTATTTCTAACCCTTCCCGACCTCTTTCTTCTGGGTTAATCATAACCCTTTGCAGGAGAGGTTCATTCTCCCCTCTATGTGGAAAGTTTGGAGCTAACCTGACCCGGTTTTGCTGGGTAAACATCACCATGGAACTGCTGTATTTGAGCTCCTAGCTCTTCTTGCACCCGTGCGATCGACCCTTCTAATATCCTTTCAAGCCCCTCCATAGAGTCTTCCATCCTTCGGTCCATGGCGAGCATTGCCTCATGGTTTCTGTTAGCTTCCAACTCTGTCCTATCCATTCTATTCTGGATTTTGGTCACTGCTGCTCCCAGCTGCTGGAGCCGTGTCTCCATGTCTTTCATGCAAGTCCCTTCCGCCATTGTTCTAAGTCACCGAGCTTTGGCCGAGAATCTTTGCTCTGATACCAAGATGTCACAACCCCGCTCTTGAGGATGGAATTGATCCTTTCTCCGGTAAGAATTCCGTGAAGGGTTAGTGGTTGAGTAAGAGTAGAGAATAGAGAGTAGAGAGTAGAGAAGAGAGGTTAGAGAGGAGAGAGAAATAGGAAGGAAACAGATTCTAATAATTCTCATTCATGATTTCCTCACGATGGAGGGGTACAGAAATATAGGCCGTTTGGGGGAATATTCCCCTGTCAGAGGTGGGCCTGCACTTGGTACAACTTCTAACAAACTATATTCCTTTTTGTCTTCTTCCTACCCAGCCGATCACCACCTTAATTCAGCTAATGCCTAATCATCCAAAATGGCAGCGTTTTAACCTACTAGCTACTACCGAACAATAATGCTGGAATTTAAAAAATGCAACGGAAATAAATGCGGGAATGACCGGTCATTTCGTGACAATATCTCCCCCTGTCCACTTGATGTTCATTTATGTCATCTTTTTTATACCTCTAGTTTGATTCCAATGGAGTGTTGGTAAGTTTACAGTTAAGTTTGCCTATCTCCTTTAACAAATCTAGAGTGTACTTTCTTTGAAAAATGGAAGTACCCTCTTTACTTCTAGCCATCTCTTTCCCTTGGAAATGTCTCAGCTTTCCTTGGTCTTTAACCTCAAAAACATTCCTTAATTGCCTCTTGAGATGCCCTATTTCTTGATTGTTATCCCCTGTGATGATAATATCATTTACATAAACAATCAGAATTGTCTTCTTTCCATCTGTTGCATGTTTTGTAAACAATGTATGATTAACTTGCCCCTGTTTGTAGTCAAGCTAATCCAAAGTGATACTAAACCTCTTGAACCATGCTTTAGGGGACTATTTAAGGCCATATAGGGATTTATTTAGCTTACATACCTTCCCTTTCTTGTCTTTCGTCTCAAAACTAGGAGGCATTCTCATGTAGATTTCTTCTTCTAGTTCTCTGTTAAAAAATGCATTCTTAATGTCCAGTTGGTGTAATTCCTAGTCTAGATTAGTTGCAAGCGAAGGTAAGACTCGTATTGAATTTAACTTAACAATTGGAGCAAAAGTCTCCTCATAGTCCAGTCCTTGAGTTTGTGTGAAGCCCTGGGCTACTAGTCTAGCCTTATATCTGTCAATGCTTCCATCTGACTTATATTTAACTGTAAACACTCATTTGTTGCCAACTACCTTCTTGTTATAAGGTAATACCACAATATCCCAAGTATTGTTTTTTTCTAATGCCTGCATTTCATCCATAATTGTTACCTTCCATTGTGAGTCCTGTAGAGCACAATATATATCTCTTGGAACCTTGATCTCATCGATACTAGTAGTGAATGCCTTGAATTGTGGAGATAATTTTGAATATACCAAGTGGTTAGAAACTAAGTTATTTAGCACATGATCTTACCCCTTTTTGAAGAGCTATTGGTATGTCCAAATCATCAAATTCTGCAGCTACTACCTCTTCCACACTGTCATTCTCTGGACTTCTCTCCAGATTTGATAATGGACCTTGTTGAGGATCATAAGGCCGTTTAGAATAAACCAATGTTGGTTTTCTAGGAATTTGTTCTCCCCCTTAATTGGTCACGTAGATTTGGGTAGGGATCGTGACTGCTTCCATTGTTTCAGTCCCAATTTCAGTTTGCAGATAAGGAGTAGGATAAGAAGTAGGAATTGATGTAGAAAGAGAAATAGTAGGATCCCAATATTGCTCTGTACTGGATATATCCCCCTACGGAGAGATATTGGGATAAAAGGGTTGATGCTCAAAAAATGAGACATCACAAGAAACAAGAAATTTTTGGGTGTAAGGATAATAACACTTGTATCCTTGTTGGGTAGGAGAATAGTCTACAAACACACATTTAAGAGTTTTAGGTTCAAGATGGGTATATATGTACGAGAATGGTGGGTCTAGATAGGATAACTGTAGATGGAAACAGTTTTAACAAGTAAAGACTAATATAGGTTCTCAAAGGAGAGTTCAGATACTTTGACCTCTTTGATTGACTTATGTTTAATATATTTTGCTTGCATCAGTTCTTTCAGTTTTGACTTCTTTTTTTCTTCTCTAATTTTTTTTTTTTGGGGATAGAGAATCTGAACCAAATTCTTGGGAAGACACCATGAAAGATGAACTGGAGCGTGAAAAATATCCTCGCATGCCCTGGCATGATGTCCACTGTGCTCTGTGGGGACCAGCCTGTCGTGATATTGCCAGACACTTTGTTCAGCGTTGGAATCATGCTAAGGTTGTCTGATGTAACTTTTATTCCATTACTGTATCTTTTCTTTAACTTTGGTGCCTAACACCAATTCACATGGTCCCAGAGAAATAAAGCTCCAAATGAACAAGCAATTCCATTATTAATGCCACACCACCACATGGTGCTCCCACATTACATGGGAAGAAACAGAGAGATAAATATTGAGAGTGATAGAGAAGTACTGCAGAAAGGCATTAGCAGACAGGATTCTTTGCCCTGCCAATCACCAGTGGAAGATATTCCAGTGCTCTTGCCCCATGAAGCTGATGAGCTAGATACTTCCTACCTGAATGATCAGTTAATTAGACCGGGCAAAAATCAATATCAACATCAATTTGATCTGCTAACTGAGATTGATGAAAGTATTTCATTCCCCTTTCAAAGATCAAATAAGGGTGAATCTTCAATTCCAGATAGACAGATGAAAGGTACTGCTGATGATCTGAATTTCATGGACCTTCAAAGGGAAATGAATTTGGATGTTGCGCCAAAGCCTGGCATGCAAATTTCAAATGATTGGTGGGAAAAACAAGAGCGAGGTTATCAGAATGTTTTGGATAAAACTGCACCTGTTGGCCCTCGTACTCCATGCTATTGTCAGGTTAGTTGTATCTCTTAAAGTTTATCAAAATTTTCTGTATTTTGTTTTTTGGATGTCATTATATTTGAATTATTTGTCTGATTATTGTTTGGTGGCGTAGAATTATTGTTAAAAACAACAAGAATAAATCTTGGATTGGGAAATCTCGGAAGAAACCGTACTTCCTGATCAATCTATTGAATACTCCATGAGGAGTTTAAATAAACAAGAGATCCAAAAATCTAGGAATTTAAATACAATCAAAACTATTTAAAATACAACAACATCGATATAACCAATCTCCTAATTTTTAGAGTAGATAAGACTCTATCTCCTATAGTTTAGGAAAGCTGAAGCTTTATCTTAATCAAAGATTAAGGCATTATCTTTGAATATTTCAACACTCCCCCTCAAGCTGGGGAATGGATATCTATCATTCCAAGGTTGCATATTAAATTCTCAAACCTCTTGGTTGCCAAACCTTTTGTGAATACATCAGCTACCTGTTCCTCGGATGAAACATGAGGAATATTGATTATTCCTGCATCCAATTTTTCTTTGATAAAGTGTTGGTCTATCTCAATGTGTTTTGTCCTGTCATGCTGAACTGGATTATGTGCAATACTTATAGTAGATTTGTTATCACTAGACAACCCAATCGCCCCCTGAGTTTTTATCTTCAAGTCTTCTAGGATAATCTTGAGCCACAACAATTCACATATCCCATGGGCCATAGCCCTAAATTCTGATTCTGCACTTGATCTAGCCACAATGCTCTATTTCTTACTTCGCCAGGACACTAGATTCCTACCTAGGAATACACAATATCATGTGGTTGATCTTCTATCATTGATATATCCTGCATAATCAGCATCTGTAAAGCCTTTAACATCTAAGTCCCTTCCTTTTCTGAACAATAGACCCCTACTTGGATTAGTCTTGAGATAGCCAAGTATCTTCCTTACAGTTTGCATATACTCCTTAGTTGGGTTATGCATGAATTGGCTCACAAGACTAACAACAAATGTAATATCAGGTCTAGTATGTAAGAGATATATCAACCGGTCCACTAGCCTTTGATATCTCCCTTTGTCAATTGGTTGACTGTCAGGATTTTTCCATAGTTTTCCATTAGGTTCCACTGGGACACTAGATCCCTTGCCTCCTGTAAGTCCTGTTTCAGTGAGTAAATCCAAAACATATTTACGTTGAGATAGAAAGATACCATCCTTAGAGTAAGCCACTTCAATGCCCAAGAAATATTTGAGAATACCAAGATCCTTGATTTCAAACTCGTGGGCTAGGTTCTTTTTTAGCAGCATTTGTTCCTCCTCATCATCTCCTGTCACGATTATGTCATCCACATATACTCGCAAGGCTGTAATTTTTCATTCCCTTGAATGTTTCATGAAGAGTGTATGATCACCTCGGCTTTGATTATATCCCATAGTTTTCATGGCTTTAGAGAATCTGCCAAACCAAGCCCTAGGGGACTGTTTGAGTCTATAGAGAGCTTTCTTGAGCTTGCATACTTTTCCTTGAAATCCCGGAGGCAACTCCATGAAAACTTCCTCTTCTAGGTCTCCATGAAAAAAGGCGTTCTTAACATCAAACTGTTGCAATGTCCATCCAAAAAATGCTGCCAAAGAGATAAGAATTCTTACTGTTGCCATCTTAGCTACTGGCGCAAATGTTTCAAAATAGTCTATGCCATAGGATTGGGTATATCCTTTGGCTACTAACCTCGCCTTGTACAATGTTTCATCAGTTTTGTATTTTACATTGAATACCCATTTGCAGCCTACTAGCAAAACTCCTCTTGGTCTTGTCACTATTTCCCAAGTCTGATTTTTCTTTAAGGCTCTCATCTCTTCCATCATGGCTTGCTTCCAATTCTGATCTCTTAGGGCCTCTTCTATTGAATTAGGAATGACAATTGAATCCAAAGATGCTAGAAACCCTTTGTGTTTGTGAGACAATCGGTGGTAGGATAAGAAATTAGTTAAGGGATGCTGAGTACAACTTCTGACACCCTTCCTAACAACAATAGGAAGATCTAAATCATCATAACTTGGGTTAGAAAGATTAAAACAGCCTGAAACTGAGAGCTAAGAGTCATTTTCTAGAATAGAAGGTTGTATAAATTCCTTACCTTGACTAGGATCAGATGATGGTGCTTGCTATGAGTCCAGAACAGGCTGTCTTCTTTTGAAAACATAGGGAGATCCCTTGAATTGTCCTGAGGGTTGTTGGCTGGATTGCATATTATGAGAGGCAGGAACAATCTGCTCACTGTTGTTATTTGGTTGAGATGAGAGAGGAACAATCTGCTCACTGTTGTTATTTGGCTGAGATGAGAGAGGCCTAGATTGAGATGAAGGACACGAAGAGAGCGGAGAGGGAGGAAGCCGAGATAGTGCTTGAAAGATATCCTCCCCAACCCCAACTGTCTGTTCACCATCTAAACACTCCCCCTGGCGACCAGTTTGATGTGAAGGAAAAAAAGGTTGGGTTTCAACAAATGTAACATCCTTGGAAATAGAAAATTTATTTGTAGTGGGATGATAACATTTGTATCCCTTTTGGGTAGGAGAATAGCCTAGGAAAACACACTTTAAGGCCCTAGGATCAAGTTTGTCTCTATTTTGTTTGGGAATATGAACAACAGAAACACACCCAAAGACCTTCAGTGGAATAGGAGAATGCAGATTCAAGTTTGGGAAATAAGTAGATAGGAGCTGAAATGGGGTTTGATGGTTTAGGGTTTTTGAGGGTACTCGATTTATCAAATAGGCTACTGTAAGAGTAGCTTCCCCTCGGAAATTCTTAGGCACTTTATGATGATGTAGGAGACAGAAAGCAACATTAAGAAGGTGTCTCATCTTCCATTCCGCCACTCCATTTTGTTGTGGAGTATGGACACAAGAAGACTCATGAATTATCCCTTCTTATTAGAAGAATTGGTGCAAGTGATTATTAACATAATCCTTTGCATTATCATTTCGGAATTTTTGAATTGTGCAATTGAATTGAGTGGAGATTAGCTTACAAAAATATGGCAAAATGGTGCTAACTGTAGCCTTATCTTTCCATAAGAAAACCCAAGTCATTCGAGTACAATCATCAATGAATGAAATAAACCATCGGGCCCTCGAACAATTTGGTATTTTAGAGGGTCCCCATAGATCGGAATGAACCAAAAAGAAAGGTTTAGATGACCTCTTACTGCTAGATGGATAGGACACTCGGTGATGCTTGGAAATAGCACATACCTCACACTGAAATTCACTAAGATCTAGGGACTGAAACAAGGAAGGAAACATGGTTTTTAGAAGGGGAAACAGAGGGTGACCAAACCTGTAATGTTGCAGCCAAACATGTGCAGTAGAATTAGAAGTAAACTGAGAGAATCCAGCAGCCTTGAAGGATCGATTTTCAGTCGAAGGATAGCCTCCCTTTTTCTCCAGATAGTACAGCCCATGCTGTTCCCAAGTTGCACCAATTATCTTCCTGGTCTTCAAGGCTTGAAATTCACACACATTAGGAGAGAAGTTGGCATGGCAGTTTAGATCATTAGTAAGTTTATGAATGGACACAAGATTGGTGGATAAATTTGGCACATGTAGAACCTTTTGAAGGGTAATACTTGGGCTGAGGGTGACTGTTCCTTGGCCTTTAATGCAAACTGAAGTTCTATTAGTAATGGTAATCCGTTTAGAGGTAACAATAGGTTCATAAGTGTCAAAAACCAATGGATCAGGGGTCATGTGATCAGTGGCTCCTGAATCTAGGATCCAAATGTCATTCTTATCAGTTTTAAAGGCATTAAGAGATACCAAATGTACACAATTACCTTGCTGGGCGAAAGTACAGTTTCCATCGTTGATAATCTTAAGAAAAGCCTTAAGTTTGTTAATTTCCTCACCATCAAGTTGTGCAATCTCAGTACCTGGGGCTGATTTTGCCTTACTAGTTGTTCCTCCTTCTTCGTTCCCTTTGGATGATATGTAGGCCCACTTTTGTGTTGCCATACTTTTAAAATCGCCCATCTTTTTCAACACAGCCTCCTTACCATGAAGTTTGAAGCAATGATCCCGGGTATGCCTAGGCTTAAACTAGACCAAAGCCCTTCACGATTTTTGTTGGCCTCTGTTTTTCCCATTCTAAATCGTGCTCCATCCTTCTTTGCAATGGTCATTGCTGATCCTTTTGTTCCTCCATCACTGAGCATGACTCCCCTTCGGCTTTCTTCACTTCTTACCACAACGAAAACTTCATTCAGGGAGGGTAGCTTCTCCCTACCAAGGATTTGAATCCTTACTTGATCAAACTCAGCAAGGAATTCCACAATCCTATCTCTCTCAATAATCCAGCTAAGAGTGGCCGCATCATTGCTGCACATCATCTTTATCTCTTGGTATTGATCTAGCTCTAACCAAAGCCCATTCATCTTGTTAAAATACTCGGTAACAGTTAGAGATGCTTGTCGAGTACTATTAATCTTTGTTTTGATATCAAAGATTACTGATACATCCTGTACCTTAGAATAAGTCTGCTTAATGGTGTCCCAAATAGCCTTAGCCGAATCTAAGAACATATAGTTTTTACTAACCTCAGGTTGCATGGCATTAAACAGCCATGACATGATAAGAGAGTCCTTAATATCCCATGCTGGAAAAGCTAGATCAGTAGTCTTCGGGGGTGAGGCGGTGAGGTGTCCTAGTTTCCCTCGTCCTTTGAGGAAGGTTCGAACGAGCTGCGCCCATTGGAGGTAATTTTTACTGTCCAATTTGTAGGAAACATGCATTCCAGGCAGTTCTCCATTGCCGGTTCCAGAGAAGTTGCCCGCACTTCCAGTTATACCGGTAATCAAATTCGTTTCTGACTCTCCAGTAACAAGGCTGGGATTAACATCCAAGATTGCTAACATCCTTGGTAATTAAGGAATCAAGAGAAGGCAATAAAGGCCTTGGGACGGACACAAGGGATGAGTGACAAAGAATGGAAAATACCAGAGTGCAATGAAAGCTTGGCAAAGGTCTAAGAGCAGAATGAAGGCTCTGATACCATGTTAGAAACAACAAAAGAATAGCAAGAATAAATCTTGGATTGGGAAATCTCGGAAGAAACCGTACTTCCTGATCAATCTATTGAATACTCCATGAGGAGTCTAAATAAACAAGAGATCCTAAAATCTAGGAATTTAAATACAATCAAAACTATTTAAAATACAACAACATAGATATAACCAATCTCCTAATTTTTAGAGGAGTAGATAAGATTCTATCTCCTTCTAGAATTTAGGAAAGCTAAAGCTTTATCTTAATCATAGATTAAGGCATTATCTGTGAATATTTCAACAATTATGGCAATCTATCAAACAACCGAAAATGAGATGATATAATGAAATTTCCAATTCCCATGCCATTCTACTCTAGGGTTTAGAATATTAAAATTAATTAAAAGTTTGTATGAATGGACAAGCTGCTGATGACGAAGAGAGATTAAGCTCGGAAATGATAATAGACATACAAGTTAACATAGTTTAAAAGTTTGGAAGAACAATAATTGTTGAGCTAGATGGCTGTTATAGTCTGATTATATTTCATTAATATCATGATTCTTCAAGATACTGAACATCATGCTTGTATTACCAGATAATTTTTTCCCTTGCGACCTTGTCCATCAGGTTGTCAGAAGTGTTGGCCAGTGGTCTGCCGGAACCAGTCAAACAGAAGATAGCATTCTTAAAGCATATTGTTCTCTCATTGAGAAAGCACAGCACTTTGTTTACATAGAGGTAATATAATCATGAGAAGAACTCCAGTTTATGTTAACTTGTATGTCCTGTCAAAGTGAAATAGCTGCAGCAAGTGATAATTGCAACCTAGTCATATAACCTGCATCTGATGAAATAGCTGCAGCAAGTGATAATTGCAACCTAGTCATAACCTGCATCTGATTTGTCGATTGTGGAATTTGGGGCAGGAAAAAAAAAAACCTTCCTCCCACCCCCTCTTTTTAAACTGATGTTTCTTTAGTAGCACACGCCTACATCTAGAGGGGGGTACTCTGACCTTGATCATGTTATAGTAAATAGGTTTAAGTGAACGGACAGGGGTAAAGGCCGAATACACATAATTGAAATTACATCAAGATAAAGACAACCAATTCTATAGAGCATGAGCAAACCTTTCAGTTTGCTGAATGTGAGAAGGAAGTGATGAAAAACATTCTGAAATGGGGACAAGCCAACCTAGCAAGAAAATCTGTTGCTTGGTTGCTTTCATGAAAGTCACGTCTCTGAGATATCTATTGATTAGGTAAACATACTGCAGTTATATAAAGAAATTGTTTTCTTTGATGAAAACTCTTGTGCACCTGGTTGATATGACCCGTCAATTAGCAAGAATGATAACTATTTTATGAGGGATTAATTTGAATAATTAAGGTAGGACATGTATTCCATAATAACAGAAGTTTGTGGGTTGTAAAAGGTCAATTGAGGCCTAGGTGTAAAGAAGTTGAGTGAGAAGTCGACTTTGGGTTGACTCAGCCAGAGCAGAGTGAGCAGCCTACCAAAAGTCAACTGAAGGTCGGCTGTGAAGGACAGAATAAGAGGTCAAATGACAAGGGATAAGTAGACTGTTGACCTTGATTGAAGCTGGAGGAGGCAAGCAACCGTGGCACAAGTTGACTGTTGATTGCGCCATTGACTGTCCAAGAAAATTTGGAAATTGTCCTGAAGCAGATTTTAGGTGTGATTTTGAAGGGCCAATTGAATAAGTGTTTGTTGGAGAATTGTAGGAAGAATCTTGAATTAGTAGAATCCAAAATTAGTGGGATTAATATCACAGTATTTAGGAAGTTATCTTCTGTTATTATATTGCCTATTGTATTCTCTTATAGCTTAGGAATTATTTCCATTTTTACAGCATCCTAGATTAGGAAATTAATCTTGTATATCTTACAACATCCTAGATTAGGAAATTAATCTTATATATCTTATAGTATCCTAGATTAGGAAATTACTCCTGTGTATATATCTTAGAGAATAATGAGATTTGTGTGAGAGTTATTCACCTCAAAACCTTGGCTCATTTCATGGTATCAGAGCTCGGTTCAACCTTGTTAGCATACCTAGAAGAACCAATCACCATGGCCGGCATCAACCCTGAGAATGCAGTCCAAACAACTGCAGATTCCTCTGCCACCACCAACCCACCATCTGCGAGTATCCTATCAACCCCTCTATCCTTCAACAATCATTCCTTGCAGATTACTCAACACAGATTGAACTGAAATTTTTTTCAGAAATAGTTTCAATTTGTTATTCTTGTAATCAAAAGCAAAGGAAAGTTTGTCTATCTCTCTAGAGCAATTTCAACTCCACCTGTGGATACAATGGATTATCAAACATGGGAGGTTAAAAATTCAATTGTCATGGCATGGCTTATTAACTCAATGGAGTCAAAGATTGGACGAACCTACCAGTTTTACAAAACTGCTAAGGAAGAATGGGAGGCAGTATAGGAGATATATTCCGATCTTGAAAACACATCCCAATATTTTGATATTTGGTCTACTATTCGCACCACTCGACTAGACAATCTTAGTGTCACTAAGTACTACAATGCTTTGATGGAGTTATGGCAGGAGATGTATCTTTTTTATGATTCTAGTTGGGAGTGTCTTACTGATAGTTTGAAATACAGTAAAATGCTAGAGAATGAAAAGATCTTTGATTTTCTTCCGAGACTCAATGCTGATTTAGATGAAGTATGTGACCAACTACTAGGCACCAAACTGCTTCCATCCCTCTGAGAAGTGTTTGTTGATGTTAGAAGAGAAGAGAGCAAAAAACATGTAATACCCAACTTCTTTGTGGACTCAAGTTCAAGCTCTGCACTTTCTACATTGTTAGATCTCTGATCTGACAAGGGAAATCCTCAGCTCTAGAGAGGAGTTGAGAAAACGAATAGAGGGAATTTAGGGGGAAGAGAAGTGTAGGGAGAGAGAGAGAGAATTCAGAAATGAGAGGGAAGAGAGGATGGAGGGAAACTAATTTTCAATTCAATCATCATGTGGACTTAGGCGTACATTAGCGAAATTTATACTGATCTATGTCCCAATTCGGGCGCCAAAAATGGTTAGCCCTTAGTTCACTTGGCCTTACACCTGTCACGTGCATGCTGGAACATTTCTCCAGCTATGCCAAAAACACAACTTATTTAAACAAAGCTAAACAGTATCTAGCAAAGCCAAACAACCCCTACACCAAGCTAACATCCTGCTAATGTAACAATCCCCTCCCCTTAAAGCATTTCTTGTCCTCAAGAAATGTGTAGTAAGTTGGCTGAATTGGGAAATTGTTGGAGAAGATCTGATAGATATTCCCATGTGTTGTTGTCCTCGTGGAGTGAGGACCACTTAACTGGCACCTGGGTGAGAGAAACACCATGTCTGCAGATCACCCTTCTATCCAAGATAGCTGTAGGGACTGCCTCTTTTATCTCATCTCCTCTCATAAGGGGAAGTGTAGGTAGGGATCTCTGTGCTCCAATGGGCCTTCTTGATAAGGGAAACATGGAACACGGGGATGAATGCGTGCTGCTTATAGCAGTTGGAACTTGTAGGCCACAACACCTATCTTTTCCAATATAAGGAATGGCATGGTATTTAGGGCTTAGCTTAGATATGGGTTGTAGGCTCAAGGACTTGAGATGTTGTTGGCTCAGCTTCAGGTAGACATTCTCTCCAATTGAAAAGTCTCTCTCACTTCTTCTTTGGTTAACCAATTGCTTCATTCTGTTTTGGGCCTTAGCCAACTCCACTTTCACCATCCTAATTGTGTCTTGTCTCTACTGTAAATAGGCTTCCACGGCAGCAACTATAGATTGTCCCCTGATGGCTGATAGCAACCTTGGCTTGTAACCATAGAGAGCCTTAAAGGGAGTCATTTTGATCGAGCTATGGAAACTCGAATTATACCACCACTGGGCTACTGCTAGCCACTTATGCCACACTCGTGGTTGTAGGAAACTAAAGCACCTCAAGTAAGCTTCCAAACATTGATTTACCCTTTCTGATTGACC
Source organism: Diospyros lotus (assembly GCF_014633365.1). Classification (NCBI taxonomy): domain Eukaryota; kingdom Viridiplantae; phylum Streptophyta; class Magnoliopsida; order Ericales; family Ebenaceae; genus Diospyros; species Diospyros lotus. The sequence continues at coordinate 26,337,474 of NC_068342.1, forward strand.
ATCGATTTCAGGGTGATATGTAATAGATATGAGTAACTTTGTCCCTAGAAATTTCATCAATTTTCTCCAAAACATGTTGGTGAATATCTTGTCTCTGTCTGAGACTATAAACTGAGGAATACCGTGCATCTTCACTACATTATCCATGAAGGCTCTAGCTACTTCTTGTGCTGTGAATGGGTGGGATAAGCCAATAAAATGGCTGAATTTGGAGAACCTGTCAACCACTACCATTATGTAGTCCTTCCCTTTCGACCTTGGGAGTCCTTCAATGAAATCCATGGTTAGGTGAGCCCATGCTTGGTCTGGAATGGCTAAGGGTTGGAGTAAATCCGAATGGGCTACTGTTTTGTGTTTGTTTCTCCTACGCACATCACACGTAATCCCACACATTTTTTAAGCTTAGGCTAGAAGAACACCTATTGTACCTTGTGGTAAGTGTTTTGAATCCCTAAATGACCTCCTATAGGAGACTCGTGTAGTGTCTGTAATATTCTTCTCTTCAACTCCTCACTATCCCCGATCACTAGCCAACCCTCGTACCTTATTACCCCATTGTTAAATGAGTAATCCGGCCTGCTATTAGCATCTAGGCTTAGCTGCTCTAGCAGACCTTTAATTCGCTCTCCTTACTGGTAATTGTTTGTGACTTCCTAGAGCTAATTGGGTACCACTGCTGAGATAGCTGCACTCTCCCCTTCTTCTTGGTAGCGTGACAAGGTGTCAACTGCTACATTTTCTTTTCCTTTCTTGAATTGTATTACATAGGCCATTCCCATGAGTTTTTTCATCCCCTTTTTCTGTAGTTGGGTGTCTAATCTCTGCTACATTAAGAACTTCAATCTTTCATGATTTGTCCAAATAATAAACCTTCCTCCTTCTAGATAGTGTCGCCACTTCTCTATTGCCATAAGGACTGCCATCAATTCTTTTTCATAGATACTGAGACCCTGGTGTCTGGGGGCTAGGGATTGGCTTAGGAAAGCTAAAGGCCTACCTTCTTGTGAAAGGACAACCCTTATGCCTTGGTTGCTAGCATCGGTCTCTAGCATGAATGGTTTGCTAAAGTCCAGAAGACCTAGCACTAGCACTTCACTCAATGCTTTCTTTAGCTGCTCAAAGGCCTCCTCAGCCTTGGGGTTCCACTTAAAACCTTCTCTCTTTAATAACTCTGTTAAGGGCTGGCTGATTAGCCCATAGTTCTTCACAAATCACCGATAGTAATCGGTGAGCCCTAGGAACCCTCTTAGTGTTCAGATGCTAGTGGGTTTAGGCCACACCACTCCAGCCCCTGAAATCACATGTCCCAGATATTCCACCTGATTTTGTGCAAAAGAACACTTTGACCATTTAATGTACAATTGGTTGAATCTCAGGATCTCAAATGTAGCCCTAAGGTGGTTTAGGTGTTAATCAAAGAAAGGGCTATAGACTAGGATGTCGTCAAAGAAGACCAACACAAACTTTCTAAGGTAGGGTTAAAAAATCTAGTTCATGAGGGCTTGGAATGTGGCGGGGGCATTGGTTAGGCCAAATGGCATAATAGTGAATTCAAAATGGTCATGGTGAGTCTTGAAGACTGTTTTGGGGATGTCTTTTGGATCTATCCTAATTTGATGGTATCTTGACCTTAGGTCCAATTTTGAGTATATAGATGTGTTGGCGATAGCAGATTCCTGAGAATCCTATCAAAGGGAGACTTTTATCTCTCTCTTCTCTTAGTATTTATCCATATGTATTATCAGTTTCTCATTTTCTATTTTTTTTTTTTTTTGTAATATGATCTCTTCCTACAAATTAGGAGAGATATTAGGGAGTAGTATTGAAGTAGGAGTCATTAGGGTTCAAGAGTGTATGTCTATAAGAAAGCCCTTGTATCAGTTTTTTATATGAAGAATTAGATTGATTTCTTCTACATGGTATCAGAGCCTCGTTAATAGGCTGATACAGTAAACCCTAGTGCCTTCATTGTACAGCCACTTCATTCTTCCAAAGTGCCTTCATTGCACTGTTCAAGTCGGAACTCCTCTATTCAGCCATCATCTTGCAGCACCACCACCACCATTAGGTTCGCCATCTCCAGATCGGCCAACCCCAGAAAAATCACTGGCAACTGGAACCCCACACGCCGCCATGCGCCAACCGACGCACTGCCGTTCAAGCTCACTTTGACCCCACGCACTGGCATGTGAAGGCGCTTTCGCTGGTCGTTCGCTTCCAGCTCCTCCAGATTTATCCTCTGACATCTTTTAAGCCCATCCCTGGTGTTGAAATCCTTCGTGTTCGTGCCTTCCAATCGTGTTCGTGTTCCTTTGTGTTCGTATCTTTGTGTTCAACTGTCTGTTTCGCTCGTCCATCATGTTGGACACTTCAACAACAAATCCAACTCCAACAGTCACCACCAGAGACATCCTTCCATTGGATTAGCCCCTTATTGCTGGAGAGTTACCAGGCATTCATCCATCCTATCGGTTAGATGGTAGGAACTTCCTACAATGGTCTCAGCTGGTCAAAACACTCCTTAAAGGGTGAGGAAAAGGCAGCCACCTGTCAGCAAACCCTCCATCAGCTAACGATCCCAGCTTCAATACATGGGATGTAGAACATTCCTGCATCATGTCATGGTTGTGGGGTTCGATGTAGTTGGAGATCAGTAAGAACTTCATGTTCCTTAATATTGCTTGTGAAGTTTGGGAAACCGTCCAATAAACCTTCTCCAAGGTTAGAGATGCATCAGTGATCTTTGAGGTAAAAACAAAGATCAACTCCACTAAACAAGGGCCGCTAACAGTGACTGAATACTACAACCAAATGAAGGGCTTATGGTTGGAACTCGATCAGTATCGAGCAATTAAAATGGTGTGCAAAACAAATGCTGCTGCCCTTCATTAGATTGTGGAGAGAGATTGAATTGTAGAGTTCCTAGCCGGCTTGAATCAAGAGTTTGATCAAGTTCGGTACAAGTCCTAGGTAGGGACAAACTTCCTACCCTAAATGATGTTTTTGCCATTGTTTGAAGTGAGGAGAATAGAAGAAATGCAATGCTTATTGATTATAGTCCTGAAGGATCAGTCCTCTTTATCAAAAACAAAGAGGGAGATGGGATGAGGTTTGGGAGATCAGTCACCCAAACAAGGAATACAAGTCAAGAGGTGTATTCATTGCAAGAAGCCCCAGCATACCAGGGAAACTTGTTTTAAATTACATGGAAAGGAGGCTGTGTTGAAGAAGATTGGAGGATTCAAGAATATGAGATCTCAAAGTTATCTCTCAAGCAAGGATCCGAAAGAAAAGGGTAAAAAAGAAGAGCTAACAGAGGTTGATCTAAAGCTGTTAAATGTTGAAGAACTTAGCAAACTAAAAGCTTTCCTAAGAACCTTCCAAGATGGAGCTTCATGCTCCACTGATCAGCAAAGTATAGCTCTAACCAATTGTTCTTTTTCAGCTTCGCAAATTGATAGGGATAACATGTGGATCCTTGATTCAGGAGCCACGGATCACATGACACCTAATCCCAATTTTTTTGAGACTTATGAGCCCCTTACCATTGCCAAACAAATCACCATTGCAAATGGTGTATCAGTCCCTATTACCGGTACAGGTACCATTCACATCAGCCCTTCTTTAACCCTCAGTCATGCTCTTTATGTCCCAAATTTGACTACAGATCTGATTTCTATTCATCAATTAACCAAAGATCTAAACTGCTATGCTGTTTTTTCTTCTCATTTGTGCAAGTTTCAGGCCAAGAACACGGGGAAGATGATTGGTGTGGCTAAAGATTATAATGGGTTGTACATTTTGCAAGGGGAGAATCCTAACACAAAAAGAGGAAGGCTTGGGATGGCATATTCCACTGAAACCTCTATTGATTTCTCCTCAATTTGGCTCCACCATCTTAGATTAGGCCATCCTCCTTTCATTTTATTAAAAAACATGTTCCCTAGTTTGTTTAGAAACCTAGAGCCTAGTGATTTTCAATGTGATGTGTGTCATGGTGAAGCACCATCGAGTCACTTACCCTATCAGCAATAAATTATCTTCTAAACCATTCTTCTTAGTCTATTCGGATGTTTGGGGACCATCTAAAATTTCAAACTGTTCGGGAGCTAGGTGGTTCATCACCTTCATTGATGATTGCACTAGAATGTGTTGGGTGTACCTTTTAAAAGACAAATCTGCCATTGGGTCCACTTTACAACACTTTTGCAAAATGATTCTTACTCAATTTGGCACATCTATTCAACAATTTCGGACTGATAATGCAAAGGATTATTTTAACAATTCCTTGCATCTATTTTTCCAAAAATAAGGCATTATTCATGAATCATCTTGTGTGAACACCCCCCAACAAAATGGAGTGGCCGAGAGAAGGATGAGACACCTTCTCAATGTCACCCGCACTCTTCTTCATCATCATCAAGTTCCAAAATAGTTTTGGGGGGAGGCTGTGCTAACAACAACTTATGTGATAAATAGAGTGCCATCTAGGGTCCTAAACCATCAAAGTCCTCTCTAGAAATTAGCCTCCTTCTATCCTGATTTTTCTTTGCATTTTCAACTGCCACTTAGAGTCTTCGGGTGTGTGTGTTTTGTTCACATTCCTAAAAACCACCGGGACAAGTTTGATCCAAGTGCTCATAGGTGTGTCTTCCTAGGCTATTCTCCTACTCAAAAGGGCTACAAATGCTATTGTCCTACCCTAAGAAAGTTCTCTGTGTCTAAGGATGTTACATTCCATGAAAATGAGTCATACTTTGCCCCTCTTCAAGCCAGCAGTCAGGGGGAGCCTAATTTCAGCAAAAATCCAGCCTCTGAAACTTCTGTTCCCTTGGTAGAAACCAGCCCTTTGGACTTTCACTGCCCTTCCATCATGAACCAGCCTCTATTCCCAATGTCTAGCAGTGCCCATCAACCAGCCCATGTCATTTCCCAGCCATCTCCAATTCGGTACAAGGGTTCTCCATTTGTTTACAAAAGACGACAGCACATCTCTACTCAGCAACCTATCCAATCATTAGTCTCTTGTCCAGCCCTGGAACCTACATCAAGTGAAGATGATGCTCCAGCAGAGTGCAGTCCATGCCCCGAACCTACTGACCTTGATCTCCCTATTGCTCTCTGGAAGGGAATTAGATCCTGTACTCAACATCCCATGTTCAATTATTTATCCTATCATTGCCTATCATCTAGCGATCGAGGATTTCTCTCTTCATTGGATGCTATTGTTATCCCAACATCAGTAGAAGAAGCTCTAAAGAACCCTAAGTGGAAAGAAGCTATGTTAGAGGAGATGTGGGCACTTAACAAAAATCAAACTTGGGATCTCGTGGCCAAACCCAAAGGTGTTAAGCTAGTTGGTTGCCGGTGGATATTTAATGTGAAATTCAAAGCTGATGGTACTCTTGACCAGTACAAGGCAAGGTTGGTTGCCAAGGGCTACACCCAATCCTATGGCATTGATTACCTTGAAACCTTTGCTCCGGTCGCAAAGATGACTTTTGTTCGGGTTCTTATTTCATTGGCAACAATACATGGGTGGCAACTCCAGCAATTTGATGTGAAAAATGTATTCTTGCATGGGGATTTAGAGGAGGAGATATTTATGGAACTACCTCCTGGTTTTCACCAGGAAGGGGGAGGAAGAGGATGTAGACTTAAAAATGCCCTCTCTGGGCTTAACCAATCTCCACGTGCTTGGTTCGGCCGGTTTTCTAAAGCTATGCTATCTATGGGATATCATCAAAGTAGGGAGGGATCATACTCTCTTTATCAAGCATCATGGTGATCCGATGACAACTTTACTTGTATATGTGGATGATATTGTGGTTACTGGTAATGATACTGTCGAACAGGTAATCTTAAAGCAGAACTTGGCTAAAGAATTTGAAATTAAAGAACTTGGGGTGTTGAAATATTTCTTGGGCATTGAGGTTGCATACTCAAAAGATGGCATATTCTTGTCACAAAGAAAGTATATTATGGACTTACTTATAGAAACAGGGCTTCTAGGAGGAAAAGGATCTAGCATACCAGTGGATCCAAACCTAAAGTTGCAAGCAAATACCAAAGATGAGGTGATAGTTAAAGGGAGGTTTCAATGTCTGGTGGGTAGGCTGATTTATCTCTCACATACTAGACCTGATATAGCATTTGCAATGAGCCTTGTAAGTTAATTTATGCATAATCCCTCCTCAAAACATATGCAATCAATAGGAGGATTTTGAATTATCTTAAAGCTACACCAGGTAAGGGAATCTTATTTACCCCAGGGGATGTTTTAAAGATTCAAGGATATGTGGATGCTGACTATGGGGGGTCTCTAGTTGATAGGAGATTCACAACTGGGTATTGTGTGTTCCTAGGGGGTAATATGGTATCTTGGAGAAGTAAGAAGCAAGGAGTTATAGCAAGATCAAGTGCAGAAACTGAGTTTCGAGCTATGGCTCTAGGAGTATGCGAACTTCTATGGTTGCAAATAGTACTAGAAGATCTAAAAATTCCAGTACAGAGACCCATTGAGTTGCTATGTGATAACCAGTCAGCAATCAGTATAGCTCATAATCCGGTTCAACATGACCAGACAAAATATATTGAGATTGATCGTCATTTCCTCAAAGAAAAGCTTGATTCAGGTCTCCTCAATATTTCATATGTACCATCAAGGTGTCAAGTGGCTAATATTCTAACAAAAGGATTGCCTACCGCACAGTTTGAAGACCTAGTATCCAAGTTAGGGATGAGTGATATACATTCCCCAGCTTGAGGGGGAGTGTTGGCAATAGTAGATTCCTGAGAGTCCTATCAAAGGGAGACTTTTATCTCTATCTTCTCTTAGTATTTATTCATATGTATTATCAGTTTCTTATTTTCTATTTTATTGTTTTTTGTAATCTGATCTCTTCCTACAAATTAGGAGAGATATTAGGGAGTAGTATTGAAGTAGGAGTCTTTAGGGTCCAAGAGTGTATGTCTATAAGAAAGCCCTTGTATCAGTTTTTTATATGAAGAATTAGATTGATTTCTTTTACAAGATGGGTTCTTGAGCTCATCTAAAAGGTCCTCAATGATTGGTATTGGGAATTTGTCCTTAATGGTGGTGGCATTGAGTTGCCTATAATCGATACAAAAATGCCATGTACTATCTTTCTTTTTCACCAATAGGACGGGTGAAGCAAATGGGCGGTGGCTAGGTCTGATAATATCTTGGTTCAACATTTCTTTAACAAGTTTTTCAATCTCGGATTTGAGCTTAGGGGGATAATGGTAGGACCTAATGTTCACTAGTTCAATATTAAGTTGGAGGGGTATTGTGTCTAGGGATCTTTTGGGGGGTAGGCTCTTAGGTTCTATGAAGAGGTCTTGGTATTTAACCAATAATGCATTAAGACAAACCAATTCATGTACCTACCAGATGGCTGTAGATGGTGGACTTCCATGTTCGGGACCCCCTTCATTCCCTTCCTCCAGCTGCTCAATTGCTTCAATGGAAAATAACTGAGCTTCTTAGGACACTTTCCTTCTGATTAGTTGCTGTAGTTTCTTGCCCTTAATCAACTTGCATATATTTCCCAATTCCATATTCCCTTGCAGCACCACTCTCCTTCCTTATCTAGGGTCACCTCCATTTTATTGAAATCAAAGTTGATTGGACTTACTCCTCTCATCTAATCAACCCCAAGCATAATGTGACATCCTCCCAACTTTAGTAGCCTCAAATCAGCTTGGTACTCTTCCCCTTGCATTTCCTAGCAAAATCTCAAGCATGTGGATTTGTTGATCACTCTACTTTCATTGACTACTGTCACGGACATTGGATGTGTGCTGACCAATGGCCACTTCATCCTCTTAGTTGTGTCCTCGTCGATGAAACAAACTGTGTGTACTCCTATTGTCTATCAAGACCATGAGGGTGTTGTCTTGCACCTTTACCTCTACTTTGATAATTTTACTATTAGCCATTCCCTTGATTGTGTGTAAGGAAATACCCCCCTTCCCTTCTTCGTCCTCTTATTCTATCATTGCCAGCTCTTCCTCTTCTTCTCCGTCTAGTAGAAGCAACTTCTTCTTACACTGGTGCCCGATGGTATATCTATCCCCACACTTGAAACATAGTCTAACAACCTTCATTTGCTCAATGAGCTTGTCCCTTTGTGGTAAACTCGGATTTGGGATTGAATTGGCCATATTCCTCACCTCGGTTCCTCCTATGAAATTCTCCTTGCTCTGCATCCTTCCTCCTGATTAGCTCATTTCATTTGGCCCCTCTGTTTCTTCATTAACGCTTCTACTATCAATTCTTGTTTAGTATAAGTGATTTCAGCTCTTCAAATTTGAGCTGATACTCATGCACAATCCCCATCTGCCTCAGCTTATTAAATTCTTCTATAATGTCTACAGTTCTCTGTTCTCCAAATCTTTCGCGCATTCCCCTAGCAAACTCCTCCCAACTGCAATTATCTCTCACTCCTGCCCATCCTTGGAACTAGATGTTGCCTAAGTCATTTAGGTATGCTATTGCTAGAGTAACCTTTTGGTCATCAGCCACCTGATGAATATTAAACAGCTTCTCGCTCCTCATGATCCACCACTGGGGCTTAGTCTCATCAAACACGGGCAATTCTAGCTTAACAACAATAACAACAGCATATCCAGCCTTTATCCCACTATGTGGGGTCGGTTACATGAATTCTAGACTTCCATGTATTTCTGTCTTTTGTCATATTTTCATTTAGGTCCATACACTTTATATCAAACTTTAATGTCTCTCCCAAAGTCTTCTTAGGCTGCCTCTACCTTTTTTTTTGACTAATTGTTCCATTTCATCAACTCTCCTCACATGAGCGTCTCTTGGTCTCCTTCTCACATGACCAAACCATCTTAGTCTAGTCTCTCTCATCTTTTCCTCGATTGGCACTACTCCTACCTTATTACAAATAGCCTCATTTCTAATTTTATCTTTTCTTGTATGGCCGTACATCCATCTTAATATCCTCATCTCCGCTACGCTCGTCTTTTGCTCATGCTGGTATTTGACTGCCCAACATTCTGAGCAATACAACAAGACTGGTCTTATAGCTGTCCTATAGAATTTTTTTTTTCAGTTTTAATGGGATTTTACCATCACATAACACTCCCGATGCATTTCTCCATTTTAGCCAACCTGCCTTAATTTTATGTGTAACATCCTCATGAATTTCTCCATCTTTTTGAATCATTGATTCCAAATATCGAAAATGGTCTTTTCTTTATAAGATTTCGTCTTCCAATTTTATTATAACATCCTCCACTCTTGCATTCTTACTAAATTTACATTCCATATATTTTGTTTTCTTTCTACTTAATTTAAATCCCTTAGATTCTAAATTGTTTCTCCACAGCTCAAGCTTAGTGTTCACTCCTTTTATTTCATCCACCAACACTATGTCATCTGCAAATAACATACACCACGGCACCTGTGTCTGAATGTCTTTAGTGAATTCATCCATTACTAAAGCAAATAAGTATGGACTTAGTGCAGAACCTTGATGCAGTCCCATTGTAATTTTAAACGGTTCAGTATCCTCTCCGTATGTTTTGACCCTTGTTTTTGCACCGTAATACATGTCCTCAAGGCCTTGTATATAGGCTATTCGGACTTCTTTCTTCTCTAAAACCCTCCATAATACTTCTCTAAGGACTCTATCATAGGCCTTTTCTAGATCTATAAACACCATATGCAGGTCCTTCTGATAATCTCGATACCTTTCCATTAGGCGCCTCAGTAGGTATATAGTTTCCATTGTTGACCTACCAGGCATGAAACCAAATTGATTTTCCGAGACCTTTGTTTCTTTTCTGGGCCTCTGCTCTATTACTCTCTCCTAGAGTTTCATGGTATGGCTCATTAACTTAATTCCTCTATAATTTTCATAGTTTTGAACATCTCATTTGTTCTTGTATATAGGAATCAAAGTACTCTTCCTCCACTCATCTGGCATCTTTTTTGATTTAAGGATTGTGTTAAATAATTTCGTTAGCCAGGAGATGCCCTCTTCTCCCATGCATTTCCATGCTTCTATTGGTATATTATCTGGTCCCACCACCTTATGATTTTTCATCTTTTTTAATGTTTGCCTTATTTCATTTGAACTTATGCGTTGATAAAATGTATAGCTCACGTTCCCTTCGGAGTTACTAAGATGTCCCAACCTAACTCTTGTGTTGCCACCATCATTGAATAATTTTGTGAAATACTCCTTCCATCTCTCTTTAATCGCTCCCTCATTCACTAATACATTTTGGTTTTCATCTTTTATGCATTTCACTTGATTTAGATCTCTTGTTTTTCTTTCTCTTACTTTAACTAATTTATATATATCCCTTTCTCTATCTTTAGTATCAAGTTGTTTATATAGATTCTCATATGCTTTTAACCTTGCTTCACTAATAGCTCTTTTTGCTGCATTTTTTGCTTCTTTATAATTTTTTGGATTTTCTTTATTGTTGCACTGATATACAGCCTTATAGCAAGTCTTTTGTTTTTTATTTTCAATTGTACCTCTTCATTCCACCACCAAGACTCCTTAAGGTTAGGGGCTCTACCATTTGTCTCTCCAAGGACTACCTTTGTCGTGCTTCTCAGGACATTAGCCATTTCTCTCCACATTTGGTTTACGTGTCCTTCTCCATTCCATTCCCTTCTACCCTTTAATTTTTCTTTGAAGATTAGTTGTTTCTCCCCTTTTAAATCCTACCACCTAATTCTTGGATTTTGTTTTATGTGATTTTTTCTCTTCCAATTTCTTACTTGGACGTCAAGTACTAAAAGTCTATGTTGAGTAGTCAAACACTCTCCTGGTACCACCTTACAATCCCTACAATATAACCGATCCTCTTGTCTCATGAGGAAGTAATCTATTTGGATGCTTGATGCAACATTTTTATATGTGATTAAGTGCTCGTCCCATTTTTTGAACCTAGTATTGGTTATGATGAGCCCAATGCCATGACAAAATCTAGAATAGACTTACCCTCATTATTAATTTCCCCAAATCCATATTCTCCATGTACCTCTCTATAGCCATTTCCGTCTCTACCCACGTGACCATTTAAGTCACCTCCTATGATCACTTTCTCTCCTCTTGGTATCATTTGTATGAGTCCCTCTAGGTCCTCCCAGAATTTTGCTTTTATCTCCTCAACTAACCCTGCTTGTGGTGCATATGTACTAAAGATATTCATAGTCATTCTTCCTAGACTAACTTTCACCATAATAATCCTATCCCCTATTCTCTTTACATTCACTACCTCATCTACTAAGCTTTTATCCATAATAATCCTCACTCTATTTTTCGCTTGATCATTTCCTGTGTACCATATTTTATATCCAGTTTCTGATAAATTTTTTGCTTTTTTCCCTACCCATCTCGTCTCTTGAAGGCACATAATATTAATCTTTCTCCTAATCATCACATCTACCACTTCCATAGCTTTGCCTATTAATGTTCCTATGTTCCATGACCCAATTCTTAATCTATGATTTTGGTTTTGGCCTTGGCTTTGAATTTGATTTTGTTTTTGTTTTTGATTTTGGTTTTGGTTTTGATTTTGGACTAACTTCTTTACCCACATCCGTCCAAGCAAATGCGGGGACCCTTGCTCATTTGTCACTACATCTGAGTGCCGATGCAAAGGCTCTAGCTCACTTAACACTACATGGGGGTAGTGTAGCGCATCGCTATGAAGGGTTACGCCCCAACGATTTTTCATAATTTATCTAGAGTTCATGTTTTGGATCCGACTAAGTTTTATGTTAGCTATCGGCTACCGAACACAACCCTCCTCTTTTATTCGTGCTTGGGACCGGCAGTGGATAACATCCCCAGGCGGAGTTACGAGCAATTCTAGCTTACGCACTAGAAAATTCGAATGACTGGAATTCATTGGAGCCTCAGTCCTCCTACCTATCACATTCTCTACTGTAGCTACTAGATCCGTTCCCAAATTTGAGGATCCGACTACTCTATGTCTAGTACCAATACCTGGTAGTATGGGATCCATTCTCTCTCGAGGTGGGAAATTAGGGGATAACCTTATCGGTGCCTGATGAGCGAACATCGTCGCGAATTGTTGCATTTGGTCTCGCACCATGTTGTTGTGTTCTCGCATCTCCTTCCTGATCTGGTCACGCAACTCCCCTCGCAACCGATCAGAGACGATTTCCAACTTCTTATCAACAACATCTCCTATCACTTCTTCCATCGATCTCACCCGACTTTGTATCTCCGTCACCATTGCAGTTACTTGTTGCAACTACATCTCCATTTGTTTCATTCAAGTGCCGTCGGCCATGGCTACAAGCTCACCAGAATCTGTTGGCCAAGTCTCTGCTCTGATACCAATTTGTCAGATTTCGATCTGACAAGGGAAATCCTTAGCTCTCGAGAGGAGTTGAGAAAACAAATAGAAGGAATTTAGGGGGAAGAGAAGTGTAGGGAGAAAGAGAGAGAGAGAGAGAGAGAAAGAATTTAGAAATGAGAGGGAGGAAAGGATGGAGGGAAACTAATTTTCAATTCAATCATCATGTGGACTTAGGCTTAGATCAACGGAATTTATATTGATCTATGTCCCAATTCGGGTGCCAAAAACGGTTAGCCCTTAGTCCACTTGGCCTTACACCTATCACGTGCATGCTGGAACATTTCTCTAGCTATGCCAAAAACGCAACTTATTTAAACAAAGCTAAATAGTATCTAGCAAAGCCAAACAGCCCCTACACCAAGGTAACATCCTGCTAACATAACATACATTTATGCGTGAAGAAAGTTCTTCCTTTCTCGAGACAAACAGTGGTGTGACCATTGTAATAAACACTATCACTCAAAGAAAACTTGCTAGAAAATACATGGCAAGCCAACAAATTGAAGACAAAAAATAAAAGGGTGAAGGAGTGTTCAACATATATTACTGCATTTGCTCCTGAAACTAAGAAAGGCACTAGCATGAACCTGACCACCGAAGAGCTAGAGCTTTGTCACAAGCTGTTGAGTCGTACACAACTAACTAAGGGGCCAGACTCCTCAGCAACTAATTCAACAGTCTCCATGGCACATGAAGGTAATTTGAGATATTCCTTATTATCTAGAAAAATGAATGGGAATTGCTAGATAGTAGATACTGGAGCCTTTGATCATACGACTGGTTCTATGGCTGCTGTAAATAAGTTCTAGCCTAGTGATAAGAACTTGAAAGTCTTAATGAGATGGTGTTATGTCTTCGGTTATGGAGCAATGTAAATGAGAGATAAAATATTATTGTTGCTCCTAGATTACACGACCGAACCCTTCTCTTATAGGGCTGGAAATCTGTACATTTAAAAATATGCCAAAAGTAAATAGATTATTCAATCAAGAATATTTATAAGATACAATAGGATCTTTCCAAAAAAATAGGGATATGATTGTGAATTGAGGATATGATCAGATATTGCAAGAAATGGAAGCTTTTTGGATTAAGGAAGATTTGTAGGATTGCATAGTACTAGATGAAGATTTGTAGGATTGCATAGTACTCGATTCAACATCCAGTTCTTTATTTTTTTTTAACACCAGTTTCTTTGGATTATTCATCAGAGTGGAGTGGGGTGTCAATCATGTTTGGAAGAGGTTCACGAATTTTCAAAAAATTAGGTTCTTCTACATTATTCTCCCCCTAAAGATGATCTTTGGGAAAATATGATTGATTCTCTATGAAAGACATATCCATGCTTATGTGGGTTTTCTTTGTCACAAGACTAAAGCATTTGTACCCTTTTTTATTTGGAGCGTAACCAACAAAAACACATTTTTCAGTTGTTAGATCCAATTGGGGAATGTAAACAAAGTAAGTGCATCCAAAAATTTTTAAAGGTAACTCAGAGTGCAACCAATGCATGGGAAAATTTTCTTTTAGAGAATTCAAAAGAGTTTCAAAGTTTAAGACATGAGTTGGCATTCTATTGATTAGATAGGAAGCAGTTAAAACAACATCTCTCTAGAGGTATTTTGAGACATTCATAGAAAACATAATAGCTCTATCTACCTTAAGTAAATGTCTATTTTTCATTTAGTGATGCCATTTTGCTAGGGAGTTTCACGACATATTGATTGATGTAAAATACCTTTTTCTTTCAAAAATTCCCCAAACATTCATTGTAATGCTTTGTTCCATTATTAGATTGAAAAATACAAACTTTTGTGTTAAATTGGGCTTCGATCACGTGAAAGAAATCTTTGAAAATTTTGGCCACGTTGAATTTCTTGGCAAGCAAGTAAATCCAACATTGTCTAGTATGATCATCAATAAAAGTTACAAACCATTTTTTTCCAGATAAGGTGGTAACCTTTGAGGGTCCCCAAACATCAGTATGAATAAAATAAAATGGTTTTGAAAAGTTTTAGGGTTTTGAAACAAATTTAACACGATGATCTTTAAACAAATGACAACTTTCACATTAAAACATTGAATATTCCACTCCTTTGAACAATTTAGGGAATAGATGTTTAAAATAGGAAAAACTAGGATGGCTTAACCTAAGATGCTATTACATTATTTGATCAAAAACAGAGATTGAACTAGTATCACTCAGTCCGTGAACTTTTTTATTACTAGAGAAATCCTTATTCAAATAGTAAAGTCCGTTTACCTCTCTAGCACTACCAATCGTCTTCCCCAAGTTTTGATCTTGAAATGTACAATAAGAGTCAAGGAAGGTAATACGACAGTTAGAATCTTTTTGAGAGTTTACTGACAGACAAAATTTACGGGCAAGTTTAGGAACATAAAGTACTTATTTAAGATCAATACTATTTGAGATTTTAATGAGACATTTATCTGCAATAGGTGAAAAACTACTGTCGGCTACTCTTATTTTTTCATTACCAGAACAATGAATATATAAATCGAATAGATTGGATAAACTAGTCATATGATTAGATACCCCTTAATCAATGATCCATGGAGCAGTTTTTAAAGAACTAGATAGGATTAAAGGATTTTGTAACAAGAGGTATTAGAGAATGAATTCTTCTCTTGATCCTTCCATTGAGTTGATCATATGTATATATACAAGTTTGACAGCTATCTCCTAAGAATTCAAAAAAAGAAAAAGCTATATATCTCCTATAATCAAGGAGATTCTTATTCCTTATATTCTCCTAACAAACCTATCTTCCTATCTTTTTATCTTCTCCTCCTTCGTATCTTCTCCTCCAACAAATCTAATCTAATCACCCAAAAAATACAATACAAAAATATAGAAAGTAAAAGAGATAAATATCTAGCAAATCATAAATCTCCAACACTTCCTCTCAAGATGAGGAATTGATGTTTATCATTCCCAACTTGCCAAGAATAAATTAAAAGTTAGGCTTGGGTAGTATCTTTGTGAAAACATCCACGTCCTTCATTTGAGTGGAAATGTGACACAATTCAATACCACCTTCTTTACGCTTGTGTTTGATAAAGCTTTTGTCAATTCTAACATGTTTCATTTGATCATGTTGTACCGGATTATTCACAATGTTTATGGCAGACTTTCATTAGTCTCTCTAGCCATATAACTTCACATATGCCTTGCGCAATGGATCTAAATTCTGTTTCAACACTACTCTTAGCCATCACTATTGGCTTCTTGCTTCTCCATGTGACCAAATTCCCCCACAGCTTTGTGCAAAACCCCGAAGTTGACTTGCTATCTTCCGCGTTACTAGCCCAATCTGCATCTGCAAAGACTTCAATATTCCTCTTTTCATGTTTTCGAAACATCAGTCCTCTACTTGGAGTTCCCTTGAGATATTTGAGGATGTGTCCCACGGTATCTAAATGTTGTTCAGTTGGGGAATGCATAAACTATTGAAGCACGAGATATACATGTGGATGGTAATATGTATATTGCAGTAGATAGTATTAGAATCATTAGATTGATTCATTCCTAAAACTAGAATAAGAAGTTTCCTAAGTCAGACTTAGGAAACTTCCCTAATAGTGTGTATATGTATCTTATGATTTCCTTTCCTTTGCTATAGTTTCTTGTAAATGGTAGGTTTCTGTATGTAGATCCTCTTCTTCTCTAAAAGAGGACCTTCCCGTGTACACTATGGATTACTAGAATCTATTATTCAGTTTTCTTCTACATGGTATCAAAGCAGTAAGTTCAGGGTTAGGCAATGCTGGAATAGCATCCGCTTGAGGTGTTAATTCTACTCCAGGGTTAGGGGTTGATGGTGATGCTGGTTGAGGTACATCATCAGCCTGTCTTCTTTTAAATACGTAAGGAGAGCCTTTAAATCTCATTAGGGATGGAAGCCTCTGCTCTGCTTGTTCATTGCAGCCTTCATTTTGAGGAGAGGGATTAGGTAAAGAGGTATGCTGAGGCGAAGGAACAAAAAAGGAGGTTAGGAATTGTATCAATGGAGCTTGATGTTGTTGATTCTAGGGATGGAAAGAAATGCCTAGGGTCGTGATCATCTCCTCCAGTCTCCCCCTGAGGTTTAACTTCAAGAGAACCAAAAAATGGTTGAGACTCAACAAAGGCGACATCTTTGGAGACATAGAACTTCTGCAAGGTTGGGTTGTAACACTTATGGCCTTTTGGGTAGGAGAGTATCCAAGGAAGACACATCTATGAGCTCTATGATCAAGTTTGTCTCGATTGGCTTTAGGAATGTGAACAAAACACACACACTCAAACACCTTAAGAGGTAGAGGAGAGTGCAAACTCAAATTTGGGGAAAAAAAAGCTAGACATTGGAAAGGGCTTTGGTTGTTGAGGACCCTAGATGGAACCCTATTAATCACAAATGTTGCTGGAACCCTATCTCCTCAAAACAACTTCCCCCCAAAAATGTTTAGGGACATGGTGACGGTGGAGAAGAGATCTTGTCACATTGAAGAGATGTCTCATCTTCCGTTCAGCTACTCCATTTTGTTGTGGAGTATCTATGCAAGAAGATTCATGAACTATCCCATCTTATTGGAAAAATTGATGCAAGTGATTGTTGAAATAATCCCTTGCATTACCAGTCCTAAATTTTTGGATAGAGGTGCCAAATTGAGTGGATATCATTTTGCAAAAATATGGCAGGACAGTCCCAATGGCAACCTTATCTTTTAGAAGACAAATCCAACACATGTGGGTGCAATCATCTATAAAAGAAATAAACCATTTTGCCCCAGAATAGTTTGGTATCTTGGATGGTCCCCAAACATCATAATGGATTAAATAAAATGGTTTTAATGAAAGTTTATTACTAGTAGGATAGGACACTCTATGGTGTTTAGCCATCACACACACATCACATTGAAAATTACTAGGGTCTAGGGTCTTGAACAAGGCAGGAAACATGCTTTTTAACAAAATAAAGGGAGGATGTCCTAGTCTAAAATGATGGAGCCAAATGGTGGAAAGGTCCGAGGCTGATTGAGATGAACAAGTAATCCTCAACTGCCTCCTTTGTGGATAATTACTCTCCCCTTTTAAGACATTTAACCCGTTTTGTTCTTTAGCCACACCAATTATCTTTCCCGTGTCCATGGCCTGAAATTTACCCATATGTGGAGAGAAGATAGCATTGCAATGTAGGTCTTTAGTAAGTTGATGAATGAAAATGAGATTGGTAGCCAAATTAGGTACATGAAGTACCTAGTTAATAGATAAACAAGGGCTAAGGTTGAACTTGCCCTGTCCGGTGATGGGAATAGAAGTACCATTGGCAATAGTGATCTATTTAGTAGTTTCAAGAGGCTCATATGTCTCAAAAGCATGAAGGTTGGGGTCATGTAAACAGTGGCTCCCGAATCTAGGATCCACATGTTATTGCTATTAGTTTTAGAGGTTGAAAAAGAACCAAAGCTTAGGAATTTACCTTGCTATGCAAGAGAACAGGATGCTACTCCATCTTGGATAGTCCTTAGAAACGATTTCTACTTGTTAATCTCCTATGCATTTAACTGATTCAGATCAACTCCAGATGCTTCTCCTTTATCAGTGACCTCCTCCTCTTTGTTGGAGATGTAAGCCTGGTGCTTCATGCCCATGAACCCTCCTATCTTGTTTAAGACTGCATCCTTCCTGTGCAGTTTAAATCACGTATCCCTTGTGTGTCGCGGTTTCTTGCAGTAGGAACACCATTTCCCTTCACGACTTGAGTTCTTGGTTTGAACTTCTATCTTTCCCAGTCTGAATTTTGCTCCTTCTTTGTTGCTAGCCATCAAGGCTGAACCTTCAGGATTGTACTCATTGAGCATGGCCCCTCTTCTGTTTTCCTCACTTCTAACAATAGCAAATACTTCATTTAGTGTAGGGAGTTTATCCTTACCAAGAATTTGGATTCTTACTTGATCAAATTCTGAATTTAGGCCTACTAAAAACTCAAAAATCCTATCTCTTTCGAAGATTTGATTGGGGGTGGTAGCATCGGCACTGCACACCATCTTTATATCTTGATAATGATCAAGCTCCAACCATAATCCCTTCATTCTATTATAATACTCTGTAATATTCAACTGACCTTGCCTAGTAGAACCAATTTTGGTCTTGATTTCAAAGATCACAAAGGCATCTTGAACCTTTGAATAAGACTTCTCTAGGGACTGTCATAAAACTTTTTCTAAATCTATGAACTCCACATGTATTTTTCTTTTATCTATCTTTTTGTTTTGTGTCTCAACAAGTATATATAGCTTCTACTTTTAACCTACCAGGTATGAATCCAAATTGGTTTTTAGATACCTTTTTCTTAAACTTTGCCTGATCACTCTCCCAATTCCATGGTCTGGTACATTAGCTTGATTTGTCTATAATCCATACTACTTTGAACATATCTGTTATTCTTATAAATAGACTGATGAGAATCATGGAGGGCCAACTAACAATGATGCAATCAAATCAATCAATCCAATCAACCGTGTTGGAATTGGATGAATACTAATTCCTTTTTGACTAGGATTCTTATTTAACAAGATATTTACTTATTTCCTATATAGTTTAGGATTGAGTTAGTTTTATTATTCCAACTTATAGTTGGATTTGGATTAGCTTAGTTTTATTAATCCAGCTTGTAGTTGGATTGGGTTACTATTGTTATTCCTACTTCTATTTGGAGTGGGCTAACTAAAACCCATTAGATTTAGGATTTAGTTTATGACTAGGATTTGGATTTTTATTAGTTTTCAAGTAGAATTAGGATTTAATTATTTTGGCCTATTTAAAGGCTCTACCATTGTGAAAAAGGGGAGAGAAGATTATGAATTGAATTTGAGATATTTCTCTTTTCTATATTGTTCTTCAATGAACATAGTTTCGAACTTATCAAAGCAGTAATTTCTTTGTGGCATTCAAATCCTGAACTTATCAAAGATCTGGGCAATCTTTGTGGCGTTCAACAACACAATTCTTGGTTCTTGTTTTCGCACATCAACGGGTCTAAATTTTAACATAATCTAGGTTCTTGGTTCGTGAATCAACGGGTCGAGAATTATTTGCCTTATATCCGATTTTGGCTTTTCTGGGGTTCGTTTCAATCTTTTGTGGGTTCCTTTGGCTTCATTCCATCACGGGTTCGCATCAGTTGCTGTCAGAGTTCCGAAGCACGTATCATAGACTCTAAGTGTTCCTCTTCCACTCTTCTTCATCCTTTTTGATATAAGGATCCAATTGAGTAATTTTGTTAATCAAAAAATGTCATCTTCTCCCATGCATTTCCATGCTTCTATTGGGATTGATGAAGTATGAAATTTGAGCCAAGGAATTACCAATATGATAAATTTAGTCCACAATTGACCTTGCGATTACTTTCAACTATAGATACTCCTATTTTATACATTTTCTCATAGTCGCAAGTTTTCCTTCTCTTAGCTCTTCCTGCAAGACAATATAAAAACTACCCGAGGCCCTCTTGGAAAATGCCCTCCGATACTTGAGTTAGAATTCAGAGAGAGAGAGAGAGAGAGAGAAAATGACTTGCTGGATTAGATGAGGATTTTTCTTTTTAGGAAATCTTTTCCCCATATCCCTGTGAAAATGAGATTTTCCTCTAATTATTAACAATTGAATTGGTGACCTCTTTTCCCGTTTTTGCAATGAGGTCCTTTTTCCCTATCTATTTTCACCATTGTCCTCCTTCCTTGTTATTTAATATCATTTTATGATCTTTCCATCATCAGGGATATTATTTGGTCTAACCACTTACTATTCCACATCTCTTTCAGTGTTTGTTTTATTTCACTTGGATGTCCATTGTAATTCCTATCTTCTTCAAAGTTACTAAAATGTCCCAACATAACACTTTTTCTTCACCTTAAGTGAATAACTTTGAGACACACATTCCATTTCTCATTGATCATCCTCTTATTTACAAGTACCTCAGCTCAGCTCATGATAAGAAACACTGCAACCTATGCATGTGTTCTCAACTTCATTAATGGCTTACAACCATGGTACTTAATTAGTAAACCCATAGTCATAAAGGCTGGCTGTCTTCATGTTAAAGGCTCTTCCAGTCAAATTTGTTGGTCAATTTCTGTAGATGACTAGGGGAACTAGTGGTTTGATGACCTTTACATGTACATTAGCTTATTTTATTGGTACCTTTGCTCCACATTTGTTCATAAAACAGCTCTATATCTTGGAATTTTTATTACATATATTATTCAAATCCTTTTGACTGCTTATGAAAAGAAAAGACTAGTCTTTAGAATATGGAATGCAAGTATGGTAGCTTTAAAGTGATTAAACGGTAAGCCTGATTGGAGTTGGAAATTATGGATGCATCTAAGAAGTTCTTTTTGGAAGTAAAGAAAAGTAGGTGCATGATGGAGTCATATACCAGCAAGTCTTTTCTCCAGTGCTTGCTGCAACTATAGTTCAGTGAAAGCTGCAGCAACAATGGAGTCTGGCTCTTGCAAAGAAACGATTTTGCAAGGAAAGCCAGCGCTTAAATGAATGAAAAAAAAAAAAAAAACATAAAACCAAAGCAAAGGACAAAGAGGGAGAAGAAGACATGATGCTTAGCTGCTAGTCATAGTTAGACAATCAAAAGACAAATTTTTTTATGTGCACGTGGACTGAGGGTCTATCTAACACCATGGATCCTCACCCAAAATTGCTAGTTGAAGGGGAGTATTGGGTTCATGGCACTAAAAATATACCCAAGACCTCCCTAGTAGACTACTAGTATGAGATTGGGTTTTGACAAACTCTCCTTTAATTCTTTGCATCCTTCCAGGCCATAATCCCGTTTCTTAATCTGAGACCATGTCAGTCTCAAAATACTTTCTTGGCCCTCACCCAATTGGTGGTGATCCTAGGTTAGCTTTGATACCTCTTGTAAGACCTCGGATCCTCACCCAGAAGTATCATCTGAAAGTGACTATTGGGTTAATGGGACCAAGTATACCCAATGCCTCTCTGGTTGACTAACCGATGTAAGATTGGTTTGTGACTGTCGACTTCATGCTTCTAACTCTTAAGTTGTTGGAATGCAGCATGTGTTTTTTTAATAATTTCTATTATCAAAATCCATCTAGCTGATAAACTTTCCATCGGCTTCTTCTTGCTTCCAGAATCAGTTTTTTGTTTCAGGCCTTTCAGGGGATGAAAGCATACAGAATCGCCTTCTTGAAGTATTGTACAGACGAATCTTGCTTGCTCATAAAGAACAGAAGTGTTTCAGGGTGGTTGTTGTCATACCACTTTTACCAGGTTTCCAGGTTGTAAATTCATTTTACTTCTTTCCAACCAATTAGAAATTTTGCATGTTTGAGCAGTATATTTATTTTTCTTCTTTATGTGGTTACAAATTGACAGGGGGGTGTGGATGATGGTGGTGCAGCAACCGTAAGAGCAGTAATGCACTGGCACTACCGAACAATTTGCAGAGGAAAAAACTCAATATTGTACAACCTTAATCAGTTGTTAGGATCAAAAGTAGATGATTATATTTCTTTCTATGGTCTTAGGACATACGGTGCACTCTCTGATGCGGGGCCTGTTGTCACAAGTCAGGTAGTTTCCAATATAATCTGTCTCCTTTTGATTTATATCATTGTGTGGGTTTCATCAATTAAAAGTTTTCTTCTTCATACACTCTAGGCCTAGCCCATAGGCAATGCTTCGTACTTTCTCTATTTCATGTGTTCTAGAAGTTATCACATGCTGTTGACAGATTGAAACCTTATCTTTCATGATACTGCTGCCTTCCTGCTCCAATAGGAGGGATAATCAGATGCAGCTGGAACCACCACTGTTGATTATCCTGTCTCCCGTACTAATCTAAATGCTAAAAATCTGAGGGATTGTCACTATAATTCAGCTTCCAAATAAATGATGACTCCGTTAATCATAGGTTAAACGAGTATTTGTTGACACCTTTACAGATTCCTAATGTTACTTCTCACTGCAGGTATATGTTCATAGCAAAGTGATGATAGTTGATGATTGTGCTGCCCTGATTGGATCATGCAATATAAATGATAGGAGTTTGCTTGGATCAAGAGACTCTGAGGTATGATTGGATCTTCATCCAAATTTATTTTTTACATCATATTTATAACAATTTAAGTCTTTTTTCTGCTGCTGCAAGAATCAGGTTTATCAGATGCTAGTGTGAAATGTTGGGATGAGACGAAGCTCAACCCTAAATCAACCCTTTATAAAGTAAATAAACGGACCTATTTCATACACGAATGAATGGACATAATCATACACAGAAACTTAAAACAAATCAAAAACCAAGAACACACAATTTACCGTGGTTCACCCGTTAAAGAGGACTACGTCTACGTTGAGCTCCGGCAAAGGGAGTTCACTGCACTATCGGGATAAAATCTGATTACAGCCTCGGATTACAAATAAAACACTCTTTGATCTCACTGTACAAAACTGACTCTCAAATTAAATCAGCCCCATAACCACAAGCTACAAATTAGAGGCTTACACCTTAGAGAGAAAACGAACAAATCATCTATACAGAAAGAATAAACCAGAGAATGATCGAACAAACCCTAAATGAAGCAGATAATCGGAGGCTGTCTCGCTTACCATCTCGAGGCGACTGTAGCTGATATAAAGAAGACACAAGCAGTGCAGATTGCATCGTATAAAGGCACAGCAGAGCATCGACGATCAGGGAAGAGGCAAGCTAAAAGACAAAGAGAAGCACGCCAAATGAAATGGCAAAGGCGGTTGCCGTTTTGGCCCTCCACCTAGGGCCCAAAACGCTGCCATTTTGGGCAGCCATGGGGGTTGCCAAAAGACCCTCTTGCCCTTCCGCAAAATGCTGTCGTTTGAAGCTTCACTCAAATACAACAATCTCCACCTTGAAGCTTCAATCATTAAGGGACAATCCTCCAACCGTGCAACAAGCTACAACTTATGCCATCATTACTCATGTTGGTTGTTCTTTCAACCAACTGTGACATGCAGCAAGCCCAAACAATGTTTGAACTTGGCTACAGTCACAATTTTTGTCCCCATATCAGCTGAGTTGTTTTCTGTTTGGACCTTTTGAATAGTTACATTTCCTTTGGCTACTTGGTCCCTTACAAAATGATACTTTACATCTACGTGTTTCGTTCTTTCATGATATACAGGATTCTTACACAAATGAATGGCACTCTGACTATCAAAAAACACTACAACTTTACCTTGTAACATATGAATTTCTTTCGGCAAACCCTGAAGCCAGATGGCTTCTTTGAACGCATCAATGACAGCCACATATTCTGCCTCAGTGGAAGACAATGCAACCAAAGGTTGCAGCTGTAACTTCCAGCTAATGCAATTACCTCCTAAGGTAAAGAAGAAAGCAGTTGTAGATTTTCGAGAGTCCCTATCACCAGCAAAGTCAGAATCCACATATCCAACAAGATCAAAGAGATCACATTTTCTTTTATAAATTAACCCAATATCAGTGGAACCATTTATGTATCTTAACAAGTATTTCAAAGCTTCCCAATGAATTTTACCAGGATTAGACATGAACCTACTGAGTAAAGAGATTGAAAATGCTAGATCAGGTCTGGTACTAATCATTGAGTACATAATTGTTCCAATGACATTAGCATATGGGATTTTTTCCATTTTAAGTATTTCAGAATCAGATATAGGGCACTGTTTCTTAGATAAAATAAAGTGACCAGCCAAGGGAACATTCACTGGTTTACAGCTAGACATGCCAAACTTTTGTACAGATTTTAATAAATAATCATGTTGATGAATTTTCAGACAAGAGTTACTCCTATCCCTTTCAATGATCATTCCTAAAATTTTCCTAGCAAGTTCTAAGTCTTTCATATCAAAGTTGGTATTCAACAAAGATTTTGACTCACATATTTTAGACTTAGACTTGCTGATTAATAAAATGTCATCAACATACAGCAACAAGTAAATAGGAGTATCAGATAACATGAAATAGAAACAATTGTCATATTCACTTTTGATAAAACCAATCCCAGTTGCAAAATTGTCAAATTTTTTATACCATTGTCGTGGGGATTGTTTTAACCCATACAAAAACTTTTTTAACAAACAAACATGATCAGGATGTTTTTTGTTAACATAACCAACAGGTTGTTCCATGTAAATTAGTTCTTCTAAATCTCCATGCAAGAAGGCAGTTTTAACATCCAGTTCTTCTAATTCTAAATCATGCTGAACAACTATTGCAAGCATCATACGAATGGTTTTAAATTTTACAACAGGAGAAAATATTTCAGTATAATCAATGCCCTCCCTTTGAGTAAACTCTTTAGCTACTAATTTAGCTTTAAACCTTAAGGGATCAGTGGGTAACATACTTTCTTTGACTTTGAACAGCCACTTACACTTTACTAGCTTTTGCTTCTGAGGTCTTGGGACCAGTTCCCAAGTGTTGTTGGTTATCAAAGAGTTCATCTCTTCGTCCATAGCTTGCTGCCATTTTAAACAGTTATGAGAGCTGACTAAGGCACATCTCCATACCTGCCACTAAGACACAGTAAACTAAATCTGAGTAGGAATATCTTGCAGGAGGCCTTATAGTCCTCCTGCTTCTGTCCCTTGCCAGTTGATAGTCCCTTAGGTTCTGTTGAGGAGAGTCATATTGCTCTTCCTCACCTTCAGGGACTACAGATGGCTCATGATCACTTTCATGGTCAGAGGGTAGGTCAACTTCAGGGTTAGAAACATTTGAGGAGGAAGTAGCCAAACTACTGCCGGTTGCTCCACCTCATTTTGGGTATCACCAATTATAAGGAAATCATCTGGGATGCTAGGTGTGGGATAGTCTTCCAAATTTTCTGATTTACAGGGAAAATTGGATTCATTGAATATAACATCTCTACTTATAATTATCTTAACTCCACTTGAACTCTTATCCCACAACCTATATCCTTTGGTTCCATCTTGGTACCCCACAAAAACACATTTGATGGATCTAGGATCCAACTTTCCCACTGATTGGTGGGCATATGCCTCACAACAAAAAACTTTGAGGTAATTAAAATTTAGTTTTCTACCTGTCCACTTTTCTTCAGGGCACTTTAAGTTTAACACAATGGAAGAGCTCCGGTTAATCAAGTGAGCAACAGTGGAGAGGGCTTCTCCCCAAAAAGTTTTTGGTAGGCCAGTTGTAAACAGAAGACACCTAACCTTTTCTAACAAGGTCCTGTTCATTCTCTCAGCCACCCCATTCTGTTGGGGTGTGTTTCTCATTGTTTTGTGCCTAACAATGCCATGAGAGTCACAAAACTCATCAAAATCTCTATTACAGAATTCTAATCCATTGTCAGTTTTTAGAGTTTTAACCCTCTTGTCAGATTGGTTTTCTACTAAGGCTTTCCATGTTTTAAATTTGTCTAAAGTCTGATCCTTAGTTCTAAGAGGAAAAACCCAAACCTTCCTTGTAAAATCATCCATAATGGATAGAAAATATCTGTTCCCACGGAGAGTAGGCTTTTGAGAGGGACCCCATAAATCAGCATGCACATACTCTAAGCATACCTTTGTCAGGTGAGTTCCTTTATGGAAACTCATCCTGTGTTGCTTGCTTAAAATGCATGACTCACAAAAGTTCAAAGGATCTGTAGGCACTGGACCAAGGTAGCCTTGGTTTGACAGAGCCTTCAGACCTTTTTAGCTCATGTGACCAAGTCTCAAGTGCCAAAGATCTGTCTTATCAGCTTTAGCCATGCATGTAGTAGAAACATTAACAGGGGATAATGAATAACCGTTTAAAACATATAGACCATGCTTCTTAGTACCAGTGAGAATCAGGTGTTTGTCTTTAAAGACATGCATATTCCCATTTTCAGCTTTATATGAATAACTTAATTCATCTAAGGTACCAAGAGATATAAGATTTCTTTTTAATCCAGGCACGTATCTAACATTAGTGAGTATTTTAATTATGTTATCATGCACTTTAAAAGATATATCACCTATGCCTTGGACACAACAAGTTTGATTGTTACCTAGAGATGTCAAAAGGGCCGACCCGAGTCGGCCCATGGGCTTTTTAAACGGGCCGGGCCAGCCCGTGGGCCAGAAGGCTGGGTCGGGCCCTTAGCCCACAGGGCCTAGCGGGCCGGGCCTGATGGGCCTGGCCCTTTTTTTCTTTTTTTTAAATAATTTTTTTAAAAATAATGCATATAATATATACATATATAAATATCAAAATAATACATATATAAAAATCAATTTTTTTCTTTTTAAAATATTTTCTATCTTAATTCTTAAGTTTTAAATATTATTTCATCATTTTATATTTCAAAATTCTATATGCCTTATAAATTTTCTTGTGAATTGATATGAAAAATAATGTACATATAAAAAAGAGAATGTTTATTTATAATTTAAATATATACAAAATTTAACTTAAAAATTTTAAATAAATTGATGGTTTTTATTTATATATATTGCGAAATGTAAATTTTTTAGTATACAATATCAATAATTACTAAAGAATAACAAAATTAAAAAAAAATGAGTAAGGGCCTAACTGATGGGCCCATAAGGGCCTCATGGGCCCGGCTCATAAGGACCCAATGGGCCACGGGTCGGGCCCTTAGACAGGCCGGGTTGGACCTAGCTGTGGGCCCAATTTCTTTGGCCTGGCCCGTTGGCTCGACCCGGCCCGTTTGACACCTCTATTGTTACCCATATAAACAGTTCATGTTTCTTTGTTACTAAAATTTTGAAACCACTCAATGTTTGGGCACATATGAAATGAACATCCAGAGTCCATTATCCATTCATTAGCAACAGTTGAGCTAGAAATAGTAAGAACTTTAGCTAGGTTATTAGAGCTGCTAGCAACTATTGATGCATCCCCCCTTTGTTTTTGTTTCTTTAACAAGTCATAACAATATTTCTTTATGTGACCCTCTTTCCCACAATGATAGCATTTCTATTTAGGCTTTTGCTTACCCTTTTTACCTTTACCCTTAAATCCTGAACCCACAGTTTGGTTACTATTCCCTGTGTTATTTCTCTTATCAGATTTACCTTTAACAAACAGGTTGTTAGCTGATTTCTTAGAGGAATTTAATTCTAACTCTCTTGCCTTAATTCCAGAAATAACAAGATCTAGACTAGGCACAATACCAGTATATTGCAAAGCATGTTTAACCCCATTATATTCATCAGGCAGTGAGTTTAAAAGGATCATAGCCTCACTGGTATCACCAAGGGCTTGATATGTTCCTCTTAACAATAAACTAAGTTTGGTAAATTCATCTATGTTTTCATCCATAGATTTAGAAACATTCATCTTAAAGTTAAATAGCATACCCTTTAAATAAACTAAGTTCGGAGTAGACAAAATAGAGTAGAATGAGTCACGCTTATTCCATAGTTCAATAAGGGTATTCATGCCATCTACCTTACGTATAACACTATCACCAAGATGCAGAAAAATAAGATTGAATGCTTCTTCCCTTACCTCAGCAGCTCTTGCGAGCTGTTCTGCTGTCCATTTCCGTTTATCGGTTTCAAATGCAATAAACACTTTATGATGAGAGAGCAGGACTCTCATCTTCTTTTTCCAACTACCAAAATCGCTTTTACCTTCGAATGTACCGATTTCAAATCGAGTTGATGTTATCTTCGCCTTGCACAAAGGTACCCTAGGAAACCCTAGACGCTAACCAAGACTCACTCAGTAAAAAAAAAAAAAATGGACCGATGAGAGACTTTCAGTAAACCCTAGGAACCCAGAAAAATGACACCACAATAGTAAACCCTAACTGAGATAAAACTCAGTCATGGATACTGCAAGTATAAGGGTTTTGATACCACTGTTGGGATGAGACGAAGCTCAACCCTAAATCAACCCTTTATAAAGTAAATAAACAGACCAATTTCATACACGAATGAATGGACAAAATCATACACAAAAACTTAAAACAAATCAAAAACCAAGAACACAAACAATTTACCGTGGTTCACCCGTTAAAGAGGGTTACGTCCACGTTGAGCTTCGACAAAGGGAGTTCACTGCACTATCGGGATAAAATTTGATTACAGCCTCGGATCACAAATAAAAACACTCTCTGATCTCACTGTACAAAACTGACTCTCAAATTAAATCAGCACCATAACCACAAGCTACAGATTAGAGTCTTACACCTTAGAGAGAAAACGAACAAATCATCTATACAGAAAGAATAAACTAGAGAATGATCGAACAAACCCTAAATGAAGCAGATAATCGGAGGCTGTCTCGCTTACCATCTCGAGGCGACTGTAGCTGATATAAAGAAGACACAAGCGGTGCAAATTGCATCGTATAAAGGCACAGCAGAGCATCGACGATCAGGGAAGAGGTAGGCTAAAAGATAAAGAGAAGCACGCCAAATGAAACGGAAAAGGCGGTTGCCGTTTTAGCCCTCCACCCAGGGCCCAAAATGCTGCCGTTTTGGGCAGCCATGGGGGTTGCCAAAAGACCCTCTTGCCCTTATGCAAAACGCTGCTGTTGAAGCTTCACTCAAATACAACATGAAAAGTTATTCCAAAATACTTTGAAGTGTAACAAGTTGAGCCTTCGGATTCTCTTCAATTTTGCTCCAAACTCTCCTCCGCTTGTACGGCCCCATATGTTTGGGGGTCTATATCATATGACTTGAAAGTGCCAAGGAGGCATGTCTGAATCGCTCTTAAAAATATCACCTAATGTCATAATCAAACTGTAAAGACTTAATGGAAGGTCATGGTACTAAAGGAAGTACGGTAGAAGTAGATGATTAACTTTGTATTTTTGCTTAATTCACATCACCTTCTGAATACAGTCACTTGAGATATAGATCTTGTAAATAGAAACAAAACCAGGTCCTAACTTTCCACAAGATGCTTTTTGTCTTGCTAGCTAAATGATTCATACCTCTCTCTCTCTCTCTCTCCACTCTTTTTTTTTTGACATTAAATGCTCTCAGATTGCTGTAGTTATTGAAGATAAAGAGTTTATCAAGTCATCAATGAATGGGGAGTGTTGGGATGCTGGAAAATTTACTTTGAGTCTTCGGATTTCCCTTTGGGCAGAGCACCTTGGTCTTCATGTGGGAGAGGTACGTGATTGATAAATCTGAAGCACAAGAGCTCTTCCCGCTCTCTCTCCCTTGGGTCTATGCTTAAGCTGCCACAAACTTAAAACACAAAAACCTGTCCTCCCCTCTTTGTTCTTGCTGTTGCTTTAATTTAAACCGCACTATTATTAGTAACCGGTAGCAATGTGCTTTTCATACCTCGTGCTCTCATTTCTTTTTCTTTTCTTTTCTTTTTTTTTTTGTTTTGTTTCAGATTAGTCAAATCAGAGATCCCATAGCTGAATCTACATACAAGGATTTGTGGATGGCAACTGCAAAGGTGATAATGATTTTGTATTTTCCATTTGTTTGTTTAGAAAAATGAAAGGAACTCTTGTGCTAAGAAACGCTTGAAAATAGGTGGATTTTTCTCTCTCTCTCTTTTATCACTACAGTAGCAACCATCAAGTTCACTTTTAATCTATCAAGGATGCAAACTCTATTAAGGATTCAAACTTTATTTTTGAGAGGTCTTCTCCGGAAAATTATTGCATATGCATAAAGAGTTGTATCTTGCACTTGATTTTATGGATCCACCCATATAACCAGGTGTATGAGACCAAAGGTGTTTGTCGAAGATGATCAAGTTTAGGGTTTTTAGTTTTGGTGAAGTTGGTTTATGTTTCAGTTTCTTCCTAACATTGAAAAGCAATTCTTGTGATTTGATAGAAAAACACCAGAATCTATCAGGATGTGTTTGGGTGTGTCCCCAACGATCAAATTAGCTCCAGGTACAACTAATTCTTAGATAGAGTAGTATCTGCATAGTTACTGAATGCTGTTGATTTTATACATGTGTGTGTGTGTGTATAATGTGATTTTTTGGTTATTGGCATATATGTATGATGATTTTAATTTTGCTGTGTGTGTGTGTGTGTGTGAAATGAAGGTCTGAGCTTAGACAAAGCATGAGCTACTGGAAAGAGAAGATCGGGCACACAACAATTGATTTAGGAGTGGCTCCTAAGGAGCTAGAAATAATTGAAGATGGAGAAACCAAAGTGATGGATCCAATGGAAAAATTGAAGTCAGTCAGAGGATATCTGGTTTCATATCCCCTGGAGTTCATGTCTCAAGAAGATTTGAGACCCATGTTTGCTGAGACCGAGTTTTATACGTCCCCCCAAGTCTTCCACTAACCAACCATACAGAAACACTTACATACATGGATGGACCAACTATTATTTGTCATCCATTTGATTGCTCTTCAAAAAGCAGTAAGACAAAATTTTAGACACTGCTGCTGCTGCCGCCGCCGCCGCCGCCGCCGCTTCTACCCTACTTATTTGTTGCATGTTCAGCTGTCTAGAAATCAGTATTACTTGGGAGATTATGAACCTCTAGATGTATGCACATCAGAGTGCCAATAATGTAATCAATCTTTTTATTCTTTTAGTTTTAAGGTAAAATATTTTATGAGTAATGCCAATCCGTGTTAAGGGCACTGGTTAAGGTACAATTTATTGCATATTATTTCCAAATTCAAACAATTTCATTATTAATTGATAAAATGTTTTAAACTAATATGATAAATAAGTGATAGTCTGAAAACAAAGTGCATTTTGTTACCACTTTGGGACACTAGCTAAAATTACCCATATCTGAATTAGTTGCCATGACCCATACCTATGGGCTCCTCTAGCATTACACCAATTATTAAGTAGAAGCTCGCCTGCTGCATCCAGGAAAAGAAAGAAACAGAAGCGAGCATATATGGTTGATTGATACAACAGTGAACGAAGTGGTGGTTCTGCTTCTGCTTATACTTCTGCATTTCTCATTGCTGCTATCTTGGCTTTGTTACAGTGTGCGAAAACAAGGAAGAAGAAGAGTGAAAGAAAAGACAAATAGCCGAAATATCATCCATTGCGATTCCTTGCCTCTTGCGCTTCCATGAACGAGCAGCGAGCTCCACCAGACGCTTAGCCGATTTTGCCCTGTCTGCCGTGGAGGACACAATTTGTACAGCTTCTTCATTGGAGATCACATCCCACACTCCATCTGTGGCCAACACAACAAATTGGTCCTTGCTGGTTATGCGTCTGTGTGTCACTTCTGGCACAGAAATGAGCCCAAAATCCTTCACACAGTAGTCCCCAAATGCCCTAGACATTGCCAACCCTGGCGATTCCTCATCCGGCAGCCACACCCTGTGCACCTCTGGCTCGTCCTCCAAAAAAAAGACTCGCCCCTTGCATTGAATTATCCTCTCGGCTTCCTCTGTTGTTAGTATATCATCATCGGCAACAAACAGGTTTTATCGTCAGTCATCATCGATGCAAAAAACACAAGATGAGCCGGAGACAGATTAGAGATGTTAAGAAAGAGAGCCAACGTGGTAGATTGGGCTTGAAATCAACAGTAAGTTGAATTGGCACCAAGCTGCCATCATCCGAAGTGGCAGCCAATACAGCCCGGGAGTCGCCAACATTTGCCACGAATATAAGTTCACCCTAGCAAAAACCCAATTAAGGGATAATAAGACAATCATCCTAATGTCATGTTCCCGATCAAATAAGTTGTCAAAGATCAAATAGAAATTTTGTATTACTCTGATATCATACAACTTTTTGCGAAAAAAAAAAAGTTCTAGACCTCTACACCACTTGCTGGAATTTAGGGAGATACAATATCTAAGAGAAATCGAACCCACAGATAGAGGAAAAAAAAATAAAGGATGTAAAAATATTTAATCTTATTTGGTCTCTCATTAAATCTACGTCCATGATTTCTTAAAAAAGGATCATTTACTATCACCAAAGATACAGCGCCTTTGAACAGCAAAATTATTAACTCTCTCAACTCACACCACTCCAATAATCCAGTTACATCCTCTCACAAATAACTCTGACCACCCAAGTATGTTACACCATTACCTTGTTACTAAGATGTCCATTACAGTCCCCTTGCATCTCCGATTACTTCCATGATTTGGTTCTTATTCTTCTGCCAGTATTCGGAGTAGTTGAAAACCAATTCCTACCTAAACAAAATACTTTTTCCAAGTACATTCTTTTTTTGTTTTAATGAATCAGAAACATGCATGCATATATCTGAAGGGTTGGTTACATGAGGTAAAACTTCCATAAATACAACCAGGGAATTAGACAATTGATTGAAATAGAAATTAACCCAACTAGTTGAGATTGAGTTGGCCAAATTTGAGGGAACTCTCTCCCAAGTGAGCCAAACCAAAAAAGGACACCACCACAAAGCAGCCATACCTCTCTGTAAAAGGAATTTATATCCCCTTCACCAACAAATTTGAGGATCAATTGCAACAGCTGTGCCCAAAAGTCATATGTTACACAATTTGTTTCCTAAGGAAATTATTCCTCTATTATCATTACTTTCTTTATAGATGAAGCGTCAATATATATATATATATATAGTGCAAAACTCGTTGCATGGTAGGTTTATTGACACAAGTCTGCAAGTACTTGGCTAAATGCCACAGATTGATACTTGTTGAGAGTAAAATGATAATATAAAAGATAAAATTAATCCAGTATCTAACAACTTAAGCTTTTAGATGAGATAGTGGTTAACAATTCAACATTGCATGTTACAAGTTCCATGGCCATAGTGGTTAGAGTTAAGTACTCAATTGTACATTTGAGAGCAAGTAGAACATTGGGAAGCACACGCCAGCAAGATGCTTGGAGAGTGTTATTAAGCAGTTGTGTGTTTCTCTATATCTTGGCCTTAAAGGAAGTTGGGGTAGTTTTCCCGATTTTTGACAACTACGTTGAAGCCATTAGAAGTCCAATGCAATTGATAGAAGCAGAATTAAGATATGTGAAATTTTCTAAGGCTGCCGTGACTAGAGCAAAGATAATATTTTCCCATATCACATAGACAATGGTTCAAAATACATATCCTGAAAATGGCATGTGTTATCTTACATATGTCGTGCTATGGTAGGATTTGTGCTTGGGTGCGTTCAGACTTGACCTATAGGCTATCTAGTTTTGCTAGCATGAGTATGCTTCAGCAACACGCTTGGTTGCTTATGGTATTCTATGCTTAAGCTTGGCTACACAAGCTACAGGCTTCATTCCTGGATTCCTGTAAGAGATCATGTCTCACAAGTTGTATGTGGCTAGGCCTCATTTCTGGATTCCGACTTGCCTTGCAAGAGTGAATATTGTGTGGAAGACGTGTCTAGCACTGCCACAACACATTACTGTAGCTAATGCACCGATTGGAACCATTCAAATTGGAGCTTCAGACATATGAGGACTAAAAAGACGGCGTATGCAATAATGCAAATTAAGTTTTCAGAACTAATTACCTGCCTAACAATTGTGAGAGCAGTGGTTCCACTGTGGAAGGAGTCGATTTTCCGGTGGTGGCCGAGATCCTGATCAACTGCAGCACAAGTCTTCAAGTAGGAATCCTTCCATATATTAAATCTGCAGAGCTTTTTATCATCATCTTCCAAATTAAAATCAGGATGAAGCGAAGCTGCTTCAGCAAGCGTCTCCTGCCAATTGCACAGCAAGGAGGAAGGCATCACTTCTCTGACCCTCTTTGCCACAAAATGTCCCCATGGACCGTGCCCGTCAAAAATCCCACAAAACATCATGTCTTCTTGGCACCCAAATTCCTAAATCCCCCACCAAACATAACTTACACAACAAACACTAGTTCAAAAAATAAAATCACATCTTCATTTCCCTAAACTGATGCAGCAAAGAGAAAGCATTGATTCATTAATTAATTACCTCCCACACAATGAAGCAGTCTTGGTTCACTCCTTTCTCGCCTCTTTTGGAGAATTGTGATGCAAAATTGTTAGATCCACTAACATTAACAGTTCCTGAAGACCGCAGTATCAAGCCATTCTTCTTGGCATCTCTTGCCATGGCTTCCACTGCCTCCCGTGCGCTACAATTCCCTGAATTTCGGCCTTTCTTGAGTGATAGAGATTTCACCAGTCCATTGAACATGAATGAAAGGTGGCCCATTTCACGAATGCCCTATAACAGTAGATCTCTGCACAATTCACTTTCCACTTAGTACAATGAGGAAAGGGATTGGTTGCAGATTCAGAATTCTGGATAAATAAAATTGGTGCCTGCCTTCTACGTACCGCAGATCATCAGAAATGTGCACATATACAACCGAATTGAGTAATACTTTCTTTGCTGAGAAAAATATTAGACATGACTCAGAAAGCTAAGAATCTACAGGATTAAAAAAACAAAACCGGTGGGGGTGGATACAAACAGAAATTACGAATGTGGAGACGACTAAAGAACAATTCTGAGTTCACGAAAAGCAGAGAATATTCATGGAATTCCAATAGCACATGAAACTCTTGTTTGATAGCTCAGAAAAATGTACGACAGAAGAGAGAGGGAAAGCCAAAAAAAAAAAAAAAAAACAGTAATTCCCACTTTCAGTTCCTGACAATAGAAATAATCAATAAACAATCTGCAACGGCAAAAAGCAGAAATCAGACATTTTCCTTATTTTTCCTCCATTTTCTCAGTGACCAAACAGGGGCTAATTGAGGGGAAAGTAAACCAGATAACCGTCTTGAGTCTACTTTTTTAAAACAAAACCCATACGGAACAAGAAGGAAGGAAGGAAGGAAGGAAAGAAAGAAAGGTAGACCTTGTCCTTGTTCCGGTGGGAGAAGTAGTAGACTAGGCCGGAAACGGAGATGATGACCGGAAAAAGGATGGTGTAAACAGAAAATTCGGAACGCTGCCGAAGCTGAGAGTGGGAGAAATTTGTGGGCAATCCATGAT
The DNA here is from genome assembly GCF_014633365.1 of Diospyros lotus. Taxonomy (NCBI): domain Eukaryota; kingdom Viridiplantae; phylum Streptophyta; class Magnoliopsida; order Ericales; family Ebenaceae; genus Diospyros; species Diospyros lotus. Next base: position 26,372,810 of record NC_068342.1, read on the forward strand.
TTGGGTGTTTTCTCGTCTGATCTTTTTGGGTATTTGTGTTGTGTAGCGTGGAGAAGAATACAAAGACGACGTAATTAATTAATTAATATGATGTATGTATGTATGTATGTATGTGTTAAATGTGTGTACTGCTTTTGGTCTTCCAAGAACTCTCTTCCTCCTCCTCCACCACCACCACCACCACCACCACATCTATCTAATGCTTGTTTGCCTTGCCTAAAATTTAATTCTAAGTAATATTACTTAGAAAACAAAAACCATCTCACCCTCTTAAAAAATGAATTTCATGAAAAAAAATTTTAAATGGTTGTACCATACATATTTTTCCATGAAAAAATTAAAAGTATTTGATTGTTTTTCATAAAAAATGTATAATTATTACACATTTTCTAGGAAAAATATGTGCAATCAAACACACTCTGAACGTTTCCAGAATTCCAATTTTACCCCTCTTTCCATGCCCTAAGCATGAATCACGCATGCCTTTTTTTGGCGAGGCTATTATGGGAAATTAAATTATGTAACTATCTGTCTGTCCCCACCCGTATGTATGTATGGGAAATTACATGATATTTGGCTGGTACGATTATACTCTTCTGTTCTTCTGTTGGTAAGCATTTTTCTTTATAAAATGGAAAGGCTATTATTAGTGAGAACTAAATATTTAAGCATTTTTCTTTTGTTTATTATTATTATTATTATTATTATTATTATTTTATTTTCTTTGGTGGTGGTGGTGGTGGAAAGTGTCACTTATATATATATGGACTTTGTAAATTAATAAAATGATCATTATTTTTAGTTTTTTCATATGAATGAGTCCTTAGACCTCTTTTGAAGACCTCATTCTTAAGTTATTAAAAATATTGTGACTAGAATCTTTAATACATGATTTCTTAAAGTGTTCCTAGTCAAATTTCTCAAGGGAGGACTTTGATTTATTAATTATGAATTAACACATAGTTTATTACCTTTGACTAGTATGAGATATTAATAATAAAGAATGATGAGTCATATGTCATATTGCATAAGATGCAAATAATGAATATGTCTATGGATATTGGTTAAACATTTATTGAACATGATGTGAATAATATATCACATGGCTAAAAAGATTAATGATATGCTATTGGTTGAAATTATGTAACTGATCCTCAGACTTAAGGCGACACAATTGTCTTGTATGTTGATGTTGAAGATTTGTCAGTGAACAAAACCATCCAATTGTAAGATGAGAATGTTCAATGTGTGATCTCTCTTCTATTAGTATATGGAGACAGGTGATTATTAGGTAAGATCCATTAACCTCCAACATGAGGTGAATATCCTATACAATCTTTGTTAGTGATTGGTAAAATCCTTAGCCAGGATATGAATGACCGAAAAGAAGTTTTTCATATATTATCTCAATCATACCAAATTAGATCTTAGCATAGTCATTGAGTTTAGTGAGCTTAATCAATCTATGATTCTCACTTGATCGGGATATTAAATGAAAGGATTGCATTACATGGTATGATAGAATTGACTAGCAACGACACCACAACCCAAGAGAGAGGGTGAATTGGTTGTTTTAAAAATTGAAAACTTTGTGGAGATTTTGAAAGAGAAATAAGAAAGTAAAGAAGCACAATTAAAATAAAATGCAAGAGGGACACAAGCGATTTATAGTAGTTCGGCTAAATCCAACCTAATCCACTCCCTTAACTCATCACTAACGATTTTAAAACATCCACTAAACTCTCCTATTTGATCACAAGTAAGCGCTCTAATTCTCAAAACTAGGAAATACAACCCCCTACTATCCAAGTAGGCCCTCTAGCAATCTTACTAGGAAAATACCTGAGAGATAAATTTCTCAGTTACAAGATCTCTAAAAAATAATACAAAGTTTGAAGCAATAAATATAAATGAAGAAAAAAGCCTTAAGAGAGAGAAATTTTAAAATAGTTGGGCACTTGTGAATGATTTGTTCACTGAAACTTTGCATTCTTTAAGAGTCATAAATGATCCACCAACCTTCAATTTATAGAGCATGGCGAGTCATTTGAAAAACTTGGTCGTTAGTGCTAGTTGGGAGCACTTAATGAGCTTCCAGAACTAGTCATTGGAGAATTTTGTGAGAAAAATGATTGATGGATTCTAACAATCGAATCGACATGTTAGTTCATAAATTTGAAAAACGGTCGATGTGAGAAGTGAAAAATGGTTAACCAATTTTTATGCAGTAGCGACCACACTTGGCCGAGACCTACCATTTGACCGGTCAATAACCTATGAAGGTCAGTCGACAGCAAGGACCAAAATGGTCAACATATCCTTTAGAATTGATCAACAATTTGTCCTTTGCTTTTAAAAATTTTCTTCATATATCCAACACTTTAAAACCAATTTCAAATCATATTTTTAGGAGATTTTTTTGAACGCAAGGCTTTGTTTTTCCAATCTCCATTAAAATCTTTTTGAGAATGAAATAATTTGCATTTTAAGATGAGTTGAAATTGATCTTTATTTTGAATCCAAAACATCTTATAAAATGATTTAGGGCATAATAAGAAGAAGAAACACGAACATAATGTTTTTCACCATCAAAACCCAAAACATAAGATCAAAACAACATTCTCCTCATTTTTTATGATGACAAAACCTAATTAAAATCAATTTCAACATAATAGACCATATCTCCCCCTTTTTGTCATATATCAAAAAGGAATTTTTGAAAATCTTTGGATTGAAACACATATACTCCCTCTTAAACCAACCTCTCCCTTAAAGATAACATAAATCAAATCATCACACAAACATGAGACATTAAAAATGGGTATGAGTTGTATGACGACCCCACCCTTGGAGGCCCCGACCGAGGGAACCAAGGGAGAAATGTCAAAAAGGAATGGTACCTGCTGGAGTCATAATGGAGAACAACAAATCATCTTATAACCAACCACAATGTTATATATATAAAATCGAATATTAAGTACTGACATATATAATGGGACCATACACTTATAACATCACGAAAGAAAGATAACACATGGTCCTCAAAAGAGCAAAATATCTACAAACAGACACTATGCCAAAATCCCCCAAAGACCTTCTAGCCAGAACAACTATGTACACATCTATGTTGGTGTCAGTGCCCTTAATGCTAGATTTAGATAACGTCTAGTATGAGTATTGGGCCTAATGATATAATCTTACATGGTCATATCTTCATTTATAACTCTCCATCTCATTATTATGAATTAGTCCCTAGATTTCCTGATAGAGGTCCTACTCTCGAGGTGTTGAGACTATGTGATGTGGATCTCTACTTCAGGATTTCTTAAAAGTATTGCCAATCCTTAGATTTATCAGAAGGGGACTATGATTTGTTGATTAATGGACTGGCATATGGGCTACTATCATTGTTTAACATGGGATGCTAATGGGATAGGGTGGTGAGTCACACGCCACATTACATGGGATGCGTATAGTAGATATGTGGGTGGGAAATAGTTGAACATCTACTGAATATGATGCTTGTGATAAATCACATGACTTTGGGAATTAATGATATGTTGGTGGTTCTCGATTGTGTATCTGGTCCTTTTGACCAGAAGTGATAGTTGTCTTTTACACTAATGTCTGAGATTTTCCATTGTGTGAAACCATTCGATGTGAGAGGTGAGAATGCTCTTTGTGTGGTCTCTGTGTAGTGGTGTATGGAAGCAGATGCTCGTTAATGAGATCCATTATCCTTCATCAGTTGGAGGTGAATGTCATATGCGTTCTGAGTTGGTTGGTGATTGTGAGAGTCCTTGGCCAAGCCACGTAAGATAAAAAAGGAGTTTTTGATGTCAGAAAGAGTTTCGATATGTCATCTCGATCACCCTAGACTAGATCCAACATAGTTACCGAATTCTATGAGTTTAATTAGTCCATGAATCTCACTTAATCGTGATGTCAGTAGTGGAGGGACTATAATGCACGGTAGTTGAGAGCCCTAATGGGTTTGCAAGAAGATCTGACTTTATTGCCATAAGAATCGTCCTAAGTCCTACCTGGAGGATACTCAGGATTTTTCAAGGTGCTTTGGGGATTTGGAGAGATTCTCTTAGTAGGTTAAAGGGTTCGGCCAGCGTCAAGGGGTTGACGTGTTCTGATTGCTATATGACTGTGAAGCTAAAAGATCACACCCTAAGTAGATAATGTTCTGGATTAGTGAATCCAAACTGGTTGACTATACTTCCACCACTAAGAATTAATACAAACTAAATTATCATCTTGTTAATGGTTGATGAAAATATCATTAAAGAGTTAATGATATTTTAGTGGGATATTAATTATGCGAATAGTTCTTATTGACTAATTAATTCTTATATAATATTTTGTGTATAATGGTTATATATTATTATATTATATTAATAGAATTAATTAAAGCAAAAGGGATTATTCAATTGAAATTGAAAAGGAAGGCTGGGAAAAATTTGGAGGCCACGTATATATATAATACATAATATATATTATTATTGTTGTGCTGTGTAAAAAGAAGGAATAAACAAAAAAATTAAAAAGAAAGAAAGAAAAGTTGAAGAGAGCTGGCGGCAACAATTGCCGCCAGCTGGCTAAATTTGCGGCTGCCTTGCAGCCGCAAGTAGTAGCAGCCGCGAGGAGCAGCGGCCTCGCGGCTGTTTGCCGCGAGGAGCTGCTACCTCGCGGCAGTGTGGGCCGCAAGGCACGCTGCCGCGAGGCCCGGCTGCCCGCGGCTAAGTCATAACGAGCTCCCCCACTTTTTTTGGTTTGGCTCTAACCCATTCAGCAACCGCCACGTGTCGACACTAGCCACCCTTGAGAATCGTGCCCTATAAATACCTATCTACAGGACATTAATGGGGACCTCCAACTTTGGTAAATCTTATCACTTTGAATACACTTTGATTATTTTTTGTGTGTGGATATTCATCGGGATTCAGGACTGACTTTGGCATCGGAGGCCCTTCGCGGGGAAGATTCCCGCGAGCCTTCTAACCTATTTTCTCAACATTAACAGGGCCAGATCTTTGCAGCGAACCTAACGGCGAGGGAAAAGTCTTGCGGTGAACCTAGCGGCGAAAGTAAAGTCTTGTGGCGAACCTAGCGGCAAGAGCTAGTGGCAAGAGCTAGTGGTGAAGCTTGTGGCGAACCTAGCGACGAAGCTTGTGGCGAAGCCTAGTGGCAAAGCTAGTGGAAAGACCTTGTGGCGAACCTAACGGTTAGGGAAAAGTCTTGCGGCGAACCTAGGGTAAGAGCTAGTGGCGAACTTAGCGGCAAGAGCTAGTGGCGAGAGCTTGTGGCAAAGCCTAGTGACAAAGCTAGTGGCAAGACCTTGTGGCGAAACTTGTGGCGAAGCCTAGTGGCAAAGCTAGTGGCGAGAACTAGCGGCAAATCCTTGCGGCAAGCATCCTAACGGCAATCTCCCTTGAAGCAACATCTCTTATGGCAACCTAACTTCACTCGACACCGAGCTTGAGTGGATCCCACATCACAAAATTTTAATTGTTGTATTTTGGCAACAACAATTTGGCGTCGTCTGTGGGAAACGCAACAAATAGCTAATTTCAGCGCAAAATGCCGAGAGGGACAAGATCATCCAGTTGGACGAGCCCGCCTGACCCTACCCGAAGGAACGCTCGTACCAGGACGGGAGCCACGAAAAGCTCCCACCAGGTGCACTCTACAGTACCAGAATTTTCAGTAGATCACCCTAACAACGAAGTGCATTCCAAGAACTTTCCTGTGCTCGAATGCAACCATACCACCGGACTAGGGGGCATGGAGCATTTAGAGCAAGGAGAAGCACACATAGCTGAATTGAGGAGATACGCAACAGGGCGAGAGGAACAAGTCCCCTATGCAGTGCTTGCCAGTCGGGAACCACGCTCATTTGGACAATCTTCAATTCCAAACGGAAACCTCGTGGAAACTTCAAGAATAGCTCCACCCACGGTCTTACTCTCAGATTATGAATTATTGCGGAAGAATTTTGAGGAGCTGAAGAAACAGAATGACGAACTCAAAATGTCCAATGAGGAGAATATGAGAAGACTACAGGAAGTCATTGCTTTGTTACGTGAACTAAGGCTGGACATTCACATTCCCCACATGGAACAAATCGATACAAGGGTAGAACATTGAAAATCCCAAGGCAACCCTTCAAGAGCCCCTCGATAGGGGATAATAATTAGAACTCCAGGGCTGAATAGTCAAGTCCCGGAAGTAACGAACTCGAGAAGAAAAAATAACATGAGGGCAAGAAAAGCTCCCACGTATAGAGAGACAACACAAAATACCTACTCGGGAGCGCCTTATGACCCATCTCTCGGCCAAAATGAAGGGAAGCAAGAAACACTTAGCATGTCCGATATTAAACGCCTCATAGAGGAGGTGCTAGAATAGAAACAGGTAATGATGATACCAAAGGTAACTCCCTCGAAAGGGTTCCCTCTATCTGAGGAACTCTAGAGGCGACTAGTGCAACTAGGTTTGAACTACCACAACTCTCGGTATACTCAGGAAGGGAGGACCCTAAGAAACACTTACAACATTTTGTCGCAGTGGCTGTGTTACATGGATGGAACGAGGTCACTAGGTGCAGGGCTTTCCCACTCTCCCTAGCAAGACAAGCTCAGCAGTGGTTCACTGAATTACTGGCAGGACATATATGATCATTCGAACAGTTGAAGAAAGAATTTCTAAATGCATTCTGTGTTTATCTTCTAAAGAAGAAGAGTGCAATATATCTAATGAGTTTACAACAGAAGTTGGATGAATCCCTAAAGCAATACATCGAGCGGTTTAGAGTTGCGACGCAGGAAGTAAGGGATCTCTCAATCGGATTGGCAGCGTCAGCCCTGCTAAACGGAACTACCTACGCCCCGTTTAGAAGATCCCTAGCCTTCTCTGAGCCAAATTCAGTGACTGAGTTGTTCAACCGAGCAGAACAGTTTGTCACCCAAATAGAAATTTTGGACGCAGGGGAAGGTAATAGAAGAGAAAGGGAAACCCAGCCCGAAGTGCGAAGGACTTACAAAATCCAGAAGATGGTAGACACCAACAGGTGCACACTACCAACACCACAAAGCGAGGCGATAGGAAAAGCTTGGAACACCGTACGCCTCGAGAGGTACTTCTCGGCTTTAGCCCCAGGGGAAGGGACGAAGCACGAGACATAGAGTCAAGCCTATCGTCAGAAGCATTCCTCGACCCGATTAGAGGCCGAAATTGTCTTTAAATTTTCCATTGTAATAACATCCCCTGATAAATAAAAGAATATATCCCATGTATTCCTGTGGAGTAGGCAAAAACTATAAGTCGAACCACGTAAAATCTGTAGGAGCCCAGATTATTTGTATGTGTCTTGCAGGTATGGCGGCTCAAGCACAGCTCGCCTCCAATAGGTCAAGTCGCCTAACGGCAATTTGGTGCCGATGACCACGGGTTGGCCCGGGATTACCAGAACATCCGACGCCTATGCCCGCAAACTCACTCGGATCCCTCGTTTGAGTTCGGTGCTATGCTTTTTTGGCTAGACCCCACTCCTTGGTTGATCTGGTGCTTAAGTCTCTCGGTAAACTCGGATGTCTGGTAGGAATCCCATGCTGGACCACTGGCCAAACCTAGATTCCCTGAGGTAGACTGGCCCTAGGAAGGCGGAAAAGAAGTGAAGTGATCACCTGATAGCTCCAGCATAAGACCGCTCCCGAAGGTCAAGTCGCCTAGTGGCAATCTAGTGCCGATGACCACGAGCTAGCCCGGGATCACTAGAGGATTTGATGCCTATGCCCGCAGACTTACCCGAATCCCTCGTTTGAGTTCGGTGCTATGCCTTTTTTGCTAGACCCGACTCCTTGGTTGATCTGGCGCCTAGGTCTCCCGGCAAACTTGGATGCCTAGTAGGAATCCCGCGCCTGGCCACTGGCCAAACCCAGATCCCCTGAGGTAGACTAGCCAAAGGAAGGCATGAAAAGACAACAACCCTGTGACAACTCTGTCATGACCCCGCTTATCAGAGTTGAGCCATCCAGTTGGAATCTGGTGCCTATGACCACGAGTTGGCCTGGGATCACCAGAACATCCGATGCCTATGCCCTCAGACTCACCCAGATCCCTCGCTTGAGTTAGGTGCTATGCCTTTTTGGCTAGACCCAACTCCTTGGTAGATCTGGCGCCTAGGTCTCCCGGCAAACTTGGATGTCTGGCCGGAATCTCGTGCCGAACAACTGGCTAAACATGGATTCCCTGAAATAGGCTAACCCTGAAAGACAGACATGGAGAACACAATAGCCAGAGCGCTATGACCCATCATGGTATCATCGGATGCTCCAGAGACTGTGCCCGTGGGTCATCGGGATCCATTGATTGAGTTTGGTGCTATGCTCCCGAGCTAGACTCGACTCCTTAGCTGATCTGACGCATAGACCTCTCGGTAAGCTCGGACACCCGACAAGAATTCTACAGTGAAGTCTATCTACCAGGGGTATGGTTGCCCAGAGATAATTTGGTACTTCAACCCTTGGTCGAGGTAAGATCTTTTTGGGCATTCTGAAACACTTGGTTGAGTCAAAGTGCCAGACCCGACTCCTTGGCTAATATTTTTTACTCTTCAATTTTGTCTAAAGACAAAACAGAAGAGTAGGGGGCAATTGCTGTGCCGTGTAAAAAGAAGGAATAAACAAAAAAAAATAAAAAGAAAGAAAAAAAAAAGTTGAAGAGAGCTGGCGGCAACAATTACCGCCAACTAGCTAAATTTGCGACTGCCTCGCAGCTGGAAGTAGCAGCAGCCGCGAGGAGCAACAGCCTCGCGGCTGTCTGCCGCGAGGTGCTGCTGCCTCGCGGCAGTATGGGCCACAAGGCACGCTGCCGCGAGGCCCAGCTGCCCGCGGCTAAGTCGTAACGAGCTCCCCTATTTTTTTTGGTTTGGCTTTGACCCATTCAGCAACCGCCACGTGTCGACACCAGCCACCCTTGAGAATCGTGCCCTATAAATACCTAGCTATAGGACATTAATGGGGACCTCCAACTTTGGTAAATCTTATCACTTTGAATACACTTAGACTATTTTTTTTGTGTGGATATTCATTGGGATTCGGGACTGACTTTGGCATCGGAGGGCCTTTGCGGGGAAGATTTCCGTGAGCCTTCTAACCTATTTTCTTAGCATTAACAAGGCCGGATCCTTGCGGCGAACCTAACAGCGAGGGAAAAGTCTTGTGGCGAAAGTAAAGTCTTGTGGCGAATCTAGCGGCAAGAGCTAGTGGCAAGAGCTAGTGGCGAGAGCTAGTGGCGAATCTTGTGGCGAAGCTTGTGGCGAACCTAGCGGCGAAGCTTGTGGTGAAGCCTAGTGGCAAGACCTTGTGGCGAACCTAATGGCGAGGGAAAAGTCTTGCGGCGAAAGTAAAGTCTTGCGATGAACCTAGCGGCAAGAGCTAGTGGCGAAACTTGTGGCGAAGCCTAGTGACAAACCTAGTGGCAAGACCTTATGGCGAAACTTGTGGCGAAGCCTAGTGGCAAAGCTAGTGGCGAGAGCTAGTGGCGAAAGCTAGTGGTGAGAACTAGCGGCAAATCCTTGCGGCAAGCATCCTAACGGCAATCTCCCTTAAAGCAACATCTCTTACGGTAACCTAACTTCACCCGACACTGAGCTCGAGTGGACGCCACATCACAAAATTTTAATTATTGTATTTTGGCAACAACAATTATTAATATTGTGTCATAAACAAAGGCCCATTAAAAGCCCAAAACGATATTTTGGGTTGAAAGGCATAAATTTCCCATATGCCAAGGAGGGGTCCCACACAAATGCGCAAACAAGATAACTCTGACATCCAGAAATTTCTCCAAAAAGATAATCAATTATCCATAAAAGAATTCTAATTCTAAAATGATTTTGGAATATTGGGACAAATATCATTCCTAATAAATTTCATCCCCAAAAAAGGGTAGAATAAACATTATATATAAAAGATAGATGTCATTTGTAACAAATCTAGTCTCAGCCAGACTAGAATTAATTAAGATAAGTGTTATCTACAAGAATCCTAATTCTATTACACCTTAGATCACTCCATATTTTTTTTATAAATAAGCAGACATTCATTCCTGAAAAGGTACAACATCTATAATACTAGTTTCAATACATTTTCTTTCATCATACTTAGTATCTAAGTTAAACATCGGAGTGTTTGTGCAGGGACCTTTCCGTGCCCTCTGATTGTTTTCTTATTTTTGCAGATTCAAGCGGCTTGACGATGACGTTTCTAATCAACTAAATTCATTGTATTTAGACAATAACAATTAACGTTGTATATGGGAAATGTTCGAAAAGCCTATGAATACTACGTCTTTAATACTGATTTCAATATAGTTTATTTCATCATATTCAATATTTAACTTAAATATCGGAGTGCATGAGCAAGGACCTTTTTACGCCCTCTGATTGTTTTCTTATTTTTGTAGATTCAGGCGACTTGATGACAACATTTTTCGTCAACTAAATTCATTGTTGTATCTAGGAAACAACAATTAAAATAAAAAGTAATTGATTAAAGGGAGTAACGGGAGATAAGGGAGTAGTGGGCTGATGTGCATGGGAGATTGAAATTAAAAAGGGGAAGGCTGATTGAAATTAGGAGGTGCATTGTCGTATATATATATATATAAATAACGTTGCATATTATTGTTATTATTATTAAAATAAGAATTAAGAAGGCAATAGCAAGAAGGGCGGTAGGCGCACGATAGAATTCCCTATTTTTCTTCACTGTGTATGCGGTTTCTTTAATTTTAGAAGTATGCCGTGTGCAAGAGAGCTTGCTATAACATCCCTGATTTTGAGTAAAACTAATGATAATTAATTTATGTATTTAAAGTAATTTATGATAAATTTGAAATCCTATGGCACACATCAAGAGGAGGGGTGAATTGTTTATTTTAAAAATAGCTTGAAAACCTTGAAATCTTTTCAAAACAGATAAGAATATAATGAAAGATTGATATGTGAAACAAGTGAGAAATGGATAGATGCTTGACAATAAAGAGAATTTAAAGAACATAAGCACATAAGAACACCAAGATATATAGTAGTTTGGCTTAACCCAAGTTTAATCCACTACTTTAACTCCTCACTAAAGATTTTCCAAACAATCTACTAAAACCCTCTACTTAAACCAAGTAGGTTCTCTAGTCCAAGACTAGGAATTACAACCTCCTACTTATACAAGTAGGCCATCTAGCTACACAAGTTAGGAAATATAAGAAATGTACAACATGAGAGAATCTAAGAGATGAATCTCTTAGTTACATTGTCTCTCAAAATGATACAAGGTTTGAAGTAAATAATTACAAGTGAAGATTAAAGTCTTGAAGAGAGAAAATTAAAGCACAGTTAATGTAAATATAGATAAGTATAAGATATAAGCTCAAATCAATTTATTTGCCATCCATTAGCTTTTTCCTGATCATTCTTGAGTTGTATTTATAAGCATCCTGAAAGTTTCAAGAGAAAACTAGCCGTTTATAACCGTTGAGATTTGAAAAACTAGTCATTATGCCTTTCTGCAAAAAGAGTTAGTCGACAAAAGACAATAGATAGTCGACAGATTCATAAACAAAACAAGACATAGTCGATAGAACAAAAATATGAAGAAATCACCTTTTAAAATACACACTGATAGTTGATAAATCAAATTATTCTGTTGACAGAACCACGAGAATAGTCGACAAATCAAAAAATAGTCGATAGATGCAAGGCACAGTCGACAGATGTAAGGCATATAGTCGACTATTCTCTTAGAATAACTTAACACTTAGTCGACAAATGTTACAAATTTGCCTTTAACTTCATTTTTTAATATTTTGAGATTTAATTAAAATTTAATATTTTATTTTTCCAATCTCCTAAATCATAAACAATACATATATATTGAAAAATACTTGGACCAACTATCTTTTAAACTTGAGAACCAATATGAAAAACTTTGGGGAAATAATATGAGTTCATTTAATTTGGAGCATCAAAATAATAATAATTAATAATTTCATCAACAAAATATAATTATTTTTCATCATCAAAACTAAATCAAAGGCAAAACATCAATTTATTTATGATTTATTGAGAATTAGTGGTGTTAAGGTATTTTTGGAATTAGGGAGTAATTGAAAGTTTGAGGAATTTAGGGGTTTAAGTGTGATTTCAGAAAATGGGGGCATAATCACTTTAAAATTAAAATATGCATATATATGGGTGAGGGAAGCAACTAGCGTGGGATCGAGACCCTACGCGCGCAAGGGAAAATGGCTGGAATTTTTCTAGCCAGGTAAGGTGTCAAACAACATCGTTTCGGGGGGGAAGGGCATGTGGCAGCCATGCGCGGCCGCTGGGTGGCACTACGTGGCGTGCGTTGGGAACCCTTCCTACCTTGGCCGCCAAACTGCTTCAATTTTGCTAAAAATTCAGCCAAATCTTACCATTTTCAAAGGCCAAATTCACCCCTCCAATTGCCTATAAATAAGAGTAGGTAAGGTGTCAAAATAGTGAAAAAAATTACAGAAACACTGTTGAAATTCTAGGCGAACGACAGTAAAGGAAATAACAATTTTGACAAACGACAGTAAGTAAATATAATGCAGAAAACATGTGATAATGATTGCGTTTAATTAACTCTATGACCTTTTATTATTTAATTAATTTGTTAATGAAATTTTGGGACGCAATTGCAGCGCGTTTATCAGTTTAACGGGGCAGGCGGTTAATTAATTTTGGTAAAGGTTTAATATGTTTTGTGTGTAAATTATTTGTCAGGTTTTACATGTGATGTCAAAGGAGTACCTAGGCATGAGGTTGTGGATTTTTTACCATGTGAGTCTCGAGATGAGATCCTAGAATGAACCACTGAGGGCCACCAAAATCCGAGTTAAGGTACGATATGAAAGTAAAGCAAGATCGCTACGGGGTAAACAGTGTAGTTCAAAATTTTGAACTTACCCCGATCCCGGCGATTGGATCAACGTCGAAATTAAATCATTCACAAAAAAATAAATAAATCTAACCTTTAGATTATCGAGTCGTTCGCGGATTCAAACCGTCCAAGCGTCCGGCCTCTAACTCGTGATACGTGGCACGCGTCCGTTGGCAAAGAGAGCGGAATAGGAGTTCTAGCTCCTTCTTCTTTGCGCGGCTTGTGTATGGACGGTAAAAGAATGTCCACGTTTCAAATCAATGTCAAAAAGAAACGGGGAAGAGTGAGCGGCAATACGTTTTTCAACTCTTGAAAAAAGACACCAAAAATCACTTATTTTGGGCAACCCATAAAGGGATATTTATAGGGAAATATCCTAGGATTTCTAAAACCCTAATGGATTGGGCTAACCCATTAATTCTAATTTAATTAGAATCTTAAGTGGCCTTATTCTAGTCCAACTAGAAATATAATTAAATGGCCCAATCCTTTTATAGGTTAAATAAAATATTATGGCCCAAATCTAATTCAAGCCCAAATATATTTTATTTAATATTTGGCCCAAATCTAATTTAGTCCAAATATTAACTTAAGCCCAATATATTTTATTTCCTATTTGCCACTCCAACAAATAGAAAATTATTAAATTAGAAATTCCTTCCTAATTTAATTAATTGCCATTTTAGGAAACTCTTTCCATTATGACGACTCCTCGTCATATCGACGTTATTACGTTTATTTATTCTTTTTCCGTGAGAACCTACAACGACAAAACTTCTTGCCGAAGTGTCCCACTTAACCATACGTCCACTCTCCTAGTTTAAGCTAAGGACCGTGCCTATTGCGTATGACTCATTAGACTTCTGAATATGTTGGCAATGTGTCAGTACGAACACATAAGACAAGATTGGCCTCTAGCAAGGCATCATGCCTACCCAATTATTCAGAATGATTCATAATCCGCAAATAACCTTTCACGAGCATGGTTACCGTGTAATTCGATCCTCCCGTCAATGTATCTTATGTGATCTCAAGTATGGCGATGTGTTGCTTGATAACGATCACATGAGTTTTCTTCGGTCTTCTAGATATATTCACTTAATAGAAAGTAAATCAATAACTTATTGATCTCTTTTACCATGGCCATGGATTTAAAGTGAATATCCACCGAAGGCGGCTTAGATAGATCATCCTCTATCAAGGGATAGACGAGTCCCATCTTGGTTATACACCCATCTCCATAAGCCTCACAACATACCCAACGATCGCTCACGTGCAGCCTTTGTCTAGGCCCATCGAAACGATGTCAAAGCATACCGATCTTCTTATGAGATGACCGGGACAACCTCAGGTCCAAGGATTAGTTACACCCATCTTGTATGAGAATACCATCAACATATAACCAAAATGGATTCTCATGGCGAGTCATGTCCAGTAACACGTTCTCTAACATTGGTCACCTATGTACTTGTCTAGGCATCCCCATGCCTATGGGTGTGAGACAATTGCTATCACATAGCAAAAACATAGCACATACAAGTCTTACTGCAATTGTCAATGTCCATTCTTGACATTGCTACGACTTGGGACATTTAATGATGTCTAGAAACTGTGATGCAACATCTCACATCTTTATAGATTAATCACAGTATACATCATATGGACTTCTATCTAGTTTCATTTGGTTATTACAACAATAACAAGAAACTAATAGAATGACTTCTTGTAAATTTGAACAACTCCTTATTCAAATAATAAACATGATTACAATTGTCAGTGTACAATAAACCCAATCTGATTGGGTCTAGAGCATCGGCAAGCCCGATGCATGATTCACTTCATGTTTATTTATATTTTCCATGAATATTAATTTACTGCATTATATATTGCCTTTATTGAGTCTTAGAACTCACCCATTTTTCCCTACTAACCACACAGATGACTTGGGGTCTAATAAGGGAAGAGCGATGCTTGTTAGCGACTCGCCAGCTGACGAGAGTGTCAAGCCATGAAAGAGTTTAGGTCAAGCGTGTTTGTGGTTACTATAATTTAACTATTTTATGTTGAACTTGATGGTGACAACTGAGGCTTAAGATATTGGAAGTTTGCATGTGATGGTTGGGAATTAATTTTAAATTACGGCTAATCAATTTTAATCTTAAGGCTTGGTCAGTTATGAGACTTGAGTGGCTCCCTGCTGCTAATATATTATTGGACTTGGGTTCTCTTCAGACGAAGACGACGAAGCCTGGACCCTACCTAGGGCGCCCTAATTATTTTACTTCTTATTGTTGGTAGGGCATAGTTGACCTTTGGGATAGGCTGTGGCGTAACCTCGGGTTACAATGGCACCCAGTAGTGGGGCCAGGACACCACACTTGCTCTTCCTCTCTCCCTTGCATTCTCAGAGTAGAACGTGTTGTGTGTGTGACACACAGTGGTGCGTTATTCTTCTCGAAAATTTTAGCAGCCCTCAGTTTCATCTCCTTTCTTCCTTCTATTCTGTCAGTGTAATCCACCGATGGCTTATATATATATATATATATTTAGCAGCAGGTGCACCGCTCCCTCTCCTTCTCTCAGCTTAATTTATATTGGGTATATATATTTGAAGGAGGATGCAGTACGCTGGTGGTAGATTGGAGCAGATCCAGTCTTCTCCTTAGTTGATTGGATCCTTCGGTGAGGAGAAGAAAACAGATTGCGAGGAGTTGTAGTCGCCGGATGCTCCATGGACAAACAGAAGCTCATGGCCAAAAATATTAATACCCGATAGAATGGACAACAACACGAGGTGTCGACGAAAGCGTTCGTCATGGCTGTTGCAAGAGATCGACGCAGGTAGCCGAATAGAGCATCTCTGGTGTGACAAAAGATGCCGATAGCCATGAGTAGGTAGTTGTCGATGGCACGTGATGATCATGGTTTTCTCTTTGACGGTCCCAATAGCTATGACGACAAGGGTTGTTGTTGGTACAGCGGTTGGGTTTTTCGATGGTTTCCTAACGACTACCTGACAATTGTTGTCAAAGGTGGATGTATAGTTGGAGCCCCTTTTGTAATATCTAGCTATAGGTCCATTGGGTAGACATTATCTTTTGGAGGAACGGTCTCAGCTCTCATTCACCTTCGTTGAGATGGTCCTAACACGGCTCCAACGAAGGGTTTCAGGGCGGCCTATGGGTGGACTGACTTGGCCCCCTACGCTTGTGGGGGTGGCTTAGTCAGCCAAGATCAAGTACTGGAGAAGACGAGGAGCTAATTCAAGAAGTAGGATGGTGAGCCGATACATGATGGATCGTGAGAGCTTAATCGGGAGACCGAAGAGTTCGGGTCAAATGCACACAGAAGCAACCGGCATGCTCTTGATGCTTGAGGTATCATTTATCGTTTATTGCATTTCCATTATGAATGGTTATGTCTTTATATACACATATGGATACTATGATTATGTCATGTAAGAAGCGATCAACTTTTGCTATTTATTTGTATGGTTTTTGAAATTTTTTTAAAAATCAGTTTGTCTTCTTTCATCTGCCGCTAAACGTTTGTGTGCCCCTCTTGGCGACATCATAACCTTTTAGTCTAGACACTGGACCCCATATTTCTAGGTTCCTCATCTTCTTTAGACTTGTCTCTACCTAGAATGTTGCAAGCACAAGTGAGCTACAAAGCCCAGCAAGCAATATAAACTAAGAGGGGTGATAAGAGTATCAAGGTCTGAATCATAGATGATAATGAATATCCCTACTTATGTACATATGAAAGAGTGGAACTGAGCCATAAGCACCATGAGCACATAACAACATGCATCCACATTATGCTAGCATCAAGCCACAAGTGAACATGTATAGAGAAAAAGATGCATGCTCCCACAACACTACTATAGCATAAACATATCAAGGGATCTAAGTCCCACACGAGTCTAACATCATAGCCCACTCGAGCTTGACACGAGTCTGGCATCATAGCCCACTTGAGCTTCTAGCTTAACGCTATAAAGGATATATCCTAGCGAATCTTGTTTGCAACGCGCATCAAGTGACATATGCTCTCCCAAACCATGCCATGTACAAGCATAAACACTATGTTTCACAAAACCCACGCATTGGACCATTTATAAACAACATGCACAAGGTTAAGCATAATCATATAACCATGTTTGAAATGCATGGAATACCCTCAAGGATGGGGAAACATGATTTAAGAGGGAGAAACGGGGTTTCAAAGGTTGCAGGAAACATTTGGGCTAAACTAAGGAAAATCGGTTGATAGATACATTGTTTATAGATTGGCATATGTCGACAGATTGCTCTCTAGAAGGCAATCTATCTACAAATTGCCCCCAATCTATCGACTAGCAGAACCAAAAAAACACCCCGATTCTCTGCTTCTTACACTCGAAACCATGGTAAAGTGGATTAAACTCTTGCCAAATCTTCACCCTAGTGAAAGAGGCATCATTCCTAAGAAAAATAGGGAGAAAAAGTCCCCTTGGAAGCATTTACAAGGAAATTAAACAAGAGGAAGGAAGTAAATTACAGTTATATAGTTGTTTTGCTCTCAAAACAAAGAGTTTGATGCTAGCAAAACATAAGGAAGAAACCCATAAACTTTTTGTGAATTCCACAGATGCTAGGGACAGTCAACCAAGAAATGTTGTGACCTAAAGAACCAACTGGAATATTTGATTCGTGAAGGCAAGATTGATTAATTCATCCTTGATCGCCCATGACAATTTTGAGTAAAAAGGCTGGGGATGGATCAACGAAGACAAACTTCCTCACTTAGTCACAGTAACCAAGGGAAGTGAAGTGAAAGTAATGGTCGCCGGAGGAAAAAAGCATCTGGTAAGCCCTAGGTATTTTCTAAAATGTAATAACTTGCTTGTACTCATGTATTATTGCGAACGCAGGTGAAATGCACCAAATTGTGTAAACAAAAACAATCATGTAAAGACTAAAAATAGTAGAGTGAGGGTGTGTGCAAGTGCCCACATATTATTACGGACATAAGTGAGTTGTGTCAAACCGCTTGAATAAAATATCCATGCAAAAACTATGAATCGCAAATGTAAGCAAGTTGTGCTAAATCGTGCAAACAAAACATCCTTGAAAAGACTATAAATCGTGAATTTAGGCGAGTTGTGATGAACTGTGTAAACAAAATATCCCTATGAAGATTGCAAATTGTTGACGTAGGTGATGTGGACCAAACCGTGTTAACAAAAGTATGTGTGAGATATTCTCTCGAGAAGCTCCTATCTATGGTTATCTTTTCAAATGCTTGCATATAGGCCATTTCTAAGTTATCTAATTGCGGATGTAGGCAAAATTCGTCAACAAAATAATGGTATTCTTATGGTAGAGGTAGGAATGATACACCAAACCACATCAACAAAATTCTGGTCTTCTTATTCTCATTGCTGATGTAGATGGTGACTAAATTGTATTAACAAAATGATTTCTAAATTATCTTATCATGGATGCAGGCAAGTTGTTTTGAACCGCATAAACAAAATCATAAAATCATCCCTTGTTGTACTCTCATGGACATAAGCTTGGGGGGCTGAACTGCATCGGAAGTACTTTTATCCTCGTTAACCTAGGGAGTTAAGTTGCACTAGATCCCTATGACGAGCTTAGCCTAACCTTTGATTCCACCCTCGGTGACTTGGTGTGATTAATCTTTGGACCTACTCTGTGGTTAAAGTCAAGGCTACTCGGTCTAAGCACCAGTTCAACACAATAGTTTCGCTCCAAGTCCCTCAATCTCAAAATCCTCCAAGATGGTTAGGTTAGATATAACCACACCTAAATCCCCCATGATAGCCTAGTTAGCAACTAAGGGATATTATAGGAAACATTGGCAAAAGTCCCCAGCATTGGAAAAGGGTCGATGTCTAGTGCTTTTTTGAAAACCCATCGCCCAACGCTCCAAGCAAGCTATAAGGGTTTACCTAACCATGGGAAGTAAAATGGTGCTTAAACCCTATGCTGAACTTAGCTCAGTCTATGGTTCCACCCTCGAGTGATCTAGTGCGAGCAACTTTTCCTTAGACCTACTCCATGATTAAAGCCTAGGCATACCGGGCCTAAGCACCAATTCGTCCTAATAGATTGGCTCTAAGGGTCTCTCGTGCTCAAAATCCACCGAGATGGTCAAGCTAGAGATGGCCATACCTCTCCTATAATGGCCCGACTAAAGGTTAAGGGACAATATAGGTAGCATTGGCAATAATCCCTAGTTAGTCGTCGCTATCCTAGCATCCTGGCTAATAATCTTCGATTCAAGGTACATATAGGACCCCTTTTACTTGCGCTCTTGTTTAACATTACTATTTTAAACACCTCGAACCATACTAACCTATTTGTGTTAAGACTTTTAGTGCTCCTCTGCCCTACAATTGGGGGAGCCAGGTACTTACTAATAGGATATGGGTACATCCCAACTACACAAAAAAAGATGCTCGTGCACTAGTTAAGGTACAACAATACTAAATCCTATCTTTCCATACTTTTCTCTAACTAATGGAATTGGCAAATTTAAGGAAAATGAAGAGGCAATACAAGGTACCATTACATTACTTGCTTACTTTCCTACACGTGCATTCTCACTTATCTACAAACACATCACATAACACAAATCTGCATTCTCGAAAAATTATTTTGTCTTTCAAATTAGGTGGAAGCACGAAAATCGCATATCTTCCCTCTAACTTAAAAGTTAAAGCAAAGAGTGGGGGAGGGGGGGGGGGGGTATTGTTGTTCCACAAAATTGTCAAGCATCCACTTGGGCATGTTTTTCAATTTTTTTCCATAATAGGCCAAAAAAAGTTGTTTCGGGTTTAATCCAAGGCTAAGCTTAGGACTATACTGCAAATGACTAAGGTCCCCCAAAGGCTTTCATTGCGCATGCATCCCCAGAAGTTCCCAATGAGCACACATTCCCAAATGCCCACATGTCAACAAGCTGCTCGCAGCCTTTCTTGCGTGTCTGCATGTGTGGCAGCAAATCTCATGGACCCATGCAAGACCCGCACACCAGTTGGCTACACGAGTTCACCCAAGGTTACCATTTTTTACCAGAGTTCCTATTTCTCCTAGAGCTCCTAAATTCTCCAATCTTCACCTTAGAATTTTTCATGGACAAGTCGTGTAAAGGCCAAGAACCTATTCTTGCAGCTCGCCATGATGCCCACCATCTCCCGAATAACACCCTAGGATACTAAGTCCTCTGGGGGTATTCCTCTTGTAATACCTGAGATTTTTATGACACTCATGCATTTGAGGTAGTAAGATATGTCCAAGGAATCACAAGAATTCAAGGATAAAAATATAATTTCAGAAAGGTTCGAGAAAAGATGTGATTTCTTAAAAATATGGGAAAGCTATTTAGGGGTTGATAGAAGACGCAAGAAACCTATTCTTAAGGACATTTGGGATAGAAATAAGGAACCCCATGAATAGCAAAAATCCTAAAAGATCCAGGGGTCAAAGTGCAAATATACGAAACGTCGGGCCAAAGTGTAATTTTTGGAAACCCAAAACGAACTCGTTAAAGGAATGAACCAACCAAATTTACCATTGGAGGTAATCATGAAGCCTCATAAATGAGGCCTTAGGTGGCATGTTATAAATAGGCCAAGAATTGCACCCTTTACCAAGAATCGCGAAAAAACTGAGGCTGTAGGGAGTCCATGTCCACCGTGGCCAGAAAAGACAGTCGGCGCGTGTACTGCATGCACCAATCTGTCCTGCGCATGTGGGCACGTGAGCCCATTTCTCGAAGCGCGTGAGGGCACGTGTGACCTTGGTTTTCCTTGAAATTTCTCGCACATGTGGGCTAAAGCATGTAGAATAATATTATGTAAACATATTTGATGTTTGGGTTACAGGAACTCATGTTTTCTGCAAGAAACCTAACCCCCCCTACTATGAACAGTGCTCTTGTAAGGTGAACAATCAAGGTGAGTGGTTTATGCATGCTTTTTGCTTCATCTTGATTATTCTTGGATTCATTTGTGTGTGATTTGTGGCTTACATATCAGGTTTCCTTTATTTCGAGTATATCCTTTCAAATTTCCATACATCATAACATTTGTGGTTGTGGCAAGCTTGTGAGTTAACATGTGTGGTCGGGGATAGTGTGGCTGTGCAGTGGGCCGAGGTGCTGGACTTGTTGGCGCGAGGGTGATTGGAACATCCTGGCTAGGGCTTCCACAGAGGGGAAGGATTTCATGACATATTGCATATTGCATTTGCATGCATGTATCTTTTTTTCTGAACCATCTCACTTAGATGTAATTATCTAACTTGGGTGTTTCATACCCCTAGGATATTCAACGTCCCAGGTATATTAAATGTGCCAGGTACCCCGAAACCAAGAGAGAGAAAAGGCAAAGAGGTGCTCGAAGCTTAGCTTACCTTCTATTGTTCATGTACTTTAGATTTTTGTATTAAAAGCTATTATAAATTGTTGGGTTTTTTTGTCGTTTCTTAGAATTAGATGTTGTAATGAAGGGGGCTACCTTTATGGGTTTCGTTACTTTGAGGTTGTGTACCATGATTGTACTTACATCAATATATACATGTAGTGGAAATCCTTGATATTTAGCTTCAGTTAGCTTTTAGGTTCAATCATTTGCTTCCGGTAGTAAGGATTTTCATAACGCCTGTAAGTGATATTGGCTTATATTTGGTATCATTGTATATTTGAGAAATAAGGCGTTACAGTTGGTATCAGAGCTAGAATGTAAGATGCTGATTTGGATTTTGATTTAACTAATCTCAAGAATATTTTGGGTTGATGGCAGATATGATATAGTAGAAAACTAGCATCGACGTGCCATTATGGGATGATGGACAACACTTTTAGGTGGACGGTATATGCACCCGTGGGATGTGTTGGGGGATTTTCTGGATTTGGTTACCCCAGCCTTGCAACGACCTCCACCCCATGTGATGGTTCCCTATGTTGTAAATCTTCAAATAACATATTGAATTCCTTATTGATGGTAGAATGACAGGACATTGGGAATGAGCTTCATACCCAGGGACCCTATTATGATAACCTTGTGACTTTTACCACCCACCTTTGTGAAATTGAAAGATTTATGGGACATACTCTCGGGTGAAGTAGCACCTAAAGAAAGACTCGAAGAACAAACCCCCACACCCTCGCCAGGATCCAAAACCCAAGAAGAATGATTTTAATTTTTGAGGACTACATATATGTACAAGTAGTGAAATGGAAACAAAGTAGTGAGATGTACATGTACATATAGGGATAAAATGGTGGTATGTGATGGTTATAGCATCTAATTGATATTACTAACTTTTGAGGTTCCTTGGTAACATGATAGGTTATATAGTCTTGATTTGGGTTTGATTTGACTAACTTTGAGGATATTTTGGTCTGTGGTAGGATATTGGAAACGATTTTCACAAGGACCCTATGATAAACTTATAATCTTACTGTTCATTTGCGTAAAGTTAAGGCAAGCCGGGGAAGAACCTGAGAAATGAGCCATCACACCCCCACCTCGAGACCGAAGATGAGTGATTTTGGTTTTAACGATTGGTTGTACACATGCACAAATAGTAAAGTAGGGCGTTTGATGTACATGTACACCTATGTACAAAGGAAAGATAGTGGATGAACGTCTATGGTATGCTTGATGTTATTAACCTTGGATTTCGTGATGGCATGATAGGTCATGTGGTTACTTTTGGGGATCATAAAGGATAAAGTAGCGATATGAGATGTTTATGAGACATATTTAAAGTCACTAATCTTTGAGCTTCTTGGTGACAGGATAAGTTGTGTAGCAATTTTGGAGATAGACGATTGCCAATAAGATTTGATGAGATTAAACCCCTAGCAGGAATTTTAAGTGACATACTAGATATTTGAAGATACTTTTGGATATGGTTTGTTGGAACTCCTTTAACAATTGTTTGTAGAAATTTGACGATTTTGAGGTCTTAGGAGACTAATTGGGTTTTGAAGATACTTCTATATATGGGTCTTTAAAATCTCGTATTAACGACTATTTTGCAGGAATTTCAAAAAAATTGGAATCTTGAGCATTCTAGGTAATGATTGTTGGGAGATGCCTAATTGTTTTACAGGACGAGACTTGGTATGAGTAAATATTTTAGTTATTTGGTAAGATGAAACCCTTGTTAGAAAATCTTGAATAACTTGAGAGATTTTGGGAGACATCCTCCTTACTTAAAAAATTTCTCGGGGATATTTCAAATGAAGCTTATTTAAATTAGAGGGATTTGATAAACTTGGAGTTTCGAGGATATTAGGTAATCGTTTGGAAGACTACTTATTTTGCAGAATCTCGGTGGATCCAAAATCTAGAGGATTTTAGAAGATAAATGTCCAGGAGACTATTTTGCTATATGATTATTTTGCAGAAATTTTGGGAGTTAGTCCAATCGAGGTTTCAAATTTGGGAGATGCTTGATTTGTTTTATGGGATAAGACTTGTAAGTATCTAGGGAGAAGAAACCTTTAGGTGGAATTTTGGGAGACTAACCGGATTTTTGAAGACATTTTAATTTACAGTTCGTTAGAATTAATGAATATTTTGCCGGTGTTTGATGAATTTGAACTCTGGAGGGATTATTTGAATCAAGGTCATAGACCCCAAGAAGGTCTAGTAGACACCTAGTTTGTGAGATCTCTATACAGATTCGTGGATATGGGTATTTGGGATTTGTAGGATTAGTAATCTGCTAGGTTCACAAAAGTCGGGAAAGTCAAAAAACCAATGATTTCTAGGTCTTGGTTTTATTAGTTGGTTATGAATATTTTGGGATTATTTTACTGCTACGGTTTGAACACTAACCTTATAATTTTGAGTATGATTATTCTAGATGGTGAATATCAAACATTCTCAAGAGTCTAGGAAAAGATACGGCTTGGGGACTCGATGAAGGAATTTCAAGCCAAAAGGTAACTGTCCTAGATGTTAAAAATTTCATCCTAGAAAACTGTGTAAAGAAGGAAACCAAGGACGTTATACTTGTGGAGAAAACGACCTCAAAGGGCTAATGTGTTTTAACTACCAGCTGATTGGCCATCTCTCTAAGGATTGCCCGCAAAGAAGAGAAGTCAATCAATCCTGAACAAACCAAAGAGGTCAAGAACCGCAATAGGGTCGTGTTTTCAATCTAATAAGAGAAAATGCCAATGCCAACCCGACGATCATACAAGGTACATAGATTTTTCTTCCAGTACGAGTATTGATAGACCCTGGACCTACCCATTCATTTATATTACATGCATTAGCATGTTGCATAGAATTGAAATTGTAAAAGTTAGATTGCCCAATGATGGTGGCTACCCTTTTGGGGGAAAACAAGTGAAAACCTACACGGGTTATAAAGATGGGGAAAATAATGTTGAGGAATAGTGGATTTACAGTTGAACTTACAACACTAGAGATTTAAGATTTTGACATAATCTTAGGAATGGACTTCCTATCCAGATATAATGCTAGGATTAACGGTCAAGCAAAGTAGTAGAATTGTAAGATGACTATGTGTACTTAGAAGAGGTGGGAAAGATTTCAAGGGCAAGGTTGTAATGACCCGAATTTTTGGAAAAATAGTATGGTGATCAATTATGTATTTAAGGTGTAATTTATAATTAGTGGCTCGAGAAAATTAAAGAGAACTTAAATTTGTTACATTTAAGGGGAATACCCTAGCAATTCGACAAGGTGATCTTTGAGTCGGTGGATTTTACTGGAAAATGATGACATGGCATGTCAACTTGGCAAGAGATGGAATGCCAAGTAGTGAATTGGGTAATTAAGATGATTAGTTATTTACCAGTGGATATGTGTGGAATTACAAAAAGAATATGCGATATTTCATTTATGATGGTTTTTGTGAAATTATCCTGCTTGAGATGATTTATTGTATTTAGGGACTGCAAATATTCAGAAGATTATGGGATTATGATGGTTTATTGGTTGTCTATAATTATGGGTTTAGGAATGTTATAGGCCAACGTGTGTTAAATGAAACCTTGGATGTGAAAATGATTTATTGAAGATTTGTGACTTTAAGAAATTCAAGTGAGGATATTCTCGAAAGATGACTTGAGGTTAGGATACTACAAATTGGGAGTTAAAAGAAAGGATGAAGCAAGATTACCTTAGGTCCTGTTATAGATATTATGAGTAGCTGGTGATGTCATTTGGGTTAACCAAACTCACTTGTAGCCCTTGTGGAATTGATGAGAAGAATGTTCAAAGGATACTTGGATTAATTTATGATTGTTGATTATATACTGATTTACTCAATCAACAGGAAGAAGAACTTGAGCAACACCTGAGGATTTGTTCTAAGGGCATTGCGGGAATATCAACCTTATGCTAAGTTTTCAAAATGCAAGTCTTGGCTAACTCATGTACCTTTTCTAAGTTTTGTTGCATTGAAAAATAGGTTAGCCATGAAGGTTGAGGAAATAAGAAATTGAAAGCAGCCTTGAACGATAACTAAGGTACGAAATTTTTGTGAGTCTGGCATGTTACTATGAGATATATTGAAAGCTTTCTTAGCCATGCTTTGCCATTTACCTAATTAACGCAAAAAGGAAGCTAAGTTGAGGGGGTGATGAAACTAGGGTTGCATACATGTGTCGGGAAAAAAGTCGTAACTATGAGTGGTATGTTTCCCCGATATAGGCATGCAATGCGTTGTGGGTTTGGTTAGGAAATGTGTTTTCCCAGAATAGCAAGTAGTGGGATTCTACTTCCCATATTTGGCCTTTGGAGAGGAGAAAATTTATTTTGATTACTAACTTGACCTTTGGTTTAGCATGCAGACAGTTGTACACCCTAGTAATCAGGAGGAGCTAGTTCTGGTCTGATTGTCCCCTCTATTAATATAAATGTTGGTGCAGTAGTAGGCTTACTTTGGTACACTTGGGAGCAAGGATTAGTTTCAAAGAAATGGGAAGAAGCCAAGTTTGAGCAAAACGAGGCAAGGTGAGCATGACTTTAATAAATGAAATGGAAATTTACCTATACTCATATTTTAGTAATGCCTCGTGGAACAGGGTGGACTCACGATTCATGCTGATACTTTCAAAACTAAGCTAAGGGTGTGTCCTCAGGGAGATGTATGGGTTTTGGCAACTGAAAATTGTGAACAACGTTTTATCACCTTTGAATTAGAGTTGGTAGCAGTTGAGTTTGCCTAGAAACTTTGGCAACACTGTTTGTATGGGGGAAAGATTTGAGGTCTTTGCAGATCGTGAAAGCTTGAGGTACATGTTCCTTCAAAGAGACTTGAGTATGAGGCAGTGGCGGTGAATGGAGTTTTTGAAGGATTGCGATTGTTCGATCTAGTACCATTTTGGTAGAGCAAATGTGCAGTGGCTGATGCAGGGATGAGCCTACTCTAATAGCCAAATGTGGTGGCTTATGCAAGGATAAGCTTGCTTTGATAGCCGATCTGATGGCCCAGGAGTGGGGATTAGTGGTGGTTTTTAGCCTGTTGATAGTATATGTGATTCATAAGGAAACGTCTGTTTACATCACTGGCTTGACGATTCACTCTCATCTGTTGGAATAGATCCGACAAGCTACTCTAAGAAGACTCGAAGGTGAGGCCATGGGTTGGCAACCGAAGGTAGGTAAAAAATCCTGACCTTTGGATCAGATGGAATACTTTGATTTCTGAATCAAATTTATGTGCTTAAAGCTAAAAGACTAGGACAAACCATACTAGATGACACACACCAAGCCAGGTACATTATCCATCCTGGTGTTACCACACTATATATGGATTTGAGGAATGGGACGATATCCCTTGTAAATGTGTTATGAAGTCATCGTGATTATGAGGAAATTACCTTGAGAAGTAAGAAAGAAATATGTAAGAAATACCCATCATTTTTCAACAATACAGAGTTGTGAGATGAAATTTTGAGGACGAAATTATTTTTTAAGGGGGGGAGAGTGTAATACCCGAGATTTTTATGACACTCATGCATTTGACGAAGTAAGATATGTCCAAGGAATCACAAGAATTCAAGGATAAAAATACAATTTTAGAAAGGTTCAGGAAAAGATGTGATTTCTTAAAAATATTGGAAAGCTATTTACAGGTCGATAGAAGACATAAGAAACCTCGTCTTAAGGACATTTGGGATCGAAAGAAGGAGCCTTGTGAATAGCCAAAATCCGAAAAGATCCAGGGGGTCAAAGTGTAAATACATGAAACTTTGGGCCAAAGTGTAATTTTTGGAAACCCAAAATGAACTCGTTAAAGGAATGAATCGACCAAATTTTCCATTAGAGGTAATCATGAATCCTTATAAATGAGGCCTTAGGTGGTATGGCATGTGGTGTAAAGTGGTTGGTTGGAAAGTTCTATAAATAAGCCAAGAATTGCACCCCAAGCCATACTGAGGAGATTAAGCCAAAATTATGTTGGGTTGAGGGGTTGTAAGGAGAGAAGTAAGTTCTTGAGGAAGAGGGGGAGGTTTTGCAAGAAGAAGGAAGGAATTCGGTGGTGAAACAAGGAAGAAACGAGTTTCACTAGGGTTTTTGAAGCTTTATTGGAGTTTAGGCCAAAACTGATAGAAAACAACGAGGTAAGCCCAATCTAAGCCTATAATCCTGTAGAGGGGGAAAAGAGGAAGTCATAGGTTCAAACATGGGTCGAATTGAAGTTAAAATGAGGGAGAAATCATGGAAAAACTGAGGCTACAGGGAGTTCGTGTCCACCGTGGCCAGAAAAAACAACCGGAGAGTGTAGTGCACGCGCCAGTCTGTCTTACGCTTGTGAACCCACTTCTCGGAGCGCATAAAGGCACATGTGGCCTTGGTTTTCCTTGAAATTTCTCACACAGGTAAGTCAAAACATGTGAAACAATATTATGTAAATATATTTGATGTTTGGGAACTTGTGTTTTCTGTGAGAAACTTAACCCTGCTACTGTGAACAGTGCTCTTGTAAGGTGAACAATCAATATGAGTGGTTCATGCATGCTTCTTGCTTCATCTTGATCATTCTTGGGTTCATTCATGTGTGGTTTGTGGCTTACATCTCATGTTTCCTTTGTTTCTAGCATTTCCTTTCAAATTTCCATGCATCATAACATTTGTGGTTGTGGCAAGCTTGTGAGCCAACATGTGTGGTTAGGGACCATGTGGCCGTGTGGTGGGCTGAGGTGTTTGGACATGTTGGTGCGAGGGTGATTGCAACATCCTAGTTAGGGCTTCCACAGAGGGGAAGGATTTCATGACATATTGGATATTGCATTTGCACGCATGTATCTTCTTTTCTAAACCATCTTACTTAGATGTAATTATCTAACTTGGGTGTTTCATACCCCTGAGATATTCAACGTCCAAGGTATATCAAACGTGCCAGGCACCCCAGAGCCAAGTGAGAGAAAAGGCAAAGAGGTGGTCAAAGCATAACTTACCTTCTGTTGTTTGTGTACTTAAAATTTTTGTATAAAATACTATTGTAAATCGTTGGGTGTTTCTGTCGTTTCTTAGAATTAGATGTTGTAACAAAGGGGGCTACCTTTATGGGTTTTGTTACTTTGAGGTTGTGTACCACGATTGTACTTGTATCAATATATACATGTAGTGGAAATCCTTGATATGTGGCTTCAGTTAGCTTTTAGGTTTGATCCTTCACTTCTAGTAGTAAGGATTTCCATAACACTCGTAAGTGATATTGGCTTATATTTGGTATCATTGCATATTTGAGAAATGGGACGTTACACCTCTAAAGCCCTTACGAGCTTGACTGGGACAATCGTCATCATGTTTGTTTAACATGTGTCCATGTTCGACTACCGTGGTACAAGCACCTATAAATAACCCCTCTTGCTTTGGGAAAGGGAATTTTGGACATTTCCACGCTCAAGCAATATTTATCACATTTTCTACTTTCTTTTTTGTTTTTCTTCCCAGATTAACTTAAACATTGGAGGGCATACTCATGTGAGGGACCTCTGCATGTCTTCTAACCTATTTTTATGCATGTAGTTTCACCTGGAGTTCTTATATGTCACAAGCTTCTCCCAGCAGCAAGCATCTCTTAGAAGCAGCAGGTTGCACAAGCTCCCTGTCGTGTGAAACATCTCCTACAATTGTGCACACCATCACCCGAAGGTCCCTACCACACTTGTTTCACGCCAGTGCGCACATCATCTCCCAAACCCCCTTGTGAGGTATCTCCCAGAGCTACCCCTTCTGCGCACCAGCTTTCACCTCCAGCGTGTCGTTCCTCTCAAAGATCCACACTTCCATGAGCCACATGGGCACCTTCCACGTGCCATTCCTCTCAAAGATCCACACTTTCGTGAGCTATGTAGGTACCTCTCATATGCTGTTCCTTCTGAAGATCCATGAGCCATGCAGGCCTCTTTCATGCTTTCGTGAGCCATATTGGCCCTTCCCGAGAGCTATTCCTCTCGAAAGCCCACGTTTCCACAAGCCACCCTGGCCCTTCCCATGCGTTATTCTCCTCAAAAAGATTAGAGCAAAAATTTACCTCATCTTCTTCCTTGGCCATTACACATGGATTGACCACTTCTTCCCCTTGAGATTCATCATTCGATGATGAATCATCTTCACTCCATGCGACAAGGGCTTTCTTCTTTCCTTTTCTTGCATTCTTTTTCAACAAAGGACACTCAGTCCTTATATGACCTAACTTTTTGCACTCAAAACATCGAACTTCATTAGTACCTTCTTTTTATTCTTTATCTTTCTTAAAATTTCTTCTTTGATTAAATCTACCATTTTTCAAAAATTTACTAAATCTCCTAGCAAGCATGGCAAAATCATCCTCATCACTATCTTGTGACTCTTTTTCTTCTTTCTCAACTTTGAATGCTACATTTTTGTTTTTCTTTGAATCCTCCCATTCATCTCTTTTCATCATAATTTCATGAGTCATTAATGACCCTAACAAATTATCAAATGATAAATGATCCAAATCTTTTGCTTTGGTTATAACTGTGACTTTAGGATCCCAAGCCCTAGGGAGACTTCTCTAACTTTTCTTACTTTTTCACCATTTGTATATGTTTTTCCTAATGAATCCAAACTAGTGATAATGTCATTGAATCTAGTGAACATTTCCTTCATAAATTCATTTTCTTTCATACTAAACAACTCATAATCATGAATAAGTAAATTTATTTTAGTTTCATTTTCCTATTTTGTACCTTCATGTGTTACCTCTAGTTTGTCCCATATTTCTTTAGCTATCTTGCATGTAGAGACCCAGTTGAACTCCTCGGGGCATAGAGCACAAAACAAAGTATTCATGGTTCTTGTATTTGTCTCTGCAGTTCGCTTGTCCTTTTTCATCCACTCCTTCGTTTTCTCCATATCTGAGAGTTTTGTTTCCTTATTAATGGACTGCAAAATATTGATGTCCTGCATAAGAAAATAAGACATACATTTCTTCCCATATCCATAATTAGAACCGTCAAAGAAAGGAGGATGAGAGGTGCTTTGACCCTAAAATTGGGATGAACCAAAAATGTGTGCCATTAAGTGGATCTTTTACCCTAGGTTCTTAGACCTTTGAAAAAGAGAGAACTTGGTTCTGATACCAATTGATAGATTTTTCTAGCAATGGCACCACAACCCAAGAGAAAGGGATGGGGGAATTGGTTGTTTTAAAATTTTAAAACTTTGTGGTGATTTTGAAAGAGAAATATGAAAATAAAGAAGCAAAACCAAAATAAATGCAAGTGAGGCACAAGCAATTTATAATAGGTCAGCTACACATAGCCTAATCCATTCCCTTACCTACTCACTAAGGATTTTTCAACATCCATTAAATCCTTCTACTTGATCATAGGTAGGCCCTCTAGTCCCCAAGACTAGGAAATACAACCTACTACTATCCAAGTAGACCTTCTAACAATCTTGCTAAGCAAATACAAGAATTTTACGATAAGAGAGAAGTTGAGAGATAAATCTTCTCAGTTACAAGATCTTTAAAAAATCAAATACAAGCCTTGAAATTAAATGATACAACTTAAATATAAAGCCTTTGAGAGAAAAAGTATAGAACAATTGAACACTTGAATGATTTTGTTGAGAAATTTGTATTTTGATTTATGGAGAAAATAATATTGAAAAACATATTTTTAGTAAAATTGGTTTATAGATGATTTACAAAATATTTTATAAAAGTCATTTTATATATGTATATTGAAAAAACCTCATATTCATATAGTTATATATGTCTTTCAAAATACCTAAATATGTTTTTTGATTGATAAAGTATGAAGCTTATAAAAATATATTTCTTTAAATTAGAGAACTTCATACTCATATATTCTTCTATTCTTTAAGACATAAAAACATGGTTTTACAATGTTTGAGTTTGATGTAAAATGTTTGAAAAAATATTTTGAAAAGTTTGGCTAAGTATAAAAACCATTTTGTTAAACTAAGTATATGTATTTTGAAACTTTTGAAGGTAAAGTATTCAAATATTTTTTTTAAATCTTCTTCACTTCCTTCGATCAAAAATAGCTTTGTTAATTATGTATTGCTCAGTATAATTTTCAATATATTCAATCATGTGTTTCATAAAAACCTACTTGAGCATATTTTGCAAAAACCTATGCTTTCCTTAAACTCAATCAAGTATGGTATTTACATAATCAAGTATCTTTATAGAAACTAAAATCTGAGCATAATTTTAACCGAGTTTTATTGCTTTGTGTTATTTTCAAAAACAGTCGATTATATATTTTACCAAATCGTTCTTTCAATTTGATATTTTACTCTTGTGTTTAGTTTTGATGATGAAAAATTTCAAATGTATTTTTTTCTCAATCAAAGCATATGGTTTGGAAACAAAAATCAATTTCAAAGTGCTTTGTTAAAATGATCTATGATCTTTTATATTAGTTAGAGATTAGCATAAACAAGTTTTAAGATCTAAAAAGAATCTCCTTGAAATCGTTGGTCAAAATAATTCTAAGGCAAAAGACCAACTAGAACATGTTTTTGAAAGTGTGTTTATTTTAGAAAACTATCTTCTAGTATTTTGATATCTAATATCTCTTGATAATGAATGGTTTTGATAAATGACTATATGAAAATCAATTTCTACTATGTGGATTATATGAATGAGAAAATGAATTTTTAGTATATAAGTTTTGAAGCAAGATATGAAAACTTATAGAAGAAATATTGAGTATGGTTGAGAGTGATTTGAAAAACTTGCTTGTTGAGAGTGATTTATTTCAAAATATACTTTTGATGATCTCAACTTGCTTTCAAAATAATCAAAATGAGGATTCAAAAGAATTAAATGAGGATTTGATAAATTTTCAATCTTTTCAAAAGGATAGTCGACTATGTTTTTCATTCTGTTGACTATGCCTCAAAATAGTCGACTATTTTGGTTGTTCTGTCGACTATTCAAGGCATCTGTCGACTATTTTTACCATTTGTCGACTATCGAGTAAGGATAGTCGACTATGCATTTTGGTCTGTCGACTATTTTTGTTCATAAGTTTCAAAATTTTCTTCACATTTTTGCATCTGTCGACTATTCAAATGTGTCTGTCGACTATTGTAAATTTTGTGTTATAAGATAGTGGACTATTCGTTTTGTCTGTCGACTATTTCTTGCTTTACTTGTAAAAATAGTCAACTATGCATTTCTTCTGTCGACTATTTCTTTTTGCAGAAAGCTCCAACAGCTATTTTTTCAAATCCCAACGGCTCCAAACGGCTATATTTCTCTTCAACTTTGTAGGACACTTATATATACATGTCATAGATGATCAAGAGAAGGCGAATGGATGGAAATGAGATGATCTAGCAATTGCAAATAATTTTATTCGAGCTTATAGTGTTTGGGCTTTCATTGTTTTATTTTTCTCTCCAAGGCTTGGCTGTTCTATCATTGTAAATTTATTGTTAAGTCTTGTTTTTCATTGTGAGAGAACTTGTAACTAAGAGTGTTAACTCTTAACTTATTTCTTGCATTTGTATCGTTTCTATTTTCCTAGCTTGTGTAGCTAGAGGGCTCATTAAATTGGGAGGTTGTATTTTTCCTAGCAGTAGCTAGAAGACCCATTAAATTGGGAGGTTGTATTTCCTAGCTTGTGTAGCTAGAGGGCCTACTTGTGTAAGTAGGAGGTTTGAGTGAATTGGTTTAAAATCCTTAGTGGGAGCTAAGGTAGTGGATTAGGCTTAGTTTAAGCCGAACCACTATAAATCCTTTGTGTCTTTTATTCTTCTTGCTTTACATTTATCATCTCATATAGTCAATGTTTTAAGTCACTAAAACCTCAATTGGGTCAAAAAGTTTTCAAGTTTCTATCAAGTCTTTTTAATTATACCAATTCACCCCCCCTCTTGGTGTGTGCCATAGCATCTCCCGTTCTAACAATTGGTATCAGAGC
Source organism: Diospyros lotus (assembly GCF_014633365.1). NCBI lineage: Eukaryota > Viridiplantae > Streptophyta > Magnoliopsida > Ericales > Ebenaceae > Diospyros > Diospyros lotus. The sequence continues at coordinate 26,406,229 of NC_068342.1, forward strand.
CTAACTCCTTAATTCAAGGTCTAACAACCTGATGAGAGATCTATGGTTCTTAAGGAAGGGTATCCTACTAATGTGGCACCTTATTTTGATGGCTCTTATTATGATTTTTGGAGAAAAAGAATTTGTGTATTCATGACATCCATCGATTGTTATCTGTGGTATATAGTGGAAAAGGGTTTTGTTTTAAAACCAAAGATGGAATGGGATGATCGTGATAAAATGAATTTTTCTTTAAATATTAGAGCTATGCATATTTTACAGCATGCCCTAAGTGATGATGATATTTATGTTAAAGTTTCTAAATGCTCCAATGCTAAAGATATTCTAAACACTCTTGATTCATTATATCTTTCTAACAAATGTTGTGAGAATGTTGATGAAAGTATACAGATTGAAAATCCTTTGAACCATCAACAAATAGAGGAGAAAGAAAGCTCCCATGTCTCTAGTGATAAAGCTCAAACGTGTGCTTCATGGTAAATGAAGAAGAGGAGGTAACCTCTACTTCTACTCTTGTTATTGATATTGAAAATGATCATGAATCTAGTTCTTTGAATGATAAAAATGATGATCATGATACTTTTTCAAATGAAGAGTTGTTAAATGCTTTTAATGATTTACATGCCAACTTTGAAAAACTATGTTTGAAAAACAAAACTCTTCAAGATCAATTAGACTTGTTGTCAAATGAATTGGAAGCTTTAAAATCTAAAAATGAATATTTGCTTGCTTCCAATAATGAACTATCAATGAAAAATGATTTGAATGAAAATCAATTGAAATCTCCTAATGTTCCTTTAAATGAGAAACCTATTTTAAATAGGAAGATTTCAAATTCTTGTGATCATGTTAAAGGTGTTAAAAACTTTTATAATCAAAGAGCAAATTTCAAAAGCTCATCTATACACACCTTTCATGATATTAAATGTTTTCATTGTTACAAGTTAGGCCACATTGTATCTAGTTGTCCTTTTAGGAGGAAATCATCTAGTGGTCCTAAAATGAAATGGATTCCTAAGGGAACTAAAGTATCTAATACTTCCTATATTAAACCCCAAGGATCCAAGTATGTTTTGAAACCTAAAAATGATCATTTTAAGAGGAATGTGCATAAGGATAAAAGGAAAATGAATTTCAAACAAAAACCCTTTGCTACACATCCTAGTCATTGGTATCATTTTGAACATAAAGGTTTCATAACAAAACATCCACATAAGCTAAAACAAGTTTGGGTTCCTAAGGAGGAGCTCTATGCTAACATGGGTGAACCCAAGGTGGTTTGGGCACCAAAAACTTATGGATAGTGTTTATGTAGGTTGCTTGACATCCAAATGAACTTTAAAGAGAAATCTTTATGGATGGATCAAGCATGAAGGAAGGAGGAAGTGGACAAGAAGATCACTCCTCATTTTGCCAACCAAGTGTAAGAAAGATTTTATTAATCAAAATCTTGGTGGTATGCTTCTATCCCTTAACTCCCTATGCTTATTAGTTTTTGATAAAAATGAATGATATGCTTGCACTCTATTATGCTTTGATATGTGCATTGAGTGAGGGAAGAACGAAGTTTGTTGATATATGCTAGAAATACTTTCTTGATAAATGCTCCTATGCATAACCTAGCTAGCATAAGTCAATTATGTGATAAAGATATAAAGTATGCTTTAATGATAATTCATGTGAAAATATCTTGTCACAAATAAAATGAAGATCATAGAAAATAGGATAGAATTTGTGCATAGACTTATTCTTGTCTAGTATAAGAGAAATGCCCAGTATAATCCATATCTCAAATATTTATCTATGGCATAATAGACTAAGTCATGCAAATATGAATATGCTTCTATAATCTATCCAAACATGATCTTGTTGAGAAATTGCCTAAAGCTTAAATATGAAAAATATTTGTGAGGCATGCATGAAAGGCTAACAAATAAGTATATCATTTAAGCCTTCAAAACTTGGCTATGTCATAAAAGACTAGGTCATGTGAGCATGAATGTTGTTGACTATCTATCCAACGTGATTTTGTTGAGAGATTGCCTAAGAACAAATATGAAAGAAACCACATTTGTGGTTCAACCCTTAGGCCTCTAAGTTTACTTCATTTAGATATTTGTGGTCCTATGAGAACTCTAAACTTAGGTGAAAAATAATATGTGCTAGTTATTATGAATGATTACTCTAGGTTCACTTGATAATATTTCTTGCTTCTAAGAGTCAAATGTCTAGACAAATTTGAAATCTTCTAATAAATGAATATATATATATATATATTTCAAAAATTTCAAGTGATCATGGGGATATTTTGAAATGAACAATTCAAGCACTATTGTGATAAAAATGGTATTGACCATAATTTTCTAGTGCTAGAACAAAATGAGGTAGTTGAAAAGAAAGATAGATCTTTACAATAAATGGCTAGAATTGTGCTATGTGATAAAATTCCTTTTTTTTTGTCTAAGCCATCAACACCTCATGCTATATGTTGAATAGGATTTCTATAAAGCCTATCTTAAAGAAAACCCCTATGAGTTATAAACCAAATATTTCATATTTTCATATTTTTGGTAGTACATGCTTTATTCTTAACAATGGTAAAAATTCTTTAGGAAAGATTTGATGTTTAGAGTGATGAAAGAATTTTCTTAAGATATTCTACTCAAAGTAAAGCATATAGAGTATTTAATTATAGAACTCTAACAGTAGAAGAATCTATTCTAGTTATAGTTAATTATATGAGGGTTGAAGTTCCAAAACCCAAGGAAGGTGGTGATAAAGAATTAGGATAAAGATCTGAAAATTTCTCATTAGATCAAAGGAATCAAATCTATCAAATGATATTTTGTTTAAATGCTTAATGAAGAAAATGTAGCTCATGAAAAGAGAAAATATGTAGCTTGTCATTTCTCAAATAGAACCTAAAAATATTAAGGAAGCTCTAATGGATAAAAGAGGAATAGAGCTAGATTAGTAGCTTAAGGGTATAGTCAAGAAAAAGGAAAAGACTATGATGAAACCTAAGCTCCCGTAGTAAGTTTAGAAACCATAAGAATGTTGTTGGCATTAGCATGCCACAAATCCTTTAAGCTCATCAAGAGAATGTCAAGAGTGTCTTTACGTGGTTATAAATGAGGAAGTATATGCGGAACAAACTCCCAATCTTAAGAATCCTAAATATGAGAATCATGTGCTCAAACTCTCCAAGGCACTATATTGTTGAAAACAAGCCTCTAAGTCATAACATGAAAGTCCTAGCAAGTTTATTCTAGAGGAAGAATCTAAAAGAGGACAAATAGATAAAACATTGTTTCTAAGCCTCATAATAAGGACATTTTATGAATTTACAAATGATTTATGCAGCATCTTCAAATAAATTCCTATGGAATCAATTTGCCAATCTAATGCAAAGGGAACTTGAGATGAATATAATCCTCATGTCTAAGAAAAATACATCTTCTTAAGAAATTTAATATTTCCAACCTCTCAAAAGAGCAGTTCATCAAGCCTAGACATTTATGGAAAAGCCAAATGGTGGAAAATGAGCTATATAGATATATGATTGGACTATTGCTACATTTGATAGCTACTAGGATGAACATCATGTTTAATGTTTACCTATGAGCTAGACTTCAATCCAATCCTAATGAATTCCATCTTGGAGGAAAAATAGCTAAAAAGAACACTAGTGATCCATATCAAGTTTTAAGAAAATTCCTAGTGTCTTTGTTTAGAAGAAAGTGAATTTTCATTTTATTCTCTTTCACTAAAGGTGAATATGTAGTTGCTCAAATCTTATGGATGGAATAAAAAGACTATGGCATAAATCCCCACAATATTCTAAATCAAATGTGCCAATACAAATGCTATAGCCCTAGCAAAAATTAAAGGAATCTTGCTCAAAAAGAAAATATCAATTGGTATCATGTCCAAATCTATTGGAAATCAAAATTTAGATAAATCCCTATCAATCCTTGTGTTCAAGTGATTTTATCTGAAGAAATTTTGATCCTTCATGTCTCTCAAATCTATCATTGGTTAAATCAAAGGGCTTGGCCGCCAATTTCTTAGATCTCAAATAAAATTGATAAATGATATATTCTTGATGGCATATAGTATTCATGTCTTGAATCATTTATAATGCTATTTTTCTTGTATGAAATAACTTGATTATCTTTGTGTGACAAATGAATACTTGAGTATGAAATCATGCTTTATTTGCTAAAGGATCATCTTGCTTCTTGAAGTTATCTATATGTAATGATCCTATGTGATTACAAGTATGGCTAAGATTATTAAAAGATAAATGTATGTTCTTAAAGCTTATCCTTAATATGTCTTGCATTAAATCTGCCATAACTTGTTTAGATTTATACTTTTGGATGACTACTTATTCTTTGAACATATATATATATATGAGTGCATGTGGTTCATTTCTCAAATTTATGATCATTGTCATATTTTACTCTTGCGAAAATCATTTGAATTGAGACAAATTGCTATTCTATTTTTATATGAAAAATGTCTCTATATCTTAAAAACTCCCGTATAAGTTTAAAGGGGAGTCTTTTTCAAAAAGAGTCTTTCAATTTGCTTGAAATGATCTATTTCACTCCTATATTGATCATTTAATGTATATGCCTCTTATATGATGAATGGCTATGCATTTGATCTAGTGCTTTGATTGTTTAAATATGAGTGATTACTTTGAAAGATATAGATTGGCTCTGATATGATCACGAGTTCCCAAAATGGTATGAAATTTTTTTTTGCATCTCATGAAAAAGTTTATATATATATATATATGACGTGCTCAAAAATTATGTTTGATATTAATAATGTCATCTTAAGGGGGAGTTATCTTTAGTTCTTAAAACTATCTTTACTTGATTATGATTCATTTCTATTGAAAAGATTTTGGTTTAAGGGGGAGATTATTTATTTTAAGATTTGTGAAATCGTTTGAAATATTTTTATTTAAATATGAAGTTTTTCAAACAATCGTTGGGGGAGAGTTTAGAAGGGGGAGAGAGATTATCTTTTGATTCCAGGAAGAGTCCAATTTTTTCAAAAGACTTACCTTTTTGATTTATGACAAAAAGGGGGAGAGATATATGTTGAAATTGATTTTAAGTTTTGTCATCATCAAAAAGGGGGACATTGATATTTTACTCTTGTGTTTAGTTTTGATGATGAAAAATTTCAAATGTATTTTTTTCTCAATCAAAGCATATGGTTTGGAAACAAAAATCAATTTCAAAGTGCTTTATTAAAATGATCTATGATCTTTTGTGTTTAGTTTTGATGATGAAAAATTTCAAATGTATTTTTTTCTCAATCAAAGCATATGGTTTGGAAACAAAAATCAATTTCAAAGTGCTTTGTTAAAATGATCTATGATCTTTTATATTAGTTGGAGATTAGCATAAACAAGTTTTAAGATCTAAAAAGAATCTGCTTGAAATCATTGGTCAAAATAATTCTAAGGCAAAAGACCAACTAGAACATGTTTTTGAAAGTGTGTTCATTTTAGAAAGTGTTCATTTTAGAAAACTATCTCCTAGTATTTTGATATCTAATATCTCTTGGTAATGAATGGTTTTGATAAATGACTATATGAAAATCAATTTCTACTATGTGGATTATATGAATGAGAAAATGAATTTTTAGTATATAAGTTTTGAAGCAAGATATGAAAACTTATAGAAGAAATATTGAGTATGGTTGAGAGTGATTTGTTTCAAAATATACTTTTGATGATCTCAACTTGCTTTCAAAATAATCAAAATGAGGATTCAAAAGAATCAAATAAGGATTTGATAAATTTTCAATCTTTTCAAAAGGATAGTCGACTATATTTTTCATTCTGTTGACTATGCCTCAAAATAGTCGACTATTTTGGTTGTTCTGTCGACTATTCAAGGCATCTGTCGACTATTTTTACCATATGTCGACTATCGAGTAAGGATAGTCGACTATGCCTTTTGGTCTGTCGACTATTTTTATTCAGAAGTTTCAAAATTTTCTTCACATTTTTGCATCTGTCGACTATTCAAATGTGTCTGTCGACTATTGTAAATTTTGTGTTATAAGATAGTCGACTATTCGTTTTGTCTGTCGACTATTTCTTGCTTTACTTGTAAAAATAGTCAACTATGCATTTCTTCTGTCGACTATTTCTTTTTACAGAAAGCTCCAACGGCTATTTTTTCAAATCCCAACGACTCCAAACGGCTATATTTCTCTTCAACTTTGTGGGACACTTATATATACATGTCATAGATGATCAAGAGAAGGCGAATGGACGGAAACGAGATGATCTAGCAATTGCAAATAATTTTATTCGAGCTTACAGTGTTTGGGCTTTCATTGTTTTATTTTTCTCTCCAAGGCTTGGCTGTTCTATCATTGTAAATTTATTGTTAAACCTTGTTTTTCATTGTGAGAGAACTTGTAACTAAGAGTGTTAACTCTTAGCTTATCTCTTTCATTTGTATCGTTTCTATTTTCCTAGCTTGTGTAGCTAGAGGGCCCATTAAATTGGGAGGCTGTATTTTTCCTAACAATAGCTAGAGGGCCCATTAAATTGGGAGGTTGTATTTCCTAGCTTGTGTAGCTAGAGGGCCTACTTGTGTAAGTAAGAGGTTTGAGTGAATTGGTTTAAAATCCTTAGTGGGAGCTAAGGTGGTGGATTAGGCTTGGTTTAAGCCGAACCACTATAAATCCTTTGTGTCTTTTATTCTTCTTACTTTACATTTATCATCTCATATATTCAATGTTTTAAGTCACTAAAACCTCAATTGGGTTAAAAAGTTTTCAAGTTTCTATCAAGTCTTTTTAATTATACCAATTCACCCCCCTCTTGGTGTGAGCCATAGCATCTCCCGTTCTAACACAATTGACTATTAAAATTTCCTACTCGAGTATTTTATGCAAACCCTTTGTATTTCAAAATTAGTCAATGAAGGAATATTTTCAATTGAGTATGCTCCTAGTATCAAAACTCCAAGAATCTCCTTAATCGAATATATCTTTCTCTTAATCGACTAATGTGTTATTATAATCGAGTATTTATATGTTTTAATCGAGTAAAGATTTGATAGAATATGGCTAAGTCTTCTTGATTAATTTCAATTGAGTATCAGTTATCTATATTCGAGTATATCATTCTGTTAGTCGAGTAAGCCTAGCCAAGTAATTGAGTGCTTAATGCAAAGTCTATGTGGCTTGTGAGTCAGTCGAGTAATGCTCTGTCATTGTAACATCCCAGAATTTTGAAAATAAATAATAATTATTAATTATGATATTTGAGGTGATTTATTTATGATTTAATTAGAATTCATAGTTTTAAGGAAATTAATTGAGAATATTGAATTTATTATGTTTGTAAGTGAGAAGGAAAACAAATAATAAAGTGAAGAAGAGTGGGAGGAATTGAAAGTAGGAGTGTCGTGCAATAGTGTGCATAAGTATATATGCAATATATATGTATATAAAATAAATTAATATTTTATGGATGCTTGTGTATGCAAAGTCAAAACTGATGATTACACTTGAAAATTGGCAAGCTCATGATTATGCTTGAAAAGTCTCAAATTGGAGATTTGTTCAATTGTTTTGTGGCCAAGTAAAGATTTAAAGTGGAGCAAATGATGTCTCTAGGGAAGGCAAATTCAAAAATTATGTGGATGAAAATTGGCACATGCTAGGTGATAATTACATAGATAAATATGCAATATATATATTATACTAATAATTATTTTTTTTAAGGGAAAAATATTTCGTGTTGCCAATTGGGTTTAACTTCATATGATATTGTCTTAGGTCTAATTTAATGGATTAGGCCTTGAAATTTGAGTTGAGGCCAAGGGTAAAGTTTATGGTGTTTTATTTGAAGTATAGTTGTGAAGCCCATTAGGCCTAAGGATTTGTTGGTCCTTTGAGTTAGGCTAGTGAAATGGGCATTGGACTCATGTGCATAAAATTTGTGAAATTTATTTAATAAAAAAGAATGAGTTATGAAAAGTCTAAAGAGGGCTTGTGTTATAAGTTGAGTGTGATAAAGCTAAGGGTAAAATAAAAAATTTATAAATGGATAATTATTATAAATAATTTGTTGTGCATCACAGTAAAAGCGAAATAAGCAAAGCAAAAAGATAGCAACATCACCAAAACAACAAAATCATTACAATATGGGAGTTTTTTTACAAACAAAAATGTTAAATACACAAAAAGATAAATATTTTTACAAAAGAAACAAAAATCCAAGAAAATAAAGAAGGCTTAGGAATCAATGGCATCATTGAGGGATTCGCAACTAGAAGAGGAGAAAGATCCAAGGCTACTAAAGAATGAGTTGAGTCATCAATCACATCAATATCAAAACCCGAGAGGGCACTAATCTGCTCTAGAACTCCTAGATTACCTTCATATGGCTCCTAAGGACCTGTCAGATTCTCTAAGTTATCCATTAAAGAAGAGTTGAGAAAAGTGTTAGGGTTCTCAACACCTGGCTTATATTTTTGCTAGTTTAGAGAATTTGCGTATAGGGTAGCCTCAAAAGAGAAAATTAAACCATCAAAGGACTTTCCAGGCCTCAAGGAAAGAGCGCACTAAATAAAAGAGAAGCTTCACAAAACTGCCAATGTATCCTTTTTTCCTCTCAAAATAGTTGTAGGAGAGCTGAAACTCCCTAACAGCCTCGGTCTTCCACTTGCTGTTATCGAGAAGCCTTGAGCTTTCTCTGCAGCTCCTCTTGTGCCCAACTCAAAGCCAACTATATCAATCTCCAACCGAAGAGTAAAGCAAGCTTGAATAAGTACTTGTTGAGTTTGTTGTTAAAACGTTTTGATAATGACTATTTTATGCCAAAATTTTAATGTTCTCATATGTTAATATGTTTTATCTATAAAGAGATTGTTCCAGGATTTCAAAAGATATTCTAAATATCCATAAGACATGAGTATCATGTGGAGCTTATGGTAGTTTGAGTGTTCAAAATATGTGGTAGCATTTCTTGAGAAGCAATCTGTCTCTCTCTCTCTCTCTCTCTCTCTCTCTCACTCACACACACACACACACACACATATATTCTTAATATTTGTGGTTTAATAATTTGATATTTAATATCGAATTCCTAAAGTTCTCAAGTCTTGAAATTCAAGAAAGACATCTTGAAGAACTTACAAAGTTAAATGTTTGTTGCTTGATAAGCAAAAGTATTCAAGTATTTAAAATAATTTAGAGCTTATTGAATACAATAGTATTTGATCAAGCTACTGTGATTTTTTAAGGTATCAATCGAGTGATGCTTATTCTTTCACTCGAATAGAGAAGGTTGAGCAACCCATGGGGAAGAACATGGTGAAAGTTTAGCAAGATTGTTACGGGGCAAGTAGCCTAGTTCAAAAAAAAAATTTGAACCTTACCTCGATCCCGGCGATTGGATCAACGTCAAAATTATAACATTCACATACAAAATAAAATAAATCTAATATTTAGATTTTTCGAGTCGTTCGTAGATTTAAGCCGTTCAAGCGTCCAACCTCTAACTTATGATACACGGCACGCATCCTTTGGCGAGAAGAGCGGAATATGAATGCTAGCTCCTTCTCCTATCATGGCTTGTGTATAGACGAAAAAATAATAATTTTTCAACTCTTGAAAACTATAAAATAAAACCTTAATTTAGTCAACCCTTAAAGGGGTATTTATAGAGGATCAAACCTCCTAGGGTTTTCTAAACCCTTGTAACGCCCTATTTTCCCTGAACGTGAGTTACCTCGAGATTTCGAGAATATTTTTTTTTTCAACATCATACACACGACATAAGCTCCTCGATATACATACCCTCATCATAATCATTTCTCGACAATCCGATTATACCTTCTCAGCATATCAAAATTTAAAAATTAATAGACTAAGACAGGTATTAACAATCACATCAGCAGAAGCAAGGATCGAAACCTCAATGATATATTCCTTTTACAATTAAATAACCAAATCGATGTTTCACATGAAAATATCAAAATATTACATAACCTACGAAAACTAAACATAGTAGCTACATCTCGACGACATCCTTTCCCCTGGCGCCACTGCTTTCACCTGGAACGTTTGAATATTCTAGAGATATAGTCTAAATTAGATGCTGAATCATCTAAGTAAGAGTTTAAAAATATTTTCATGAATATATGCAAAATCATATATAAAAACAACAAATCCTGACATGCCCCAGCCTAAGAGAATCCCACATAGCACTTAGCCCTAACCGGGGAAAATGCAATTTCTCTAAAGGCAACACGACCACATCGACCCGTTGGTAAACACAATCTTGCTTAAGAGGGACCACCTCGACATATGAACCTGGGAATCACCCCATTGTCATTGTTAAGCATTACGCTCCTACTCAAAAGCATTCCAAAACCCAACGCAACCCTAGCCCCAAGAGTATCACCTCAGCACTATCCCCAGAATCAACGACATCTCGGTATTAATGCTATTGCTCAAAGGAACCTGGGGTGGTGTCCACTCTCAACCTCACCACTTGAGCCAACAACTGGGGTGGTGTCCACTCTCAGCCCCGCCACTTGAGTACCATAGGGTGAAGTCTGTCTCAGCCCCGTCTCAAGTGGGTCACATAGAATTAACCCTTGGCACTCATCCCGAGTGTTGTCACTCAAAGGCCACGTTACAAGTTAACAACTCACGTCCTACATGGATAACACATAGCATACCAATGCCGAAAATCATAATATGCATAACATAAAATCAACATTTCAATGTATGCAATTTATCGTACGAAATTCAATGCATGTGTAAATAATCGTTTGGACGAACCATTGGACAAAACCAACCGCTTACAATAAATCAAAAGTGATCAAAGTAACAAGAATATGCACAAGAATTGGATTGAACAACTCATAGTAAATCATTCACATGCCACAAACAAGTTTTTTCGGTAGAATTACTCACCTTTAACGCAACTCAAATTTTCTTAAAAAGCGTGTAATTCCTCGATTTGTGTACCAACCTAAAACTTTGGACAAATCACTTCACCTTAAGCCACAAGGTGCCCTGATCATCATATTTATCCAATAATCGTCAAGATATAATTTTTCCTTAATTTCCTCACATTTTCCTATTTTTTCTCTCATTTTTCCTCACTAATAATCCGAAATAAATATCTACAAACCTTTTTCACCAAATATTTTTGTACAACAATTCCTAAAACAATTTTCCAGGAATAATACAAAAAAATTTGGAAAATAACTCACCTGCACGCGCCCCCACATGCCTAGGCGCGTCTCTGCGAGTGAAGCCAGTGCGTGCACTGCACGCACGTCGTCTTCTCCAACGAGCAGTTTGCCGGCCGGTGCCGGAATCCTCCCTCGATCACACCACCAGAAAGCCTTCTCCAAGTTGATCACGGGGGTACCCTTGGGTGCCCGAACCAACCACGGGAGAGCCTCCAAATCGAGCAAAATCAGACCCACCCCGGCCACTGCACGCAACTTTTCGGTAACCCTCGAACACCTTTCAAACACACTCCAAAATGTTTCAAAATCTCCAGAAACGCTCCTCTTCCCTCAAGAATCAAAAGCCCCTTATCGGCTTCCTTTGATTCGCCCTCAAACTCGAGCAATTTGCTGCTCCAAAATCGGCCAAAAACCTTCGCTATTTATAAACCAAAACCAACCCCCACGTGGCCAATCTTCGGCCATACCTTCTCCCACACGCCTCTTGGACCATCATTGGCCATGCCCTGACGAGATTGGGCTGCCATTTCTCTAGATTTTTCGGCCAGAATCGCGACCAGATCTGCCATGCTTGAGCAGATTTTTGAAAATTGCATTTTAGCCCCCTTTGAAACTTTCTTTTACATTTTGGCCCTTATCCTCAAGCCCCTGAATTATCCAACTATCCCACTAAGCCCCATAAGATCTAAACTCTTCATTCCACCCTCGAAAACAAAAAAAAACCATCGTTTAGACCTCCATCCACCAAAATTAATAAATTACACTTAAACCCGATTATACGTAGGATCATATGTTGACCGAAAATCTTTATGTTTCTTCTCGAAACCTTTTAAGGGTTGTTTCTTATATTTAATATCGCCCTATTCGGGGTCTTGTTGACTTCCCGGGAATTCGATTTCTCAGCCTAAATCCTAGCTGTACCGAAAACCGTTTCAAATCTGATTTCTTTCCATGCCATAAATCATATCTCGGAATACTCGATACTGATGTACCATTTTCTTTAGGCATCTAAGTCTCGGGGTACTCCCTACAGCTGATTCGGCGATTTATTTTACCGTCAAACTCACTTTTTGGTATCCCAATCTCCTCAAAATTACGTGGCAACCTTATGCCAGTACAAGGTGTTACAACCCTAATGGACATGAGCCAGCCCATTTATCCTAATCCAACTACGATCTTAAGTGGGTTTATCCTAGTCCAACTAGAAACTTAATTAATGGCCCAAATTCAATTATAAGTTTAAATAAAATATTTGGCCTAAATCTAATTCAAGCCCAAATATAATATTTAACTTAATATTTGGCCAAAATACTTTATTTAGCCCAAATATTAATTTAAACCCAAATATATTTTATTTCTTATTTGCCATTCCAACAAATAGAAAATTATTAAATTAGAAACTATTTTCTAATTTAATCAATTGTCATTTTAGGAAACTCTTTTCTTTTTGACGACACCCTGTCATATCGACATCATTACGTCTATTTGTTCCTTTTTCGTAAGAACCTACGATGGCACAACTTTTTGTTGAAGTGTCCCACTTAACCATACATCCGCTCTCCTAGTTTAAGTCAGGGATCGTACCTTTTGCGTATGACTCATTAGGCTTCTGAATATGCTGGCAATGTGTCAATATGAACACATAAGACAAGATTGGTCTCTAGCAAGGCATCATGCCTACCCAATTATTCAGAAAGATTCATAATCCGTAAAGAACCTTTCACGAGCATGGTTACCGCGTAATTCGATCCTCTCGTCAATGTATCTTATGTGATCTCAAGTCTGGCGATGTGTTGCTTGATTATAATCACATGAGTTTTTTTCAGTCATTCGGATATCTTCACTTAATAAAAAGTGAATCAATAACTCCTTATTGATCTTTTTTCACCATGGCCATGGATTTAAAATGAATATCCACCGAAGGAACCTTAGATACATCATCCTCTATCAAGGGATAGACGAGTCCCATCTTGATTATGCACCAATCTCCATAAGCCTCACGATATGCCCAACGATCGCACATGTGCAACCTTTGTCTAGGCCCATCGAAACGATGTCAAAGCGTACCGGTCTTCTTATGAGATAACCGTGACAACCTCAGGTCCAAGGATCAGTTACAGTTATCTCGTATAAGAATACCATCAACATATAATCAAAATAGGTTCTCATGATGAATCATGTCTAGTGACACGTTCTCCAACATTGGTCATCTATGTATTTATCTAGGCATCTCCACGCCTATGGGTGTGAGACTCCCATTACTATCACATAGCTAAAACACAGCACATACAAGTCTTACCGCAATTGTCGATATCTATTCTTGACATTACTATGACTTGGGACATTTAATGATGTATAGAAACTATGATACATTATCTCACATCTTTATAAATTAATCACATTATACATCATATGGACTTCTATCTAGTTTCATCCGATCATTACATTAATAACAAGAAACTAATAGAACGATTTATTGTAAAATTAAATAACTCTTTATTCAATAATAAATATGATTACAAATGTCAGTGTACAATTTTCTCAATTTGATTGGGTCTAGAGCACCTACACTAACACATGGAGGCATACTATAGATACCACGGAACTCGTGGTTACACCACTAACTAATGTTGAGAGCTAAAAAACCAAATCGAGGCACCCATCCAAGAAGATCTGAGAAGACACGTGAAGATAAAAGAAAGGGATGATAGGGAGCCTCGAAAAAGGGAAGGAAGGTATAAAAACAAGAGAGACATGATCAGAGGCCGAACAAAAGAAGGAAAGATGGCAAACAAGCTCCTCTCCCAGATAACGAACCAACCCACTTGGCCATTCACAATTATTTTGGGAGGCAATACTTTAGCTAGAGATTCATCAACCACCCAAAAGGCCTATGCTCGTTAGGCCTATCAAGTTAATTTGGTAACGGAGGTGCAAGAAAATGAGGAGTGCATCGTGTTCACGCCAACTGACAAAGGGGACATCATCACTCCACATGATGATCCCATGGCTATTGTTGTGATTATTGTGAAGCATCCGATAGGGAAAGTTTTTGTTTTCATGTTCTTGTTTCCCCTTTTGAGTCTGAGCAATGGTATTTGAGCAGTGAAAATCAAGTTTCTTTCTAGTGGTGATTGCATCCACAAATTAGTGAGATGAGAAGTAAAAAGATCTGAAGAATAGGTATTTCACTTTATATTTTTTGGTTTTGCATTTCAGTTCTCTTCATAGGTATTCCACTTTATATTTGTTAGGTTTCGCAATTAAGTTCCCTTCATTGGTATTAGAGGATGTGGTCTCAAATTTTTATATGAGACATTGTATGTATGTTAAATTTGTGCATTGATTTTTGTTTAATACAAATATACATTCATATGTTTTGTATAGTTTGTTGTTTGTAAAAGGAGTGGATGAAAAAGAGGTAAAGTTGTCATAACTACTTTAAATCACCTGCTGAAAGATGAATCGTTGTCGAAAGCCAAATCTTTGCTAAGATAACACCAAAAATGGGTTTCAAGGGATGCAACATTTGGGTACCAGTTGTTGGAAATGTATGCCCTAAAGACACGTTTTGTTTAATTTATGGTAATGATGTTTCTTTTATTCAGTTTATGGCACATATATTATTTGCATTTAATTGTTGGAAAGGTGTCCATGCTATTAAGTAAGTGATTCATGTGATGGGTCGTTCTTCACAGTTAGGCATGAATCATGGGTACTTAATAAGCAAGAAAATATAACTCTTGATCTTTTGATAGAACTGGGCATTCTATCATGATAAGATCATTGTGCAATAGATCCTAATGGAGGATGGCTTGCCTTAGCCAGTAAACAGTCCGTTTGCTCTAATTGTATAAGCGCATTTGGAATGCGTAGAGTGGACCTGTGATAGAAGCTAATGACAAAGTACTAATTATCATGGAGCTAGTCTATCACTGCTACTACGTGGACGAGTACTCTAATACTTGAGTATTAGTTGGTGGTCTAGTGAACCTAGAGCTATATTCTTAGATTCATTGTAGGTGAGGTCTGTCAAAGATCAATATCCTTTTGAGTTGGGAGTATGGTTTCTAATTAGCTAAGACAGACTACTACAAGATAGTTTCTGTGATTCACCCCCTTGTGATTGTCCAAGAATAATCGAATAATCCAGGGCCCTGGGAACGTGACTTAAGAGTGTGTGCTTCTGGGTAGCTCCCAGTGATAAGCAAGTACATTCGAGTAGTCACGGATTATTGGACTAGTGATCTAAGGATGGTAGAAGTCATTTAGAAAGGTGTTAGTACATTATTCCTTTCTAAATGATGGGTGTTACGCAGAGGGGTATTTTTGTCATTACACTAGTAGGTCAAAGACATGGCATATGCAAAATTATTCGTGGGGTCAGTGTTACCATATGGTGATAATTGGAACACTTAGAATGACAAAATATAGCTACTAGGTAGCAGGGATATTTTGGTCATTTTAGTAGCCGTGAATAATTTGTCTTTTGGTCCCCGGGGTAGCTCGATGTAACTCATGTATTTTTTAATACATTTGGCTTGTTGGATGAATTACATTGAGAGAGAATTATTTTATTCAGAATGGTCCATTGGGCTAGAATAAAATAATAGTTCATTAGGGTTTTTAATTAATTAATTGGGCTAACCCAATTAGAAAATTAATTAAAAGGTCTTGGCCCATTAGGGTTTGGCCCACTAGGGTTTTAACCCTAGGGTTCTCCCTATATATATCTCTCTTTAGTTGTTTTTTCATCTAAGTCGTTTTTCATTCTTCTTCACCGAAGAAAGGCCACGAGTTCGAGTCATACTCCGGAAGATCGAAAGGGTGCGTTTGAGTTCTGATGCGACGAAGTCGAAGGCTAGCAGGACAGCCGTCGTCTCCACAACGCGAGGAAGCTCCCATCGCTCCATTCCGTCCGGTAATCCGCCGCAAAAGTAAGTCTCTTAGATTCTTATCAATACGAGGAACGATTTTGATTTTAAACCGCTTCCGCTGCGTGCTTTGTTTCCTCGTTCATGATCCTTCACCAGTATGTCGAGGACATCGCTGGTCCAGGTAATATTTATCATGGTTGGATTTGGATCACAACAACAAGTATTGGGTTTATGGGCTCGCTAGCGGCAGTTGTAACATGGATTATGTCAGTTAATTGCAACGACAATGGTGATTGCAGGCGTTTGTACAGGCAATTCCAAGTAGTCACTATGATGGTTCTTCGATGGCGGTGGAGTCTATCGATGTTGGTGTGGATGGCGCTGGCTACGAGGAGGCTAAAGGTCAAAGTGATTGTCGCTGCCTTTTTCCTAGACCCTAATGTGAGTAGTGGTGGAGAAGCTGGAGGACAGTATTGTAGCAATGATGTTGACAACAATCGCGCTCTCCTTCACTAACAATTGTGTTAGTGGTGAAGTCCACCTTTCCCTAGTGTAGGTGACTGCAATGTAGGAACCTGTAACAATGTTAGTGGTGCAACGATGGTGACATTTGGCCTTCTAACGTTGGTAACAGTGATGGTGGTGGTGACTGCTTCTCTGCTAGTGCCAATGGTTGTGCAACAGTGATAGAGCTTGAGATGATCACTGGTGGTAATAATTTGCCTAGGCACTGATGGCTATATCATAGGAATCCAGTATGATGACACTATGAAAATGCTAGTTGCCCTTTCTATGTTGGTAGCTTTAATAACAAGGAAAATGTTAGAGAGCCCAACGGGTTTACCGAAAGGGGGCAAAAAGACCATTTTGCCCCCACGCCCTACTCTCCCCCTCCCATGGATTCCCCCCCTGCTTTGCGCCTCCCCTGCCTGCCATGGCCGCCGCTCGCCTCTCCGTCACACCTCGCTGCAGTCGCCCAGCCTCGCCTCGCCGCCTCACCTCATCTCGCCGACAGTTGATGCAGCGATTGTCGGCAAGGCGAGGTGGCGATAGCAGCGAGGTGAGGCGACTGCAGCGAGGCACGGCGGAGAGGCGAGCGGTGGCCATGGCAGGCAAGGAAGGCATAAAGCGGGGGGAGGCAGTGGCTCGCTTTGCAAATTTGCAAAGCAGGTGAGGGCAAAATCATCATTTTGCCCCTTCTCTGTGAGCCGCTCTGTAGGCCCGTTGGGCCCTGTAAAGCGACTCTAATAACAATGGTGACCACCCCCATCAATGCCGACGATAGTGACTAATGATAACGAGGACAAGCTACGATGGTGCATGTGGTTGCTTCTTTCTGATCTTCCTCGTGTAGATAAATATTATAATTAATAATAATTAATTAATATTAAAAAATGATTAAAATTAATCAATTTAATCAGTAATAAAATAAGATGAGATAAGTTCTCATCCTAAAATAAAATCATCTCTAAGTGAGATAATTTCAGAATTAGAATTCCAATTAATCTCCATCTCCTAAACCTTATCAGTTAAGGTTTTCTCCTCTCTAAATAGAGGTCATTGCGTAAGATTTGGGACAAATAGAAAATCCTCGAGCATAATATATTGTGAGTATTCTTAGAGAAGAGTGGGTATTTGGGTTGTGACTTGAGTACACTTTTCATAATGTGATTGTGCACTTGATCTAAAAGTTTGAGGAGGCTCATGGCATGATAAATTTCAAAGATCCAAAATTTTTGTTGTTGATTAGGTATTTATCTTTGTGATATTTATAATTTATGTATAGAATAACTAACAAATGGTATCAAAGCCAAATTTTAGAAACTCGTGATTTTTTTTTTTTTTTTACAAGGAATTGTTTATTTTTTGTGTTTGCTTGGCATTCTTCAGCTATGGCCTTATGCCTAGTCATGGCCGAGGTTGTGTCATCAGCGATCGTGTGCATCACGACTGATAAGACATATTGATTACTCATGGGTCTTTCTCACCATGGAGTTGATGTCGTTGCTAAATGTGGGGCGGCGTGATTGTGATTGTTGGTGTCCGTTGTGACCACGTGGCGTCACCGACCAAGGTTGTGATCACATGACTAGAAATCAGGCATGACTAGAAATCGACCATGGCTGTGGGCATCGAGTAGTCGATATTGCTTGTCGTCGCCGTCGGGTTTTTTTTTTTTTTGTTGCTCACTGTCACCGATGATCAGCTGCCTTCGCCCATTGCCGACAGCCATTGCTTAATATGTTCGCCATGGTCACAACCATTTTGCCTTTTGCTCACCATGGTCGCCTTCTTCTCTTGAGTCATTAATCATCTTGGCCGACCCTTTGTCAATTTGAACATCATGAATCTACTAAAGATATGTGAAATGCCATAAGAGAAAGATCTGGCAATACCTCACTGTCAAGGCAGAGGAATTTTACAATCAAATTTGACACTTACAAGATGTGTCCAAATTATGACATGAGAAAACATCTCAGGGCGATGTCAAATGAGCTAAGATCTACTATCCCTTCCCCTTATCCCCTTAGCTATCTCTCCAATCAAATTATGTCACCTCACCAAATTAGTACACATCACCAAATAATAATGTTTATTAATAACGATAAAAAAATTAATAATCTTCTTCTAAAATTCATTCTATAATTAACATGAAAAAACTCATCTTTTTTAGATTAAGAAATAGATTTTTTCCAAATAGAATACCTATCTGGAAGAATTATGTCCCCCAAAAAATCCATTTCTTCATCTAGAAGAGATGAGTTTTTTTCCTGTTAACTACAAAAAGAATTTTAGAAGAACATTAAATATTCTATCATTTTTAATACATATTATTATTTGGTGATGTGTATTGATTTGGTAAGGTGGCATAATTTGATTAGAGAGACAACCAAAGGGATAGTGGGAAGGGATAACAGATCTAGACTCATCAAATATGATTAGAGAACTCCAATCAGCGGGGCACAACTTAGACAAGCAGTAGGTTCAGGCTATTACAAGATATCTCCTTACTACTAGGGAACATATGAAAGTAAATATAACACATAATGATAACATCAAAACTTTTGATGATATAACACGTCATTTGGAGTTGGAAGATAAGCGCCTACAGGTTGCTAGAATTCCTAATGCCGAATCAAGCTCTAAGAAGTCATTTCACAAAAAAAAAGTGGAAAGGAAAACGTTCTTAAGGCAAGAAGGCTTAAAAACTGGACGAGAATAAACCTAAGGCCAACTCGCGCCAAAAAGGCAAGCGAGGCGAGAAGAAGGACATCTCAAAAGTAAAATGCTATAATTGTAGTCAAAATGGGCATTTCACTAGTGTGCAAGCAGCAACCCAACAAGTTTTTGGACACTTAAGGCCAAGGGCAACCTCGATGTAATCATTGCACCAAAAAATAAAATAAATATTAAAAAATAAAAATCTATTTTCTTTTCTTTAATAAGTTATGGTTTTTATTTTTATCTATGCCTCAATTTTTCTAAAATTAAAACTTCAAAATCAAAGGAGTTTGATATATAATCAAAGTGTTTGATTAAGTTGAAATTTTATTTTAGAAAAACATAAATCTTAAATTGTTTAGGATTTATAAATTGACTTTATGTCAAATTAATCCTTTGATTAATTGTTAATCAAGTAAAATAATTTAATTGCTCGTGATGTATGTGATTAAATTATTATAAATGATTATCGATTATGGACCGGCGTAATTGGATGAATGATTATTCCTATTTTCATGAGAATGACTCAGAATCAGAAATGCATAAAAAGTGAGAATGATCTGGAGTCAGACACGCAAAATGCGTGAGAATGATCTAGAATAAAAAACACATGAAGTGTGAGAATGATCTGAAATCAGAAACATAAAAAGAGTAAGAATGATCTAGCATAAAAAATGCAAAAAGTGTGAGAATGATCTAAAATTAGAAGCATAGAAGCGTGAGGGCACTAGTGTAAAAATCAAAGGCAAAAGCATGAAAACGATCTAAAAATCAAATAACAAAAGTGTAAGGACGGTCTAAATATAGAAGCGCATAAAGCGTGAAAACAATCCAAAAATTAAAAATACAAAAATCGCAAGAATAATATAGGAAAAACCTAGCATCAAGTGCAAAATAAGTGAGATCAGATTAAAAACCGAAAACGCAAAAGCACAAGAATGGTCTAAAATAATGCAAAATCAAAAGCAATTAATACATAAGAATAATCTAGAATAACCATGAGTCAAACGCACAAAATGCATGAGACTGAATTAAAACAAAAAATATAAAAGTGTGAGAACGATTTGGGGTTCATCAACCACAAAGGATTGGGGATTGAATGTAATACTTCTCTTCTAACCAAAAAAAAAAAGAAGTGGAGAGAAATAAAGGTAGGCTGTAACACAGTTTATTCTTCCCTCCAAGAAAATCAAATGAAAGAATGTGAAACAATTGATGTTTCATAGGCAAAAGCCCATTAAAAGTTCAAGAAAAGACCAAAAGCCCAAACTAACTTTTTGAGTTAAAATGATGTAAAATTCCCTTGATTAGGGGAATTAGGGGGTGTTCCGAATAAAGCGCAAACATAATAGTTCTAATATCTGAAAATCTCTTTGAGAGTCTTATAAAAAGAATAGACATTAACCATAAAAATCCTAATTATTAGTGAATAACAGAATATCAAGATAAGTATTATTCATATAAACCCTAATTTTAATAGATCATGAAATGTTAAGATAAACATTATCCATAATAATACTAATTCTAGTATGTATATCCTAGAATATCATCAGGAACATTATCCATAAGAATCCAAAATCTTAACGGACCTCAAAATATTAGGATAAACATTATTTGGAAGAATAATAATACTAAGGGATTTGTGAAAGCTCAATGTTCCTCTATAAATAGATGAGTGTCATGACCCGAAGTGTAAATCAGTAAAGGGGATGATAATAGCCATTAGTTGTTATCCAGCTGGGGTTAGGAGGTTAGGGAGTTAGCTAACAGTACTGCCTTATTGTTATGTTAGTTAGGGGTGGTGTTATATTGTTAGACTTACTGTTAGGGTTGTTGCTAAAGGCTCTATAAGAGACCTACGATAGTAATTGGAAGGATCATCAATTGATTGAATAAAACATTCAGTTTCCCCCCCTCGTTCTCTCTCCCACGTCTAAAACCTCCATTTCCTTATCAATTTCTCCTTCTTTCTATTATGTCTTCTCCCTCCAATTATGTTCTTTCTTCTTCAATTTCCTATTCAAACTCTAGTAAACCCTGGGGTCGTGATAAGTGGTATTAGAGCCAATGGTTCTTAGCTGTGGATCCAATTAATTCCAGCAAATGATTTTGACGACAAAATCCAATAGTGGACCCAAATTTTAGCAGATTTAGTGGAGGCGATTCTTGGGGCCAATTATGAAACAACCCAATAGTAGGGTCTAGAGTATGTCGACCTTGTTTGGTGTGTGTATTACACTTTGGTGTGATTGATTTAGAGGGTTAAAATATTTCAAGTGTTGTGAAAGATGAAAATTAAATGAGAAGCAAATGTGTTGAATATTCAAAGTCCAAGGAAATGGAATTGGGAAGAAGGTCAAATGCAGTGGAAAAGTCAAAATTGGGCCTTGAGATTGGGAAGGAAATGGGGATTGCCGGTTGTGTGTGTGAGGGTGTATGTATATAAGCTATTTCTATTTAATTTAAAGAATGAGAAAAGGGAGTGGCTGCCTTGTAAATTCTTGCAAGTGCAAGGGTAAAATGGGAAGAATGAGAAGTATAAAAGAAGGCCTTGTGAAAATTCTCTTCAATTCCTTCCTTCTCCTAAGTTCTTATTCTATCTCTTTTTCATGACATGTTCTCTTTTGGATTCTTGTTGATGCATGCCTTGATTCTCTTCTTCTTTCGTGAATCCTGAGTCATTTATTTTCAAGTAAAGATTTCATAAAACCCTTCGTTGGAAGGGGGCTTTGTATAACTTGATTGTTTGTAGCTCGTGTTGTTTTTCTTGTACTTTTGGTAAACTATGCCTATTATCTGAGAGGGGACTTGATTCACCCCGTATTTCAAAAAAGAATGGCGTATTTGATGCAAGGATGTAGTTGCATGCAATAATTTGGTGTTGCTTGCATGAGTTTTGGGTCTTTCATGAGTTGATGTTAGAGTTGGAAAGGCTGTCTGTCGACTAAATGGGGTGGATCAGTCAACAGATAGCAAAATAGTATTTTGTTAGTCGACAAATGCAAGACATCTGTTAATAGATTGGGTCTTATGAGGGGCAATCGATCGACAAATAAGGGTCCATTTGTCGATAGTTTGAAGCATGGCTTCTGGTAGTCGACAGCTTCCTTCCATCTGTCGACAGTTTGCTTCCCATGGTTGTCTGATTCTTTATTTTATGCTTCCCATGTGCCCTCATTCTATTATCCAATCTTCTAGCAAGCCCCTCCATATGCTTTAACCTTGTTATCATCTTTGGAGGGTGGGGAAAAGGGTTGTTCAGCTATGTGTGCACTTGTATAAATACCCTATGAAATGGAGTGTTGGGGGCTATGGATGTAGGAGGATATGAAGAGGGTAGTGCCTGCATAAAACACTCTTGAAGCGAATGATGGGAATAAACCTGTGGGTATGCGTGGAAATGTGTGGTGTGTGGGCAGGTGCGTGTGCACCCATTAGTTCATAACAACGGTGAGTTTGTGCATCTCTAATGATAGTGAGTTCATGCGTCTCTAATGACGGTGGGTCCATGCATCTCTAATGATGATGGGTCTGTGTATCTCTAATGACAGTGAGTCCGTGTACTGTATTCTTATGACCAATTGTGGGGATCCGACTCTTAATGCCACCTAGCATGGACTTAGTGGTGAGTGTAGGCGAGTTAGCTTGCATATGATATGTGTCCGTGGGTATCTTCACGCACAATAGGAGAATTCTTAATTGATCTTGTATATATTGTTGGCCACTGTGGTTTCCTCCTCGGTGAGATGATCTTATGTACCTATGGTTGTTGTATACTGCTCATTGTGTTGTGATTCGTACTTGTTTTATAGACTTATTGAGCCTTGTGGCTCATATTGTTTATTGTGCCATTCCGAGTCGAGGCAAAAGGGGAAAACTAAGGAAGGTGACGAACCTAGCCGCTGGTGAATCTGGTATTAGACATGTGTACAGATGTCTTCCCAACTTGAAGATCCTTGGAGGTTGTTTTGAGGGCATGATGATGAGTTTTATTTTGTAATTTATGTACCCCTTCTAATATTTTGTAATGTATGGGTGGTTAAGCCTGAGAGAAATGTTGTAATGTCATGATGATGCATACATATATAGTTAGGGTTATGGTTGGCTTTTGTTAGATTGTGCTTCTATACCTCATATTTGACGACTCTCTCACGGATCTCCTATGCTAGCAGGAGCTTCGGAAGGCCAATTGTTACAAATTAAATTCCAACGTGTCACGACCCTAGGGGTGAATTAGTAAATGGTCGTTAATAACTACTTGTATGTACCGTTACTTGCTAACTAGATAGGGGTTAAGACTTAAGTGGTTAGGGAATTAGCTTATTGTTTTGGCTGTTATGTATGTTAGTTATATTGTTGGAATGTTGTTATGATTGTTGGAGGCTCTATAAGTGACCTACCGTAGTATGAGAAAGGGGATTGGAGAATAATACAAAAGTCTCTCTCTCTCTCTCTCTCTCTCTCTCCCTCTCTCAGTCTATCTGTCTTCCTACATTCATTTCTTCCTCAGAATGCAATCAAAATTCCCTCAATATTATAGCCTATAATCTAAGGGCTTAACAAAGTGGTATCAGAGCCATGCAATCTTTAGCTGTAAATTTTTCAATTTGGGAAAAACCCTTAAGCAGTGCATTGAGGGTTTGATCTGACACAAAACCAGTAGTGTCAGGAGTGACTGAGCCACAAGAAGCAGGCCAACAAAGTTAATTCTACAGAGGACGGCTCAAAATTGAAGTCTCAGCAGAGTGTGTGTAGGCAAAGTCAAAAGTTCTTGGGTGCCAAATTGAACCAGTTACAGGTGGCAACTCAAAAAGTAATGAATTCTGGTGATTACAAAAATTACAAAGCTGGCGGATTCAAGATTCTGCTAATTTCAAGAAGGTCGGTGATTGGGTAAGGAGACCCGAGCAAAGCCAGACGATCTTGAGGGTCGAAAGCAGAAAACAGAGCAGGAGGTAGTCTCACAACAGTGAATTTTGGAATTTTCGGCCCACAATTGTAATTCCAGCAAGGGAAGAAGAAGTAGAGCCAGTTGGTCCGGCAATGGAAGTGGCGACAACAGCAATCAATTGCCGCTTTGGTGTGAAAGGAAAGAGCCAACAATTGCGGGGCCTAGTGTGATTGAGGAACAAGAAGCGATGGCTAATGGAACACACTTGAGGCAATTGGAGGGGAGGTTGGAAACCATGGAGTTTGGCATGAATCACACCCAAGAGGCCATGCGCTAAATAAGGGAAGAATTGGCTAAGTGGAAGGAAGTCATGCAAGCAGCATCGGAAAAGTAACAAGAAACAGTCGAAAGATGACAAGAATATGTCCAAAGGTGTCAAGAATTGGTCCAAAGGTGTCAGGAAATTGTGGAATAACAAGGGCAGAAGATCAACAGTATGTTAAATATGTTGGCATCTCTGCCTCAGTTCCGATTGCCATTGGAATTTCCGCCAAGGAAGGCGTCGGAGTCGAACTTGTCGCATCAAGGCAATCGATCGGGGTCGAAAAGAGTTCTAGAGGAGGTGGGGTAATAGTTAGTTCTAGAAAATCAAGGAAGGAATGTGCAACCGGTGGCGCACAGCCATGCACCCATACCAAAGCTGGAGATACCCATATTCAAGGGAAGGAGCCCAAGATGGTGGCTAAGGCAATGTGAATGATTCTTTCAACTCTACCAAACTCCCGAGGATCAAAAAGTGACTCTAGTGATAGTCTATTTAAAGAAGTAACAGATTCTTGGTACTAGGGGTGGGTCCAAGATGAAGGGTTGCAAGAGCATTGGACAGATTTTTCGAAAGGACTATGTGAGCGCTTTGGGGAGAAGAATATGGTAAGTGTTGTAGAAGAATTCAGTAAGCTAAATCAGAAAGGGACTGTAATGGAGTACCAAACTCAATTTGAGGAGTTAAAATCCATGGTATGTATTGTGCAACTAGAGCTTACTGAACAATACTTGGTATCCAATTTTATTAGTGGATTGAAGGAGGAGCTGCATCCCATGATGAAAATGATGACACCCTCGTCCGTGAGGCAAGCTATGAAAAAAGCTAGGTTGCAAGAAATGACCCTAGAGGTATTTTCAAGAAGCATAATCTTCCCTACAAGCCGAGTTTATTGGTCGGGCAGTATGGAGGTGGTAATTCTAGGCTTTTGCTTGCAAGGCATAATCAAGAGGCAACCAAAGCACAGTCCTATAATAATGGCACAAAGGGTAATTTGATAGAGCGTATGAGACAACTAGGGCTATGCTTTAGGTGTGACGACAAATATAACCCTGGCCATCAAAGTAAGAGGTAGCTGATGAATATGGAAGGTTATGATGGGAAGAAGAAGAAGATGTTTCCCATGAGGAAATAGGTGAGTGCAGGGTGATCATCGAAGAGGAATCAGAGCTGCATTCTATACAG
Source organism: Diospyros lotus (assembly GCF_014633365.1). Taxonomy (NCBI): domain Eukaryota; kingdom Viridiplantae; phylum Streptophyta; class Magnoliopsida; order Ericales; family Ebenaceae; genus Diospyros; species Diospyros lotus. The sequence continues at coordinate 26,431,984 of NC_068342.1, forward strand.
ATTAGTGTTTGAAAGAAAGGTTGAAGCAGTAGCGGAACAACCAGTGACAGACGCTGCTACACTTCTACTACTCAAAAGGGAAAAGTAAAACGGTAAGAAGAACATAAGAAGGAAACAAGTATTAAAGGTAGGGATTGGTTGAATCATAGCCTTTGATGTTAATTCTTGGGGACAATAATTGTTTGAAGGGGTAGAGATTGTCACGACCCTAGGAGTCAATCAGTAAATGGTCGTTAAAAACTACTTGTATGTGCTATTAGTTGCTAACTAGATAGAGGTTAAGAGACTTAAGTGGTTAGGGAATTAGCTTACTATTTCGGTTGTTATGTTAGTTAGTTGTTATAGTGTTGGAATGCTGCTATAATTACAGGAGGTTCTATAAGAGACCTACAACAGTATGAGAAAGGGGATTGGAGAATAATATAAAAGTCTTTCTTTCATTTATGTCTCTCTCTCTCTCTCTTGTTCTTTATTTCTCCCTACCTCATTCTATCTGTCTTTCTAGATTCATTTCTTTCTTGAAATGCAATCGGAATTCCCTCAGTTGACACAACGTTTCTTGGGAGTCAATTACATTTAATACCCGAGTAAATTCCGATGAGATTGGGTCAAAATTGAAAGCGAAGCTAATTCCCCAAACGACGGCTTGGAATTGAAGTCGTAGCATAGTGAGTGACTATTTGAACCAAATCAATAGTCATTGCATGTGACCAAGGCAAGAAGGAAAGCACGGCTCAGAAGTTGAAGGCAAAGTGGAAGTAGGCCAGATGATCTTGAATGAGTGATTCCGAAGCAAGAATCGCTTTTGATTGAAAGTAGGGAATAGGCAAAGGTTCAAGAATTGATCTTGATTGAAGTTCAAGACCGGTGCTTCTTAGTTGAGAAGTTTAGCTATTCCTGAAACAAATTCTGACAAATGGTGAATCTCAATTGCTGTTATTCCAATTGAGATTCTCAACTTGGACTTGAAAGGACTGTGGTGGTGATCAAAAGAGGATTTTGGCAGAAGTCGGACAAGCAAATTTCAGTGATTCCAGAAATTGGACGATGATTGGGTGATTCCATGCAATCTTGAAGGTGTGATTCTGAAGCAAGGACGAAATGCTGTTTGGAGGCGAATTTGCAAGGATTTGAACCGAGAAGATGGATACATGAATTGCATATACTTGGGATAGTATTGACAACAAATTGAAAAGGTTTATTAAGTAATTTAGAAGAATTTTTTATTAAGTCTACCAAGAACAATCAGGTTGGAGACAAGAGTTACAACGATGAGTTTAAAAAGCTAAAACACAAAGACTCAGTTATGGAGTATTTGGTCAAGTTTGAGAAACTGAAAGCACGGGCGCTCCATTCCCATCCAACCTTGAATGAGTCTTATTTCGTATCAATATTCATTAATGGTCTTAATGATAGGCTAAGGTTTATGGTGAATATGTTAATGTCCTACTACGGTGGAACAAGTGACGAAGAAGGAGAGCCTGCAAGAATTGACATTAGAAGCCATTTGTAGAAAATATGGGTTGCCGCTTAAAAGTTTTCTTAAGAGCAGCTAGCAAAACAAAGGTAATTCTATGACTACCCCCACTTTACAACAAGAAGTTAATAAATTTTCCGCAATGGAATAGGAAATTCAAGAATTAAACGATAATCCCAATAAGGAGATCTTTATGGAAGATGAGGAAGTAAAAGAGGTTGTGAATTCGAGAAGGGATATGATCACAACAACTGTGATTTTGAAGATTTCAAGTCTGTTTCTCTTTAAAAAGGGGGTACTAGTATTAATGACAATACAAAGTTAATTTTTGAGGATCTATAGAATAGAGCCAAAGAAGAAGAGGAAAAAACAATTAAACAATGTCAATGTGTGGCAAAAGATTTTGTTGGTCTTTTAGACACTACCAAGAAAATCAATTGTTGGATTAATGCAACGAAGTTGGTGTTGATTTTACTAGAGGAAAAGAAATGAGGGACTTCAAGAGAGCTTGAAATACTTGTTGAACATCGAGATGCATTATCTCTCATTCATTAGATAAAACCAAGAAAGAGAAAGAAAAAGTGGCAAAGGCAAGTAAGAAAAAAGAACAAAAAAAGGCAAAGAAGAATTCAAATTGTGAATGCTAGAACTTGATGAAGAACATGGTTAGCAGCTGTCAATTCTTAGGGATAAGAATTGTTTAAAGGGATGGAAATTGTAACGACCCTAAGGATAAATTAGTAAAATGAACCGATAGTAGCCATTAGTTGTTATCTAGTTAGGGGTTAAGAGGTTAGGGAGTTAACTAATAGTATTGCCTTGTTGTTATGTTAGTTAGGGATGTTGTTGTTATATTAGTTAGGAGTGTTGTTATATTATTAGAGGTACTATTAGGGTTGTTGCTAAAGGCTCTATAAGAGACCTACAATAATAATAGGAAGGATCATCAAATGATTAAATAAAACATTCAATTTTTCCCTTACTATTCTCTCTCCCTTTATACGTCTAAAACCTTTATTTCCTTCTCCATTTCTCCTTCTTTCTATTATGTTTTCTTTCTCCAATTTTGTTCTTTCTTCTTCAATTTCCTATTCAAACCCTAGTAAACCCTAGGGTCTTGACAATAAACCCCCATTTCAAAAAAAATACGTCTTTGATACTAATTCCAATACGACCTTCAAGTATTTAATATCTAATTTAAGTATTAGAATATTTACGAGAATTTCCCTGCGCCATCTAATCATTCTCTTTCTTGCAGAGTTCAAGTAGCTTAACGATGACATTTCCAACTAATAAACTCATTATTGTGTACAAGCGACGACAAAAAAATTTCTCAAAACCCTCAATGGAAAAAACATATTCTCTCTAATTATAGTGGACCCCAAAATATCAAGATAAACATTATTTATAAAAAAATTAATTCGAGTGGATCTCAGAATGTTAGAATAAATGTTAGCTATAAAAATCCTAATCATAGTGAATCTTAAAATATTAGGATAAACATTATTTAGAAGAATTCTAACACAAAAGGATTTGAGAAACCTTCATACTCCTTTATAAATAAATGAACCTTTATTCAAAAAAGATATGTCTCTGATATTAATTTCAATATGGCCTTCAAAATTTTAGTGTCTAAGTTAGGTATTAGAATGTTTATGCAATGACTTTATCTTTCGCTTGACGAAAATATTTCTAGTTAATAAATTCATTAATGTGTACAAGTGATAATAACAAGATTTCCTAAAACCCTCAACGGAAAAAACAAACTCTCCCAAGCGCTAATTCTCTCGACCAAAGTATAGAGAGAGAAATGGCCAAAACTTGGCCAACTCCACCTATTTATACCATCCACAAATCTAGTTTAAGTAAATGGGTTTCTTCTGGCCAAACATGCCCTTAAGCTTAAGCACCATCATTTCTTCCACAAATTCAAACTTCTGAAATAAGCATCCCAGGTTAATTATTGATTTTATAAACTTTTATGACCTTTTGAGTGACGAGTCACTAATTTTTCATACTATGGTTACATCTTTTAAGTCTCCTTGTCATTTCACTTAAACCCATCTCTTATTAATTTTTTTCATTAGTCACTTTAGTGGATTTGCTCATTTCACTACTCTACACTCACATGACCCTCAGGGTTACCTAAAACTCTTGCGACGCTGATTCACATACCTAGCCAACTTATTCACACTATTAGGGGCTCCATGAGTTATTCCCATGAATTTCAGTTAGACTCCCGTCCTTGAACTCGATCACCAATGAAGCCAAGTATTGTAACCCTGAACTACCTCGCCTAGCTACCAATACCATTTCATCCATGACTTAAATCTCCTTCTCAAAGCTCATTCAGCCTCATCCATGTAAAACATATAAAATTAGTAGTATTTGAATAACACAAGTAATATGATAAATTTTCAATTGTCAACAGCACTTATTATTTTTAAAACATCTCCAACCAACCCATAAACGAACCTATAAACGAGTCACAAACAAACTTGTTCACGAACTCAAACGAGCTAACATCCTAAAATTCAGGTTTACCTCATTTATTAAATAGGCTTAAAAATCAAATGAATGAACTTAAACCCTAATTGAGCCAAGCTTCAAGCTGTTCAAGAAGACTTGCAGGCCAAGGGCATATGATACTCTACTAAAAAGGCTTCTTATCTCACCCACCAAGGAACTGGGCAAATCTCATTTAATGGAGTAGTCAGCCTCGGATCAGTCAGTAATAAACAATGAAAAACAATGTAGGACATGAGGAAGTTTCATATAAACTCAACAGTGTAAAAGCATAAACGTGTATGCATATGTCCTGCACGCACAAAAATAATGATATCCCAGCCCAACCAAATTTCCCTCCCTGAACCTGAAGCATCACCGTGCTTTTTTATTCTTGGGTCAAAAGGGGGAGAAGTAGGGTGGGGTACCCCCCTGAAAACGGCATTTTATGTTAGGGGGAACCGCAGTGAAATTGCTAAACTAACTTGCTGAGCAAACAAAAGTCTCAGTTTACTCCATAATGTTTAAATAATACCAGCCCCCAAGCACAGACAATTAACTTGAAACTTCATTGTATTTGAAAACACAATCGTACAGCCTTCCCCCAAGGAACTGTGCAACCTCCGGGTGCTTCACCTATATATCAAATATCAGGGAAAGTAAAACATGAAAATGGCAGAACATGGAAGAAATATTGCATGAGCCAATGGAATCTTGGAGAATAGCGCACAACTTAATAATAGCAAGTCATTACCATCCCAATTTTAATGGAATCACATTTGAATTGAGCATAGAGATTTGTCTCGATTCCACGGCCCTGCGACAAGGATGTTAAAAATGTTCATTGCATTTAGCAGTAACCAGGTTCACTTGGTGGATATTCGGAAATCTGGAAGTTGAAATCTAATGTGTACCAAATATCTGACTATTTTCTCGTAAGAGTAGGCATATGCTAAGCTCAGTAGAAAAATCCAACTCTAATATGTTAAGCCATAACAAATATAAAAAAAGAAAAAGAAAAAGAAAATCATTGCTAACAAACATAAAAATTAAATAATAGTAGCAACCATTCTACTCGCAATTGCTTTGCGTCCCATTTCCTATCTAGTCTCCAAGTTTCCAATAAACAAAATGTCAGTTCTGAGACCATATCCATGCTATCATGCTATGACCTAGTCTGGGTGAAAATTTTCAATACTCCACAAATGTCAGAAATAAAAGGCTTTTTGATACTGTATCCACTTAAGTTGGTCAATGTAGATAGCCTGATTTTTTTAAAGCTAGTTTCCCATGATGACCAAAAAAGTGGAAAACTAAATCGGACTGACAAGTCAATCAACTTTTAGGTGATTTCAAATAATTGGGAAAAACCAATAGGGAAAATTGCTTGGATAGGTTCTGGGTCCCTCCCTCCCTCTTTCCTTTCCTTTTCTTTTCTTTGAGGCTGTAATATCAAGTAGTTCGAAAAAATAATATTTTTTTCTCTTGTTTTCTCTTGGAGCAAGTGCTCAGGTTGGTTGACAGCCTTTGAAGAATTATGGTCAACAATTAGCTGGGACCAAGCACCAGAACCAAGGGAGAGAGTAAAGCAAATTCAAGGACAAAGAGCAGTAGTGAAGAGTGAAAGCTAGAGTAATAACAAGGGTTCTGCGTGTATGTAGTGATTTACTGCCAGATGCTTGAATTTCATATTTATAGTGGAGTTGTCACCAAAAATCACATCAGTGGAGTGAGTAAACACATCTGGAGTGAAGGACTGGCACTTGCAATAGAGTGGTTCCTGTGTAACAGAGGAGACGGTTCCTGAGTAACAGAGGAGACAGAGCCATCCATTTGTAGATTTTATCTCAATGAGCCAGTTGAGATAAGGATCCTCTAGAATGGAGTATCCATCTTTAGCAAACCCTTAACTTCAGCTCCATTCCACAAAGCCCCAGTGGTTCATGCAAAGAACATAGGCCCCACCTACTGTCAGAACTGTTGGATATGTTAAAATTGTTGGACAATATAGTAGTAATGGGGGTCTGCTTTGAGTGACCTGTGGAATGGCCTTAAGGAGTAGCCCTGTGAAACAGCTCTATAAAGCAACCTGCAGAGCAGTTCTATAAAAAGTAACGTTGTGAATTGACCCCTGGATGCACATGTAGTCATGTTCAAGATGACAATTCATAAGGCCCTCAAATGGAGAATTCTGATAGCCAAGTGATGGGCAGTAGCAAGCATCATTATGCTGAGCAGGCAGCATGTGACCATATAAGTCTTGCAGCCAAGCCAACAAATCCTGGGTGCCCAAACCAGTAAGGGAAGACAGTAGGATAATTTAAGAAGACGGATTCTTAAGGGGTGATAGCCATGGAGGGCACTGGATCCCTAAAGGGAGAGCTACTAGAAACACACTAGATACTCAAGGAGAGAGCCTATGGAAATATACTAGATATTTGAGGGGAGAGCCTATAACGTTGCTCACATGCCCCTCAATGGACACAAGCTGATAGCAGTTAATGGATCAAAGTAATACAAGCCCACAAGTATTATGCAAGTAAAAGAGAAATAAAAAAATCAATAAGTCCGCTTCTAATGTTTATAACTACTTCAGAGAACAATAAATGCCTAACCCTACACAGAATATCATAAGATGCAGTCACAAAATTCTCAAATTGAAAGTAAAATTACTTCTACAAAGAATATGCACAGTTGCTGATAGGGATTATTATAGGACCAGTTTGATATGTTTCCAATTTTGATTATTTCCTATTTTAATTTTAGAAGATTAGGATTTATTTTGTTCTCTTATTATTTTGGTGTGAATAGAGATATTATAGGATTTAAGATTTGGATTGGAATCATATTGATTATATGAGTTGGTCCCATTTTTTATTTAGTTCCCTATAAATAGGCTCTTGATGCAACTTTTTGGACATTTCTGAATATTGAATGAATTGATATTGGATTTCTCTTGGCCATTCTTCTCTTCTTCCTACTCCTCTTCTTTCTTTCCAAACTACTACTTCTTAATCTCTTCTCTATCTACTGTCCCATATCAATTTTGTTTCGATTGAGAACCTATAAATGAAGAAGAAGAGACCTAGAAGGAGGAAGAAGGAAAGAAGGATGAACCAGATGGAAAATGTTGGAATTGGATGAAGAGCCATGGCTACTTGTTGCAAGTTCTTGGGGACAAGAACTCTCTTAAGGAGGGGGGAATTGTCATGACCCTATGAGCAATAAAGGGTATTATTGTAATAGGGTAGAATAGTTTGTTTTGGATATTTTAGCAATTAGTTAGGTGCACATGGCTGCATGTGCAAGGCTGTTAGGAGACAAATATGCCTATATAAAGCTTCTGTAAATGGATGGGTTTTACATGTTGAATGATAATTGAAAACTCTCATTCTCTCTCTAAGAATTCTCTCAAATCTCCCTTTCATTTCTCTATTCTGCTCTCCCTCATTTTCTCTCTAATTTCTCCCCCATTCTTCTTCAATTCTCCCTCTAATACATTCTGGTCTTGACTTTAATTCAATCGGATCTTTCCGATTGTCCATTTCAGTCCGTTATGAACCCTAGGTTCATGACACTACCTAAGCAACAACAAACTTTGTACCCCCCTTATAGCATATTCTACTGCATATTCTACTAATTGCTATTCCTCCCTTCCTATTACATTTAATTACTATATCTCCCCCTCCTTGCTACGTGGATCATGACAATTACCCCTCCCTACAAAATTTTCTTGTCCTCAAGAAATGTGGAGGCGGCTGACTACTCTCGAAAATTGGCGAAGCATGTCCAGAAGGTATTCCCATGTGTTGCTATCTAAGTGGAGATGAGACCACTTGATGAGAACTTGAGGAATAGGAGCCCCGTGCTTGTAGATCACCCTCCTATCTAGCACAGCTATAGGTTCCTTAATACCATCATTAGCACTTGGAAGATTGGGTAGGGTAGGACTTGTTGGTTGTTTTTCCAATGATTTTTTTAGGAGTGCCACATGGAATACCGGGTGGATGTTGGAGCCTTCTAGTAGTTGCAGCCGGTATGCTACATTTCCCACCTTTGCAATATGGGGAATGGGCCATAGAATCTTGGATTCAACTTGGAGCTAGGGTTTTGCAGTAAAGCCCTTAGGTGACCCGGTTTAAGCTTCAAATACACCCATTCTCCAACCTGAAATTCTCTTTCACTCCTCCTATCTGCAAATTGCTTCATCCGATTCTAAGAAGTAGCTAGTTCCTTTTTTAGCACTTGTAAAGCTTGCTGCCTTTGCTGGAGATAAACATCCAAAGCTGTCACTGTAGAAGAGTCTCCTAGGGATGGTAGAAGTGGTGGTTTATAGGCATAGAGTGCTTCGAAAGGAGACCTTTTTATAGAGCTATGGTGGCTAGAGTTGTACCACCATTGGGCCATAGGAAGCCACTTGTGCCAAGTTCTTAGCTATAAGAAGCAAGAACACCTTAGGTACATCTCCAAACACTGATTTACCCCTTCGGTTTGGCCATATGATTCTGGGTGGTAAGCCGTCGACATATGTAGCTTAACTCCCAGCAGCCCCATCAGCTCCTTCCACAGCAAACTAGTAAAGATCTTGTCGCGATCAGATACTATGGCCTTAAGTGAGCCGTGTAGCTTGATTACCTGATCCAAGAACACCTTTGCTACCTCTTGAGCAGTGTAGGGATGAACTAGTTCGATGAAGTGGCCATATTTGGTGAACCGGTCTACTATCACCATGATGCAATCTTTTCCTTCAGATTTGGGAAGTCCCTCAATGAAATCCATTGAGATACTCTCCCATGGTCCCCCAGGTATATTCAAAGGCTGCAGTAGCCCTGGCTTGGCTACATTCTCGGATTTGCATCTCCTACAAGTATCACAGCTTAATACAAAATCCTTGACATACCTTTTCATTCCTAGCCATTGGAATAATTGTTTGACCTTATGATAGGTGTTTTCAATACCCAAATGTCCCCCTATGGGGGAAGCATGTAATGCTTTTATGATTTTCTTCCTTAGTTCCTCATCTTCTCCTATCACCAGCTTCCCTTGATACCGAATTAAGCTATTGCTCAGAGTGTAACCTAGTCTTAATGATGTGTTTACTACCAACTGCTGAAGAAGTTCCTTGGTTCTTCCAGTTGTTTCATAACTGTCAACTACCTCTTGGCACAATCGGGAACAAGGGTGGTGATTGCAACCAGACTTCCTTCCTCAAAACACCTAAACAGCACATCTACTGCTAGGTTTTCCTTTCCCTTCCTATATTGGATTACATAATCCAATCCCATTAGCTTTGTCATCCCCTTCCTTTGCAGCTGGGTGTGCAGCTTTTGCTGTAGCAAAAATTTCAGACTCTCATGGTCGATTTTAATCACAAATCTCCCTCCCTCCAGGTAACGGCGTCATTTCTCCACTGCCATTAATACCGCCAATAGTTCCTTCTCATAGATACTTAGTCCAAGATGTCTAGGTGATAGAGCTTGGCTCAGGAACGCTATCGGCCTTCCTTCCTGAACCAGCACTGCCCCAATACCCTTAGCGCTCGCATTTGTTCCCAGCACGAAAGGCTTACTAAAATCTGGGAGGCCTAAAGTTGGTACCTTACTCATAGCTTGTTTAAGCTCATTGAAAGCTTCTTCCGCCTTGGAATCCCACTAAAATCCGTCCTTCAACAGATTGGTGAGAGTCGGCTGATGACACCGTAATCCTTTACAAACCGGCGATAGTAGCCGGTTAAACCCAGAAATCCCCTTAGCCCCTTGACATTATAAGGCCTGGGCCAAGCAACCATTGATGCCACCTTGCTAGGGTTAGTGCTCACCCTTGTTTTTGATATAATATGCCCTAGATGTTCCACCTGCTTTTGTGCAAAGGCACATTTCGACTCCTTAACATACAATTTATTGAATCTAAGGACCTCAAGGGTAGTTTTTAGGGGGGTTAAGTGCCGGGCAAAAGTGGGGCTGAAGATCAAAATGTCATCAAAGAAAACCAATATAAATTTGCATAAATAAGGTTCAAAAATCTGGTTCATTAAGGCTTGGAAGGTTGCTGGAGCATTGGTGAGGCCAAAGGGCATTACTATGAATTCATAATGCCCTTGGTGGGTTTTGAAGGCTGTTTTGGGGATGTCTTCCGGCCTCATTCTAATTTGATGATAGCCGGATCTTAAGTCAAGTTTGGTGAAAATAGAAGCATTCTTTAATTCATCAAGCAAATCTTCCACAATAGGTATGAGACATTTGTCCTTGATGGTCATGGCATTGAGTTGGCGGTAATCGACACAAAACCGCCATGAATCATCTTTCTTTTTGACAAGTAATATGGGAGATGCAAATGGGCTATGGCTTGGTTGTATGATGGATTTTTGTAACATATCCTTAATGAGTTTTTCTATTTCAATCTTCTATCTAGGTGGGTATTGGTAAGACCTTAGGTTAACAGGCTCGGCATTTGGTTTTAGGTTAATGGTGTGATCAAGTGATCTTTTGGGTGGCAAAGCAGATGGCTCGGAAAAAAGGTCCCTAAATTCAATTAAAAGCATGTTAAGAGAGTTGATTTCTTGTACCTTCCAGGGTTCATGTGAGCTGTTATTCACAGTCATTGCTAACTCCCCTTCCTGCTCTCCTCCTTGTTCCTGGGTAAATTCTAGGGCATGTATGGAGAAAAGCTGGGCCACTTGGGAGAGTTTGCTCTTAAACATCCTTTGCAGCCTCTTTCCGGAAATCATTTTACACACCCTTGACTCTTGACTACCTGTTAAGGTCTTTTTCTTCCTATCCTTCTCAAAAGCTACCTCCATTTTGTTGAAATCGAAACTGATAGGGTTGACCCCCTTTATCCAATCTACACCAAGTACCACATCACAACCCCCCAGCTTCAGTAGCCTCAAATTAGCCACAAATTCTTCACCGTTCATTTCCCAGCAAAACCCCACATAGGAGGACTGACTCAAAACCTTATTCCCATTCGCTACTGTTATCGACAGAGGGTGGGAGCTGGAGATCTCACACTCTAACTTTCAGGCCCTGGTTTTATCCAAGAAACTGTGGGTACTCTCACTGTCTATAAGTACCATTACCGGAGCATTGCGGGCTCCTCCCTCCACCTTAATTATCTTACTGTTGGCTGATCCTTTAAGGGCGTGTAGAGAAATCTCCCCTTTATCTTCTTCATCAACTTCTGGAGCCCCCTCTACATCTTCTTCTTCGTTCTCCTTTGCTTCTAATATCAACAGTTGCCTCTTACACTTATGTCCAAAAAAATATTTATCTCCGCACTTATAGCAAAGTCTCGCCTGACGCATTTGCTCCATCAATCTTCCCTCATTAGCAGGACCGGAAACTATCGATGGAAAAGCCAAGACTCCCTTGCCTCCTTGCCCCATATCCCTTCCAGTGGCTCTGTTCCCCGCCTGCTATCCACCGGTGATTACCCCCTTAACTTGGCTCCTCTGTTTTTTCATCAGCGCTTCAACAGTCATTTCTTGCAGCCTTACGCTGTCAGCAGCTTGTTCTACTGTCCCTAGTTGCATCATTTTAATCATTGGTCTCATCTCATCTCCTAAGCCACTGATAAAACTTAACACAAAATATTCTTCCGTCAAGTGGGGTTGGTGCACCACTATCAAATACCTTTGAGCTGATAGGCCTGCACCATTCCTTCTTGCTTGAGCTTGTTAAATTCCTCGATAACGTCCCTCAAACTCGTCTCCAAACCTCGTACAGAGGTCTCTTGCGAACACATTCCATGGGCTCCCCTCTTTGGTCGCAAGCCATCCTTGGAACCAGGCGTCCCCCGCCTCATTCAGGTAAGCAGATGCCAAGACGACCTTCTGTTGTTCCTAAACTGGGTATAGTGTGAACATTCTTTCACACCTCCTGATCCACCATCTCAGGAAGTTCTGCTGATTCCAGTTAGCTTGAGCTCCGGGTCTTCTCCCCATCGTGCTTTCCTCCATCATCTCCGGTTCTAATTCAAATTCCAACATTCCAAGATGCGGAGGCTCCATCCCTACCCCAGTAAGGATTCGCTTCCTTCTATCCCTGGGAGGAAACTCCGTTGAAAGCCTCACTGGTTGTTGAGATGCGAACATTCTTACGAATTGTTGCATCTGCTCCATCAGTTGCCCCCTCAACAAAGCACTCTGCTCCTGGTTTTCTTCTCCCCATCTTTCCATTGCTTGGGTAATTCGATTATCCACCCCCACTCCTATTGAGGATTCGAGTGTACCCATTCTAGTCTGCATTTCAACCATGGATGTCGCAACTTGCTGTAGTTGGCTCTCCATTTGTTTCATCCTCGTTCCATCCGCCATTGCAAGGATACCCACAGCTCTGAGCATTTCCCAAGTCGTGCTTTGATACCAAAATGTCAACTCTCAAGGATTTGACTATTAATTCCTTCGACCAGTGAACTGTTCGAAGGAGAAATGGAAGGAAGATAGAGGGAGAATTTAGGGAGAAAGAGAGAACAGAAAGGGGAGAGAGAGAATGTTCAGAATTCTGTTAGAATATTTTCATATCCGTCTGTGGGAAGGATTAGCTATTTATATAGCTGGATTCCTTGCCCCATGTGCAGTAACCGCTTATAGTAGGGGAATGTACAATCTGCCTAAGCAGAAACAAACTTTGTACCCCCCTTATAGCATATTCTATTGCATATTCTGCTATTCCTCCCTTCCTATTACATTTAATTACTATATCTCCCCCTCCTTGATACGTGGATCATGACACCAAATCAACCATCAAGCCCAGCCACCAGATTCTCCATTGCCAAAAAAAGAAAGCAGGTTGTTTCTTTATTTGGCTAAAATTTCTGTTTGCCAAATTAATAATTTATTTTTATGCGTGCAGAACTTCATAAGTTGAGTATACCTTGTCAAAACCCTTCTTCCTATTCAAATACCACATAATGGACTTTGTCCAAAAGATGCATTGAGAAACACAAGCCATGATAGACTTGATGAAAAGAGAGATAAAAGCCCAATTTGCAGCTTTGACTGCTAGAATTGAAACACTTGAAAAGAGCCCTCAATACAATAGGAATCATTGTTCTTCTATAAATCATACATCCTCAGTGAACCACAAGTCTATGCTAGGTCATCTTTCACCTAGTATGTCACCCTCAATTGTTCAATCTCAACCAAAGTGTTCTCACTGTGGATTTACTACTCACTTTATTGAAGATTGTTTAGTCATGCTATTGGAAAAAAATGCTCAAAAGAAGAATTGATGAGGAAGAACATCCAGAAGAACAAGCTCCTAAAATCAACATTGGCGAATTGGGTGACAAAAGAAGATTGTGATCAAGAAATCACACAGGCAGTAGAAGAAAAAGAACGTGATATTAGTAACCATGAACAGCCTCAGCCTGAAAATACCAACAAAAAAGTTACAACAATTGAGGAAGTTTCCCTGTGTTAGCTTTATAGTATTGTACATGCTTAGACCTATACATAGTGTTTCCTACATTGTACCTAGTAAAGTGTATATATACCTAATAGACATGAATAAAATATTGAACTTTTTTTTGTCTTTCTCAAAAAATGGTATCAAAGCAAAGAAAGTCACAAAAAACCCTAACCCTAACCTCACCCTATCCATTGCCAGTGGGTTCTCTGTCGTGCCTCTCTCTGCTATCCACCACTGCAGCTTCTTGTCAGGACACTAAGACCCGACAAGCAATTCTTCTTCAATTCTAGGGAATTAAGGCAGAATTTGAGAAGGAAAGGATAGACGAACAGAGGAAGATAAGAAAACAGAGGGGGAGAGAGAGAGAATTATGAGAGAGAAATCAGAAGAGAGAATGAAATATCTTAATTCTGTTAGAATATTCCCCTTAGCTGGCTTAGCTGTCTATATATATTGAAGCCACTACAGGGTACAATCCAAGCAGCAGCTTGAAGATACAACTGCCTATAGCTGAATTACAAAAAGGAATAAGGAAAATGAAATAGGAATCCCTTTATAGAATATGAGGGTTCCTGACAAATACCCCTCCATTAAATTTCTTGTCCTCGAGAAATGGACTGGCCTGGAAGCTTGAGGAAATTGAGTCAGCAATTCTGATAGATATTCTCATGTATTGTTATCTAGGTGCAGGTGAGTCCATTGCACCAGCACTTGCGCTATAGGAGCACCATGCTTGAAGATAACCCTCTTTTCCAAAATCAAAGCCGGCTCCACTAGGGGTGAAGGTTCACAAACAAAAGTAGGCAGGGATGAACTAACCTGCTGAACTCCTACCGATCTCTTAAGCATGGAGACATGGAGCACCAAAAGAATTTGAGTAGTAGGGGGCAACTAGAGCTTATAGGCCACCGTCCCAAACTTAGCCACAATAGGAAATGGCCCATAGAATTTAGGACTAAGTTTGGAAATTGGCCTGTGAAGAAAAGCCTTCTGTCACATTCCTATGGCTAGCTAGGGTTGTGATAGGAATTAGGGGAAAAATCAGAATTGAAGGAGGGGGAGAAATCAGTAGAAAGAGAGAGAGGAATTAGAGAAGAAACGAGAGAGGGATAAAGAAATTAGAAAGAAAGGAAATTCAGTTTCATTTCACATATCATATCCAACCTCTTACAAGTAGCCTTTATATAGACCTAACTAGCTGCTAACTGATTTCTAATAGCACCCATGTGCTCCTAACAACTTGTAAAATATCTCCTAACAACTATTGCAACCCTATTACGATAATGCCCTTTTATTGCTCCTAGGGTCATGACACTTTTTGGTGAGAATTTTTCAGCTTTAGGTATACCATATCCCCTACCTCAAACTTTTGTTCACTTCTTTTTCTATCAACAAACTGCCTCATTCTGTTTCGAGCAATTGCTAGCTCTTTACACAACACCTATAGAATTTCTTGTCATTACTGTAAATGTGAATCCACTGTAGCTACTGTTGCAAACTAAAAGGTGATGACTCAAATAGGGACATCGTGGTGGAGTTGTGATGACAAGAGTTATACCACCACTGAGCTAATGGAAGCCACTTATGCTGGCCCTTGGGTTGTACAAAGTAGAGGCAACGTAAGTAAGTCTCCAAGCATTGACTCACCTGTTCTGTTTGTCCACAAGATTCAGGGTGGTATGCGGTAGAAATATGCAGCTTTACTCCCAAAGCTCTAAAGAGTTCCTGCCACAACAAACTCGTAAAACCTTTGTCCCTGTCTGAAATAATGGATTCTGGCACTCATGAAGTTTAACCACATTATCTAAAAATGTCCTGGCCACCTCCTGTGCTATAAATGGGTGTGAAAGGGGAAGAAAAAGGGCAATTGGGTAAACCGATCTACCACCACTAGGACATAGCCCTTGCCGTCTGATTTAGGTAAACCCTCCACAAAATCCATGGATATGCTTACCCAAGCCTGTAGAGGCAATGCCAATGGCTACAGTAACCTAGGAGCAACCACTATCTCATGTTTACACCTCTGACACACCTCATAGGCCTACACAAAAGTCTATCAATGACTTCTTTAGATTTGGCCAGTAAAATAGCTACTTTACCTTATGATAGGTGTTCCAGATACCCGAGTGACCTCCCAAGGGGGACCCGTGCAGGGACTGCAGGATTTTATGCTTCAACGAGTCACAACCCCCTATCACCATCCTTCCTTGAAACTACATTAGGCTATTCGTTATTGTATACCTTGGTTGACCGGAGGGATCAAGAACCAGCTGTTCCAACAGGTCCTTAGTCCAAGAGGCCATCTCATAGCTGGTTGTAACGTCCTACAACCAGTCTGGAACGACAACAGTTATGGCTGTGATTGCTCCATTTTTAAGGCATCGGGACAGGGCATTTGCAGCTAGGCTCACTTTTCCTTTTCTAAATTGGATGGTGTAGTCTAGGCCCAACAATTTGGTCATCTCTTCCTCTAGAGCTGGGTCTGTAACTTTAGCTGTAACAAATATTTCAAACTCTCATGATCAATTTGAATGATGAACTGATTTCCCTCAAGGTAATTTCTCCACTTATCAACTGCAAAGAGTACAGCCAGCAACTCCTTGTCAAAGGCACTTAACCCCAAGTGTTTTGGAGCTAAGGCCTGGCTTATCAAAGCAATAGGATGGCCCTTCCACATCCAAACAGCCCCACTCCAGGCTTATAAGAGCAATAGGATGGCCCTTCTACATTAGAACAACCCCCACTCCATGATTACTAGCATCCATTTCTAATAGGAAGGGTTTATCAAAATCTAGTAAAGCCAAAACAGGGGCATCACACATAGCCCGCTTCAGTTTAACAAAAGCATCATCTACCTGTGCATTCCAATAGAAGTTATCCTTCTTCAATAAATCAGTCAGGGGCTTACTAATGGCACCATAGTCTTTGACAAACCTCCTGCAGTAACCAATGAGTCCCAAAAACCCTCTCACATCCTTGACAGTAATGGGTTTAGGCCAATCAAGCATGGTAGCCACCTTCTGGGGGTCCATACACTTACACCCTGATTAGAAATGATATGCCCCAAGTACTCCACCTGCCTTTGGGCAAAGGCACATTTCGATTTCTTAACATACAGTTGATTGAGTTGGAGAACCTCAAATGCAGTCCTTAGGTGGGCTATATGTTGAGCAAAAGTGGGATTGTACACTAAGATGTCATCAAAAAAGACTGGGATGAATCTCCACAGGTAAGGCTGTGAAAGGCTCAAAGATTAGGTTCATGAGGGATTGGAAAGTGGTTGGGGCATTGGTTAGTTCAAATGGCATAACCTTAAACTTATAGTGCCCATGATGGGTACGAAAATTTGTCTTGTGTATGTCCTCAGATTTTATTCTTAATTGATGATAACCAGCTCTAAGGTCAAATTTAGAAAAAACTGAGGCATGCTTGAGTTCATCCAAGAGGTCTTCCAGAATGGGAATAGGAAACTCGCCCTTGATGGTTATGGCGTTCAATTGACGATAGTGAACATAGAATCGTCAAGAATCATCTTTCTTTCTAACAAGTAGTATGGGTGACGCAACGGGGCTGTGACTAGGTTGAATGATGGATTGCTGCAGCATGTCTTTTACCAATATCTCAATTTCAGATTTGTCTTTAAGGATGTCTATATGATTGAACATTAACAAGTTCAGCATTTGATTTAAGGGGAATGGAATGGTCACAAATTCGGCTAGGTGGTAGGATCTGCAAAAAGGTCATCAAACTCATTCAAAAGCATTTTTAAGGAATCGAATTTGTGTACCTGCAAAGTTGCTTGGGGCTGGCTGCTGACAGTCACCCTCATCTCCCCTGCATACTCCTGCACGCCTTCCATTTCCTCTATGGCATGTATTGAGAATAGCTGTGCCACTTGCATCATCTTATTCTTTAATAACCTCTGCAGTTTCTCCCCGATAATCATTTTACATAGGCCTGTTTTGAGGCTGCCAACAAAGGTCAGTTTCTTCCCATTCTTTTCAAAGGTGTCCTCCAACTTATTAAAATCGAAGCTGATTGGACTGACAGTCTTCATAAAATCTACCCCCAACACTATATCACATCCTTCCATAAGGCTATTACATCTTTTTCCCCATTCATATGCCTGATCAAGAAGATATATACTCCAAATCTTCGAAACATTTTTTGCATCGAAGAGATAGGTTCATTAAAGTAGATAGGATGGCAAGTTCTTGTCAGGCCCTTTTGAATATTGTCTTTAATGCGCAAATCAAATGCACTGCTATTTAAATAACTTGAGGATAGAAAATCTCGAGTGTCAAAGAATGCATTGTCCTCATCAACTGTTTCTGCCTCTGCAACATCCACCCTTTCATTGTCATCTTCAAACTTGCTCACACTTCCTTCTGTTATGATTGGTTCAGCATTATCTCTTGGTGGAAAATCCACCAGAATGCTAATCTGTGACAGCTTAGAAAACATATGTAAGAATCCATCCAATATTTTTGCCAAAACATCCATAGATGCATCTAGCTTCTTCTCCAAAGATTGAATCACTTCTTGATTCCAACTCAATCCTTCCTGAGTCTGGCGCAGTCCTGACTCCATCGTGTCCATCCTTGCCTGCAGGCTGCTCATCTGCGCCTCCAACTGCTTCATTCTCGTTCCTTCCGCCATTATCTCCTTCCAACAATTTTGATTCTACTTGACTTCTAAAATAGCAAACCGAGGATCGCCTACTCTGATACCAAATTGTCAAGATCCTATCTTTGACCTAGGATTTGATGAAGAACAAAATGGAGAATGAGAGGAATAGAGAAAGAAGAGGGAGAAAACAAAGAGAAATTAGGGAGAGAGAGAGAGAGAGAGAGAATAGAGAGGGAGAATTGAAGAGAAAGGAATTTCAGATTTCTTATTTCTCAACAACCTCCAAAGCAATCTCGAATAGCTTATATAGCTACTCTTTAAGGCAGTTATTTCAGTTACATATTGTAACTGAAAGTGTACAGCTATCAACTAAAATAACAAAAAAAGAATAATAGCTGGTAACTACTCTTGAGAAATAATCTGCTACACGCAAGATTGACACATTTGTACCAGGCTAGGCACATATGATGTGTATGCACCTGCTGGAGAGGGAGTGTTAGCTTTATAATATTGTGCATGCTTAGACTTGTACATAGTGCTTCCGAAGTTGTACCTCGTAGAGTGTATATATACCTAATACACATGAAGAAGATATTGAACTTTTTTGTCTCTTTCTCAAAACACCCTGGATGATAAAAAAGAAGCATATCTGTTGACTAAAGAATCTCCTAATGTTATCCTTGTGGAAGTCTTCAAACCTTTTTGTCCTTTGCCAATTCCTTGATGTCGTGTCACAATTTTATCCTCCCCAGTGTAAGCCCCATTACCATTACCTTTCTGTTTTGCACACAAATATAAATTGGACATTATTTTTGTAGACAGAATCTTTTTCCCAGGAATGGACAGATTCACTTCTTTCTTGTTCATTGGGTGAATCCTCCAGATTTCACCTACACTAAGATTTCTAACCAACCCTCACAGTTGTTTAGCCTTGTCCCATTGCAACAATAGAGAAGACAAGAAGATATAGACGTGCAAGCAGCAAGCCCTTCCTACTTTTGGCAAGTCCATGTTCATGATAGTGCTTGGCCTCTAGTGACAGGGATATATCTTCGATGGCGCCAGAATACTGTCCAAGCATCTACAAAACTTTAAGGCGAGTTTTTCTCCCACCCAAGGAGAATGATAGGACTACTTTTGATATGTTTCAAATTTTGATTATTTCCTATTTTAATTTTAGAAGATTAGGATTTATTTTGTTCTCTTATTATTTTGATGTGTTTCCATTTTTCTTAGAGGATTAGAGATATTATAGGATTTAGGATTTAGACTGGAATCACATTGATTATTTGATTTGTTTCCATTTTGATTTAGTTTTGACCCCATAAATGGGCTCATGATGTAATTTCTTAGGCACTTCCGAATATTGAATGAATTAATATTGAATTTCTCTTAGCTATTCTTCTCTTCTTTTCAAACTTACTGTTCTTCTTAATCTCTTCTCTTTCTACTGTCCCACATCAGTTGCAGTCTTCATGCTGGCATTTTGTATAACAAATTTATTTTGATTCAATTATTCAGAAACACTTATCATCAAATAGTGGTAGCTTCCAGCTAGATCAACAAATGAATACTTTCATTCAGAACAAACTTAATTTTGCATTGTTGTTTACCAACTACAATAATAAATTTATAGTGTGGGAGAGTGAGATGCAAGTGACCCAATGAGCTAGGTAGTGACCCCAACAAGTTTGGTACGAGTCTTCTGAACCGAGTGACCTAACAAGCTGTGTGACAAGAGTCTCAAAGTGACGAGAGAGTCTCAATGTAACGAGACACCTGCTGAGAAAGAAATTGGTTAGGGATGCGAGTGAATGTCCCCACACGAACCCTTCGATCCCTAAGTCAGAGTGCAAGAGTGAGCATACATTGAATGAAGAGGCGACCCTCCTATTTATAGAGGAGAAAGAGGCTGACAAGTGGCATGTGACCCGCGCTTCTCGACAGGCATCTCAGAGAGTCTTTGACTGAGTCTCACGGCCTCCCAAGAGAATTTCTTGCATGGCTTGGTTAAAGCCTGGATAATCGAGAGACTGGAGAGTGTCTGGGTTATTAGTGGGGCTTAATGGGGCCTTGAATTTCCACGAGGCTTTGACACCTCACGGCCGAATAGCTGCATGATTTATGGTTTGGTATGGCTTGAGGGGGCATCTCTCTCAATTATAACATTGTTGGCTTCATATATGCATAAATGTAAAGGTCGAAAGCTCCACCAAGCTTGCACCACGTCTTTATACTATTATATATAGAGAGAGAGAGAGAAAGAGAGAGAGAGAGATATGCAGCCAAGCCATGCCTTGCTTCCACTTAATTAATTTATATTTCCCAAATGTATGGCTTCACTTCACATACACC
This sequence comes from Diospyros lotus, assembly GCF_014633365.1. Taxonomy (NCBI): domain Eukaryota; kingdom Viridiplantae; phylum Streptophyta; class Magnoliopsida; order Ericales; family Ebenaceae; genus Diospyros; species Diospyros lotus. The sequence goes on from NC_068342.1 coordinate 26,452,360, forward strand.
TCCACACACTTCTTTATTATTAATTCACACAGCTTGCTTCTAATTGTGGCCTTCACGTGTAATTACCAAATGCATGACTTCACCCTTTTAAATATATATTTCTCAAATGTATTGACAATTGTTGTCTTGCTACTTGTAACAATACATGGGCCTTCCTCCCAACCACCTTCTCTATTATTAAAATGTATGCATATAACTTCTACACAATATCATGCCTTCCACTCTCTTCTTAATATATATATATATATATATATATATCTAACAGGCATGGTTTGTGCTGCTAAGTCACTCGATGGGCAGGGCTGCATGCCACTTGCACACATGGCAACGTCACCTGGCTACGTGGCCTCACATGCACCTGCAACATACACATGTGCCTACTGCCCTTTGCTGCCTTACACTAACTCAGTTATGACCGAGTGGGCTGTCCACCTTTCTCGGTTATCCATATGACTTAAAGCCACTACCACTCACATATTGCACTTGTTTATTCACAGGTTGCACTGCCCCTTTGTCGACCACTCCAGCTCACTTGGCCCTTAATTGATTTCAAGACTTTAGATTAATTAATCAACTTCAATCCTTGAGGCTCACTTGTTCACTTCCAAAGCTTAAGACTTTCATTAATTAATTAATCTTCAGCCTTGAGACTAAATTAACTTCAAGACCCACCCAACTATTCTTCTTATACTCACTCGTTTTTTCATCAGTGAATTTGGTTGTACTGTTCATCCGAGGCATCCCACTAGGCCTCAACTTTGTTTGCTCCACTGAGAGGCTATCTTAATTAATACTGAGTCACTCGATTGTTTTGTTCACACATGAGCAATGCACTCCCTCAGTTTGCATTGCTTGCACGTGAACCCCACTTGGCTTTTGTCTTGACCCTTTTGGTTTACTTTGGCTCGAATTAATTTTTCAACCCATCTTCATAGCTTGGCCCATCCTCTTAGATTGTAAACCCATTTCATCACATCCAACACGCCACGTGTCAGCCTCTTTCTCCTCTATAAATAGGAGGGTCACCTCCTCATTCAAGTTACGCTCACTCTTGCACTTATACTCTCTCTTTGTGCTCAAACACTCAATACTCTCAGAGACTGACTTAGGTATCGGAGAGTCCGCGCGAGGACACTCACCTATGCCCCTAACTAATTTCTTTCTCGATAGGTCTCTCGTCACATTGAGACTCTCTCGTCTCTTAGGACTCTCTCGTCATTCAATAGGTCTATTGTTATTTTGAGACTCTCTCGTCACATAGCTCAGAAGAACTCACGCCTAACTTTCCAGGTCACTCGGTTTAGAAGACTCATACCAAATGATAACCCACTCAATCATAAACAAGTGAGTGCAAGGTAACAAGGTGCAGCAGGCACACATGTGTAGGCAGCAGGTGCATGTGAGGCCACACAGCCATGCGGCCACGTAAGGTGGCGCAACCATGTGTGTGAGTGGCATGCGGCCCCGCCCACCAAGTGACATGGCCCCACAAACTATGTCTGTTAGATATATATATATATATATTAAGAAAAGAATGGAAGGCATGACATTGCGCAAAAGTTATATGCATGCATTTTAATAATAGAGAAGGTAGTTGGGAGGAAGGCCCACGTGCTGTTGCAAGTAGCAAGACAACAATTGTCCATTCACTTGAGATATATATATTTCGAAGGGTAAGGCCATGGCCATGCATTTGGTTAATAAATGGTGCATGTGAAGGCCACAATTAGAAGCAAGCCATGTAAATTAATAATAAAGAAGTGAGTGGAGGTGCATGTGAAGTGAAGCCATACATTTGTAAAATATAAATTAATTAAGTGAAAGCAAGGCATGGCTTGGCTGCATATATATATATATATATAATAGTATAAAGTGGTGCACGGCATGCATGTGATACTTATAAATTAATTAAAGAAGCAAATGGAAGCAAGGCATGGCTTGGTCGTATATATATAGTATAAGGAAGTGGTGCAAGCTTGGTAGAGCTTTCGGTCTTCGTATTTTTGGCATATATGAAGCCAACAACAGAGAGACTCTTGGGTCTCTCAATTATAATCGAGAGAGATGCCCCCTCAAGCCATACCAAACCACAAATCATGCAGCTATTCAGCCGTGAGGTGTCCAATCCTCATGAAAATTCAAGGCCCCATCAAGCCTCACCAATAACTAAGAGACTCTCAAGTCTCTCAGTTATAACCAAAAGTGTCATGCCAAGCTTTAACCAAGCCACGAGAGAGGCCCTCTTGGGAGGTTGTGAGACTCGGTCAAAGACTCTCCAAGATGCCCTCCAAGAAACGCAGGTCACATGCCACCTGTCAGCCTCTTTCTCTTCTATAAATAGGAGGGTCGCATCCTCATTCAAGGAACGCTCACTCTTGCACTAAGGCTCTCTCTTTGCACTCAAGCACTCAATACTCTCAAAGACTGACTTAAGCATCGGAGGGTCCGTGTGGGGACACTCACCCATACCCCTAACCAATAGGTCTCTTGTCACATTAAGACTCTCTTGTCACTTAGCAGGTCTCTCGTCAATTTGAAACTCTCTCATCACACAGCTCAAAAGAACTCACACAACTTGTCAGGTCACTCGGTTCCGAAAGCTCATACCCAACTTGTAGGGATTACTACCCAACTCACTAGGGTCGCTACCCAACTCATTGGGTCACTTGCATCTCACTCTCCCACACTATAAATTTATTGTTGTAGTTGGGCAACAACATGCATGAAGTATAAAAGACTAGCAAAGGTTTTAGGTCAATAATGAGATGCATTTTAAAATCCTTATGCTTGTTTGACATGTCATAAGCACTAACCATTCCTTCCAAAATCACTAAGTCTGCATCACTTGCCAGGTAGGCAAGTTCCTGTGATACTCCAGAAAGATCAATAACCTGAAATAAGATGAGCAGACCTATAATCAGAAAGGTAAACAACACAGATCAATGTACAATGTCAGCGAAAAGAATTTTAACCTTCAAAACAAATTAGCAAACTTTCCAATTCTTACCGGCAAATCATTACCAGAACTGGCAATCAATAGATTCGAGGTATTGACACCCACAAGCTGCCCATGTTCGTCCTTCAACTGGTTAAATCAAAATTTTATGTCACAATCAAACCAAGAACTGTATGATCATAGATAGATATCTAAACAGTAATTGCCCATACCTTCAATATAATCTCCATTAGTTCAGGGTAAGTTATATCATTAATGGAAGGTAACTCATTAGCTGCCAAGACAACCTGTATAATAGAAGCCACAATTGAAATCAGCTCAAGACAGCAAGACCATAAAGGAGCTTATCATGCAACGCAACAATCTGGGAGGAAAAGTAATACACTGAAAATGGAGACAACTGGAACAATAAATCACCAATATCACACATGATCTTCTCACAAAAATAGCCTAGATGAAAATGGCATCTCTAATACAATGGTTTCTCTAAGGAGAAAGGGAGGGGAGTTTTCCTCAATTTTACAGAAGAACCAAATGAAACCCCCAATTTGGAGCACAATGCATTAGCAAACCTCAGAGCTTGAGTTGGTCCCTGGGGCAATTTAGTACCAAGCACTGTGAAGTTCACACAATGACCAAAAATTAAGCATTGAGAGCTGGGAACAAAAAACAAATAAACTGTAGATTGAAAAGACCATCCCTCAGCTGAAGCGAATCAAAGGTTCTTCAACATTTTGATATTGGTTCAAAATTGACAGATTACATGCACACATTAAAAAACACTAGCCACCTGGATCATCAAAAATATATGAATAACATTATAAAAATTCTTCACCAAGAAACATACGTGAACAGAAAAGATGAAAATAGAAAAGATTTTTCTTCTGTAAGTGTTATTTATCACAATCATATTTCCATCCCAACTGCCAAACTGGTTAAGCGAATAAGCTACCCACCCACTGATGTAGGATTTTTGTTATCAGGAATTTAAGTCTTATTCCTATCTTAATTTTGATTCATTGTAAGAATTAAGATGCTATGTTCTCATTTCCTAGTTTAATTAGGATTCTTTATGTGGTCGGAATTTGTGAGTACATAAATACATAACAAAACTCCGCCTGGGGATGTTATCCACTGTCGGTCCCAAACCCGGATAAAGGAGGAGGGTTGTGTTAGGTAGCCGACAGTCAACGTAAAACTTAGTCGGATCCAAAACATGAACTCTAGACAAATTATGAAAAATCGTTTGGGCGTGGGCGTAACCCTTCATAGCGACGCGCTACACTGCCCCCATGTAGTGACAAGTGAGCTAGGGCCGCTGCATCGACGCCCGGATGTAGTGATAAATGAGCAAGGGTTCCCGCATTTGCTTGGACGGATGTGGGTAAAGAAGCTAGTCCAAAATCAAAATCAAAACCAAAATCAAAATCAAAACCAAAACCAAAATCAAAAACAAAATCAAATTCAAAGTCAAGGCCAAAAACAAAATCATAGATTAAGGATTGGGTCATGGAACATAGGAACATTAACAGGCAAAGCTATGGAAGTGGTGGATGTGATGATTAGGAGAAAAATTAATATTATGTGCCTTCAAGAGACGAGATGGGTAGGAAAAAAAGCAAAAACTTTATCAGAAGCTGGATATAAAATATGGTACACAGGAACTGATCGAGCGAAAAATTGAGTGGGGATTATTATGGATAAAAGCTTAATAGATGAGGTAGTGGATGTAAAGAGAATAGGGGATAGGATTATTATGGTGAAGATTAGTCTAGGAAGAATGACTATGAATATCTTTAGTACATATGCACCACAAGCGGGGTTAGGTGATGAGATAAAAGCAAAATTCTGAGAGGACCTAGAGGGACTCATACAAATGATACCAAGAGGAGAGAAAGTGATTATAGGAGGTGACTTAAATGGGCACGTGGGTAGAGATGGAAACGGATATAGAGAGGTACATGGAGGGTATGGATTCGGGGAAATTAATAATGAGGGTAAATCTATCCTAGATTTTGCTATGGCATATGAGCTCATTATAACCAATACTAGGTTCAAAAAACGGGACGAACACTTAATCACATATAAAAATATCACCTCAAGCACCCAAATAGATTACTTCCTCATGAGACAAGAGGATCGGTTATGTTGTAAGAATTGTAAGGTGATACCGGGAGAGTGTTTGACTACTCAACATCGACTTCTAGAGGTACAATTGAAAATTAAAAATAAGAAAACTTGCTATAAGGCGGTATATCAATGCAACAATGAAGAAAATCAAAAAAATTATAAAGAAGCAAAAAAGGCAGCAAAAAGAGCTGTTAGTGAAGCAAGGTCAAAAGCATATGAGAATCTATATAAACGACTTGATACAAAAGATGGAGAAAGGGATATATATAAATTAGTTAAAGCAACAGAAAGAAAAACACGGGATTTAAATCAAGTAAAATGCATAAAAGATGACAATCAAAATGTTTTAGTAAATGAGGGAGCGATTAAGGAGAGATGGAATGAGTATTTCACAAAATTATTCAATGATGGTGGTGACACAAGAGTTAGGTTGGGACATCTTAGTAACTCCGAAGGGAATGTGAGCTATACATTCTATCGACGCATAAGTTCAAATGAAATAAGGCAAGCATTAAAAAAGATGAAAAATCATAAGGCAGTGGGACCAGATAATATACCAATAGAAGCATGAAAATGCATGGGAGAAGAGGGCATCTCCTGGCTAACGCAACTATTTAACGCCATCCTTAAATCAAAAAAGATGCCAGATGAGTGGAGGAATAGTACTTTAGTTCCTATATACAAGAAGAAAGGAGATGTTCAAAACTGTGAAAATTATAGAGAAATTAAGTTAATGAATCATACCATGAAACTTTGGGAGAGAGTAATAGAGCAGAGGCTCAGAAAGGAAACAAATGTGTCAGAAAATCAGTTTGGTTTCATGCCTGGTAGGTCAACAATGGAAGCTATATATTTACTGAGGCGTCTAATGGAAAGGTATCGAGATCATCAGAAGGAACTACATATGGTGTTTATAGATCTAGAAAAGGCCTATGATAGGGTCCCTAGAGAAGTATTATGGAGGGTTTTAGAGTAGAAATGAGTCAAAATAGCCTATATACAAGCCCTTAAGGACATGTATCATGGTGTAGAGACAAGGGTCAGAACATGCGGAGGGGATACTGAACCATTTACAACTACAATAGGACTGCATCAAGGTTCTGCACTAAGCCCATACTTATTTGCCCTAGTAATGGATGAACTCACTAAATATATTCAGACAGATGTGCCATGGTGTATGCTATTTGCAAACGACATAGTGTTGGTGGATGAAACAAAAGAAGGAGTGAACACTAAGCTTGAGTTGTGGAGAAACAATTTAGAATTTAAGGGATTTAAATTAAGTAGAAAGAAAACAGAATATATGGAATGCAAATTTAGTAAAAATGCAAGAGTGGATGATGTTATAATAAAATTAGAAGACCAAATCTTACAAAGAAAAGACCATTTTCGATATTTGGGATCAGTGATTCAAAAAGATGGAGAAATCCACGAGGATGTCGCACATAGAATTAAGGCAGGTTGGCTAAAATGGAGAAATGCATCGGGGGTGTTATGTGATGGTAAAATCCCATTAAAATTGAAAAGAAAATTTTATAGGACAGCTATAAGACCAGTCTTGCTGTATGGCTCAGAATGTTGGGCAGTCAAGTACCAGCATGAGCAAAAGACGAGTGTAGCGGAGATGAGGATGTTAAGATGGATGTGCGGACATACAAGAAAGGATAAAATTAGAAATGAAGTTATTCGTAATAAGGTAGGAGTAGTGCCAATCGAGGAGAAGATGAGAGAGACTAGACTAAGATGGTTTGGTCATGTGAGAAGGAGACTAAGAGACGTTCCTGTGAGGAGAGTTGATGAAATGGAACAATTAGTCACAAAAAGAGGTAGAGGTAGACCCAAGAAAACTTTGGGAGAGACATTAAAATTTGATATGAAATATATGGATCTAAATGAGGATATGACAAAAGACAGAAATACATGGAAGTCTAGAATTCATGTAGCCGACCCCACATAGTGGGATAAAGGCTGGACATGTTGTTGTTGTTGTATAAATACATAACAAATGGAGGAACTATTCGGACTTCGATTATTGATGTTCATAATATCTGAATTATTAATTACTGAATATAGAGATTGTTATCAATTTCTCCCTCATCTATTATGTTGCAAGCAATATGATTTCTGATACTTTTGTTACTTATTGGTTCTAAAGCTTCTGCATAATCTCTTCTTATCTGCTCTTCCCTGGTTCTCTCTATCATCCCTACAGGTTCCTCTCAGTTTCTTCAATTATCCAATGCTACTGCTCTATTGTCAACTTATGACTGGTAGAAAACCTCTTGGACAGATTCCTCTGTGAGAACTTCAAACCTCACAGCACATTCATGTTATAATACAAGGTGATAAATCTAGTTCTTCCAGTAAAAATGATCAGACAAGTGACCAGATATTCACTGTTAGGGAAAAAAAAAAAAAAACTATGGTTTCTTATATGAAACCATGTCATTTTTTTTTCCCCCTTGTATAATAGGAAGTGAACAATAAAAGTAGTGTACTCAAAAGATATTTTATCGGTACAACCACTCTAACTAAAGATTAAGCATTTATTAGATTCACTCCAAGGGTTAAAAAACTAATCTAACACAAACCTGTGTTCCACGTCTTAGTAACTCTCTTGCAAATGGCAATATACCCAAAATAATATCTGCTCCAGAATTATCAACAAAAATGACAGCCTGACACAAAAACAAAATGACTTTTTAGGCAGGAAAAACAAAATCAATTCAACAAAACAAGTTTGAACTTCAATTACATATAGAGAATGAGAGAGAGCATGCCTTTTTCCAAGATTTTTTGCCCCATCTTAGCATGAAAGCATCCAAATCATCAATTACCCATGGTCGAGGGACAAGATTTTGACAGCTAGCCAAAAAGGACATTCCATCTTTTGAGAATAATTCTGCAAGCTTCAAGAAGAGGAAAAGAGAAGAACAAAACAACAAAATAGAAGGAAGTGACTACTACAGAAGACAGCTTTAGATTAAAAGCATTCCTATGGTTTGCACCATAGGTTCTGCAATATCATGATAACTGTCTTATATCCTAAAAATCAAATAGCATAAATATGAGAAAAAGCCTATACTCTTGTAACCTGTTATCCTAATCTTGAAAGGTAGCCCTTTCTTTTTTTATTAACGGTAAGAATAAATTTGCTATAGGACTACATTAAACAGTTCAACTACAGGAGGTAACATTGAAATCTTAAAGATGAATAATACTTCAAAAAAAAAACACAACTAACCAAATTCTATAAGATAGATACTACTTCTGGAAAACACTACTCTGGATCCTTTTACTGACCTAAATGATTCTTATGAAGATATAATTTATACATATTAGGCAACTGTATATATACTACATCTCTATGTTTTAGTAACCATACATCTTATATGACGTGGAATATATTCTTTCCTCTGTGATAGTACAGGTTCATGTATGTAAGTGCTAGACATCCTATCCAATATACAATTTTACATCTCTTATTTTACATGGTATCAGAGCCATTATAAAATAAAATAAATAATAAAAACAAAGAAGGAAGTGAGAGAGAAGCCATAACCCTATTTTTAGAAGTAGTAATCGGCCTAGGCCATTCCTCTTGTCATCTCCATCGCATTCAGTTCCTGTCACCGACTGCAATGCCTTCAGTTACCATTGTCTACCGGAAGGATGTCGACTCATCCTTCCGACGATCCTTCTCACAGCCTGTCCTTCCAGTGACTCCTCCAACACTACAACACAATCCAGATCTATTTCACGATCAGACTTCTGCATCTATTCTCCAGTTAGTCTTAAGTCCGTCTTTGGCCTCTAGTTGCCATCTCAGCACTCATGTCCAGGGCTGACAAGCCAGATGAGGAGCTGACAGCTCTAGATCTGCCCAGATCCAACGCCAACAGCGCCAGATCTTCCTTAATCTGTGTTCTTTTCATCAGAATCAAGCCCTTCTTGCCCAGATCAGTGTTATCAGTTTCTCAGGTCCTTTTTTTTTTTGTGTGCGCGCGCAACACACTTACATATCCAGATCTGGAAACTTAGTTCTCAAATTTGAACTCTTTTACACATTTGTCTTTTTCTTGTATTGCATCATCGCTATTCTTGTTGTGTAGTATTGTTGTGATGGTCTAAGGTTCCAAAAACACTAGAAAACGTCTCATGTCTACAATGGAAACCTAGAGCAATGCATCACTAAGAGAGATCTTGAAGATGAATTTCATGTGTTTGGAGTTAAACGCAATATTCGGATTGCAAGAAGGCCACCAGGTTATGCTTTCATTGATGTTGATGTCCATAGGGGATGCACACAATTCATTTGGTAAACTAGATAGTAAGAATGGCTGGAGTGTTAAGATATTTCACAACCCTAAAGTTAGTGGTGGCCACTGTGGTGGTGGACATGGTCATCCTCAAGCATGGCTGGAGTGTTAAGATATTTCACAACCCTAAAGTTAGTGGTGGCCACTGTGGTGGTGGACATGGTCATCCTCAAGCAACTAATATAACCTCTAGATGATCTCCTTTAGTAGCTATCTCAAAGGAAGAGTATGCTTAGGTCCTTCAATTCCGAGCAACACAGCATGACCCTTCATCTATATCATCTTTTGCTCACACTGATAACCTCAATACTTTTACACAATCCTCTTCTATCGGTCAATGAATTTTTGACTTTGGTGCTGCTAACCTCGTCTAGTAACAGTTCCCTATTCTCTCATATCCAAAGTTTGGGGTCTTTACCTACTATTACACTGCCTAATGGTTCTCAAGCATCACACAAGTGTATAGAGACCATCTAGTATACATTTACTATAGTGTCCCTTTAATTACTTTCTTCTAAACTCACCCATGATCTTAATTGTTTTGCAACCTTTTTGTTTAATTCTGTCTTTATTGAGGATCGGATTGGAGGACCAGACAAATGATTAGCAAGGGGCATGAGTCTCAGGATTATACTATCCATTTCTCTTCATCTTCTCCAACTGTGGTTTGCACTACTACTAGTTCACCCCTATAGGTACATTGTCAATTAGGGCACCTAGCTTTGTCAAGTCTAAAGAAGAAGGTTCCCAGTTTGTCCAATCTTCTTACCTTAAAGTGTGAGTCATGTCAACTTGAGAAACATAATTGTAGTTCATTCCCAAGTAGAGTAAATAAGCTTGTCAGCTCTCCCTTTCAAGTGTTCATTCAGATGTTTGGGGTCCTAGTCGTGTTCCTTCAACAAGCATTTCATTATTTTGTCACCTTTATTAATAATTTTTCATGAACTACCTAGGTATATCTAATGAAAGTTTGTTCAAAACCCCATTGCCAACTAATTTCTCTCACCGTTGTATCATATCCTCCAAGGAGAGTTCTCCCGAAGAAGACATCATTCCCGAGAGAAGAAGTTCTCCTGAAAGGGTTCTCCTAGGAGAGGAAGTTCTCCCGAAGGACCTAATAAACAGTTCTCCCAAGCCCGTTCTCCCAGAGAATCATCTCACAGTTCACCCAATCGAGCCAATCTCCAGAGGAAGATCAAGGGAGACCCATCTCTTGCACAACTCCGCCCCATGTTGTCTCGTACAACGTGGCCCGCTTGCTTCAGGATGTCCTCCTTCCGAGGGATCATTCCTTTGGGAGGTTTCTCACAAAGGCCCTCTTTCGAACTTAATACCTGGACAACACCGTATGCGGTCGGGACAACGTAACATCTTCCATCCAAAAGAGCACTGTGTCTCGCACATGTGTGTCATGTGTCCTAATCACGATCAGGGGCTATAAATAACCCTCGGCCCCTCATATTCAGAGATCTTTTTCCTCTTTGAGACCTTCCACATTCCAGACACCCTGGCAACACTAAGTCCTCTCGGAGAAATCCCTTCTCCCAGACCTTTCATTGCATCCCACTGCATACTGTTGCATACTTTTTCCACATTCTAGACTTCACCATAACACTATTTGACTTAAGCGTCAGAGCGCCTGTGTGGGAGAAATCCCTGTGCGCCTTCTAATCATTTTTTCCTTCGCAAACCCTTCTCTGGGAACACATCAATTCTCCTAGACAACAAAGACTCTTTCGAACAACCCTTACAGCATTCTTCCGACCCTATACTAGCTCTCCCGGACAACAAATCGAGCCTTCTCCGAGGTCCACCCTAGCTCTACTAGATAGCGGACCAAAAAGTCCCTCCAGACAACTTTTAGCTTCTCCCAGTGCTAGTGTCCCTTCCGCACAGCCTTGTTCTCCTACTAGATTCTGTTAGCTTCTTACTGAGTTTCCCCAAAACAAACAAATTTTAATTATTGTATTCAAGCAACAACAATTTGGCGTTGTCTGTAGAAACATACAAAAAGCTTCAAAATGGCAAGAACAAGGTATTCTCATGCTGGGTCGTCATTATAGCAAGGGGAGGAAGCTCTCAGGGCCGAGACAAGTCCTCCCAAACATCTCATGACTTCTCCAGGAAAACATCCTCGCACAAGTTCTCTAGGGACGACTCTCATTTAGTCGCACAACTAGTCCTCCCAGACACACACTTGGGGAGCTAGGAACTAGCTCTCATGTTCTCTCGAACAACTCCCCCGAACAAGTTCCCCCAACGACCATTTGAAGAAGATGTCCTCATAGGCCACAGAGGCATCCTTCCGAGCCATTTTCTACTTAAGTCCCAACAGAAATCACGGGACCTTCAAGGGGAACAATGTTGCAAACTCTCTGTCTCGGAATACCAAGAACTCAAGAGGAGTTATGATGAGCTAAAGAAGCGCCACAAAGAGAGCCTTAAAGTGCTCGAGGACATTTTAGGTTTTCTGCGAGACTTTCTTCAGACCACCAAGCTACCACAATCAATAAGATACTTGGCCTCAAGGAGGGATGTGCCTCATTTGATTCCAAGTCAATCAAGCATGCTACCTCAAGTCCCTCAAGGGTTACCTCCTCATGTGACCACCCTTGAAGAAAGATACACAAGGAGGTGAAGACAAACAAGGAAGGCTATCGCCCTAGATAAAGCGCCTGATGGGGTTATCCCACAAAGCCCTATGCAATCTTAAGGAAGAATTAGACAGAGTCCTTGATTCGCAAGGATAAGCTCAACCAGTTCATCCTTAGCCAGTGTTCTAAAACACGCTAGACGCTAGTCGGGCGCCAAACTGGGGCCTAGCACCCAGGACGCCTAGGTGGGGCCTAGGCAGACTGCTATTTTTTTTTTTTAATTTTTAATGTAATTTTATGTTATTTTTAGATAAATCAAAGTTAAAAAGATAAATAAAACTTATATATATAAATCAGAAATTTATATATATAAATAGATAAACATATAAACAGATTTATAAATATATTGTTTATATATATAAACAGATAAATATATAAACTTTATATAGAAACTTATATATATATATATATATAAACTGGGATGGCTAGGGCGGAGAATCACTTCCCAGTTCGGGTCCAAACTGAGCAAATCGAACTTGGGGTCGTAGACCCAAATGCCGCCAATCCGATTGTAGCGCTCAAAGACCACCACCTGGTGGCCCTTTCGCTTGAGCTCACGAGCTATCAGCAGGTGAGGATGGCTAGGGCAGAGAAAGAGTAGCAGAGATTGAGCTTGAGTCAGTGAGGACGAGCCAGCACGGATGGAGCTTGACGACGGTAATGGCGTAGAAGTGGTGAGGAGGTCACGATGGAGCTGGAGGTAGCGATGAGGTACCGGCGGCATTGAGGCAACGGCAACCTTAGGCTAGAGAAGAGGGAGACGATTGAGAGGTAAGTAAAAAATTAGGCGGCCCAGGCAATGCCTCTAGCCGATTAATTAGGTCAACACCTAGGGGGCCAACTAGGCAAGCTTGAGCCCTGTCCTTAGCCATTCAAGACAAGCTTGAGCCCAAACCAAGAAGAGGGTAAACTGGCAAAGATAGGCCTCCACGCCCAACTGCAATCATTGGAGAAGTTCAAGAGCATCTGATGAAGTATTTTCAATGTAAAGCTCATGTAAACCGCAAACGTAGGCAAGATACGCCAAACCATGCCAATAAAAACACTTATGGAATATTCTTTCATGGAGGTGGCATCTCTCTATACTTATCTTCTTCTCGCAAAGCACTCATGGATTATCTTCTTGTGGAACGTTTCTGGATGGTCTTTTCGCAAACTTAAAAGAGACTATATATGGCCGCCTTCTTAAGCAACCATGGATATCTCCTAGACCAACTATGCATGGTTAACTCCTCATCCCTCCATAGCTATCTTCTCAAGCCTCCATTTATGGCTATCTTCGCACCCGCTAGCAGACTGTCCTCTCGAGAAGGCATTTGCGGGGTACCTTTTCGTGAAGCATCAACACATAGTTACTCTCTCCGGCATCCATGGTTATCTTCCCAAGCATCCAAGGTTATCTTCTCCAATATCTATATCCAGTTATCTTTTTCGGCGTCTATATATAGCTACCTCCATATGGTCATGTCATTGCGGATGTAGGCACAACTCGAACCGCATAAACAAAATTCTTTGATTGCGAAAGTAGGCAAGATATGTGGAACCATGAAAACAAAAACTCTTTACATCCTTATTGCAAATGTAGGCGAAACGTGTCGAACTGCATAAACAAAATCCAGGTATTCTCATTCAGGTATTATTATACGTAGGCCCTACCCGAACCGCATAAACAAAACACTTGTATTTCGATTACAAATGTAGGTCAATCCGAACTACATCAACAAAAACACTTATATCATCAATCCCTAGGGCTCTCCACCGAGCACATTCTGCCTACACACAGGCTCATATGCGAGCTCTCCTCAGTGCACACCCCATATCATATTCACCATCTTCATCATCATCGTCAGTGGCTCCCCAGCAAGAATGCTCTGCCTAACCACAAGCCCATGTATGAACTCTCCTTAGTGACCGCCCCATACCAAGCTCTTAATCGCAGACGTAAGCCCTGCCCTAACCACGCAAACAAAAACTCTAGCGAATGTAGGAGAGCCTTCACGAACTACACAAAAAAGAACATATACTACCGCAGGGATATGTAAAGCTTCTACAAACCACATAAACAAAAATATCACTCCTCCGTGGACGTAGGCCTAGGAAACCAAACCACGTAAGAACCTAAAACTTGCAAATGTAGATCCCTCCGAATCGCATCAACAAAAGCATTTACACTCCAACAAATGTAAGGCTTGGGGACCTCGAACTGCGACACCAAAAACACTCATGAGATAATTCTGAGGATTGAGAGTCGTGGACGTCGGCAAAACACGTCGAACCACATCACCAAAGAGGGAATGAAGGACCAAGGACCAAAATTTCCTGTGGTCATAATATCAAATACAGCCTCCCCAATTGAACCAATAGTCCAGCACTCAACCTGCATAAACCAATGAACAGCCAACACCTAAAAATAAAAAGAAAAAAATAGAGAAGAAGGTAGTTCCAAAAATCTTTGGCTATCAGCTAGTGGGAAAGCAAATGATCAAGACACTCACAAACCAACATAATAGAAACCTATTTTTCTCATATTATCCCCCATAGGAGTAAGTCCATCAGGAGACAACTAATTAAAACACATCATTCCAGGGGGTACGCTAAATCTCCAAATAGGTTTCTAGAAAAAGAACTTTCGTCATGAACAATGCCATAGAATGAGTTCGTGGAGAAAGAATTGCTAGCTTTAGGCTTCCAAAGCAAACTACATTCATGATGGCCAAATAGACACTATAAATTCTAATAAGGGTTGTCAGAGACTTAGGAATCCACTTCCTACTTCTGAAAGTTCCTCCTAAAAAGTGGGGACTAAACACCATCAAAAGGAGTGATAGAGAAACAAGTATTTAAAGCAATATTGCCATAACTTGCTAATCAAAAGAGATCTTGGAATACTCTAAACAAGCAAAAAAAGAAAGGAAAAAAAAAAAACAAAGAGAGAGAGAATGAGATCCTGGAATAAATACCGCACCCATAACCAAACCTGGTCCTAAAGCCATTAACCACCTTAATCTTTTAAAGGAAGACAAATAACCTTCCAACCATGGTTGTCAAAATCCCAATCAACTCGTATGATTTTATGTATTAGGAACCTCTAAAAGACTTAACGCCCATATAAAATCAAAATTGTAGTAGAATTAGAGTGAATCCCGATTCAACATGGTAAAATCAGTAGAATCCTGAGTTGGACAACGATTTTATCGATTTCAACTTGTATGCACAAAAAGGTTAGAGACGGAAAAAATATCGTCTTAGAGACGGAATTTTTCGTCTCTAACTAGCATAGTATTAATTCTTATTCAAGGGATGCCCTATGCCTCTGCAAACCCTTATCTCTCTCAAACACCTTTGTCACAGCCTTTCGTTGTTCCCCCTTGTCGCATGGTTGTTCGGTGCTCGATGTCGCCATCGATTCACAACTTTGATTGCTCAGTGCCATTGTGAATTCACAAACACAAACTGCTGGCTAAGTCACCGTATTCACAAATGCAAATTAACGTTTTCATGCTCCCCTACTCAATGTCATCGTTTCTCTGCAACACGTATCGATTCACAGCTCTGATTGCTCAGTGTCATCGTCGATTTAGCTTAAAGGGGTATACAGCTTCGTCTATTTCTTCTTTTGCAATTTCTTCGTTTGTTTCTTCTTTTGCAATTTCTTGGTCTAATTTGATGATTCCTGTTTGCCACAGCTTCAGCTGTTTCTTCTTCATCTGCCTTCATTAATTTAATTATTGTTGGTTTCCTTAATTTGAAAGTAAAATTTGAATGTGAATTATTGTTGGTTATCTTAAAGAATTGAATGTTTATTGGAGCTTTTATTATAATTATTGCTTTGAAGTGTAGAAGTTTACCAATGTGTGTTATTTTTATTTATATTAGGTTATGACTCATATGATTTACATTATATGAACTAATATTTGAAATTTTCATTATGGATGGATGAATGATGATAAATGGACTTAATATTTAGAAATTTCAAATTATATAGTATTTTTGAAATTGATAGATGAAGTTATTTTAAAATAGGTAACATGTATTTCATTCATAATAAGGAATAAGGTTGAAATAATCGTGTTATTAAGCAATATTAATTTATTTTTTATAAAATTATGTCATTATAAACTTATATTTACATAGATTAAAGAGTATTTTTAATTGTCTCTAAAATTTTACGATTTTACAATTCCAGTTTACGATTTGATTTTATGGACCCTCCTCCGATCCCACTTAAAATCTCAATTTTAACAACCTTACTTCTGACTATAAGATGATACTTAAATTCACTCGTTAAACCACACTAAAGAAATCCCACTAATTTCCTATACTCATCATAGGAGTAGCCTTGGTAGGCATTGATAATGTTTCTGTTTTGTGACTGGAAGCTCACGGGCTTGAGTTGCTGAAACAGCCTCTTTTTAGAGCAAGGGTAAGGTTGTATTCAAAAATGACCTTCCCCTAACCCTGCACAAAAGGGAAGCCCCATGCATTAGGGATGCCCTCTAATTTCCTCTAGTCTGTTAGGTAGAAATGCTGAAAATAGACATATAAGAAGAAATGGCTAACAAAGTGTTTTTAACAAGAGTGAGCCTACCACCTTTACAGAAATATTGCCCCTTCAAAGGGGAGTAATCTTCTCGGACATTTTAATGACACCACTCCACACAAAATATGACTTGAATTTAGAAACTAGAGGTAAAACTGAGTTGAAGGAAAAGATCTGAATTTACACCCTAAAGATACAACATACAGATTCAAATGATCCGTATAACTAACTGGATGATTCCCAATTTTCACTGCATTAAGGCATAACCCAGGCACCGCCTCAAAGCACAATAAAGTAAACCTCAGAAATCTTAAATCCCTAGCCTTAGTTTTGTAACAGTAACATCAAGAATAAAGACGGGAAACGAGAATGGTCCTTGGGACAGTAGAATCAGTGGAAAACACCGGTTAAACCCACAGAAGGATGAGCTGATATTCTTCAACACCAAAAATAACAGATGCTTATCAAGATCAAATATGCCATTTAAATTGATAATTCTAAGTTAGTATACAACACTTATATTGGGTTTAATAACCTATTAGATAAAGTGAAAGATGACATAAAAAGAAGGAAAAAAGAAAAGGAAGAATGACATATATTCCAAATTCATAAATCTTTCCAGCTAAGATCATAAGAGTACCTGTGCAGAGCCAAGATCAAAAATGTTCCCTGCAAATATTCCTCTAATCAAATTCTCTACACGCTTAGCTCCATCCTCAATAGCATCATTAAGACGAATGACACCCTCAAATAAGGACACTGCCTTCGCATTTTCTTCATCCTAGCATTCAATCACAAGAAGGAGCATTTCTTAGAATAGAAATAGAGAGGATTCACCCCATAAAGAAACAACAGCAGGATGCTAGCTAACATCTCAACTAGCTATTGTTCCCTACTGCATCTTCCAGCGTCTTGTGATACAGCCTTTTCAACTATAAAGGACTTGAGGATTTTTCTCACACGGCAACTATACTTTTGCCTAGACCATGAACAAAATGTATTGTTTCATGTCTCCCTAATAACTATAGCTAGCAGGATTACTTACAAGGATATAATGAATAAACTTTATTCTTACTTTAACTTTCTTGAATATATCTCTGAAACCCACTTCTCTGAGGACTTGCTCTCGGAGCCTGCATAAAAGCTACAATAGAAGCAAGGGTATTATTTTAGCTTCTTCTAAGCAAATATTTCCTTGAAGCTCAATTCTAAAAGAACACCATTCAGCTCAAGTTTTCAAATGAAATATGGCTTACTACGCAATCAGGAGGACCACCATGACTTTCCGGGTCTTTTTTCAAATCTTCCAGTATTTCAGTGTACCTTCAGCAAATGACACAATAATAATGTACTGAGATAGTTAAATATGAAAAGTGTTCACGTACTAGGAAAAATTATCCATATCTAATTCTATATTCTGAAAATAATAGCTAAGCATCTTGAATACAACAGAAAAATACTAGTTAGAACATAAATTTTCAGGCATGAATATGAAGCACTTTTAATGCAGCAGCTCTGACAATTATGTCCATCCATTGAGATTGCATTTGATTGTCAATGGACAGATCCATCACACCAAGTTTACCAAGCGAAGTGCTCAATACAGAGATTGATACAAGTGCAATGATATGTCTAAGTAACAAGCATTTATTTGCATTAAGGCATCAAACCTTTTCTGGAATAAGAGAGAATCTGAATGATGCTCTTTCTTGACTAAATCTATGAACATGCATCCATAATTGTGGAACTTAATGCGTTAGCTATGGTAATTTAGGCACTGCTATGCTAAAACCAACAGGATTAAAAGCCACTAGTCCCAACAGCAAGCCAAAAATGTGACAACTACATAATGTCAAGAGAATGACTTAACCAGTGCTAGAGTTTCTTTTAAGTAAATTCTGCAGTTAGATATGATAACAAATTGGTGTTCCTAGTAAATCCAAGTTAACTTCAACAAGTTTCCAAGAACATGAATAAGTCTAAGTTAGCATAGAAAACATGATTTGGAAATCAGAATAGAAATCATCATTATTCAAAGAGAAGTGAGAAGAAAAATATAAAGGTGCCTGATCAAGAATCCCTCAATAGCATCAATAGACATTGCGGATGAATGGTTATAAGAAAATGTGGAGATTAAACAATTGCATGTATTTCAGTAAAAGTGAAAGGGATTACCTTTGAGCAAACTTTTCAGCTTTTATATGCGAGTCAGGAACTGTCTCATCACTCTCCGCTCGTTTTCTGGTTGAAAAAAGAACAGAAAATGTGAAACCAGTTTGACTAATTTATTACATTTTAGAAGATGGTTGCCACACCCCATCTTCACCTTCAATAGATGTGGATGTATGATTTGAGGAAAAACATTATAACTCTCCCTCTCCCATAGGCTACCGATTTTAAAGTTTAACATCACATCAATCAATTTTCTCTCACTCTCATCTCTTGTATACCATTTGGAACATGTTATATCATACATACACTTCTGTACTAGTACACATTCAAATGCATAATAGAAAATTTAGCGCAGAAAAACAATGTATGAGATAGATCATACTCAAGAATGAGAAGATAAACAAAAAATGAAATGTTAAATGAAAAATGAATGTAGATGTGTGGATCAATGTTGTGAGAAACCAACTATAGCTACAGTGTCAAGGAGTTTTCAAAATGTTTTTCAAGCAGGTAGCCATTTATTTTACCTATGTTGTTTACTCTGTTGTTCAGAGTTTTAACAATAATCTTTATATGCATCTGCATTCCCTTTATTTCATTATTTCTTTCTATCAAGGGGTCAATTATGCCACTGAGCTTACTCTTACTCTCAACCAATATATCACACACAATGGAAAATACAACATAATGGCACAAGACAGGACATGGAACCAAAAGCTGTTCACCACATAGATCCACCTGTTGCTTTATCATGCCTCCCTCATGCCTATGAGGATGTAGAATGGGCACAAGGTGTGTACCCATGTCACACTTGTTGCTAGCCACCAAGGCTGCAATAGACAACCCCCACCAAAAGAACTTGGTTGCCAAGTAGCTTCTCAAATTTCCACAAGGTGGCATCCCTTTCCCAGCTTATCTCTCATATGGGATGGAATATCTTTCCACTGCACCAAGTAGTCACTTTTCCTGTTCTTTTTATTATTGACCAGAGTTTAGCAGCCTAAATGGCTTCCATTTTCCTCTAAAACTGAGTTCAAACAGTTGGATGGGCTCCCTTAGCCTACTTCCTTTTAAGGACCATGTGTTCATGAAAAGATTATGAGAAACTAACACGGAATGTGTGATCAACAATCAAAACAATTTAAATCAATAGGGCATGTAGCTTCCCTTTCCCTGTCTAACCCTTGTGGTTCATTCCTTATCAAGCAAAATGAAAATCAATAGGGCCACATTGGCTACTCTCTTCATAATCTCAAATGGACCATCATATCTTGGTATGAGTACTTAGTGCACCCTCCTGTTGGTGACCTTTTTTTCAAATCTAATGGGCAAACTTTAGCAACACCTTGTACCCAATACAATATTCCACTTGCTTATGCCCTTGGTCCAGATACTTTGCATGCATTAAGTTGCCTTGAGTTTTCTTGGGCCTCTTTGAACAATTCTTGTTTTCTTCATGCATATCTATATGCTGTAGACCACTCACACCTGGCACTGTCCTGCCATTTTGCGTCGTGTCGTGTGTGTGTGTGTTTTTTTTTTTTTTTTTTTTTTTTTTTGGGGGGGGGGGGGGGGGGGGGGTGTGCAAGGGGAGGAGACTATCACATTGTCAACTCAAAAAGACTTTTTGCCTGTTGCAGAGGAATGATGTAGGTTGTAGCAAACCCAAGCCAAGTCCAACAGTCCTATTTAGTTTTGCTAGCTGGCTTACATATAATGCCTCCAATATTTCCCCAACAGTGCATTAGTGCTGGTTGATTGGCTATGGAAAACTTTAATTCTAAAATATGTTGAACAAGGAAGTCCAAACTTGTCCGAGTGAACTGGAAATCTATGTCCCTATTTATTTCCTCAAACAACCTAAAATACTTCACCCCATTGTTATAAAAATAGCTCACAATCATGTCTGCTTGGCATCTTTTTGATGCAAAATGTTTACTGCATACTTTGAGACTCAGTCAACCCCCCACCATAATTGACCCCATACCATTCACCTTTGCCATGCCTACTATATAGTCCAGTGAAACCAAGGACCAAGGTCTCTAGAATCGGCAGTGACTATAGTAGTCATCTGCCTCTTTTTTGACCTGCTAGTAGACTAGGCAAGTCCTAAGTAACATAAATTTCAATGTCATCTAACATATTTGACTAATGGTAACTTCTAGTTAATCAGAACCAACTTTCTTTCTCAACCCAAATGTCTTGCTCATTCAAGATCGTGTACTTCCCATAGAAGTTGTTTCTTCATTGTCCCCCCATTCGGGACGTACAATCGATTTCCTTTGGCATAGACTACATTGTCAAACTAGTATTAATGCATCATGCCATCTGATACTCATTGAATGATGTTCTTATAGGCCACATCATAGATAGCCAATTGTTAAGCCCTTTCAACTAGATTAGTGCCTATTTACATGATAATTCTCTCTTCGACTAGCTTCCTAATAAAGGCATCTGCCACATACTATGCCTTCCTGGCTTTTGCTCCCATACCACGGTCATATTTCACCAATAATGTTTGCCACTGGACATGCTTGGCAGACCTCTTTTGGGTCATTAAGTAAGTATTGGCCACATTATGACTTCTCACTATGAACCTTGTTCCTAGGAAATACTATATATGATCACGAGCATTTAATTCTTATCAGCCAAGTAATGGTGCTCAGTCTCATTGAAATTCCTGCTCTTGAATGCCATCAAGTCCTCATCCTGCATAAATATTCCACCAATTGCTTTATTAGAGGCATCTGTATAAACTTCAGCAAGGAACTCAAGACCAGGAAACTGCAAGACCGGTTTTAATGCTGTACTCCTAGCACACACTACCCCACAGATGGAAACATCTTTCTTCAGAACATTTGTCATTAGTCCCACTGTCTTTGACTTATGCTTGGACAAAGCTTGTACCCTATTATGCTAGGCCATGCAAAGATTTAAACTTCTAAGACTTTGATAGGGGTGAGTATTACTTGCACCCTTCTTTCACTAATGCAAACTTGTCCTCAGCTTACTCTAGGGGAGGAACATCACCTTCCTCTCAATGAAAATTCACAATCATCCTTAACAAATAGTCAATGTTCCCTCACCCAAATGAAAACCCTCCATAAGTGTTGCAAGTGATACTCCAAGAATATTCTATTGCACTTGGTACCATCCAAGTAGACCACCACATAATGATCTATGAAAAAGACAACATTCATCAAGTCTCATGATGTTGTTGAGTATTTGTCAAGCCAAATGGCAGGATTAGGAAATTGTATGATCCATATCTAGTCATGTAGGTGGTCTTCTCCTCATCATCTTAGCAATCCATACTTATCAGTACTCCAATCTCAAATCTAACTTGATGAAATAAAACTATTGTGTCAACGATCAGATAAGTCTGCTATCAATAAAATCAGGTACTTATTCTTAATAGTAACCTTGTTCCAATGGGTAGCATATAACAATTATGCCAATTGTTTCCACAACTTTGCAAAGTCCATAGGTAACATCCTTTCTAGTGCACAAACATGAGGCCTCAATCCAAGAATCAATTCAATCTTATGGTTTATTAGACATCAAGGGGGTAAACTCTTTGGGAGATTGAGAGGAAATTGCTTATATAAAGTCATTCAATATTGTCATGAACCTAACTGTTATATCTTAGCATTAGTAGTAGCAGTTGTACTTTGAGTTTGTAAGTGGCAACCTTGTTGGCGCCAACTTAACTGCTGCTTAGATTAGTATATAAAGCTAAATCCAGCCTAATGAAAATCCACCGAAGAATTATCCAGTGAATTCTGATCTCTCTCTCTCAAATTCTCTCTCTCGATTCTCCTCTCTCTCGCATCCTTCTGCCTTCTTCTCTCTCTCAATTCTTCTCTCATTTCTCCCTCATTTTCTGCCCTAATTCTCGCCAAATGAAGAGAATTAGCTCTGTCAGATCTCAGGACCTAACAATTTGGTATCAGAGCCGTTCCTAGGCCTTCGATTCCATCTGCTATTACAATTCCGCCACGGCTGATGGTACAAGAATGAAGCAGAAAGAAGACCAAGAATAAATGATCAAGTTATACGATGCCGCAAAACAAGAGAACGGGATCTGAACTAATAAATATAAAGATAGATGGAAAGGACAAAATAAAGAAGCAGTAGCTAGTCATGTTGGAAGAACACACACAGAGAGAGTGGAAGAAGAAGAGGAGGAGGAGGAGGACGATTACGTACCGAAAAGAGGGGATGGAATTGAGGAAGAGGTCAATCCAAGCAAGCTCAGTTTGGGTTGGTTTTCTGGGATTATCAGAAGGAAATCTGTAGGGGATGGTGCATGCCCTATAATTTGAGTCGATCAGCAACGGAAATTCGACCAGCTCCCCGGTGCTCTCCATTCTCTCTCTCTCTCTCTCTCTCTCTCTCTCTCTCTGCGTCTGCGCCTTCCTTCCCTTGTTCCTTTTCCGAGAGATGGAAAGCACTAGAAAGTCCTCTGGGAAATTTGCAAAAATAGGACTGTCGGCAAAAAAACTTTCCAGAAATAGGATTCATAATTTTTTTTTTTGCAAAATTAAAACTTTTGAGAATTGAATGAACTAAAATGTTCCCGATTTAAATCAGCCTCCGATTCCCTTCGTCTTTTTTCTCTCGCATGCACATCCCCAATTGCCCGTCGACCAAAACATCTCTCTTGCTTGTCCTCTTCATCATCTCTCTCGCTCGTCCTCTGTTCTAAGCATCTAGGGTTGCTGCTTCTTCGTCGGTCTTCGCCTTCAAAACCATTGCAGGTAATTTTAGAGTGTTTTACCCTCTTTGATGCGTTTTTTGCAATAACTGCGTAATGGGTATGCATATGAACCTCACTCTGGTTCTGCATTCTGAAGCTTGATTTAGTGAAGGTTCAAACCAGAAGCACCCCCAAAAATGTTTTATATCCGGTCGGTTTATATATCGGTACCCAAAAATGTTATGTATCGGCATCATGTATCGGTATAATTGTATCGATTTTAATTTAATTTAAACCGATACATAGTAACTGATATACTTCATATTTCAACTACTATATCGGTATAACTGTATTGGATGTAATTTTACATCTACCGATATATAATATATACCGATATATAATATATACGAAGGATATGTCGGTATATCCGATTCAAATTTTATGTATACCGATACATATTAACCGATTTACAACCAATAACAAATAATATATCGATATCGATTAACTATATCAGTTTAATTTTACGTAAACCGCAATATAATAACTGACATATCCTTGTGCGACCGATATTGTGAAACCGATATAACCGATGATAACTTTTTTTCCACTTACATCCAACCGATGTTATTTTTTTTTCTAATTTACAGGAATGGCGGCTCATAAACCAATATTTGTACCTGTGATGTATGGAGGTCAATGGGATGTTGATAGAGGGGAATATAAGTACGTGACCGATAAATGTTGTGTAATACGTGTGCATCTAGGCTTCACATTCGACCAATTGGTAAGTTCCGTATATAGAAGGTTCAATTTTAGTCCTGCTGAGAAGTCGGTTGTGATGAAGTACAAGTTTAGGACTCTAGATATATCGGCACCACCAATGCAGATTCAAAGTGATATGGATGTTGAGTGCTTTATAGTTGAATGCTCTCGGATAGAATCCAGAAGCTCATTGTGTGTTGATTTTGTGGATAAATTAAAACCGAGTACACAGCCGAATGAAGAGGTTGCAGAGAATCAAGGATGCAGTAATTTGCCGGTGATACGGTTGGGCAGCGATAGTCCAATATGGTCGAACAACGAGGCCACAAGGAACATGAATATGGATGGTTTTCACCACGATGTTAATTGTGATGATCCTGTGGATAGGAATGGGCTTGAAGAAGTCAATTGTTATGATGGTGGACATGGTGCTGAAAATGTTTTTAATTATGATGATGCAAGAGCAGGGTCTGGAGAAGTAGAAGTTTTCAATGGGATTGATGTTGAAAAATTGGTCCATATCGATGTACAAGTTGGTGATGGCGCTGAGCAGCCTACTTTTCTCCCATCTTCGAGATTATCAAGGGTTAGTTCGGGAACATCGTCCCAGGTGTCAGAAGTTGAGTTAAACCAAATTTTTGCTTCAAAATCTGAATTGCATCAAAGGATGAGTTTGTTGGCATTGAGAAATAATTATGAATACAAGGTGGTAAAGTCAACTATGAAGGTATTGTACATGAAGTGTAAGCACGATCAGTGTCAATGGCGGTTGAGGGCAACAACGCTTGGCACTTCTTTTGGTTGGGTAGTCAGGAAATATGTAAATACTCATTCATGTTCATCTTCAATAATGCGGCGTGGTCATTGCCAAGCGAAGAGCAAAGTAATTGGTTCTCATGTAAAACCCTATTACATGGATGTGAAGCGTATTCATAAGCCTAAGAACATTATCAACAATGTTCACAAGGAATTTGGGGTGAACATAAGTTATTCAAAGGGATGGCGATCACGGGAAAAGGCTTTGGACATGATCCGGGGGGTGCGAAGGAATCATTCCAGTTGCTGCCATCTTATCTGTACATATTGAAGTTGAAAAACCCTGGGACGATTGCTGAAATCGAGAGTGACAGTGAGAACAGATTCAAGTACCTATTTATGGCAATTGGTGCATGTCTTGCCAGATTTCGTAGCCAAATGCAGCCCGTAATTGCAGTTGATGCTTGCTTTCTGAAGGGTAAATATCTTGGTAGTTTGTTTGTTGCCACATGCAAAGACGGTAACAACAATGTATATCCTATAGCATGGGGAGTAGGAGATTCCGAGAAGGATGCCTCATGGGAATGGTTCTTCACTAAATTGCGATCAGCAATTGGCCATGAGATACTTGATTTGGTATTTGTGTCTGACAGTTATAAAAGCATCAGTAAGGCGGTACTGACGGTTTTCCCTAATGCACTACACATACATTGTATATATCACATTGGCCAGAACGTTAAAGCTAAATTCAAGCATGAAAATGTGCATGCTTTGTTCTACAAGGCAGCGAAGGCTTATCGAGAATCAGAATTCCATGAATTGTTTAACGAGCTCGAGCAATATGATCCAGCCGTCGGCACCTATCTAAGAGAGGCCGGCTTCAATCGTTGGGCACGTGCCTATTTGGATGGGAAGCTATTGTTGCCAAAATACAACAATCTATTTTGAATTGAGGAGAGACACAAGAGTCTTGGGAGTCGTGCTCTCACTGATGAGAATCTTGACGAGTAACTGGATCTGGTAGAGGTCTAGATCTGGTGATCTTACAGAGTTGAGGGTCTGATAGATCTGATGGTCTGATGGATCTGGTAAATCTGGTGGGCTGATGATCAGATGGCCCAAGATGAATGAGTGACCTGAGGATGACGAGTGGCCTCGGATGAACGAGTGACCTGAGGATGATGAGTGGCCTCGGATGAACGAGTGACCTGAGGATGACGGGTGGTCTCAGCTGAACGAGTGACCTGAGGGCGACGTGTGGTAGTGACCGAGTGACCTGAGGGCGACGAGTGCCCTTGATGACCGAGTGGCCTACAAAACGAGAGCACCGTTAGGACGCGGGTGGGGGTCCCCGCGCAAACCCTCCGATGCTTAAGTCAGAATCTCGAGAGAAAGTGAGGAAATTGTACTTTTATATGCTCAAAAAAGTGTACCTCGGAATGAAGATGGGGTCTCATATTTATAGTGGAGGAGAGAGAGAGGCCTCGCGATTTTCTCGACGGAAATCTCGCGGCCCATTACGAAAATTTCGCAATGCTGATCGTCTGGCGAGAGGGGGGGATTCGGCTGGATTGACAATCCCGAAGGGTCACTCGGTCATGCCGAGTGACCTCCACTCGGTTAGGCTGAGTTTGGGGGAGGGACCACTCGGTATGACCGAGTGACCCTCTCTACTCAGTCATGCCGAGTGGGCCCCCACTCGGTTGGGCCGAGTGGGGGGGAAAACCACTCGGCAACCGAGTGGTCTTCGCCACTCAGTTGTGCCGAGTGGTCTTCGCCACTCGGACCGACCGAGTGGTCTTTACCACTCGGCCCAGCCGAGTGGTCTTGGCCACTCGATTGCGCCGAGTGGGCTCCCACCCGGCCCGGCCGAGCGGGTCTTCCTTGGCCCTTAACTTTGATTTATCTCCTATTGGGGCCCACACTTGATCATAAATCCATTTCGCCCTCCCGAGTACATCAATTGCTCCCTGCTTTTTTAGCCGAGGAGTCAGGTAAAAGAGCATATGATCCCGGGAAATATTGGCGTCGCTCTTGCCGCATTTTGCTTATCTCTCGGGAGATCATTTTTGCGCATTTGCTCTTCATTTTCTGTATTTGTTCCACAGCTTTCGACTTTTTTGCCTTTTGAGCTCCTATAAATAGGGCTTCCACTCTTCATTTAATTCTCACAAGGATCAGCCGTGGTGCTCTAAGACTCAAATTATCTCAGGTCTCGACGCATTTTCTGGGCCACGTCTTCATTTTCAGCATTTGGGGGAGCTCCCACTAGGCCACTCGGTCATGACCGAGTGGCCATGATGTGCGACTAGGGCCACTCGATCATGACCGAGTGGCCATGATTTTGGCATGACCGAGTGGCCATGATTTTGGCCGAGGCCACTCGGTCATGACCGAGTAGTCCTGGTGCCCTAGTGCCCTTAAACAGCTTGAAATGCTTATCTCAGCCTTCGGTTGCTCCTTCTTTGCCTTGTACTGATTTTCTTTGCGTTTATGTGTAGGTACTTTACTCGTATTGATCGTCCGCTTTTCCTAAAGTAACAAGGTAACGGCTTTGAACCTTTTAACATGTCGAGGAGAAGACCGGCATCACCCCCCGGCCCCCGCTCACATTCCTACCACTTCGAGCTCCCGGCTTCGATATGGGGCCTTTGAGCAAGTTTATGATGCCATGCCTTCTGGATTTATGGTGAGGTACCCTCGCCTCGATGAGCCGAACCCCTCTCGGGTAGACGAGGCCTCCCTTGGTCTTCACTTTGCTTCATTTGAGGTAGGACTCCGCTTTCCTCTTCCGCCCTTTGCAATGGCGTGGTTCGTCACTACAAGATCGTTCCCGTTCAACTTCATTCTAATGGTTGGGCTCAGATGGTCGGCTTCTCTATACTTTGTCGTCTGAGGGACATCGTCCCCTCCTTAAGAATCTTCAGTTGTTTCTATCGATTGCGAAAAACCAACAAGGATCATGCCTTTTACACGCTCCAGAAGGTGTCGGGTTTAGAGCTGTTCATCGCTCTTCCAAACAAGATTAATTGATTTGAAGAACGGTGGGTAGTGATAGAACCTCCACCTAATTGGGATGCTCCTTTAGACTGGAATCATCAAGACGCCAGCCAAGGGTTTCCTCCCTACAAGGAAGTTTGGGGTGTGTATCGTCATCTAGTAGAAATGTTAACGGCCCAGGGCCCCATCGAGTTGAGGAGCCTCCTGACTTTGGAGAATCTCAGAATCACGGGTTGGGGGGTCGTGACACCAACTGTTCCTCCTCGCTCTTCCACACTATCCAACGAAGAAATGGAAGAAGTCGAGGAGGAAGAGATGGAAATGCCTGGATCATCTTCCCTTCCTCCTTTTCATCCTCAGGAGGAAAACACTCATGGGGGTAGAATATCTTTCGCCATTATCTTTCTTTTTCCATTGTCACATTATTTCTCCATGCTAAATGCTTTGTATTGATTTTTGCAGAAATGGATGGATTGGGTAGACTGATGGAGTTACGTAGACGCCACCACGAGGAGGAGGCGCATGCTGCGACAGCGGCCAGGGTTTCTACACATGGAGCTGAGGGATCTACAAGCTCCCGCCCTCCTCGGTCGCGTATACTTGCCGGCGTTTCTCCCACTGGGGTGGAAAGGCGGCGGCGTCCAAGAAGCGACCACTCTAGTGCTGAAGCTCCTACTCATACGGAAAGTCCATCAATTCCTCTTTCTCATGAAGGGGCTGTACACATCCCCTCTCCTGCTCCCAATTCTCAAGGGGGGCGAAGCTCATCTTCTCGGTTTGTTGGTGACATGGCACGGGTGGAAGAAGAATGTCGCCATCCTGTAGTTCCAAATAGGAAGGATCGTCGTCTTCTTGAAGGCGAGAAAGCATTGAGGCCCCCTCATATACTTCCCATTCCAGGCAATGTGAGACATACCATGATTCTTGGAGATGGTACGAAACTTAGTGGTCGAGACTTTGAAGTTTCCCCAGGGGTATTAGAGACAGACTCGGTTACTGAACCGGGAATTGGTGCTCGCCTCATCTATTCCACCATTCTCCCTCGAGAGGAACGACGATTTATTGGTGGTAATTATGCCCAGACTAGAGACGAGGTAGAGCAGCTCCTAGTGCAAGGTATCCCAGGAATCATTGCTTCCAACGCTAGGGACAGGGCCTATCGTGAACAAGTAGAGACCCAAATGTCAAACTGGAGGAAGCGCTAATCTTCCTGGAATGATGAGCGTCAAGAGTTAAAGGGTCATGCTCGTCGGGCGGAGCTCGGGACGAAGAATGCAGAGGCAGAGATTGTGCGCATGCAGGATCGACTGTCCGAGGCTTCTGTTGGTACCTCGGGTCTTCACAGGGAAATTAAAGACTTACGCTCTCAGCTAGAAGCTGAAGAGCACAAGAATGTTGGTTTGATAGCGCAACATGAGGCACTTTTGCAGGAACATTCTCTACGCCTGTCAGAATTGAAGATAAGTCGGAAAGATGCTCGGGCTATTCGGGCTGAAGCAGTGAAAGAATATCGTCTCTCAACCGACTGTCAAGATAGGAAGGGAAAGTATGCTTTCGGTTTCCTGAAATATGGATTTTATCTGGCCCGTGCACATCTAGAATCTCAGCGTTCGGGAAAGACTTTTCCTGAACTTTTTCTTACTCACAAAGTTGAGGAGTCTCATCAAGTAGATTGGCGTCAATATGAGCCGAATGAGTCTATGAGTCATTCTTCTTATCTGGACTCTTACTTAGTGGATGATTTGGAAAATTTGACGGGTCCTTGGAATCCATTTCCTTTCAATCATGGGGAAGAAGGCATGACGGTCGATCCCGGAGCCGTTGGAGAAGATCCTGGCGTGGCCGATGAAGATATCCCTCACACGGTCGAGGTTGAGGAAGGGGAATTCCTGACGGGGCCTCCTGAGATTCCTGTTTTGTCGTTGGGATCTTCTAAGCGTTCCTCTCGCAAGTCCCGCTCCCGCGAGTAGACCCTCATTGTAGTTTGCTTTCCGCTGTTGCCGGGCCTATGTGCTCCTCTCATTGTAGTTTGCTTGTTTTATCAATGAATGTTTTTTCTTTGTTCTACCAACGTGCTCTGCTCTTTATTGCTTGATTTATTCTTTTATTACTGTCTTTAGTGATATAAGATCAAGACTTTTCTTTCGCTATTGAATCGTGCACGATGTGGCAAGCTTGAGCGTATTTTTTCTCGTTATCGGGCTGTGAGCAGGGCCACGAGTTCGATCTTAGTTTTACCTCGTTGCCGGGCCATAGGCGGGACAACGGGCTCGATCGTAGTTTACCTCATTGCCGGGCCATAGGCGGGACAACGGGCTCGATCGTAGTTTACCTCGTTGTCGGGCCATAGGCGGGACAACGGGCTTGATCGTAGTTTACCTCGTTGCCGGGCCATAGGCGAGACAACGGGCTAAATCGTAGTTTACCTCGTTGCCGGGCCATAGGCGGGACAACGGGCTCGATCGCAGTTTACCTCGTTGTCGGGCCATAGGCGGGACAACGAGCTCGATCGTAGTTTACCTCATTGTCGGGCCATAGGCGGGACAACGGGCTAGATCGTAGTTTACCTCGTTGCCGGGCCATAGGCGGGACAACGGGCTCGATCTTAGTTTATCTCGTTGCCGGGCCATAGGTGGACAATGGGCTCGATCGTAGTTTACCTCATTGCCAGGCCATAGGCGGGACAACGGGCTCGATCTTAGTTTACCTCGTTGCCGGGCCATAGGCGGGACAACGGGCTCGATCTTAGTTTACCTCGTTGCCGGGCCATAGGCGGGACAACGGGCTCGATCGTAGTTTACCTCGTTGCCGGGCCATAGGCGGGACAACGGGCTCTATCTTTTCCTTTCCGAAAATAAAATGACAACCATGCGTACACAAGCATTTTTACGTGGTTCGGCCAAATGCGCCTACGTCCACGGTCTCATTTAGGACTTATGTTATTGCAGATATTTTCTCAGATACATTGTTCGTATACAACTTTAGATAGTTCAAGTTCCATGTTTTCCCCATAGTGTCTCCTAAAAGAGTGTAAAATGCAAGTGTTGGGGCCAATCAGTTTTAGAATGCGGTACGGCCCTTCCCAATTTGCTCGTAACTTTCCATCATCCTTTAGCCCGTTGGTTACAACAGATCTTCGAAGTACTAAATCTCCTTATTTCATGGGTCTGTTCTTCACCCGAGAATTGAAATAACTGGCTACTCTTCTTTGATATGTAGCTATCTTCATGGCAGTGTTATCCCTCTGCTCTTCAATCAGATCCAAATTTTCTCGCAACGCTTCAGAATTCCTTGCGCCGTCCTCTTCCTCATATGCCATCAGTCTTGGGGACTTAGCTGAAATTTCAATGGGAATTAAAGCCTCTGTTCCATATACTAGATTGAACGGAGTTTCTCCGGTAGTGACCCGACTAGTTGTTCGATAAGCCCATAAAATAGTGGGTAGCTCGTCGGCCCATGTGCCTCTGGCTCCTTCAAGTCGGGTTTTTAGGCCATGTAATATGGTTCGTTTACTGACCTCAGCTTGTCCATTAGCTTGGGGATACGCCACTGAAGCGAATCTTAGTTGAATTCCTAGGTCGTCACAGAATTTTCTAAAGGAGTCACACTCAAATTGCTTCCCATGATCCGTGACGATAATTCTAGGTATCCCAAACCGGCACACAATGTCTTTCCATACCATTGCCTCCACTTTTCGTACCGTAATAGTAGCCAATGCCTCAGCTTCAATCCATTTGGTGAAATAGTCAGTGGCCACTATTAAAAATTTTCTTTGCCCGGGCGCTTGAGGAAAAGGTCCCAGAATATCCAAACCCCACTGAGCGAATGGTATAGGCTGGAACTCGGGCTGCAACTGAGATATCGGGGCAGATTGGACTGGAGCGTGTCGTCGACATTTGTCACATAATTTGACTTTCTTTAATGCGTCTGACCTTAATGTGGGCCAAAAGAAACCGGCTCTCAAGATTTTGGTTGCTAGGGCTCTTGCTCCCAAGTGCTCTCCACATACTCCACTATGAGCTTCTACCAAGACATATTCGGCCTCCTGAGGGCCAAAACATTTGAGAAGAGATGTAGTGTAAGCTCGCTTATATAATATCCCGTCTATGATGGTAAAACCTTGAAGCTCGCATCTTAAGTCTTCTTGCTTCTTGTGGATCTTCTGGTAATTCATTGTTAGTGAGATAACGATAGAAAGGCGATCTCCAATCCACTCCTGCCTCCACACATGATACCTCTTTTTCTTCGATGCTCAGCTGATGAAGCATTTCAACAAATACTGCTCTTCCGGTTGTTTCTTTAGTGGACACTAGTTTAGATAAAGCATCAGCATGTCCACTAAGTGATCTGTTTATTTGTGTTAACTGAAAACTCTGAAATGTCTGTGCTAGGTCTTTTACTTTGCACAAGTATTGGGCCATTATCTGCTCTCTGGTTTCATATTGTCCCTAAACTGCTACACAATCAACTGAGAATCACTATGAGCAACCAGTTGTGCTACTTCCAATTTTCTTGTTATCCTCATTCCAGTGATTAATGCTTCATATTCAGCTACGTTGTTGGTACTTGGAAAATCAAATCGTAGGGAATACTCAAATGTTTCTCCCTCTGGGGATACGAGTACTATCCCAGCGCCGCTCCCCTATGAACTAGATGTTTCATCAACAAACAACAACTATTCTGCCTGCCTATTTTCTATTATCTTACCGGAGTGTGTACATTCCACAATAAAGTCAGCCAGCGCTTGTCCTTTTATAGCTTGTCGAGGTTGATACTGGATATCATATTCACTTAACTCAATGGACCATTTGGTAAGGCGACCGGAACATTCGGGCTTTTGTAAAATACTTCGCAAGGGCTGATCTGTAAGTACAATGATCAAATGAGCTTGGAAGTATGGCCTCAACTTTCTGGATGCGTTTACCAGTGCTAATGCCATTTTTTTTGCCACTGGATAATGTGTCTCGGGGCCCTGTAATACCTTACTGACATAATATATTGGTCAATCCACCTGTCCTTCTTTCCTGATTAATACT
Source organism: Diospyros lotus (assembly GCF_014633365.1). Taxonomy (NCBI): domain Eukaryota; kingdom Viridiplantae; phylum Streptophyta; class Magnoliopsida; order Ericales; family Ebenaceae; genus Diospyros; species Diospyros lotus. The sequence goes on from NC_068342.1 coordinate 26,485,384, forward strand.
GCACTTATGGCTTCATCACTTATCCCCAAGTATAAGTACAATGTTTCTCCAGTTTCTGGTCGTGTTAATAGGGGAACTTCTTTCAAATACTCCTTTAACGCTTCAAATGACTTTTGGCATTGCTCTATCCACTCAAACTTTTTTCCTGCTCTTAATGTTCGCAAGAAGGGTAACTCTCTTTCGGCTGACTTGGAGAGAAAACGTCCAAGAGCTGCCATTCGCCCTATCAATCGCTGAACTTCCTTAGTTGATGCTGGTGGTTCCATGTCCAATATTGCCTGTATTTTCTCAGGGTTTGCCTCGATTCCTCTTTGCGTGATCATGTATCTCAAGAATTTTCCAGACTGTACGCCAAAGGCACACTTTGTTGGATTTAACCGCATGTTGTATTGTTTAAAGACTCCCAGCACTTGCGCTAGTTTTTCTACATGGGATTCGTCCTTTCGACTTTTCACAATCATGTCGTCAACATATGCTTCCATTGTGTCGCCCAGCAGTTTTTTAAAGACTTTATTCACCATGCGTTGATAAGTGGCTCTGGCGTTCTTGAGTCCAAAAGGCATGACTTGGTAGCAATATGTCCCCTTTTCAGTGATGAATGACGTCTTCTCCTGATCTGGGGGGTACATTATTATTTGGTGGTACCCTGAGAAAGCATCCAGAAAGCTCAGAAACTGGTATCCAGACGTTTCGTCCACAAGACGGTCGATCCGTGGTAGCGGGTATGAGTCTTTGGGGTATGCCTTATTGAGATTGGTGAAATCCACACAGACACGCCATTTTCCATTAGGTTTTGGGACCATAACAATATTGGCCAACCAGTCTGGATATAATACCTCTCGAATAAAGCCCGCTTTTAGCAATTTGTCAACTTCTTCATCTAATGCGTGTAGTCTATCAGGGGCAATGTTTCGCTTCTTTTGTCAGACTGGCTTGAATTGGGGGTCCACATTCAAGTGGTGACATATTACTTCTGGACTGATTCCTGGCATATCTTTTGGTTTCCAAGCAAATACGTCTGAATTTTCTCGCAGGCATCTTGCAATTTCTTCTTTCATATGCTCCGGAAGCTAGGATCCCACATACGCTACTTTCTCTGAATCTGATTCACTTAGATATACTGTTTCCAATTCCTCAACAGGTTGAGGTTTACGTGTGGCTCCTTCCTCCAAGGATTTATGTATGGCTTTCTCGGCTATGGATAAGGTTTCTTCAGCTCTTTTCCCTTTTGTGGATGACACATAGCAAGTTTGGGCTTTCTTCTGATCTCCTCGAACTTGTCCTACTCCGGCGGGTGTGGGGAATTTCATCAATAAATAGCACGAGGATACCACGACCCTTAGATCATTGAGTAACGGGCGTCCCAAGATCATATTATATGCTACCGAGGAGGTTTTAACCACCATGAAATTTGCTTGTCGAGTTACGAGTTGGGGGTCCACACCTAATGTGATAGGCAGCTAAATTGATCCTGCAACTGGAACTGCTTCTCCAGTGAAGCTATATAGAGGTGAGGATACTTTCTTCAACCGGTCGTGAGATAAATGCATTTGTTCAAAACAGTTCCAATAGATCAGGTTGATAGAACTGCCACTATCTACTAGAATTCTACTGATGGGGTGCTTGGTTACGACTGCTGAAATAACCATGGGATCATCATGTGGGAGTATTATATCACCCCGATCGGTTGGGGCGAAGGTGATTGGCTCTTCATCATCTCTTACCTCCATTACTGAGTTAACTTGGTAGGCTTGACGGGCGTATGCTTTTCGGGAGGCTGATGTGTCCCCACCTAGGGTTTCCCCACCTGAAATAACGTGAATGGCCTGTTGAGTTGGCTCATTGTCTACATGAGTATCTTGTTGACGATCTCCTCCTCTTTCTTGTTGTCTCGGATTTGGCCTTACATGCCCATCATGCCTATCTCCCCTTTGCCGGGGTTCCCTATTTTCTTCTTCCTCGTGTCTCACATATCTTTGCAAGTGCCCCTCACGAATGAGCATCTCAATTTGATTCTTCAATTCTCTACAGTGATCAGTGGAATGCCCTCTAGTTCGATGGTATTTGCAGTACTCTCCCTGATTTTTTCCCATGGGACGGTCAACTCTGTGGGGGTAGTTTAAGAAGTCCTTCTCCCTCTACTGTGGCTAATATAGTTGATCGGGGTTGTAAGAGCCGAGTATAATGATTAAAATGAGATTTTGGTACATCCGGTCTTCTATTCCTTTCCTGTCGTTGGATAGACTCTTCTTCCCCTTCGCGTTCCTTTCTCTTCCTTTCTTTATCTTCTTTCCCCGCCACGTTCCTCATAATCTCAGTGTGAAGGATATATCGGTTTGCTCTGACAAATAGATCGGTCAAGGATGCTGGAGGGTCTAAAGAAAGTGATTCTTGAAGAGAGGTGAGACATGTCCCTTGGAGCATAGTAGATACTGCCACTTGAGCCGGCAAGTTTGGGACTTCAAGAGTAGCATTGCGAAATCTATCCACAAATTGACGTAAGGATTCCTTATTTCCTTGTCGTATGCTGAGCAAATATGTGGCATCCTTCTTTCTTCGACTGTTTATCACAAAAGCCTTGGTAAATTCTGTTCTAAGCTGCCCAAATGATGAAATAAAGGCTTCTGGAAGGCTGTTGAACCATGTTCGAGCATGTCCTGATAGTGTTAAGGAAAATGCTCGGCACATGACGTCGTCGTCCCATCCGTGCAATATCAGCAGCGACTCGTAATTCTGAACATGATCATATGGGTCATCCTTGCCGGAATAGGGGGTGATTTGAGGCATCTTGAATTTTCGAGGCAGAGGACTTTCCAATATATCTGTAGTAAAAGGGCATTTTCTATGCTGGTGTTCTTCTGTTGCCGGGATTAATTTTTTCTTCTCAAGCACCTCTTCTACTACTCTTTTCATGTCATCACGCATACTAGCTGTCGTTTGGTTGTCATGTCTTGTTGGTGTACTGGCCACTGTTTCATGATACCTCCGCCTTTGAGGGCTTCTGGTCCTGTTTTCCATTCTTGGGTTTTCATTTTTCCGAGGCACGGAATAAGGGATCCTTCTTGGTGGTGGAGATCTGGGTCTACCCTCCCGTGGAGGCGTAGATCGTGAATGTGAATCGGGAGTAGCCTCTTGATAGAAATCAGCTCCCGCCTCGGGTTGAGGTTCAAGAGGTGGAATAAACTTTTTCAGAGTATCCGGCAGCGTCCCTCCAGGTATCATACTTTGGAGCACACCAGCCATGTCTCGTAGTGCTTGCATGCCTTCAACGTGTTGTTGTCTCAATGCTTCATACTCTTCCCACGGGACCATACGTGGTGGCTGTCGTGAGGTCCCAGCTTAATCAGTAGGGAGTGATCTTGAGCCCATGTTAAGTAGAGGTGGGATTGATTGATCCCCCATCTGTCGGTTTGGAGAAATGGAGCGATCATCTCCTTGCGTTTGAGCGTTATGAGGGGGAGGAGGATGTTGTTGAGAATTGTGAATAGTGGGAGGCGCTCCCTGTTGCTGAGAGTTTTGTGGTGGCAGGCGTGTCTCTACGCCTTGAGAGAGAGTCCGTCGGTGTCCTCGAGTGTTTGCCATTCTTAAGTTAACTTTTTATCTTGTGTTTCCCACAGACGGCGCCAATTGTTGTTGCCAAAATACAACAATCTATTTTGAATTGAGGAGAGACACAAGAGTCTTGGGAGTCGTGCTCTCACTGATGAGAATCTTGACGAGTAACTGGATCTGGTAGAGGTCCAGATCTGGTGATCTTATAGAGTTGAGGGTCTGATAGATCTGATGGATCTGGTAAATCTGGTGGGCTGATGATCAGATGGCCCAAGATGAACGAGCGACCTGAGGATGACGAGTGGCCTTGGATGAACGAGTGACCTGAGGATGACGAGTGGCCTCGGATGAACGAGTGACCTGAGGATGACGGGTGGTCTCGGCTGAACGAGTGACCTGAGGGCGACGAGTGGCCGTGATCGAATGACCTAAGGGCGACGTGTGGTAGTGACCGAGTGACCTGAGGGCGACGAGTGGTAGTGACCAAGTGACCTGAGGGCGACGAGTGGCCTTGATGACGAGTGCCCTTGATGACCGAGTGGCCTACAAAATGAGAGCACCGTTAGGACTCGGGTGGGATCCCCGCGCAAACCCTCCGATGCTTAAGTCAGAATCTCGAGACAAAGTGAGAAAATTGTACTTTTATATGCTCAAAAAAGCGTACCTCGGAATGAAGGTGGGGTCTCATATTTATAGTGGAGGAGAGAGAGAGGCCTCGCGATTTTCTAGGCGGAAATCTCGCGGCCCATTACGAAAATTTTGCAATGCTGATCATCTTGTGAGAGGGGGGGATTCGGCTGGATTGACAATCCCGAAGGGTCACTCGGTCATGCCGAGTGACCTCCACTCGGTTAGGCCGAGTTTGGGGGAGGGACCACTCGGTATGACCGAGTGACCCTCTCCACTCGGTCATGCCGAGTGGGCCCCCACTCGGTTGGGTTGAGTGGGGGGAAAACCACTCGGCAACCGAGTGGTCTTCGCCACTCGGTTGTGTCGAGTGGTCTTCGCCACTCGGTTGTGTCGAGTGGTCTTCGCCACTCAATTGTGCCGAGTGGTCTTATCCACTCGGCCCAGCCGAGTGGTCTTGGCCACTCGGCTGCGTCGAGTGGGCTCCCACCCGGCCCGGCCGAGCGGGTCTTCCTTGGCCCTTGACTTTGATTTATCTCCTATTGGGGCTCACACTTGATCATAAATCCATTTCGCCCTCCCGGGTACATCAGAAGCGATTTGATATAAAGACGACAAACATTGCAGAATGCCTCAATGCAGCTTTGGCAGATGCACGTAAATTGCCTATTCAATGTTTGATGGAGTATATTAGGAATATGCTGCAACAATGGTTTTATGAGAGACGGGGTCATGCTAGTAAGATGGGTGGACATCTCACCTCTTGGGCTGAAGGACAAATAGCCCAAAGATTTGCATTATCCTAATATTGGTTGTCAGAACCGATTGATATGTATAGATTTAATGTCAAAGATGGTAACTCCGGTGGCATAGTAGACTTGAAGGTGAAAACTTGCACATGTTGGATGTTTGATTTCGACAAATTGCCATGCGGACATGCCCTGGCTGCTGCACGTTCACGTAATATTGACCCATACACTTTGTCGTCCGCATATTACCAAACAGAGGCTCTGTTGTGTGCCTATGCCGATCCGGTTATACCGGTGGGCAGTCAGGCCGATTGGATCGTACCGGACGAAAGTGCATCTGTTAATTTACTACCTCCGGCAACTAGACGCCCATGTGAAAGACGCAAGACATGCCGAATTCCTTCAGCCGGCGAAGAGAAGAGAAGGGTAAAATGTGGTCGTTGTGGTCAAATTGGCCACAATCAGCAAACTTGCTCAAATCCAATAAGTCTGGATGAAAAAAAGGAAGACAACAGTAAAGGTGCAAGAGTGGATCACGTTTGACTCGTCTGACACATATGCTTGTATTGAATCCATATATTTGCTTCTTTCACCAATGTTGTAATAAATATTTAAATATACATTCAAATATTTAACAACCATGGAGCAGGTATCATTGCAGTATTTAAAAAGAAATTCTATGGTGATCGTTATCGGTTCTGACATATCGGTTATCATCACCATTTATGTAAACCGATGAAACAAAATTCTGTATGGAATCCGACCATCGGTAACCGACACAATATATATGGAATCCGATATATTAGCATTAATATCTGATCTATATTAACCGACACATCCATGTCCGATAGACTATCGATTTTAAGAGACCGATCTAACAAGGAACACGTGTTTAATTTGTAATTAAAAACCGATATCGGTTATATACCGAAATGTAAAATTATGTAATAGGGTATCAGTTCTTATGTATCGGTCATGTTACCGACATACAATAACCGATTATGATGAATGAGGATGATATCGGTTTGTTTGAATCGATCATCGGCCGATATTTTGCAAACGAATAACCTTTGTATTAGAATATTGGTTCATATAACCGACGTATGTAAACCGATGAAATAGAATAAAAAAGATATCGGTAATTTACATCGGTATTTGGTCGATATGTTGAACCGATATCGGTATAGATGTTTATTACCTACTTTGGTTTCATAATCGATATTAGTGCATGTATATTTAAATTCTCCAATCATATTACAATAATCTAGATGCATTTATAATTTATATTAAATTTAAATTTTTATTACAATAAGGTAAATTTACAGTTATAATACAACTATATTCAACGAATGACAACAATCATTGCAACTATTCCAATAACTTGTACACAATATGTACTATGCAAAGAATGTAAATTTACAAGTACAAATATAATTGTTCAGTTTTTATTTCGCTTTTTGTTTGTTTTATCTGCAATCTTGGCTGCAAAATCCCTTGCATCCAATATTGCAAACGTATAAAGCTCCCAAGCCATTCGAGTTCTGAATTTTGAAGCTTTTGACTGGGTCATTTCTACAATTGGTTTGTTGTGGGCCATTAATTCCATCCACTTCAGAACAAAAATCCTGCAATCACCACCCCTGCCAATTGTAATCAAGTTGCAAAAATCAATAGGCATCACAATCAAAATAATTTTAAATAATAAAATTAAATTAATGTTGCTTACCCAGTTTGCTGCGGAGCGTCCTCAATCTTTAATTCCCATTTATCCTTTAGAATAAATCCAGGTTTCAAATCTCCATATCCACATTTTGTTAGAAGTTTTGGTATCATCTCTACCATATATTGAAACTTATTTTCATAACCAATGGGTTTGGTAGAGGAGTAAACATGAACACGTTGAGCGCCCAAATCAACCCTAAATAGAACCCAGTGATTATTATCGATGTTTGCAGGGCAGAGCATGTTATCAGCGTTCAAAAAAGGGTTGGAGTAACCTGTCTCAGCCCAAAAAAAATACAACAGGGATGTCGTGATCATCCCACGTCTTCCATTTGCTAGCCTTATAAAGATCCCAATCACTTTTCAAGGTTTGCTGTGAGAGGTCAAAACGATAAATGGTTAATTTCCAAAATAAACAGTTAATTCCATATAAATATTGGGATATATATTGATTTTTGTATAACTTACGGCAAATGTTGTATCAACCAATCTTAACTCTTTATTGTAAGAATGCGATTCCTTCATTCTCTTATTCAGCATGTACACGTAGGCGTCCATATGCTGCAAGGATTTAAATATAATATCATAAACACATATCGGTTATAAATAAATGATCGTAATAGATATCGAATACTGATATATATGTACAATACATTATCGGTAACATAAATCGGTCATTGGTAACATATATCGGTCATTAACCGATGTATGAATACCGATATATGAATGTTGATTAAGGTGTCATAACCGATATATACATAGCAATACATCCGTCGGTAACATATATCGGTCATTAACCAATGTATGAATACCGATATATGACTGTCGATAAAGGTGTCATAACCAATATATGCATAGCAATACAACTGTCGGTAACATATATCGGTCATTAATCGATGTATGAATATATGAATTTCGTTAAGGGTGTCATAACCGATATATATATATATATATAGAAATACAATCGTCGGTAACATATATCGGTCATTAACCGATGTATGAATACCGATATATGAATGTCGATAAAGGTATCATAACCGATATATACATAGAAATACAACCATCGGTAACATATCGATTACACACCGATATATGAATACCAATAGCAGAATTACTATACAATTAGAGAATTACTTACCTCAGATTGGAGCCACTTGTCCGGTGTGGTGAATGTCTCAAAAAAGTCCTTATTCATTGAACAGCAGGTTGCGATTATAGTTGATGTCCGACTATTTGGCTTTTTCATATATTTTTCAAATGACTCCCAAATAATACTAGTTGGAGCACTTATGTCTAGGGGGCTCAGCTTGTCAAGCTTGGAGGTGTATGTGGGTGGTTCTTTGTCCTCCGTTTCAGCATCAGGCTTCAATATTGATTCAATTAGCCTTTTTCTTTTTTGCCCCTTCTACGTACGTCTCTTTTTATACGTCGCCTTAATAGGACTTGTTGGACTGACTACTTCTAAGGACACATCCGTCATACCCTCCTTTTTCTCCTCTACATTCTCCATGTCCTTCTTCTCATTCTTCACCTTCTCTGTCTCCACATCCTTCCCCATCTCCAACTCCTCCACCTTCTCCACGTTCGGCCCCTCCATTTCTAGCCCCGCCTCCACATCCTTCCCCACCTCCACCTCCTCCACCTTCGGCCCCTCCACATCCTTCCCCACCTCCACCTCCTCCACCTATTCCAAGTCCTCCACCTCATCCACCTTCTCCAACTCCTCCACCTTCTCCACCTTCTCCAACTCCTCCACCTCCTTCACCTTCTCCACCTCCTCCACCTTCGACCCCTCCATTTCCAGCCCCGCCTCCACATCCTTCCCCTCCTCAACCTTCCCCCCATCCTCCACCTTCTCCACCTCCATTTCATTCCCCTCCCCATCCCCATTATTCCTCTCCCTCACAATCTCCACCTTCCACAAGAATATTTTTAACAAATCCATAATGTTACCTATATCCCTTTTCACCTCCATCTTTATCATTTCGATCTCTCTATTCACCTCCATTTTCATCATTCCAATCTCCATTTTCAAATCATGAACTTCCCTACTAACTTCCCCAACTTCATTCTTTAAACATTGTAAATAGTTCTTTAAAGTTTTTATTTTCTTCAGCTCCACATGCATTTTCTTTGATTCACTTTGTTCTTCTTTTTCTTGTTCAACCATATTTTCACCCCTTCCTTCTCCTTCAACGACATTTTCTTCTTCTTCTTCTTCTTCTTCTTCTTCTTCAGCTTCATCTTCTTCTTCTTCTTCAACCTCCACATCATGTGCGTTGTAAAAATAATCTGCACGCATCTCCTCTTCTGTTGGCACCATATGGATAACATTTTTTTTAAAAATTCCAAGCTCCGTAATATCTTCTTGGCAGATCTTCGAAGAATAAAGTTTCCATTTCTTTATTCTTGGAGCTTGAGGGCCTTCTCTTATTCTTTTCACAATTTCCAGATCAACCAAATGTGGCATGACCTCAAACAAAAATATCTGCAATTGAAAAAAAAAAAGAACGATTTAAATTAGACATATCGGTTATAAATATCGATTAATAACATACATATCGGTTAAATAAATCAGTCAATTACCGATATTGCATAACCGATATCCACATTTGTATCGGTTAGTCCACATCGATTCTCGACAGTATATACATATATATTATAAATATCGGTTAACCAAGGACATATCGGTTAAAAGAATCGGACAATTACAGATATAGTATAATCGGTACCTACCTCCGTATCGGTTAGCACACATCGGTGTTCCACTGATATATCGGTTAGTCCACATCGGTTAATAACAGACTTATCGGTTCACATAATCGGAACAACGACACTAAATCTCTATATCTCTATATCTCTATAACACATAATAAATCAATACCTATATGGTAAGTGGGAAATCTCCAATGGAATACGTCTTCTTCTTAGTGTTCTGTTTGAACCCATTCAATATGCCTTTTCTGGCACTCTCTATAGTCGTGATAAAGGAGTCGGTTGCCCAAGGGAATCGGTTCAACTCATCCCAATGAGTGGCCAGGTGAAAATACCTGATATCCACCTTCGTGGCATGAGCCTTGGAATTTATTTCCCACATCATCATCAGATATGACATGGATAGGAGCTCGTCATCAGAACACTCCACCTTTCCGCTAACAATATTCTGATGAAACACCTTCATTAACCTCGACCCTGAAACCCCAATCTTTTGGTTGTAATTAGGGAAAAACCTGGCAAAAATTTGTGGGGGCTTCTTCAACATGATTTTTTGCTTTGCTGCTTCGCTGTTGCCAAACTTCAACCCCGTGATCAGCACAAATTCCTCCCTCCCAAATTTTATTTCCTGACCTCTGACCCTGAAGAACAATGATCCTTCCTCGTCTGTCTTTTGCAACAGGTTTAACAATAGCTTGTGGACTAACTGAATGCTCCAAGTTATTCCATGTACCCCATATACAATCTGGCCAAAAGCAGATGTCTTAAACTGTTCCTCCAGGCGAGGATTCTGCTTCAGTATAGTCCGAATGCCATTAACGGTGCCTTCAAAATGATCATTTCGTGTGACTCTGGCAGTGAAATACTGGTTAACCTCCAAGTCCTTATCCCTTGTCGTCTTCTTCTCCGTGTTATTCGCCGAAGTTTTCATCTTATCACTGTTGTTCTTCTCCTCGAACGACACACGATGTGAGCGCGCCATTAGAAGCAAATAATAGCAATGATCCTTGTCGACGTAACCTCTTCAGAACTTCAATATCAGGCGCAAATGGGAAGCAAGAGTTACGTCGATGTTGAAGCAATCGAAATGCAACCAAGATGATAAAGAGTCTCATTTTACCGAGAAGGGCATTTGTGTCCAGTAAAAAAGCAGTCCAATCGATGGGTGCATTGGTCAGTGCATATGTCGAAAAAAATTTAAATTTTTTATTGATATCGGTAAATAGTATCGATATCCAAATCGAATCGTCTTTACCGATATAATATAAACCGAAGTGGCTATTAGGATATCGATTATGATATATTGGTAAAAATTGATGTATGTCGCCGATATCGTTACGCCGATATCACAAAGTCCAGCGATGTCGGCAACTTTTATCGATTACAAACCGATGTGGTTTAACCGATATTGAAATATTTAAGTGAATTTAATATTAAAACGGTTCACTTCCCAATGTCTGCACCGATAGGACACGTTAGCGACTGGAATTAAATGCATTCCTATCTATACTCAACAGATATCAATAATGATGTCCGTTGCAGACTTCCCAATACATAATATATAACCAATATAATATCGGTTACTTGTATCGGATTTAAACCGATACACAGTAACCGATATATTAGTCGATATAGGATGTATATCGGTCACTATGTTCGGTTACTTAACCGATATGTATACACCGATATGTAAATGGTTATTACGAAAAAATTAAATATTTGTCCCAATGTTAGCACCAATTGTACATGTCTGGTCTATAAATATCGGTCACCGATACGACAATATTGAATGATGTCGGCAACATGTATCGATTATAAACCGATATTGTTTAACGACCTCCTTCGTACATGTTACTATAGGTGTGAGTATATCGGTAACTTAACCGATATTTAGACACCGATATTTAAATGTTTAATGACGATTTTTTAAATATTTGTCCATTGAACTTCCAGATGTCAGCACCGATAAGACGGACTACTCTATAAATATGGCTCTCATCACGTTTGAGAAGAACAAAATCGAGAATTCGGGAAGACGGCAAACCTTTGAAGACGTTGAAGACTTTGGAGATCACCTTGAAGACGTTGTTCCCCAATGATCTGAAATAGAAGCCATGGAAATAAATTGCTTTCTTCGGGCTTCTCAGAAGCTAGAGCCAGGTTCATTCACAAATAGTTAGTGATCGCTCTGACCATTCTGGATTCTTCAACCTCCAAATACATTGCCAAGGTATTACCTTGGCAATGTATTTGGAGGTTGAAGAATCCAGAATGGTTAGAGCGATCACTGTTTGTGAATGAACCTGCGCTAGCATCCGAGAAGCCCGACAAAAGCAATATATTTTCTAGCTTCTGTTTCAGTCTCCCAACCATTAGCCTTCTACCTTTTGTTTCACCCTGAAGACGTTGGAGATCAACTTGGATAAGGTTAGTGATTGCTCTGACCTTTCTAGGTCCTTCAACCTCCAATTGCTAAGGCAATACTTTGGCAATGTATTTGGGAGGTTGAATGATCTAGAATGGTCAGAGCAATCACTGTTTGTGAATGAACCTGCACTAGCATTCGAGAAGGCCGACTCTGTAGAAGAGGGACCTACAATAGAGAGAGACAAATATTTTTTATTTATTTTTATTGAATTAATGATTTGTTAGTCCTTCTGTAGTGTTATTTGTGTATAAATATGAAGTTTGTGTATAATACGACATTACTCTTTATCAGTCACGTACTTATATGCGCCTCTATCAGCATTATATTCCCACCGACCTCTATACACACATGAGCTCTGTAAATTAGAAAAAAAAATAACATCGGTTAGATGTAAGTAGAAAAAAAAGTTATCATCGGTTATATCGGTTTCACAATATCGGTCGCACAAGGATATGTAGGTTATTATATAGCAGTTTACGTAAAATTAAACCGATATAGTTAACCGATATAGTTAACCGATATTGATATATTATTTGTTATTGGTTGTAAATCGGTTAATATGTATCGGTATACATTAAATTTGAATCAGATATACTGATATATCATTCGTATATATTATATATCGGTATACATTATATATTGGTGGATGTAAAATTACATCCAATACAGTTATACCGATATAGTAGTTGAAATAGGAAGTATATCGGTTACTATGTATCGATTTAAATTAAATTAAAACCGACACAATTATACCGATACATAACATTTTTGGGTATCGATATATAAACCGACCGGATATAAAACATTTTTGGGGGTGCTTCTGGTTTGAACCTTCGCTCAATCGAGCTTTAGAATGCAGAACCAGAGCGAGCTTCATTTGCATACCCATTACGCAGTCATTACAAAAAATGCATCGAAGAGGGTAAAACACTCTGAAATTACCTGCAATGGTTTTGAAGGCGAAGACCGACGAAGAAGCAGCAACTCTAGATGCTTAGAATAGAGAACGAGCGAGAGAGATGACGAAGAGGACGAGAGAGAGAGAGATGTTCTAGTTGGCGGGCGATTGGGGATGTGCGTGTGAGAGGAAGAAGACGAAGGGGATCGTAGGCTGATTTAAATCGGGGGCATTTTAGTCCATTCAACTCTCAAAAGTCCTAGTTTTGCAAAAAAAAATTAAGAGTCCTATTTCTGCAAAGTTCTTTGCCGGCAGTCCTATTTTTGCAAATTTCCCAAGTCCTTTTTGGTTTTTGATGTAAGAAAATGTCCAATAAAGATTTGTCTTTCTTATAATTATAAACAACAGCAATAACCAAATTGGAACTTCACCTTGCCCTACCTACTAAAAATAAACAGGCAATCTACTGCCAGTTTGGAACACGAATACTAGGTTAGGTTGTATTATCTTGTGGCACAAATTTTAATTTGAAATATTATTTAGATACTTAATTATAAGATTTAATATATAACATATTATATTTTATGTCATATTAATGTTGTTATGCCTGCTAAAATAATTGAAAAAGTAATAGCAAGCCCATGAAAATGAAACGCCACGTGGCAGCCTTAGGAATTGCCACATGGCAGACCATCAAGATGCCATCTGGCTGCTTTGTGCAACCATGAAGGGGGACTCCAGCATGGCCGCTTCATGCAGCCAAGAAGGGGGCCTCAGGCCGCATGGGCCGCTTCCCCCCTTCCCCACGCTGCCATGTAGTAATGTGGCCAAGGAAGGAGGAGTTTTCCATGCCCAAGAGACCTCTCTCGGGGGTCCTAGGCAGCATGGAAGTGGCCACTGTGAGTGGCCATTTCCCCTTTCCCCCTTCCCCACGCTACCACGCAGCAGCGTGGCCATGGAAGAGGGGCCCTCCACTCTCAAGAGACCTCCCTCAGGGGTCCAAAGCTGCATGGAAGTGGCCATAGCCGCTTCCCCCCTTCATACTCCCACATAGCAGCATGGCCAAGGAAATGGGGGGCTTCACCCCCCACCCTGGAGGAAGGTCCATCAGGGGTGCCTAATGTGCGCCTATACACGCGCACTCGTGCACGCTCGGCATACACTCTCGTGCTGAAAATCTCACAAGACTCAGTAAAATTGCATCCGAGATGCTTGCCAAAAAAAATTGGGCCACTCGACACATGGATGCCTCTCCTATTGCTATAAATAGGAAGTCTTTTCCCTTGATTCGATATGTAACTTCTGACTCTCGTACTTACTTTTTGCCTTCAAGCATTTCACTTTTACGAGGAGACTAACTTAAGTATCGAAGGGTCCACATAGGGATTCTCACACGCGCCCCTAACCGATTTTCTTTCTAGCAGGTCATCCATCTCTCTCAACCTAGCCAAGGGACTCATCCACCGCTATTGTTACCCCCGGGAGACTCATCTATCGCTGTCGCTCCACCCTGGGAGACTCACGCATCTCTCCCGATAATTACTCATCGTTTGGATAATCCATGTGTTACCCATCACCCGAAAGGGTCATCCATCCCCCGAGTGAGTCATCCATCGCTCAGATTTGCCACATGAGAGTCATCCATCACTTGGATAAGCCACATGTGGGTCATCCATCAGCAATTTCCCATCTACAAATTTATTGTTGTAACCGTACAATAACAAATGTAAATATAAAACATATAAATGTATAAACATCACTAAAAATATTAAAATTAAGTGTATAAATAATATTTTTGAATTCAAAATAGGTGAGTTTTACTTCAAAATTAGTAAACTAAATATATATATATTTATATATATAATAAGAAAACATCTGTAACAAATAAACATGTAATGGTAATCACATATGAATCATTTAAAAGATGTAATGGTAACGTGATAGAAATGTAAAGTTAACATAGCACATCAATTTTAGCCAACGTCAAACAAACAAAAATGAGTAACTTATTTGGATTGACTCCAAAAATTCTATACAGTCGGATAAAACAAAATACTACAAGTTAATATTAGGAACACATAAACAAAGTGAGACTATACTATTCTAGGCTAAATATCATATTTACTTGAATAAATATAATATTCATATATAATAAAGTCTTACCTCAGTTAATTTCTCGACATCACTCCATTAATATAATGTCATTCATCTCTCACATTGGTGTACCCTCAATAATCTTAATAATAAAAACATAATCTGATTAATCTAAGGTAAAGGGTTCAAACCTATTAACATCCGAGGGATAAAATTACATGTTAAGAGGGTGAGAATGCCATGTTAGGTTAAGTAAGTTTACAATAGTGGAATACAAAGTATCAGGGTCTTATATTAACCCAAATTCTCATCCAATTTTGCAAAATCAATTATGGGCTAAATAATATAATCTGTAGAAAATCCTTTTAACCATTTTAAGGTTTATGCAATACCCCATATTACATGCCTATTTTAAAGTGATTAAGGTGGATCACCGAGAGTTGAAAAGATTTTATTCAAGAAATAATGGCTTTAAGAGTTCAGAGAGTATCAAATCAACAAGAGGGATGGTTCTAAACCTTACAAAGTGGCACGTAAGTGTGGAACAAATATGAGGAACTTGAGATGAGTTCACTGATAAGATTTGATCCCAAAATTGGTACAATTCCAAATGATTGAAATAACGATCCAAAAGAATCAAAATGTTATAGGGGACTTCAGGAAAGCAAAATGGACTGAAGTGAGGATTTGTTTTTGGTTAACAACCAACGCTTAAGTGAGTTAGGCTAAAATAGAGGCCCAAAGGTTTGTAGATATCTAAAATGAGAAAACTAATTAGTTAAAGGTGTCTAAGTTATAGAAATTCTTAGAATGGGCACAAGTAGACCCCGAAGGTTTGATTAAGGAATATTTTAAAAAAATTTGAGGCATTGATGATATTTTTGCTTTTGGTTTTGACAATGCAAAAATAAGATTAAAATCTTAAATGTCTTTGAACCAAAAATCAATTTCAATTATGGCAAATTAAATGAATTCACACTCTTTTCCCAAAGTAATTCACGTTCCTAAGAGATTCGTTTTGACAAAAATACATTGATTCTCAAGTCTCAAGATGTTGGTCAAAGTATTTTCCAAAACATATGTTATTCATGTTTTAGGAGATTGGAAAAATAAAATATTAAAATTCAAATAAATCTCCAAATAGTGAGAATTAGAGCTAAAGTGTTCTAAGGCAAAAGGGTAGGATTTGTCGACTGATTGTCTTAGATCTGTTGACTAATGGACAATCTTGGTTTTTGTCTGTCGATTGATGTCTTCTAATTTGTCAACTGACAGCATGCTTATTGTCGTGCATCTATCGACTGCGGTAAGCTATTTTTGTTTCTGCATGTCGACCAATCTTATTCTGTTAACCGACAGAATGCATGTTGATCCTAAATTTAAATTCTTGTCTTGATCTGTCGACTAATCATCTGTGACCTATTGACTAACAGAATGCATGTCAATCCATTTTCGTTTGGTATCTATGTTGCATCTGTTAACTAACCCCTTATTCTGTCAATTGATTTTTGAATTTAAACACTAATCTGTTAACCGATGTCTTGCATTTGTCAACTATTTTTGTCACAAAATATCCAACAGCTAGTTCTAGAGCGCATTAAATGAGCCTCAACTACCTCAAACAGTAAAAAATTTGGAAGCATTCACCCACAACTATAAATACTCGGTTGGTGAAGCATTTAAAGGGTTAAAAGAATTTATTGCCAAGCGTCCAAGAGAGTCAATCAATTTATTGTGCTTACATATTTCATTCTCTCATTTTTCATATTTCATTAATGCTTTATACTTTTCAAGTCTTGTATTTTTTATTGACAGAACTTGCAACTAAGAGAATATACTCTTAGAAACTCATTTAAATTTCTTATATACATTTTTCTTTCTAACCTGTATTGCTAGAGGGATTTCTTATTCAAGCAAGAAGGTGTAATTCCTAGTTTGGTGCTAGAGGGTCTATTCAGAGTGATAGAAGGATTTTTAGTGAATTGATTCTCAAAAAATCCTCAGTGAGAAACTAAGGTAGTGGATTAAGCTTAGTTAAGTCGAACCACTATATATCGTTGTGCCTCTTGTTTGTTCGTACTCTTTATTTCATTTATTTCTCTAAGAATTTCTTTATTTCGGTCTTTCACTAAATCCTTATTTTTCATCAAAAAAATTTCAAGTCTTAATCATTTTTTTAAACTACCCAATTCACCCCCACTCTTAGGTTTTGGTGCCATTATATCAATTGGTATTAGAGCAAGGTTTCCACTATTTTTCAAGGTTTAACAACCTAGGGTAAAAGATCCGCATATGGCACACATTGCTAGCACTTCACAATCCAAGGGTCAAAACACCACTCGTCCTCCCTATTTTGATGGTACTAACTACAATAATTGGAAAATTATAATGCAAATTTATCTTATGCAAGACTCTAGCTTGATGCAAGCAACTCATAAAGAAATCAAGCTCTCGGATATGGAAAAAATTGAAACCTAGACAACAGAAGAAAGAATGAACATGGAGATCAACGCTAAGGTAATGAGCACATTAATTTGTGCTTTTTGCCCGTAAGAGTTCAATTGCATATCAATTTGCAAGACTACCAAAGAGATATGGGACAAACTAAGGGTAACCCATGAAGGTACAATTTAGGTAAAAAATAAAAATAAAAATCAATTTACTTGTTCATGATTATGAGTTATTTTCCATGAAAGAGAATGAATCTATCAAAGACATGTACACTAGGTTCAATGATTTGTCTCCACATTAGAATCTTTAGGAAAAACTTAAACAAACTGTTTTGCTTTTTCTACCTCTACTTAGTGAGGAACCGATATCATCTATATACTCTACATTGTCCTTGTCCAGAGGATCGCATCTTCTATAATGCCCCCACCAAAACTGATTCTTTTCATACTTTATGGTTTTTGTTCTAACCACCAAATGGTGTGTGGAACACTCCCCGTAAGTGGGTCACTGACCTTGTAAGGGTGGTGAAATTGCGATTAGGTAAGGCCATCATTAGCAATCTCTTAGAATAATACCCGTTATGCTCTTCTCCTTAGTAACCCATCACATCTATATGACTACCTAACGATCGATAGATTATTGTGGGCCATCCCATCACGGGCCCCTCGAGCAGTATCACATCGCCTGCCTACCGCCCACGCAACTACAGAAAAATGGGACATCCTTCTATAAGATGAGCATTCCCCTAAGGGTGTGGATCCACCTGATTGCTTTTCTCGTTTTCGCTCTTCTTTTTCACTTAATCTTAGTTTCTTTATATTTGCGTGCACAATTCCTTATTGCTTTACTTAACTTCATTTTCTTTACTCAGACTCTCATTATTTCTCTTTTCTTTGCGTGCAACAATGAGGCGGATGGTATTAGGCTCATAGATGAGGGTAGGCTTAGCATTCACTTTTGAGGGTTCATCCCACGAACTAGCAGTCCACGCACCCAATCAACATAAGAGGTTGGAGAGACAGTGCTTACACCACGGTAGAAGAAGAAGAAGAGAGGCAAGCGTGAAGAAGAAAGGGATGCCACCACGTTCTGCCTGATCATGAACCTCACTATTCCAGAGGAGGGGGAGCTTCCAACTGCCAATTTCGAGCCAGCCAACGAACCTCTTCCTCGACTATACACCTCTCCTGCTAGGGCTTCATTAGGAAAGATGAGTGGATCTGGTCACGGGGGGCTCTTTTAGGGACGTAGAGGACCCGTTGCTGTTGAAGCATGAACGAGTCACAGTCCCTTTGGTGTAGTGAAAGTTGAGGTGTCTTCAAAGCCAGATCAGGTAGCCATCGACGCCGCTCAAGGATGGGGTCGCATCATTTACAGATGGGTCGTGATGAATCCCCAACGCCCTGGTCGTCGAGTCTCAAACATCGAGGATCCCTAGCGAAGCCTCAATCCCATCCTACTGGAGATGCCTCATCCCATTTAGAAGGCATGTGATTTAGGCAGAGGGTGATAAGCACTAGGCGAGCCTTTCCAGATTCAGTTAGGGGTCCTGGACATTAACACAATTGGTGTCAAGGCCCACCTATTGTACTCTGTTATTCTCCCTTACGTTAAGGGACAGTATTTTAGCAACTTCCTCGAGGACATGGACAACTTCAAGTATCACTTGGCCATCGTGAGTCATTTCTTCTAGTTTTTTAGCTTCCCATTCGTTGCTCTGTGGCTCTTTCTTATAATCTTTACCTTGTTCCTTGCAGGGAGCCGTGGCAACGAATTCCATGAATAGAGCTTGCCTAGCGGCTAAAGAGGGCGAGCTAAATGAATGGAAGAACAGGTCAGTCTCATGGAATCAAGAATGACAGCTCCTGAACTGGCGCATTCAAGACTTGGACTTCAAGGAGTGGGGCTTACGTTGGGAGAACGAACAAGTTGCCTCTTCACACAAGTCCCTAAAAGCGAGCTACCAAGAGGCCCAGGTAAAGCTAAAGCACAACCATGAGACTCACCAAGAGCTGTTCGCCTTGTTTTAGGATGTTTGAGAGGAAACTTCACGCCTGTAGACCGAGCTAGCTAGTGACGAGTAGCAGGCGATTAAGGCACAACAAGAGGTGGGAAGACTAAAAGTGGAAGCTAACCGGGCAGTGAGCGACAAGTAACAGGATGTGGAAGAGGTCGTGAAGAAGGCAGTCAAGGACTACTGACTTTCTACAAACTGCTTCCACCGAAAGGACGAATACGCTTCATGTTATTCAAAGTTTGGCTTCTACCACTATCGTACCTTCCTGGAAGTGAGGCAGTCGCACAAGTCATTTGAGGACATGGTTTTCACTGACGCCATCTCCTTTGTCCCTTCTCAAGACTGGCACAAGCTAAACAACCCGGGACCCAACGAGTGCATGAGAAGAGCATTGGAGGATAACTTGATTAACTTGTTGGGCCCTTGGAGTCCTTATGTACCGGATCCTGAGGAGGACGACTTCCTGGCTGGCACGACCAATGTCAAAGTCTTCGTTGACATGGCCCACACCATTCATTTGATCGAGCAATGTCTGAAAGTGGATGTCATTGGCTGGGCTCCCTAGTATTTGCCCTCGGGGGGTCCGAGACAACCTGACTACACTTCCACTCAAAGTTAGGGTAGAACACTTCCTTATCATTGAACTAGTGAATGTAACAAAACATTAATCCTTTTGTGGTGATGTATCTTAACTCATTTTGAGGAACACCGATTTTTTGTTATAATGTACCTAGCCTTCACATCATAATGTATGCGCCTTTGAATGTTTTGGTGCTTTTAATATATATATATATATACATATTGTGTCGTTATTTTTAGCCTTTTCAACTACTCGCCAAGGGTGTAGGTCACTTTTTCTTCCCTTATCTTGTGAGTAAATCGTAGTGCGGTTAGGGAGCAATATGCTATTAAGCGTTCACATATTTGTTTATGGCATTATGCATTAGTTGTTATCAATAGGGGCCTACTTACCTGATTCATCGCATCCTTAGCCCCTATTGATGGATGGTCATGGGGCCTATCTAGTATGCCTTCGTCATAGTCAACACTGGGTACTGGTTTCAAGCCTAGGCTCTAGGCCTTGTAGGTCAACATAAGGCCCTTCGAGCCGAGCTTTCCCTAATTGTAGGCTCTTGATGATTTTGTTTCACGTCGGATAGTCACCTGGTATCCAAGTTTGTCGAGGGACTTGGTGCTGGATTCCAACCACGTGTCCGAGTCTATAGAAAGACTTAGCATCGGATCCTCATAGAGAGTCTAGGCCATGCACAGTAGCTTGACTCTAGTCATCACCAAGGGATCTAGGTTGGTTTCTTGTAATAATGCTGAACTTCATTAGTGAATCAGGATTAGTCTAGGGGGCATTGCATTAGATCACCTTTGGGTATCCGACGTCACCATTCAGCCTTGTATGTACTTCCCATATCATCATGCCCCTTTCCAGACTCATCTTCCATAGGAGATCTAGGTTCGGCCTGGGGTCAATAATTAGAATTCTACCGGACGTTCCAAGTTTGTTATAAGGCTTAGCGTCGAATCTACCAAGGAGTCAAGGTTAGCCTGTAAGCTTAGCACCGGACTCATATAAGGGATCCAGGTTAGCTTGCGAGCATTACATCAAAATGGATCCGGGAATAGAGGAGAGTCCTGGGCCCTTACGCCAAATCACAGTTGGGCGAGTTCGTCATATAAGGTTGACTGCAGTCTCATGCTTTCCTTGGGCTCTTTTGGGATCATTCGATGCAGGGGCTTTAGATTAGACCTGGGATTATTCACCAAACTGCTGCCAATCATTCCAAGTTTTCCGGGAGGCTTGACGCTGGATTTGCCAAGGAGTCAAGATTAGCCTGTAGGCTTAGCACAGGACTCAAGTGAGGGATCTAAGTTAGCCTGCAGGCATTGCATCGGAACACATCTGGGAATCTGAGGAGGTTTGTGGTCCTAGCGTCCCTCTAGGACGTAAGCTCCTCATTACCTTTACTATTCTATCACCGCCAAGCTTGGCAGTGCTAGGGCTCGTCAGAGTCGATTTCTTGATGTTATCCCTGCATCAAATTTTATGACAACTACAGGTATGTACACGTAGTGCACAAGGGAATTTATGTGGTTCGGCTTATAACATCGCCTATATCCACATGAATACATGGGGTATACTCTTTTATTCATTCAGGGGAGGGGGGTTACAATTCAAAGGGAAATCTAAAAAGGAATCTTAATCCATAACTTGGTCAAGAAGTGCTCCTCGTGGCGCGTGATTCCTCGTGTCTTGCTCGTCGTCCTTCTAGGCGACTCTTGTAACTGGAACGGCTGGAAAACACCTTTTAAGGTGCATGGTGTTCCACGTCTTGCCTAGTGCCTTGCGTTGCAATGTTTGCAGCACACATGTGTTCAGCCCTAACACCTTCACAATTCTATATGTCCCCTCCCAATTAGGCCTGAGTTTTCCTTCCTCCCTTAGGGCGTTAGTAATTATTGTCTTTCTGAGCACCAAATATCCTTCCTAAAATGTCCAAGGGCGAACTTTCTCATTGTAATAGTTGGAGATCATTCTCTGATATGCTGCTAGTTGTGTAGTTGCCTTCTCTCTTAGTTCATCTAGTAGATCCAGATTCTTCCTCAAGCAATCTAAGTTCCCTCGCTGAAATCCATAATTCGAGGCAAAACTAAGTCTACTTCCACTAGGATGAGAGCATCTGTCCCATACA
Organism: Diospyros lotus; assembly: GCF_014633365.1. NCBI lineage: Eukaryota > Viridiplantae > Streptophyta > Magnoliopsida > Ericales > Ebenaceae > Diospyros > Diospyros lotus. Next base: position 26,507,342 of record NC_068342.1, read on the forward strand.
CCAAGCTAAAGGGCATTTCCCCCGTAGATACACGATTGGTCATGCAATAAGCCCATAAAATGCTAGGGAGTTCATCGGCCCATCTGCTTTTTGCCTTCTCTAATTTTGTTTTCAGCCCATGCAAAATGGTTTTTTTACTCACCTTTGCATGCCCGTTGGCTTAGGGATATGGTAAGGATGCCATTCTCAAACTAATCCCCCGAATCTGACAAAAAACTCTGAAAGCTTCAAAGTTGAACTGCGTTCTATGGTCAGTGTTGAGAATTCAAGGAACACGAAAATGACAAATTATATCTTTCCATACCATCCCCTTCACCCTCCTTTCCGTTATGGTTGGTAGGGGCTGCTTTGACCCACTTCATAAAGTAATCAGTAGACACCAACATAACTTTCCTCTATACTAATGCCATTGGAAATAGACCCAAAATGTTTAACCCCTACTGTACAAATGGAATGGCTGGAATATCAGCTGGATCGACGAAGGCGGTCGTGCAGTCAAAGAGGCGTGCCTATGGCACCTCTAGCATGTCCACACTTTCTGGGCTACATCCCGCCTCAAGGTTGGTCGAAAGAAATCAACCCGTAGGATCATTCCAGACATTGCCCTCCCACCAAGGTGTTCTTCGTAGTTCATTTCATGCACTTCTTCCAAGGCCTATTTTGCTTCTCGAGCCCCTAAACACTTGAGTAGCAGTGCGGAATGTAACATCCCGCTTTTTGCAAGCATGGCGTTAACTAGGGATTTCAAGAATATTTTTTTTTTCCAGCATACACTTAAGATAAATTATTCCCCAATAATCCCATTCTACCTTCTCAGCATATAAAACTTAGAAATTAATAAGGTAAGACAGGTAACATCATCATAAATGCGGAAACAAGACCAAAACCTCAAATGATACATAATCGTAACACGTTATTCATAACATAGGAACCGTACCATTATTTAGCATCAAATCTTCAAAAAAAATACATAGAGACTCATCTGTCAACAATAACAACTGAATACCTCAAACATAGTCAAAAGATATCCTAAAAATCTAATATGTAAATAACGACTACATCTCGATAACCTCATTTCCCTTGGCGACTACTTTCAGCTAGAATATTTGAATATGTTAGTGTAGGAGCTCTAGACCCAATCAAATTCGGCAAATTGCACACTAACATTTGCAATCATATTTATAAAGAGTTATTTAATTCTATAAGAAGTCATTCTATCAGTTTCTTGTTATTAATGTAATGATCGGATGAAACTAGATAGAAGTCCATATGATGTATACTGTGATTAATCTGTAAAGATGCGAGATGATGCATCGCAATTTCTTGACATCATTAAATGTCCCAAGTAGTAGCAATGTCAAGAATGGACATTGACAATTGCAGTAAGACTTATATGTGCTATGTGATAGCAATGAGGTTCTCACACCCATAGGCATGGGGATGCTTAGACAAGTACATATGTGTCACTGGACATGACTCGCCATGAGAATCCATTTTGGTTATATGTTGATGGTATTCTCATACGAGATGGGTGTAACTAATTCTTGGACCTGAGGTTGTCATGGTCATCTCATAAGAAGATTGGTATGATCTGACATCGTTTCGATGGGCCTACACAAAGGCTACACATGGGCGATCGTTGGAAATATCGTGAGACTTATGGAGATGGGTGCATAACCAAGATGGGACTTGTCTATTCCTTGATAGAGGATGATGTATCTAAGGCTTCTTCGGTGGACATTCACTTTAAATCCATAGCCATGGTGAAAGAAATCAATAAGGAGTTATTAATTCACTTTCTATTAAGTGAAGATATCCAGATGACCAAAGAAAAACTCATGTGATCATAATCAAGCAACATATTGCCAGACTTGAAATCACATAAGATACATTGACGAGATGATCGAATTACATGGTAACCATGATGCCTTGCTATGAATCCTTCTGAATAATTAGGTAGGTATGATGCCTTGCTAGAGGCCAATCTTGTCTTATGTGTTCGTACCGACACATTGCCAACATATTCGAAAGCATAATGAGTCATACGCAATAAGCACGGTTCTTGTCTTAAACTATGAGAGCAGACGTATGGTTAAGTGAGACACTTCGACAAGAAGTTATGTCGTCATACGTTCTCACGGGAAAAAAACAAATAGGCGTAATGATGTCGATATGACGAAGGGTCATCATAAAGGAAAAAAGTTTCCTAAAATAATATTTAATTAAATTAGAAAAAAATTTCTAATTTAATAATTTGTGCTTAATTTAATACTTGGGCTAAATAAAGTACTTGGCCAAATATTAAATTAAATTAAATATTTGGGCTAAATTAGATTTGGGTCAAATATTAAATAATAAATATTATATTTGAGCTAAATTAGATTTGGGCCAAATATTAAATATTAAATATTTGGACTTGAATTAGATTTGGGCCAAATATTTTATAAATGGATTTGGGCCACTTTAATTTCTAGTTGGACTAGGATTAGCCCACATAAGGTTCTAGTTGAACTAGGATTAATAGGCTAGCCTAATCCATGTCCATTAGGGTTTAGGAAACCCTAGGAGGTTGCTCATCTATAAATAGCCCTTTATGAATGCCCAAACTAAGTTTTTATTTTATGGTTTTCAAGAGTTGAAAATCCGTCTTCTCCCATCCATTCACAAGCTTGTTCAGAGAAGGAGCTAGCACTCCCATTCCGCTCTCCTTACCAACGAATGCGTGCTGCGTATCACAAGTTAGAGGTCGAACGCTTGGACAGCTCGAATCCGCAAATGACTTAAAAATCTAAAGGTTAGATTTATTTTATTTTGTTTGTGAATGTTATAATTTTGACGTTGATCCAGTCGTTTGGATCAGGGTGAGGTTCAAAATTTTTGAACTACACTGCTTGCCCTATAGCGATCTTGCTTCACTTTCAGAATATTCTGGGGATATAGTCCAAATTAGATGATGAATCATCTAAGTGAAGATTCAAAAATATTTTCATGAATATATGCAAGACCATGAATAAATTGGCATATCCTGACATTTCCCAGCCAAAGAGAATGCCACATAGCACTTAACCCATACCATGGGGAAAGAGCAATCTCTCTAAAGGCAACATAACCACATTGATAGAACACGGTCCTATCTTAAGAGGGGAAACATCAACACATCTCCTTAACACCTCGGGAACAATCGTTACCATTTCTGTCACCGGAGGGTCAACATTAACGCAGGAACCCGTTACCCCACAACCATGTTAGGGATTATGTTCCCATTCAAAAACAATCTGAAAACACTACCCATTTTCAATACACATGCCAATGCCATAACCACAACATGTAATGATGCACCACATGTAAATAAACATTTTAGATGAACCATTCACATGAAATCAACCTATCACAGGTCGAATCATTTGTATAAAGAAAATCAAGTTTTGAGTCGAACCATTCACAATAAACCAAGTTTAAGTAGGAACACACACAATAACCCAAGTTTTTAGAAGAACCACTCACCTTGAATGTAACTCATAATATCTCGATTCTCGTGCCCCATCTTGATTCTCGTGCAAGGCCTCAAACGATCGTACTATTACTCAACCTTGAGGCTCAACGATCTCTAGACATCATACTAATTCAAATGAATATCAATATCTATTTTTCCATAATTTCTTCATAATTGTTCTCAATTTTCTTCCTATTTTTTCCTAAATAATTCCAAAATAAATACCACATCAAGTTTTTTCCCCAAATTTCCATCACCATAACTCATAATGCAAATACAACCCCAACAAAGAGTTTAATCCAACCAATGCTTATTCTACATTATCTCACATAATGCAAATAGCTCGAAATAATTTAATTTATTTACTTTAACCAATCTAGAGGAGAAATCTGACAAAATGCTCATATCGGCATTGCCTCTTTGATTTCCACTTTGCACCCAGATTTGATTTTCAAGCCTCTAGTACACTCCTCGAGCTCCAATTTAATTTTCAAATTTTTTCCAATTTTTTTGGAATTTTTTGGCATTTCCCCCCCTATTTTTCTCTTTTTTTATTTCCAGATTTTCCTTTTTCTTTTATTTTCTTTGCTTTTTTTTTTCTTTCTTCTTCTTCTTCCTCCTTCTTCTCATGCACATCACATGGGTACACTAGCCCACCAGCCATCGCTGGCCACCACTACTTTCAGTGCCACCATCGACAGTCGCCCCCTCCTGCACTTCAACCTTCGTCGCTAGCCATTGCTCGCCTCTACTGCTATCATCGGCCACCTCCGCTTCCAGCTCCGTTGTTGCTTCAGGTCACTTCCTTCAGCCACAATCGCCTGGCCTCCATCGATCACCATCACCGCCAAGCTCGCTGCACAACCGCCCAACTCCACTGCCGCTCTACCAAGCCTCCACCATCGTCGCTGCCTCTGGGCAGCCATCATCAGCTCCAAGCTCTATCTCTCGACCATTGCTCTCAAATGAGAGAAACCAAATTTCAAATTTAATTAGCCACCGTAGAATGCTTGGCCTCCAATCCACGCACATACATATATATATATATATATTACACATTTAACCCTCCAAAAATTCATTAATTCCACTTAAGGAAATACTAAATTGCAATTTAACCCTCCAAGGTCAATTAATATTGCAAGCCATCCATAAATGTTTGAATTAATTACCATCAACAAACTCAAAAATCTTGATTTCCTCAAAAATTAATAACTGATAGTTACTCAGAAAGATCGATTTCGTCCTTGTGCCCGCACATGACCTTTTCTCCACCCAAAAATGCTTTAGGGTTGCCTCACACACAAAATTGGGCCACCCTTAAGGTCCCTTTGACTTCCCAGAAGTCCCTTATGACTATTCGGTTCAGTCAACAATTCAAGCTTATACAAAAACTATTTTGAAAACTAATCCCGATCTGATTGTTTTAACATCATTAGCCTCACCTCGAGAAGCTCGCCAATCTTGTGCCCTCTTTCCTAGACATCCAAGTCTTAGGGCACTCCTTGCCATCAATTCGATAATTTATTAATTCTTTTCTCAAAACTAACTTTTGGGCTCTTCGGACCACTCAAGGTCCTTTAAAATCATTGAAAATCCTATCTTTTCCAATACCATGTAATACTGGGTATTACAAAGCATTCGATTTTCTATTACTAGTGTAGGTGTAATATCCGATATTTTTAGACCCAAAATATTTGAGAAAACAAGACATTTCAAAGGATTATGAAAGTCCTGAGACAAAAGTTCAATTTTTGAACTAGGTATAAAATCGTAATTTTGAAGTTTGGGTAGAAGTGTAATTTTTGAAAAAGAAACTCGAGAACAAGTGTAATTTACTAAAAGACCTAGGAATTGGTGAGATTCAAGGATAGCTCGGGGACCTAAATGAAATGGATTTGAAACTTCATTCCAATATGACTTTGAATCATTTTGGATTTCAAAACTTATTAAATATGACTTTGGATTCCAAATATTATTTAATTTTGTTTTGGACAAGTGACGGCACAGGATTGGACATGAGCATCAAGGCCACACATTGAGGGACAAGTGGTGGGGTAGGTGGTAGCACATGATTGGCCAGAAAAACCTATAAATTAAGTCATTGGGATGAAACTTTAGGCATGCCAGCCATTTTGAGCCAAAACTATGCCAAATTGAGAGGATGTAAGGTGAGGAATAAGATCTTGAAAATAGGGAAAGATTCTACAAAAATAAGGAGAGAAATCAGTAGAGAAATGAGGGAGAACGGGTTTCGCTGGAGTTTTTGGGTCTTCCTTAGAGTTCATGCCAAACAGTTAAAAAAAGGCAAGATAAGTTCCATTCTTTGTTATATTCCTATAGACGGGGAATGGAGGGAGTCGTAGGTTCAAACGGGGGTTGAATTGGAGCTTAAACGAGGGAGATATGGCCAAAAAACCAAAAGGGGTGCTCGTAGTCGCCAGAGAAAAATGTGGTGCATGTAGTACACGCATCGCCACTGGCCGCACATCCAGGCATATGGGCCACCTTCTTGGGGCACGTGGGACATCCTCTCTCCTTCAACTTTTCTAGAAATCTTATTATTTTCTTGAGAACATTCCTATGTAAAAATATTTGAGATTTAGTTTACTGAAACTTGTGTTTTCTGCAAGAAACCCATTCCCACTTGTCGTAAATAGTGTTTTCAAAGGTAAACAATCAAGGTGAGTGGTTCCTACATGCTTATTGTTTCATCTTGGACATTCTTGGTTTTATTTGCGAGTGGTTCTTGTACGTGTAAATTGTTCTTGCATGTGCTTTACTTCTTCTTAATCACTCTTGGTTTCATTTGTGGGTGGTTTGTTGCCTACATCTCATGTTTCCTTTGTTTTGGGCATATCCATTCTACTTTGCTTACATCGAGTTTGAAAATGATGACTTTCGTGCGTGGCTTGTGGCTTGCATATCATATTCCTTCTGCTTTGTCATACATCATGTCATTTTGGTGGTTATGGCTAGTTGGTAGCTTGTTATGTGTGAACTACCACGGGGGCCTGTGTAAGGAGGTTGACCACATGAGCCTATGTAAAGGGGCTACCTCGTGCCTGTGTAAGAGGGTCGAAGGGTTTGGACATGGCAAGTAAAGGGGTTGTCTCGTGCCTGTGTAAAGGTTTAGAAAGGGTGTTTCCTTTCTTGTGCCACTCACTTAGATGTAATTATCTAACTTGGGTGTTTCATACCCCTAGAACATTCAACGTTCCAGGTGTGTCAGATGTAACAGGTATCCCAGGTTCTAGTTTGGGTAAAGGCAAAGAGATGGTGCTTGGCTAGTTTTGAAGTTTTGGATCTTTAGTTTACAAAATCGTTGTTTATACTTGTAACCCAAGAGTAGTACTTGTATTCCCAATATTGTAATGTAAATAGAAGCTAAGATACTTAAGGATTTATGGTGTTTGTGTGCAGTTCTATGTCTTTACCACAAATTCATGTATTCATGAGGCTGCTATAGTTTATGATATGTTGGTGCATGACAGATTTTTTTATTAACTTGTGGAAATCCTAGCTATTTAGCATACTTAGATTCGATCCTTGCTTCCATTGATAAAGGATTTCCAATAACGCCCGAGGTTGTTACTAGCGTATAATGAATATCATATAACTTCATTATATATTTAGCATACGGGGTGTTACAGTAGGGTTGTCTTGATTTCCTTCTTGTATGACCGGCTTTGGTGCTATCCTTCCTACAGGACTGCAAGTTAACAACTTTTCATACTTTTGTTAGAACATTTCCAAAAGGGAAATAAATTAATTAAAACATATACTTTTCGTGTCTGTATCAGGTTATTTTAGGTCTTGTTGTTCATGTGGCCATGGAGAGATAGTTTCCTCTCTAATTTCTTCGTGGAATGAAGCTATGCCCTTAGGTGCCATTATGCCTTGGGTGGGCCCCAAGATCTCCAGTATGTGCATATTCTTCATTATGCCATTGTTATCTATCCTACATTATATGATACATGGGCATGTTGTATATTGATGTTGCACATGGGGTGCAAGTTGTTCTTTAGTTTCATACTCTTGTCAGCTTTTCTTCCAATTATGCTTGTTGAGTCTTGTGACTCACTCTTGCTTTTCTTCATTCCAAGTAAGGGTAAGGACAAGGTTGGGGGTGAGCCTAACAGTTTTTGACCTATCCTGTAGATGGTGTACAGGGTTGTACTAGCTAGTCTTGTCCTGAGGCTTTGTGATCTTTTTTGTAATCGAGGTGGTTTTATTTTCTGGTTTTACCTTTAGTTTGTATATATAAACCATGTAACCCTGAGGGTTGGTCACCTTTTGTATGCATTCCCAGGTGGTGGTTTATTCCTTTATTGTCAGATTCATGTTCAGGTATATGTGACCTTGTGTGCATGCATGACAGACTAGGTACTTTCATTGCTAGTTACGCAAATGTATATTTAGCTGTAGAGGTGCATGCATGGTGGAACAAGTGATTGTCCTTTGTTTTCTATTTCTTCTAGGGCGCTTACTTGTGTCTTTCTACATGGAAGAGGCATCCGAGTAGGGGTTCCACATCTCTTGGTATCAGAGCTTGTTTGGAGTTATTTAAGATAAGATGTCGTTGTACACCTAGGTTGTCAACTAGAGTTAGGTTATTTCTCAAGTCAAGTTGGCATTCGAGGTTTAAATTCATTCTAAGTCTTATTATTAATTTTGTACGAATATGAATACTCGCAGTGGACGAGGGCAAGGACGATCGCCTACGTGGGGCCGTGAGTGGAACATTCCCCCGACTGAGGCGCCGAGGGATGCAAGTGGCATGTGATGGTGGGGGACCTCGGATGTGCAGGATACCCTAGTGTGCCTTGCGCGTGCAGTAGAGGGGTTGGTCGCAGCACAGCTGAGGCAGGAGCAATGAGGTCATGGTGACCCTATCCTCGATCAGGCATCTTATGTAGGAGCGTAGGGTGGCGAGAGTAGCTCTAGGGTTACACTTCTCAAGAAGTTTATGACATTGCATCCACCTAAGTTCAGAGGAGGTGTAGATGTAGTAGAGGCAGAGAATTAGCTATAGAGGGTCAGAAGGTGCAGTTGGGAACTTTTCTTCTAAAAGGTGATGCCAGATGCTAGTTGGAGATGACTAAGCAGCAATTTGGGGATTGAGTACCATCATAGGCCGAGTTCGAGGCTCTGTTTTGCGAGACCTACATTCTTGAGTGGGTTCATGAGAAGAGGGTCTACAAGTTTATTTAGCTACAACAAGGGAGCATGTCCTTCACATAGTATGAGACAAAGTTTTTGGTATTAGCATGATATGCTCTTGAGATGGTGACTCTAGAGGCCTGGAAAGTCAGTAAGTTCGAGCGAGGCCTATGTTCAGAAATCTGGTATGCCATGGTTGGAGTTCGAGCTGAGGATTTTCCTACAGTTGTAAGGCGAGCCCATACTATTGAAAAGAATCTCTAAGAGGCCAGGTTGGAGTAGGCTGTTACTATTGGGAAAACAACCGGGCAGAGTGGCAAGAGAAGAAGTTACCAGCAAAAAAAGCAAGAGGACCTCCGAAGTGCAAGACTTGTGGTAAAATGCATCGAGGGAATTGTCATGTAGCTCATGGCGATGTGTGCTTTCGTTATGAGTAACTAGGCCATGTGAGGAGAGATTGTCCACGTAGATTGGATGTCGCCTTTAGTCAAGAGATCATTTGCTATCGTTGCGGCCAGTCAGGTCACAAGGCCAGTGGGTGTGCCCAACTAGTTCAAGGAGGTGGACCTAGGACTAGAAGATCAGGCCCGAGGCAAGCCCAAAGACCATCTGTTGCCAAAGCATAGGGCTTAGCCACATCATTATCTTCGCCAGCAACATGACTTGAAGTTCCAGGCAAGGTTGTTAAAATCGGGATTTTAAGTGGGATCGAAAAAGTGTCCATAAAATCGAATCTTAAAATCGTAAGATTTTAGAGATAATTAAAAATACCCTTCAATTTTTATAAATATATGTTTATAATAACATAATTTTGTAGAAAATGAATTAATATCTTTTAATAATCTGATTATTCCTTATTATAGTTCAAAAGATATACTTCCAAAATATAGCTAAAAAACTAACATGTTGGTATAGACAATTTAGAGGCCAAATATAGGTAATTTAAAGGTAAAATATAGCTTAAAATTCTTTAAAGCATTCTTTCAACGTCTTCCATTAGATTTATGTTGCATTTTTTTCTTGATTTAACATTGATTAAATCAAGTAAAATCCCGATTTGGGGTTTGGTGGTCCATTAATTAATTATTTGTTTGTCTTGATTTACTTATGCAATCAATGTTAAATCAAGTAAAAATTATAATTTAAATCAAGTAAATTGGAACTTATGCAATCAATGTTAAATCAAGTTCCAATTTAGAGGCAAAATATAACAATTTATTGCATAAGTTCCAATGTCAGATGCTATGTGACATTGAGACGTTGGAAGCATCCTCTAAATTGCAACTTAATCACTGAAGGTCTTTGAATCGTAAAATCGTTTAGGGATCTCTGAAGCGTAAAATTGTAAAATCGTATATGTAAAATTGAGATTTTATAGGATTTTATCCCAAATTGGATTTTACATGGGATTTGAATCGTTTAGGGGTCTTCGAATCTTAAAATCGTACGCATAAAATCGAGATTTTAACAATAATGGTTCCGGGCAAGGTGTTTAGTATCAGCAATTGAAGCTAATGGAGGGAATGAAGCAGTGCAAGGTATACCTCCCTTATATGGCTCCGATGTTCGTGTTCTATTTGATATAGGCTCTACACATTCATTCATAGCACCACGTGTCTTGCATTTAGTTCCTATTACCCGTAGTCCTTTGCCAGATGTTCTTTCTACCACAACACCAAGCGATAACAGGTTGTTAGGAAAGGAAGTGGTGTGGGACTATGAGATTATGGTTCTTGATCGGGTTTTATCAAGGGATCTTGTGGTGCTAGCCATCAAGGATTTTAATCTTCTATTGGGTATGGACTAGTTATCTCGGCATTATGCTAAGGTAGATTTTCAGTGGAAGGTCATCACTTTTGAACGCCCTCATCAGTCAATTATTGTATACAGGGGAGCTAAGCCGGTGGTGGCGACGCCTATGATTTCAATAATACAAGCAAAAAAGATGATATAGCGGGGGTGTGAGACATACTTAGCTTTTGTAACAGTTACCACTAGGGAGAAGAAGGAGTTAACTAATCTCCCTATTGTCAGAGATTTCCCTAACGTGTTTCTAGATGAGCTATCGAGTTTTCCACCACGTAGGGGGATTGACTTCACTATTGAGTTACTACCAAGCACTAACCTATCTCCAAGACTCCCTACCGTATGGCTACCAATGAATTGAAGGAGTTGAAGGTGTTGGTGTAGGATCTTTTGGATAAGGGATTCGTATGGCCTAGTATTTCTTTGTGGGGAGTGCCGATGTTATTCATGCGTAAGAAAGATAGTTTCATATGGTTGTGTATCGACTACAGGCAACTTAACTAGGTGACAGTGAAGAACAAGTATCCTTTGCCTCGTATGGACGACTTGCTTGATCAACTTCGAGGAACTTCAGTGTTTTCTACGATTGATTTGCATTCGGGGTATCATCATGTACATGTTAGAGATTAGGATATCTCAAAGACGGTGTTCTGCAAAAGATACAACCATTATGAGTTCGTGGTCATGTCATTTGGGCTGACAGCAGTATTCATAGATTTAATGAACTGGGTATTCAGGGAGTATTTGGATAATTTTGTTATCGTCTTTATTGATGACATCCTAATTTACTCTCCTAGTAAGCCTGAACATGAAATTCATTTGAGGATGGTTCTACAAAGACTTAGAGAGGAGCAATTGTATGCGAAGTTTTCTAAATGTGAGTTCTGGTAGACACAGGTAGTATTTTTAGGACACGTAGTTTCCGACAAGGGGATATATGTGGATCTAGAAAAGGTTAACGTTGTCTTGGATTGGCCGAGGCCTACTACTGCTACTAAGGTACAGAGTTTTCTAGGATTTGCAGGCTATTATTGATGCTTCATTAAGGGATTTGCTCGCTTAGCCTTTCCTATGACTAAGTTAACACGAAAAGGAGTTAGCTTCATTTGGGAAGACAGTTGTGAGAGTTGTTTGCAAAAGTTGAAGCAACTAGTGACTTCGACATTTGTTTTAGCCATACCCAACAGCGGTGAGCTATTTACGATTTATAGTGATGTCTTGTATATGGGTTTGGGGTGTGTTTTGATGCAATCTAACCATGTTAATGCTTATGCATCCAGACAATTGAAGAAGCATGAGGCGAATTACCTCACTCACGCTTGGAACTTGCTACTATGGTATTTGCCCTGAAGATTCGGTGTTATTATCTTTGTGGAGAGAATGTATAGATTTTCACTAACCACAAGAGTTTGAAGTATTTATTCTTCCAGAGAGAGCTAAACATGAGGCCACGACGTTGCTTGGAACTAATGAAAGATTATGATTGTGAGATTTTGTATCATTCGGGCAAGGCAAATGTGGTAGCAAATGCCTTGAGCCGATGGGGAGTTTCAACTTCAACTATGATGATTCAGGAGTGGTCTTTACAGGAGCAGATGAGCGAACTTACCATTTCAGAGTCGACGGATGTCCCAGGTATTTACTATGCCTATATGAGCATTCATTTAGGTTTAATAGACTAGATACGGGACCGATAACAGTTTGACAAGGGATTGGCACATATTAGGTCATATATGGACAGATTTGGGCTTTTGGGTTATAGCCTAAGGGATGATGGGTTGCTAGTATTTTGGAGATGGATTTGTGTGCCAGGCGACGAGGAGATCAAATAGGAGATATTGTCAGAGGCTCATTGTTCCCATTACACCATTCATCCAGGGGCAGCAAAGATGTATCAGGACTTGCGCCGCCAGTATTGGTGGATGGGCATAAAGAAGTAGATAGCTGAGTATGTGTCTCGTGAAAGTGAAGCAAGATTGTTACGGGACAAACAACGTAGTTCAAAAATTTTGAACCTTGCCCTGATCCCGGCAATTGGATCAACGTCAAAATTAAATCATTTACATATAAATAAAATAAATCTAACATTTAGATTTTCGAGTCATTCGCGGATTCAAGCCCTCCAAACGTCCAGCCTCTAACTCGTGATACGCGACACGCGTCCGTTGGTAAAGAGAGTGGAATAGGAGTGCTAGCTCCTTCTCCTTTTTGCGGCTTGTGTATGGACGAAAAAGAACACCCACATTTCAAATCGATGCCAAAAAGAAACGAGGAAGAGTGAATGGCATTTGTTTTTCAACTCTTGAAAAATCACACAACCATTAATTCCTCAATTTGGGTAACCCATAAAGGGGTATTTATAGAGTTACATCCTAAGATTTCTTAAACCTTAATAGATTGGGCTAGCCCATTAATCCTAATTCAACTAGAATCTTAAGTGAGTTTATTCTAGTCTAACTAGAAATATAATTAGTGGCCCAAATCCATTTATAAAATATTTAGCCCAAATCTAATTCAAGTCCAAATATTTATTACTTAATATTTGGTTCAAATATAATTTAGCTCAAATATAATATTTAATATTTAGCTCAAATTTAATTTAGGCCAAATATAATATTTAATTTAATATTTGGCCTAAGTACTTTATTTAGTCCAAATATTAATTTAAGTCTAAATATAAATTATTTCTTATTTGCCACTCTAACAAATAGAAAATTATTAAATTAGAAACTCCTTCCTAATTTAATCAATTGTTATTTTAGGAAACTCTTTTCATTATGACGACCGCTCGTCATATCGACGTCATTATGTCTCTTTGTTCTTTTTTCTTGATAACCTATGACGGCATAACTTTTTGTCGAAGTGTCCCACTTAACCATATGTCTGTTCTCCTAGTTTAAGCCGGGGACCGTGCCTATTATGTATGACTCATTAGACTTTCGAATATGTTGGCAATGTGTCAGTACGAACACATAAGACAAGATTGGCCTCTAGCAAGGCGTCATGCCTACCCAATTATTCAGAATAATTCATAATCTGCAAATAACCTTTCACGAGTATGGTTATCGTGTAATTCGATCCTCTCGTCAATGTATCTTATGCGATCTCAAGTCTGGCAATATGTTGCTTGATTATAATCATATGAGTTTTTCTTCGGTTATTCAGATATCTTCACTTAATAGAAAGTGAATCAATAACTCCTTATTGATCTCTTTCACCATGACCATAGATTTAAAGTGAATATTTACCAAAGGCGCCTTAGATACATCATCCTCTATCAAGAGATAGACGAGTCCCATCTTGGTTATGCACTCATCTCCATAAGCCTCATGATATGCCCAATGATCGTCCACGTGCAGCCTTTATCTAGGCCCATCGAAATGATGTCAAAGTATACCGGTCTTCTTATGAGATGACCATGACAACCTCAGGTCCAAAGATTAGTTACACCCATCTCGTATGAGAATACCATCAACATATAACCAAAATGGATTCTTATGGCGAGTCATATCCAGTGACACGTTCTCCAACATTGGTCACCTATGTACTTGTCTAGGCATCCCCATGCTTATGGTGTGAGACCCCCATTATTAACAAATAGCAAAAACATAGCATATACAAGTCTTACCATAATTGTCAATGTCCATTCTTGACATTGCTATAACTTGGGACGTTTAATGATGTCTAGAAACTATGATGCATCATCTCACATCTTTATAGATTAATCATAGTATACAACATATGGGCTTCTATGTAGTTTCATTTGGTTATTACAATAACAAGAAACTAATAGAATGACTTCTTGTGAATTTAAACAACTCCTTATTCAAATAATAAACATGATTACAATTGTCAGTGTACAACATGCCCAATCTGATTGGGTCTAGAGCACCTACACTAACATCTCGTTGCTTGGCGTGTCAACAAGCTAAAGTTGAACATTAGAGACTAGCAGGTTTATTTCGTCCCTTGTCTATTTCAAAGTGGAAGTGGGACCGAATTACCATGGATTTCATATCTAGATTACCCCGTGCCAGTAGAGGTCATGACACTGTATGGGTAGTTATCAATAGACTGACAAAGTCAACACACTCCTTGTCAAGAAGACTTATCCTATGCACCATTTGGCCAGGATATATATTGATGACATTGTGAGATTACATGGAGTACCAGCCAATATTGTGTCGGATCGAGACCCTTGATTTACCTCTCACTTATGGGGGGCATTACAGAGTGTTGTGGGGATAAGATTGACTTTCAGTACAGGATTCCATTCGCATATCGATGGGCAAACAGAGCGGACTATTCAGGTTTTGGAGGATATGCTTCAGACGTGCATACTAGATTTTCATGGGAATTGGGATGAGCACCTATCACTGGTAGAGTTTGCTTATAATAACACCTACTAGTCTAGTATTAAGATGGCATCATTCGAGGCACTATACAGGCGACCTAGCAGATCTACATTATGTTGGACTGAGGTTGGAGACAGTTCAATGTTGGGGCCAGACATTGTTGAGCAGACCATGGAAAAGATCAAATTGATTAGAGCACGATTGAAGACAACCCAAGATCTCTAGAAGAGTTATGCAGACAAGAGGCAACGAGATTTGGAGTTTGCTGTTGGGGATCATCTGTTCCTTCAAGTTTCCGGTAAGCTCAATCTGCGTTGTGTGGGTCTATTTAAGGTACTAGAGCGAGTTGGACTGTTGGCGTATCGTCTAGCCTTGCTTTCTCAACTTACTCATGTGCACGACGTATTCCACGTCTCTATGCTCCCTAAGTGTGTGGTAAATCCAAGTCAAGTTATTGATTATGGACTCCTTAAAGTGTAAGAAGATGTCTCATATACCGAGACGCCTACGTGTATCATAGATTGGAAGAAGAAGGTACTTTGGAATTGTTTTATTTCCTATGTTAAAGTTCAATGGCAACATCATGGACCGAAAGAAACCACATGGGAATTGGAAGTTGAGATAAGGCGTATGCATTCTCAACTTTTCGAGTGATCAGGTACGAATTTGGGGGATCAAATTATTTTGAGGGGGGAAAAGGGGGAAGGATTTGTAATGACCCGAATTTAGTTATGCAATGTTTTTATCATTGTAATGCCCTACTTTTTCTGAGCGTGTTATAATTTAGGATTTCGGAAATATATTTTTTTTTCCACAATCACATAACATAAATCATTCCCTGACAATCCTGTCTCACCTTCTCAGCATACCAATCTTTAAAGAAATAACCTAAGACAGGTAATATCATCATAAATGCGGAAACTAAATTAAAACCTCAAACGATACATAACCGAAACCATTTATTCATAACATAAAAATTGTACCATCATTTAACATGACATCATCAAAACAAAATACATCATAAACCAAAAGACATGCTACAAACCATCTACAAATAGCCATTACTTCTCGGCAATTTCTTTTCCTTTGGCGTCGCTGCCTTCACCTGAAACGTTTGAATATTCCAATGACAAAGTCCAAATAAGATGTTGAATCATCTAAGTGAAAGTTCAAAACAATTTCATGAATGTATGCAAGACATGAAACAAAACTGACATATCTCTAACATGTCCCAGCCTAGGGGAATCCCACACACCACTTAACCCTAACAGGGAAAAATGCAATCTCTCTAAAAGCAATACAACCACATCGACACATTGGCATAACACAATCCTAGCTTAAGACGGCAACATCTATGCCTCTCCTTGACACAATGGAAAACCATCATTACCACTTCCAATACAGAAAAGGTCAACATCAATTCAGGAACCCGGGGAATCACCCCACAATCGTGTTAGGGATTACGTTTCCACTCAAAAGCATACCGGATCATGTCAACACAAACCTTAGCTACAAGATGATCAACACTATCCTTGGAAATCCACATTTGTAACACCCCAAATTTTTTGGACGTGTTATAACTTAGGATTTAGGGAATATAAATTCTTTTCATATCACAATCGTTGTCATACATCACACAATATCCCAAAAACCCTAATTTTCACCATCTCAGCTTAACAAACCCAATAATTGAATAGCTAAGACAGGTGTTAAAATTTCAAATGCAGAAGCTAGATCAAACCTGATATGGTTCACAACCATAATACTTTATTTATCATAAAATTGTTCAAGATGTCTACAAAATGTATTACAAGGATATCATCTCTCGTAATTAATAACTGAACGCCTTAAACATATCCTAAACATACATAGGTTCACACATAAATAAAAACATGCTTCAGATAGTAAATTAAGCTTATTCTTCCGCTACCTCCTTTCCCTTTGAGCCGCTTGTCAAACCTGGAACGTTTGAATATTCTAGGGACATAGTCCAATTAGAAAATGAATCTTCTAGTAAGAAACTCCAAAACAGTTTATATCAATGCATGAACAAGTATAAAACGTATGAGGAAAATACCGAGAACTACTCCAAAGTGCCTCATGAACATGTCAGCATCCTCCAACGAGAGCTTTCTCAATGGCGCACGCATAGCGCCTCTCGGGATGTCCCTAACCATGTCACCTCGGCCCAATCTCATAGAACTCATGCAATCACCACATCCGTTGTGCCTTAGACTTATGGTCTTCCCCACGAGAGCTTTCTTGATGGCGCATGCATAGCGCCTCTTGGGGGATATCCGACTTTTACCCTCGATCAACAACATATAGGTGCAACAGTATAGCCACACGAATTTTATAAATGCAACAGTTAAAAAGCCAACAACATATATTTTCAAGAAAAATATATTTTATATATGCAACATGATTTCATGTAAGAGAATAATAGGAGTTTACGTACAAGAACCTCATAAAACACGTCTCATGTAATAGAAGTCTCTCATAACAAAATAAGAAATATGATTTAGAGTGTAGGAATCTCACCTTGTTGGTTTATCTCTTAGATGGTACAATTTCATAGCAAACGGCCTAGGTTTTTGCATAAAACACGTGTTTCGATAAACCTAGCCTTCACGCGCAACACTTCCCGGCGCATGTATCTCACACACTGCCTACCAGTTTCGGACAGCTTCGTCTTGGTTTGGTTTTTTTGCCATAACTTTCTCATTTTAACTCCGATTCGACCCCCGTTTGAACCTACGTGACCCTTTATTCCCCTTCTACAAGATTACAAAAAAAAGGACTTACCTTGCTTTTTTTTGGACTGATTTTGGCGAACTTCAGCGAAAACCTGCAACTCCGGTGAGGCTCATTCTCCCCCGCTTCTCAGCCGCTTTCTTCCCTTCTTCTTGCAGAATTCCCTCTCCTCTCTCAAGAGTAGATCCCCACCTTAGAACCTCTCAAAACTCAAACTCATTTGGAATGATTTGGAGACAACCTCATAGCCTTAATTATAAATTCTTTGAACCAATCACATGGTGCCACTTGTCACAAGCTAAGCCATGGACTCCAAAGACTCAAAGTTATAATTAAATGGCTTTTCAAATTCAAAGCTAAAATAAATTTAATTTTTGAAATCCAAGCTAATTTTCCAAACTTCTTCCAAATGACATTTTGACCCTTATTTCAAGTTCTTAACTTTAATATTTTACCACATGAGCTCCTAATTTCATCCTTATTTCGTTTGGATAATTCTCTAATTATAATTACACCCTCAAACATAAAATTTATCGAGATAATTAAAATCTCAAAATTAATAACTCAAAATTACTTGATATGTACGATTTCCTAGAAGCTCCTTACCATCATTCGGCCTCTTTATGCTATAACTTAGCTTAACCGAAAAATAGTCTTTGTTTTGATTTCTTTCAGCGTCATAAATCTCGCCTCGAGACGTTCGTAAAAAATATACCTTTGTCCTTAGATATCTAAGCTCCAAGGCACTCCCTACAGCTGATTCGGTCACTTGTTGCCATTTCAAGCATATTTTTTAATATTTTAATCTCACTTAAAATATGTGGAAACTTCACGAAAATATGAGGTATTACAACATCCACCTTGGAAACAATGTTATCGCTTAAAGGAACCTGAGGTGGTGTCCACTTGCAACCCCACCACTTAAGCTGATCTAGGGTGGTGTCCTCTCTCAGCCCTCACCACTTGTCGACCGCCAGGGTGGTGTCCACTCTTAGCCCCCGCCACAAATGGGCATTAATCCTTACCATACTTCCCTAGTGCTATCACTAAA
This sequence comes from Diospyros lotus, assembly GCF_014633365.1. Taxonomy (NCBI): domain Eukaryota; kingdom Viridiplantae; phylum Streptophyta; class Magnoliopsida; order Ericales; family Ebenaceae; genus Diospyros; species Diospyros lotus. The sequence continues at coordinate 26,525,961 of NC_068342.1, forward strand.
GTACCACACCCCATATGAACAACTAGTCACTCTAATGTAACTTCCCTGGCAAACCAGCCCGACACGAAACCCTAGGCAGTCATCCTAACAAACACACGTGGCACGAGATACCCTTATACGTTGTTTTGACAAATACCCTTGTGGAATTATGGTTACACTATCTGAGCAACATCCCACATGAACAACTCAAAAACATGCCAATGCCACATACCATGCTTCAATGCATTATATAAAATAACATTTCATTTATATAATTTATCGCATAAAATTCAATGCACATGCATAAAACATTTCGAGACAAATCTCCTGTAACGCCCCACTTTTCGAAATACCATTATGATATCAAATACAAGCTAACTTCACCTACGGGCGTTATGGAAACCCTTACCAACAGAAGCATTGGATCGAACCTGCAAGCTTAACCAAAGCTAAATAAAATGGGTTTCCACTAGATTTCATTACTAGGTACAAGAAATGTAAAAGACTCTTAACACTCTGGAAAGACACAACTTATTATTGTAGCACAACTGTAGGGCATCCTTTTATTACAAACTTTGAGTACCCTAACTGCTATTCACAATATATTACTTCGGTTACAGGGGTACATAATGAATCCAAGATCCCAAAGCTAGTGAAGCTCCACCTCCTTGCTCACGCTTTAACCTGGAACCTGTAATGCTTGACACTTCTGATAAAGCTGGGACAATGAATGCCCCAGGGGTAAGAAACACCCGAGTTAGATTATTACATCTAAGTGAGTGGTACAGGGAAAGAAACTATGCATGCAAGAGCAAGATGCAGTTATGCCAGGAAACAAGCAGAATTAAGTGTAAACCTTCCAAGACCATATCAAAATAAAACCTCCCCGAGTCACCATCATCCTTTCCAACACTTGTGTCAAACCTCATAGCCTCACCTCCAGGCTAAGCCCAACCTCTAGGCATGTAGTCGTGGTCTAATCCCTCAGACCCACCTCTAGGCATGGCCCCACCTCTAGGCACGGGATTACAAGCCACCACTATGCCCGTCGGCACTTGTGTGAAACATCTCAGCCCCACCTGTAGGCACGGGATCGTGGTCCAACCCTTCAGCCTCACCTCTAGGCACGGCCCCACCTCTGGGCACAGGATTACTACCCCGATCCTCGTGATGTTCCCAACAAGTAGCCAACAAGTTCCCGATCCACCAATAGCAACCATCACCAAACAACATGTTGAAGACAAAGCAGAAGGAATATGTACAACTAAGGAATATCAAGTAGGTACGGCCTCACCTGTAGGCACGGTGCACAAACCAAGGAAAATATAATATGCAATCCATAAGCTACGAGCAAGAGTAGTCATGTTTAATCCCATCGATGAATCACAACAACAAACTCCGTGATCAAGCAAAATAGGAAAGAAATGCTCGAAAATAGGGAAACATGAGATGTAAGCAACAACCATCCACAAGTTGAAACCAAGAGTGATCAATAGGAATGAAGAAGCATGTGTATGGACCACTCACAAATGAAACCAAGAATGATCAAGAGGAAGCATGCACAAGAACCACTCACCTTGATCGTTTTCCCTTCAATAGCACGGTTTACAGCTCGGTTTCGAGCACTAGGGGCTGTTTCTGCAGAAATCATGGATTCAAGTAATCCAAACCTTGAATATTTTATACAGGGTTGTAGGTAATTAAAATAGGAGAACAACAGTGAAAATTTCAAGCTAAACGGAGGTCGGATGCGCCCTTACGGGCCCTCGGAAGGGTGGCCACGCGCTACCCCTTCTCTATTTTGCAACCCAAAATTAAAACGGCCATATCTTGCTCATTTTAACTCCGATTTGCTCTCTGTTTGAACCTACGAACTCCCCTTTCAATGTAATACAATCCTACAGAAAGAAAAGTGGCTTACCTTTTAGGTTTCTTCTTCGTTTTTGGCAACTTCCAATCTGGTCACTTTTCTTGGCTTCTTTTTTTGTTCTTCCTCCTTTGGATTCTTTTCCCTTACTTTTCTTCTCTTAATTTTCCTCTACGTGGACCACTCTTCTACCCCTTTTATAGCCTCATCATCTTCAAGCTCATGGTTGCACCTTATCTCTTTTGGGTTGGCATTTTCTTCCTAGTTATTATTGCCATCTTTGAAAAAGACTCTCCTTTGATTCTTTCTTCCCTTGTAAGTCTTTTCTCTCCCAATCCCCTCCTTCCATTTGCCCCTTACATGCCCACTTATTCAACCCTCCTTATCCTTACTTTTAGTAGGCCAATAGCATGCTTCCAACTTCCTTTACTTGTGAATTAAGGATAAAGGTAATCATGGTTTAAGACTTTTGTGCACAAATCATCCAATAACACTTTACCACCTCAAGGCTTCTTCAATAAGCCTTCATTATGTCAATTAGTCTTCCAATGAAAGTTTACCAACTCATGCCACTTAAGACTTTTGGGGTAAGAATCATCATTACAACTTTTGAATATTCCTACTTTGATCCTATCTTCCAAATCAAGCTTCTCCTTTCTTCCAATCTCCAAATACTCCTTCACGTGGCTTTAAGGTAAGTTCTATCATTCTCTTCTTTTGCAAGCTAAATACAAATCTTTCAAGTCAAGTCTTCCAAGTCTTTTGGTGTAAAATTCCATCATTACAATCATAAGACTTTAAGACTTTAGGAAAATTCTCAACCAATCCCATCTCTCTAACACATAGCTTCTGGGATAAGGATTCATCATTTCTAATATTCCCATTCGTTGGAGAAAGTTACTTCTTTTACAAATCATGATATTTGCTTTTGGGTCCTAAAACCATTCCCATTTACACTTAAATTCAAAACTTCCATTTAAAACACTTTATTGCATCATCCAACCTTTATATTAAATTTTGGGGTATTACACCTCCCACATGAACCCAACCATCACAGGTTAAATCATTCACATGCAACAAAACCGTTTGTATGAAACTAACAAGTTAAGGGTCAAACCACCCAAAATAAACCGAGTTAGGGTATAACCACTCACCTCGAATGTACTTAAAACGCACCGATTCTCGTGCCCAGCCTCAATTCTAGTGCCAATGCCTCAAGCAATCATAGTTTTACTCAACCTTGAGTCTCAACAATCCCTAGACATCGTATTTATTCAAAGGAATATCAAAATCCATTTTTCCAAATTTTTTCATAATTTTCTCCTATTTTCCCCCCGATAATTTCAAAATAAATTTCTCCTCAAACGTTTTCTCAAATTTTTCAATACCATAAATTCCAAAATAATTTCAAAAAAATTATTAAAAAAATTCCAAACTTACCCCTAGTCTCATGCGCTTGCAAGTGTACTACGAGTGGATAACTGGCACGTGCAGTTCACGCACCGGTCATTTCTCCGGCTTTGGTACACCGATAATGCAGGATTTTTCTCCTGGTTTGATCTACACCCTTGGTCGATCACAAAGGTACCTAGATTGGCTTGAAGGAACACCAGAAGTGGCCCTACCGGCTTATCAAAAACTCAGCTAGAGCTTCCACCTAGGATTCCGACGAAGCTTCGAATCCCACTCAAACTTACATGAATGCTCTTCAAACTTTCCAGAAACACTTTATAACCTTCAAGGAACAAAACACCCTTATCCCTTGCCCTCAATTCACCCTCTAATGCCTTCAATTTATGCTTGAAACTTGAAAAAACCTTCGGCCCCTTTGACCCTCATTTATACCCATTTTTGAGCCTCCAAACGTTCATTTGTGTTTAATCCAAGGTCATTAATGCTTCTACCTGCCCTAGATCGACCCATAACCCTCGATAAAGCCCCAAAAATTGACCTCTAAAACCTCAATTTTTTGGCTAAGACACAATTGAAAAATTCGTCTAATTGGCCATCGACGTGGCCAATCCTTGGCCGTGGACATCTCCCAATGAAGCTAACCCTAGTCTTGAACCATATGGAGCCTCCCTCAAAGCCCCCACTGACCTCAATTAGCGATAGGAAAGGAGGTTGGCGGCTGGCAGTGTTCACACTGCCAGTCGTTCAAAAATTACATTTTTGCCCCCTCAACTTTTGAAATTTCATTTCAGCCCTTTCTAATTGGCCCCTGGGTTTTCTAAAAATTTCATTGAGAACCTAAAGTTCTAAACTCATAATTTCTACCCGAAAGATTTAGGAAAAATGTTTTTTCAACCTTCCTCAATCAATTTGAGAAATTACACTTAGGCCCGAATGTATGATTTGATTGCTAATTCTTTTGTTTCAACTCGAAACCACTTCAGGGTTGTTCTACTTACAAAATAAAAGTTTCCTCAGGGTTCTATTGACTTTTCAAAAATCTTCTTCTACGATTCAGTTTTTTAGCCTGAATCACAGTTGTATTGAAAACTGTCTCGGTTATGATTTCTTTTAATATCATAAATCCTATCTCAGAACGCTTATTAATACTGTATCATTTTTATTTGATATCTAAATTTTGGGGCACTCCCTACAATTGATTCATTTACTCAAAACTATAAAAATTACACTATAGCCCCAAAGTTTTGAAAAATTCCACTTACACCCCAATTAAAATTATACTTAAAACTTTATGAAATTATTGGGTGTTATAATCATGCCTTAAGGTTGATTTGGTTATCCTTGATGTGTAGTATGTTGTTTGTGGTGGTTATTAACTAAGTGTTGGGTTTAAACTTAATGTATCTGAATGTCTAAGCTTGGAGTATCCGAATATATGATGTTATATCTGAACAGGGACCTTGGATATCTGGATGGGGGCTTGTTATATTCGAATAGGCTTGGTCTTTGGGGCTGATATATCCAAATATGGGGAGTTTGATATCCGAATATGCTTAGTCTTTGGGGTGATATATCTGAATATGGGGAGTTTGATATCAGAATAGGCTTGGTTTTATAAGAGGTATTCTAATAATTTAAGTGCTATCCAGATGTGCCTCTCTCTCTCTCTCTCTCTCTCTCTCTCTCTCTCTTGTATCTGAATACCTTGCCTCACATCCGGATAGCTTCTACTTTCACTTTCAGGAGAGGTTGGACGTCTTCCACCTGGTTTTGCCATGCATCTTGATCCACTAGCTTATGTTCCTCATATATATATACTAGATGCTTATGTTCCTCATATATATATATATATAAACACACACACACACACACACACACCAAGAGAGAGTGGGAGGAGAAGAAGAAGAAGAAGAAAAAAAAAAAGGACAGAGGAAGAAGAAAAATGAGTTTCTTCACTGTTTCAGGCAAGCTCTTACCTAGTTGCAAGCCTTTTTCTTCTTTTTTCATTCCTAACATGAATATTTCACCTTGTTGGTTTTATTTAACTCTCAAGTATACTTGAGAAAGCGAACAATTTTCTCTTGCCAGTATAGGGTTGTCTTAATTTCCTTCATGTATGACCGGCTTTGGTGATATCCTTCCTACGAGACTGCAAGTTAACAACTTCTCATACTTTTGTTAGAACCTTTCCAAAAGGGAAATAAATTAATTACAACATATACTTTTAGTGTCTGTATTAGGTTATTTTGGGTCTTGTTGTTCATGTGGCCATGGAGAGATAGTTTCCTCGCCAATTTCTTTATGGATTGAAGTTAGGCCCTATTGGTGGTTGTTTAACTAGTTTACTTGTGGTAGCCATTATACTACCTAATTAATTTCCCATGCATGCCGATTGAAAGCAAGGACTAGGATAAAGCATAAACAAGAGTCACATGACTCATGTGCTTAGGCATAGACATATTAGATTATTTTTTATACCTTAAGTAGCTAGGCACGAACATTGCATGGTATGTGATTTCTTTTACAGGCGAGCATGGCCTAATGCATGGTTTTATGGGGGCTATGTATCACGTTTATGCTTATTATACCATTGCATTGTATATGTGCATTTGTATGATTCTTGGCCCCGGTATTGGAAACACAATTATTTGGGTGATGGGGGTTTTTGCACTAGGGTTATGTCCACGAACGAGGCAAGTTTAGCAAGCCGTTTCGGGTGTGGTCGAGCCCACCTGGGGATATCTAAGGCAAGTTGCAGGTTATGTTGTCTTCAGGGTAGCAGCAGGTTTGTGGCATAGACTTGGGTGCCATTGTGCCTTAGGTAGGCCCCAAGATCCGGTATGTGCATATTCTTCATTATGCCATTGTTACCTATCATGCATTATATGATACATGGGCATGCTATATATATGGATGTTGCACATAGGGTATGAGTTGTTCTTTAGTTTCATACTCTTGTCAATTTTTCTTCCAATTATGCTTGCTGAGTCTTATGACTCACTCTTGCTTCTCTTCATTCCAGGTAAGGGCAATGACAAGGTTGGGGGTGAGCCTAACAGTTTTTTACCTATCCTGATAGATGGTGTACAGGGTTGTACTAGCTGGTCTTGTCCTGAGGCTTTGTGATCTTTTATGTAATCGAGGTGGTTTTATTTTCTAGTTTTACCCTTAGTCTGTATATATAAACCATGTAACCCTGAGAGTTGGTCACCTTTTGTATGCATTCCCAAGTGGTGGTTTATGCCTCTGTTGTCAGAATCATGTTCAAGTATATGTGACCCTTGTGTGCATGCATGCATGACATACCAAGTACTTCCATTACTGGTTACGCAAATGTATGTTTAATTGTAGAGGTGCATACATGGTGGAACGAGTGATTCTCCTTTGTTTTCTATTTCTTCTGGGACACCTCCTTTGGGTCCTTCTACATGGCAAGGGTATTCGGGTAGGGGTTCTACATTATGTGTATAAGGCAATCCCGACCGAAAAGATTTTTGGGGTGTGAGTTGTGATCAGCGTCTCAGATACTGTAATTGTTGTATTTGTTTGACTGATGCCTTATCATATAAGAAAACGCCCCTGAAATATGTATTTATATTTAATTTCCTTCTGTTGATGTGTAATTATGAGGTAAGATCTTAACCCATGTATTTGAGTTATTAACTAGTTGTAATTAGAAATTGAAGAAATTGTGAGTCATCACAAATAATCTAATATTACATTATTTAAAAAATTAAAATTAAAATTAAAAGTAATATTTTATTATCTAATATTAGGTTAAACAAATTAACATATTATTATAAATTAAATATTTAGATAAATAATCTTAAGTTCTTTATTATTTATTTAAATAATAAACAACTTTAAAATTATTAATAAATAAATAATCTTTGATATTAATGTTTATGATATAATACTATTATTATTTTGATATTCTAATGTTATAATACTATTATTACTGTACCTATTATAATGTTTATGTTTATTTTTTATTGATATTCTAATATTAACTTAAAAAAAACTCTATAGTTTTTCTTTTCTATTAGGAAATTATTTTTAATTATTCATTTTATCTATTTCATAAATTAATATTATTTTCTATAAATAAATAATTTTTTATATTTTATTGATTTTTGAAATCTATATTGTGTTAAAAGGTTATGTACAAATAAAAATCTTCTTTCACACTTATAAAATGAGATTCAATATTAAGCACTCAATTTTAGTTTTGCTTTCTTTTGCTTTCAATAAAATGAGCACGTCAAATATTAAATGATCGGTTGATAATAGAAAGAGTCAACCCTAATAATGTAATTAATGAATGATGTATATATAATGACTCAATCAATCATTAAAAAGTAATAAAGAGATTGAGTAGATCATTCATGATTTAAATAATTATAAAAAAATATGATGAATTAAAAAATCAACACGATTGAAATGCGAGATAATAATAATAATTTCAACTCATTTATATTAAAATCAACTTATATTATATTTTTGAATTTCATGTCACCTCGACCATAAGAATTTAAATTAATTCATATTTTTAGGATTAATCGGATACAATATATTTATTGATGGTTAATCGGATACAATATATTAATTTATATATTTAGAATTTAAATAAATATATTTAATTTATTTATTTATAAATAAATTATTTGTTTTTTAATTTAATAATTAAAATTTATGTAATATTTGAGACCGAAAATTTGCTTCTCAAATTTGCGACGCAAAATTTTTTGCTGCTAAATTTGAGACGAAAAATGTTTTGTTTCCAAATTTATCAAAATCAGTCTCAAATTTAAGATGAATTTGGAGACGAAAAATTTTCTGTCTCAAATTTGTGACGGATGTTTTTGTCTCAAAATCCGTTTGAAATTTGAGATAAAAAATTCTCCATCTAAAATTTGAGATGGATTTTTTTCTATCTCTAAAATTTTTATTTCAAAATCAATCTCAAATTCAAAATAAAAAAAACATCTCAAATCCCCTGTTTTCTTAGTGCAGTGTTTTAGGAGAATAGAGAACCAAGTTCAGCCACTGCAGTATAGTGGCTGTCACAGATTCTGCATATGCCTTGGACTCTGCGGCTGTCAATGATAGAATATTTAGAATAGTTTCTATATATCTTCAGGATTCTGCTGTAATATATATATATATATATATATTCTCGGTTAATCTTTCTAGCTATATTTGTTAGTTACCTAATTGGATAGAAAAGTAGTCTTGTATATATTTCCCTAGACATACGTCAGTGTGAATATGGAATATAGAATATACACTTCTTGCTTCCAATTTCTGTTTTCTTTTCCTCTACTACACTTGTCTTCCAATTTCTGTATTTTATTCTGCAGTAGCATTATAGTACAAAAAGGGCTAAACATGCTGCAAATTCATTTACTTGCATATGAGTATCATCTGAACTGATTTCCTGGTATATTGAGATTAAGCTGATCTCTGACTGTCATCAAAATCCTACAATTTTTGTTTCCCGTTTAAGCTATCTTGCATGGTGATCAATGCTCTCTTGGAATCTTATACAACCATTGATTCAGAGATTTGATAAGCAAACTTTTATCCTTCAACATAGGACAAACCAACCCCTTATTGAGAAAGCTGGAGAATACTAGCTCTAGTCTAGAGAACAAACATTCAGTGAATCAAAACTACTTCTTATGCAACTAGCAGCTTGTCTACAACTTTTTGATAATTATTCTATATGTAAGGATAGGAAGTTTGTAGGGTAGAGGTTTGTTTACGACAGCTGAATGGTTGTGTCATACACAGCCCCAGCCTTCCATTTACTGGGAACAACATTAATCATCTGCACCCATTTTGTGCCTCCTTTGACACTCACTTGGGCCCTGAACGTAAGTGGACCTAATGGTGGGTCGAACAGGTCCCATACTGTACCGAAGGCCCTCCTCATGCACCTCCATTGTTGGGAATCCACCTGCAACAAAAAAAATAATATTGATCAACTAACCAATCAACCTAGTTCAAATTGATATCAGTTGCAAAAATTTTATTTGCTTATTATATCCATTAAACTACATACTAAATTCTGTTTACACAACTGTACCTGCCACACATTCACAGCAGTGATGTCATATACGCCAGCTTGGTACAATACAACCACAGCCAGGTACACCGGGAACTTGCTATGCTCGTGAAGCTTGACCATGAGGTTGTAACCTGGGTACCGGCAAGGAATTCTTTGGTATTCAACATCAACTACACCATATGAAAACAACTCCAAGACTGCATTTGGAATAGCCAATCTTGCATACGCATGAGTGCTGAGGATGAAGTCTGTCTTATCTCCTTCGCCGTAATCTGTGACCACTACTTTCACTCCATTATCACTGCAAAGTTTGGGTATTTTGCATTTAACCTGCAGTAGACAAACGTTTTAGTATTAAATATTATTTTATGCTTTTGATTCTGAAAGCAATTGTTTGGAAGAATGACTTTTTACAGGCTATCAAGTTTTTGTCTTCTAAAAAAAAGCATAGTATAAAGTTTTTGCACTTTGTCATTGCTAGTCATGAGCCCCACAATCACTATTGACTTGTTCCTTTTTCTTCTTTCTTTTTCTTTTCTTTTTTTTTTAATTTGGTTAATCGGGTACTCTAGGACATAGTGGGTTAAAGTCAAGTCTCATTACAAGTGTAGATCTCCCATAATGTGTTGTGTGCTTTATTTGTGTGTAAATTAGTGCACCTTAACTTAGTTTGTTCTAGTCCATCCATATAGTTGCATAGGTTTTTTGGACAAGTGATAACTTGGTATTGAATTACCCGATAGCATGCACCACAGCCAGATCCATTCTTGTATAGCCTGGAAACCCCTGCCACCTTGGCATTATTGATTGTTCGTCCAAATTCACCATACCCGCAAGTCCCATCTAAATTGACATCATTAAACACATATTAGTCTTTACAGTAAGATTATCAATATAAGTAAACATACAATACGCACACATGCATAAAGTACCGTATGCTTATGATAATAGATTAGTGTAATACATACTTGGAGTTTGAAAGCAATCAGGGCTGCCGTCATAGGTTGCTCTAGAGGAAACATAACCATCCTGGAAGTAACATATTGTGCTCAAAAGAACCAGCACGCAAAGAAGTGAGCAATAGCTCTTAGCTGCAAAACCCATTGTTGTCTAGATCAGAAAATTACAGTGCAACACATAAGAAAGAGAGCTATTGTCTCGGAAGAAAATAAATAAAAAAAAAAAAGAGAGTTTTGGGATGGGAAGCTCACATATAAAACCCAATATTTATGGTTGAAGATATAGGGGGCTTGAAGGATGATAGAAATATTGCCACGTCTCTCTCTTCCACTAAAGGTGTAGGGAGCCCAAGTGGGGGTTAGGGACTGCGTTGGAGAGGAAAACAATATGACCTTTTTGGCTTTAAAGACCACTTAGGATATGTATTTTTTACTTAATAATTTGTATATTGGCAGTAAGCAGCCTGACCAATGAGCTTGGCCCAACTTCCATCTCACCTTGCTGTATGCATGCTTTAGGTAGATCATAGGAGCATGTTTGCTTTCATTACTGTACTTTAGCACTGTGATTCTACAAGTTATGAGAGTGATATCTTTATAATTGCCATCAACGAGTTAGATTGTTTATTTATGGGTGAAGAATGAGCTTGTGTTGTCTCACATTAATTGGGGGTTTGGTGATATGTGATTGTGGGCACCCATTTGGATCACAGATTCAATTGTTGACCCAATAGTTATTTAATTCTTGTGCCAAGAGGTGAATTATGGGCAACATCTGTTTCTTGATGATGAGATGGCACTCAAACCAATGCACTAGAGACCATTACTTAAAGTTTATACTCAACGTGGTTCGCTTAATTAGAAGCATTGTTTACATTTTTTTTTTTTTCACTCAATCGATGATAGTTTATAATTACTATTTTTTAATTTTTGAGTGGACACGAGATAATAAATTCACTAAATTCATTCAATAATATACAAAACACGTATTGAATATATATGAAAAAAATCTTATTTGTACCATGATATCTCAAAAGTTAAAAAGAGAACAATACTAGAATATATAAGATTGCATTGTTTTAACTCCAAACATCTTGAGATCTAGTTGACTTATTATTAATTTTCATATATTTGGATGCTTTTGTAGGAAAACTTAATAGACGTACTTAACTTTCAAAATTGTGAACATTTTTTACAATTTTTATTTTCATTCTATTTTCTTATCCATTGTCATAAAGTCATTATGAAGGGCATGAAAAATGTGACATGGTCAACTGAAGTCACAACATTCTATCAAACCCACTAAGCAAGCAAGGGGTAAAATCGAATGATTATGTTAAACTATGTGGCATCATCCCTGTGGAGGTTGTCATTTGCAACATTAGGAGGGGGCTTATAAAATTTTCTTATATACCCCCTCCCCCAAGACTTTTAAATATAATATAATTAGAGCTAAAAATATTAAATATAATATAATTGGCTATTAAATATATATTAGATGATTTATGCATGTCTTTTGTTTCTTTTCATTTATATATTTATTCTTTAACCCACCCTCGTAATAGTGAATGTCACCCACCATCAATGTTGACGATGACCATTGCGAACATAATTCCCTAAAAGATCACCGAGATGAAATTGGTGCAGAAGTTGGAAATAACACAGTTAATAGCTCACAGTGATTCCCAGTTGATTGTTCAGTAGTTTTATGGGCAGTACGAAACTAGAGAGCCGGTAATGGCACAATACTTGCAAAAGGTGAAGGACATGGCACAGATGTTTCAAAATTTTCAGTTGGTGCAAATAAATCGATCACTTAATGGACACGCTGACACTTTGTCTAAGCAAGCATCGACTAAAGAGATCACTGGTCAGACAGTATTTGTTGAGGTGCTTCAACGACCTAGCATTGAAGAAAATGAAGTGACATGTGTCGATACAGGAGGTGATTGGCAAACGTCCATATATTAATATCTGACTAGCAGTGAACTACCCAATGATCCACTACAAGCAAGAAGACTAAGGATGCGGGCTCCAAGGTTTACTATTATTGATGGGGTATTGTACAAGCGAGCCTTCACTATGCCACTTCTCAAATGTTTGGACTCTCGGGAAGCCGAATACACTCTAGCAGAAATCCATAATAGGGTTTGTGGTGAGCATCTGGGTGTAAAAGCCCTGGCAGCTAAGGTTTTACAGGTAAGTTTCTTTTGACCCACGTTACAGTCGAATGCATTAGAGAAAGTTAAATCGTGTGACAAGTGTCAGCGGCATGCTTCAATCCAATTCGCATTGATATCCCAGTTACAGCCTGTATTCCAGCCCATACCATTTGCTCAGTGGGGTTTAGACATTTTAGGTCCATTCCCTCAAACGCTGGGACAAAGCAAATTCTTACTAGGAGCCACTGATTATTTCACCAAGTGGATTGAGGTTAAGGCATTGGCCACCATTACAACCAGAAAAATGGAAGCAATGATATGGAAAGATATCATGTGTCAGTTTGGAGTTCCAAGAATTATCGTCAAAGACCGTGGAAAACAGTTTGATTGTAACTCATTTAGGAATTTTTGTGACAACTTAGGAATTCAACTACGATTCACTTCAGTGGCATATCCTCAAGCTAATGGGCAGGGAGAGGTCAGCAACCGTACTATGTTACATGACCTAAAAATCCATCTTAAAGGAGTCAGGGGAACATGGGCTGATGAATCACCATCCATTTTGTGGGCCTACAGAACAACCAGTCGGATCGCTACCGGTGAAACTCCCTTCAATCTTGTTTATGGAATAGAAGCCTTGATTCCCAATAAAATTTCAACTAAATCTCCTAGGCTGATGGCATACGAGGAAGGTAATGGCACTAGGAATTTCGAATCGTTGCGTAAAAACTTGGATCTAATCAAGGAACAGGGGGACCACGCTTCCATGAGGATGGCTGCTTATCACAGGAGAATCGTTGGTTATTAGAATTCCCAAGTAAAGAATAGGCCCATGGAAGAAGGCGATCTAGTACTCAAAAATTCCGGCGTAACCAATGGCCACCATTATAGTCAGAAAATTGGAAGCAATGACATGGAAAGATATCGTGTGTCGGTTTGGAGTTCTAAGAATTATCGTCACAGACCATGGGAAACAGTTTGATTGTGACTCATTTAAGAATTTTTGTGACAACTTAGGGATTCAACTACGATTCACTTCAATGGCATATCCTCAAGCCAATGGGCAGGCAGAGGTCAGCAACCGTACTATGTTACATGTCCTAAAAACCCATCTTAAAGGAGCCAGGGGAACATGGGTTGATGAATTATCATCTATTTTGTGGGCCTACAAAACAACGCCGATCTAGTACTCAGAAGGTCCGTCATAACCAATGGCCACCATTACAGCCAGAAAAGTGGAAGCAATGATATGGAAAGATATCATGTGTCGATTCAGAGTTCTAAGAATTATCGTCACGGACCATGGAAAATAGTTTGATTGTGACTTATTCAGGAATTTTTGTGACAACTCATTCAGGGATTCAACTACGATTCGTTTCAGTGGCATATCCTTAGGCCAATGGGTAGGCATAAGTCAGCAACAGTACTATGTTACATGGCCTAAAAACCCATCTTAAAAGAGCCAGGGGAGCATGGGTTGATGAATTACTGTCCATTTTGTGGGCCTACAGAACAACCAGTCAAATCACTATCGATGAAACTCCCTTCAATCTGGTTTATGGAACAAAAGCCCTAATTCCCATTGAAATTTCAACTAAATCTCCTAGGTTGATGGCGTATGAGGAAGGTAATGATGCTAGGAATTCCGAATCGTTGCGTGAAAACTTGGATCTAATCATGGAACAGGGGGACCACGCTTCCATGAGGATGGTTGCTTATCACAGGAGAATCGCTGGTTATTATAATTCCTAAGTAAAGAATAGGCCTATGGAAAAAGGCGATCTAGTACTCAGAAGGTCCGCCGTAACCAATGCGCTCAAGGATGATGGGAAGTTACGAGCCAATTGGGAGGGACCAAAAAAAAAAAATTATTTATTTTTTTTATTACATCACTCCCGAAATTCCCTAAGGCCTATCTAGTGCTTGACGAGATATTTACACTAGAAAATAAATACAAAGCGGAAGCTGAATCGAACCTGCTGATGGCATTAATTGAACTTGGCATTTATTATAAAGTTGTTACATAAGCTTCTGAAAATAAAGTAAAACGTACATAATTTGTGAACTATTCATATTACAACATAACATGGCACATTTACTCGTTTCTTGACGTCTCGCGTCACTACACATCTTCAACCTCTGTATCATCACTGCAAATCCTGACTGGAACGTTGAATGTTCCAGGGGCGAACCCAAGTTAGATGATGAATCATCTAAGTAAGGGTACATAATGCTATGTCATGTGTGTATGCAATGTCTTACCTCGTAGGTGTCAACTGCACCCTCATGCTACCTATCGTTTTAGCGGCCACCTCTATCGAAGCCAGGGTGTATGGGTGCACCCTTGGTAAGGCAGCGATGCCAGTTCGTACTCCCTACAACCTCATATGCGTGTGATCAATGACATCAACGTGTATTTATGTATTTTATAGTCATGTCATGGATGCAATCTACGTGATGGATACATTTCATAGTATGTCAATATGATGTAAGCATTCTCGAAGATATAATCGTACTAAGCTTGAAACGGTACACTTACAACTAAGTTGTCTCGAAAAGCGTGTCGACCTCAAAAATTGTGCCGAGCAGCTATTTCTCAATCTTCTTGCTCTCAAGGACTCCTAAAACATCAATTTATTTTTAGAATATCATTTTACTATTTTTCATAATTTCTTCAATTTTTTCTTTTATTTCTAAGCCTTATCTCTTCAAAATTATATAATAATTATCTAGACTTCCATAAAATCTAATTTCTCTTTACTAATATTCTTTAAATAATATTTCTAGCATTCTGAAATTTTCTTGGAATTTTTTAACTCAAATTCCTATTTTTTCCTTATTTCCATAATAAAAAAACTATTTAAATAAATGGCTAATTTAACATTTTCCAGAAATATTTTTCACATGACATAAACAAAATTCCAGATTTAATAAAATTTTTCAAAATTTTATTTCTTTTATTTTTATTTTTTCTTTATTTTATTTTTTTTCTTTTCTTTTCTTTTTATTTTTATTTCTTTCTGGCGGGCGCATGCGGGCCACGCGCCTTCGCCTCACTTGCGGGCGCGTGCGATCACATGCCCGACCCCCCCTCTGGTCGTCTTCTCCGACTGCCTTCTCGCCGCCGGCGATGCTACCGCGGCTCCAAGCTTCAAAAAAAGCTTCTAGTCCCCCTAAACCCGACCTCCCGAGCCCAAAAATAGTATTAAAACTTTGAAAAATCAACTGGAAATACCTCAAATTTGCAATCGAAGGCGCGGCTCCGGCGAGGCGCAATTTTTCGGCGAGTGCTTGGATCTCCTTCCCCGCTGCTCCGTTGGCTACCAAATGCTCTAGAAACGTTGCCCACGAAGCAAGAACTAAAACCCCACTCTTAAATCTCTCAAACACTCCCCCAATCGACTGATCTATGAAGAAAACTTTCGAATGAATGGGGCTGTCCAAGTGCGGCTATTTATGGGCGAAACTCCACCGTGAATGTCCCATCGAGGCACCCACGTGCCCTAGAGATCATTTCCAACGGCCATACGTCATTTAATACCCCTCCTCCCTGATTGTCGATTGCAGGAGCGGCCAAAGCATGGCCGCGCGCCTGCTTCAGATTTTCGGCGATATTTTGCTTTTTATATATATATAGAGAGAGATATACTTATATATATATATATCTTTATATCATATATACATACGAATTTACATAGCTATATACATACATACATACATACTAGATTATATATACAGCAACACAAAAAAACCTATTTTAATACAAGATTATGATATACATAAACACTATATAATTTCACACTAAATAAAATAATTTATACTTACCTTAAAATTCTAATAATTTCTTTAGGGTCTTAAAACACAAAATTTTGATTTATTAATCACGATAACTAAGGGTATTACAACTATTCACAAAAACAGTAAAGATGCAGTTAATGAGTCCAAATTTTATCGAAATTTGAAGCCCTTTTCAATGTCCTGTAGCTAGGTATTTATAGGGAAAATTCTCAAGGATGCTTGATGCTGACACGTGTCACTTATTGAATGAACCATGTTCGAGGTGTGTGACTACAATCAAGGTTTTGCCACAAGGCCTTGCGGCACACTACCGCAAGGTCTTGCCGTAAGGCCGCTTCCACAAAGGGGGCTCACAACACACTGTCGCAAGGCTTTGCCACAAGGCTTGTCACAAGGCCGCTTCTGCAAAGGGGGGCTTGCGGCATACGACCGCAAGGCCTTGCTGTAAGGCTTGTTGCAAGGCCGCTTCCGCAAAGAGGGCTCGTGGCACACTACCACAAGGCCACTACCGCAAAAAAGGCTTGTGGCATACTATCGCGAGCCTTTTTATTTTTTCTTTAAAAATTCTCATTTTTTCTCAACCTATTTTTCATGGCATAACAATTTCCCCCCACTCTTCTATTTCGTCTTTAGATAAAATTGAAGAGTAAAATTTTAGCTGAATTGAGGGCGAAGTGGAGATGCCCTATCATTAGCTCGATTTTTTGCCTCCTGTGGTAATTTCTTCATCACCCATCATACTTCCAGCACCCTCCTGTTGTGAAGTTATGAGGCTTTCCTTTAATTGCTTCTACGATCAGACGTCTTCTACTCCCCTTCACGGCCCGTATTGAAGAACCACTCGTCATGAGGAATAAGCGCTATATCCCCGGTTTAAATCATGGAACCCATGTTGCAACCTCGAGTTCTCCAAGTGTTTCGGTTTGGGGGGCGTCTCATCGTCAAGCCTTTGGGAGACGTCTTGAAGATAAACCTGTATTCTCTGAGTGGAGAACCTTCTGGGGACGTTTGCCTTCCTCTTACGGGCTCATCTGCCATAAGCAATCTAGGTTTGGCTCCAAGTCCGTCACGAGACTCTTGTCAAGTATACAAGTTTGCTGAGAGGCCTAAGCGCCGGATAAGCCGAGGAGTCAGGTTTAGCTTGGGGGCATAGCACCAGACTCAACCAAGGGATCCAGGTGAGCCTACAAGCATAAGCTTCGAAACATCCGATGATCCCAGGATGGATCATAGCGCATTGGTTGTTGTGTTCTCCATGTCCGTCTTTTAGGGTTGGTCTACCTCAGGGAATCTGGGTTTGGCTAATGGTCTGGCATGGGATTCCTACCAGACATCCAAGTTTACCGAGAAACCTAAGTCTCAGATCAACCAAGGAGTTGGGTCTAGCCAAAAAGGCATAGCACCGAACTCAAACAAGGAATCTGAGTGAGTTTACTAGCATAAGCATTGGATGTTCTGGTGATCTTAGGCCAGCTCGTAGTCATCAGCACTAGATTACAACTAGGTGACTTAACTCCGATAAGCAGAATCATGGCAGAACCGTCATATGGTCATTCCATATCTCTTCACGCCTTCATTGGGCCAGTCTATCTCAGGGAATTTGGGTTTGGCCAACGGTCCGGCATGGGATTCTTACCAGACATTTGAGTTTACCGAGAGACCTAGGCGCCAGATAAACCAAGGAGTTGGGTCTAGGAAAAAAGACATAACACCAAACTCAAACGAGAGATATGGGTGAGTCTGCGGGTATAGGCATCGGATCTTTTAGTGGTCCCTGGGCCAGCTCGTGGTCATCGGCACCAGATTATCACTAAGCAACTTGACCTTCGAGAGTGAGCTTGTGATAAAGTTGTCATGTGGTCACTTCACCTCTTTCCCACCTTCCTAAGGTTAGTCTACCTCAGGGGATCTGGGTTTGCCCAGTCGTCCGGTGCAAGATTCCTACCGGACATCTGAGTTTGCCGGGAGACCTAGGCGCCAGATCAACCAAGGAGTCAAGTCTAGCCAAAAGGCATAGCACCGAACTCAAACGAGGGATACGGGTGAATCTGCAGGCATAGGCATCGGATCTTCTAGTGATCTTAGGCTAGCTCGTGGTCATTAGCACCAGATTGCCACTAGGAAACTTGACATTTGGGACCGGGCTGCGTTTGAGCTATCGTACCTGCATCATATTCTATGACACATACAAATAATCTAGGCCCATGGAGATTTTACGTGGTTCATCTTATAGTTTTGCCTACTCCATGGGAATACGAGAGGTATATTTTTTTATTTTATTTATTGGGGGATATTATTACAATGGAAAATTAAAGACAATCCTGGTCCCCAACCGGATTGAGCAACGCTTCTGGTGACAGGCTCGGCTCAACGTCTCATGCTTCGTCCCCTTCCTTGGAGTTAGTGAATGGTGAAGTTGGGAAGTATCCCTTGGGGTGCACGGTGTTCCAAGTTTTTCCTATTGCCTTGCCTTATAACGCCCGTAGTATGAACGTATTGGGGCCCAATATCTTTTAAATTCTGTAGGGTCCTTCACAATTCGGGTCGGGTTTCCCTTCCTCTTCTATTACCTTCCCATGCATCCAATATTTTCATTTGGACGATAAACTGTTCTACTCAGTCAAATAATTTAGTCATAGAATCCGGCTCGAAGAAGATTAAGGATCTTCTAAGCGAGGCGTATGTAGTTCCGTTAAGCAGGGCTAACGCCGCCAATCCGACTAGAGATCCCTTACTTCCTACGTCTCGACTCTGAATCGCTGGATATATTGCTTTAGGGATTCATTAGGCTTTTGTTGCAAGCTCATCAAATATATAACACTCTTCTTCTTCTAGAGATAGACGGAGAATGCATTCAGGAATTCTTTCTTTAACTATTCGAATGATCATATATGCCCTGCTAGTAATTTAGTGAACCACTGCTGAGTTTGTCCTGCCAGGGAGAGCGGGAAAGCTCTGCACCTAGTGACCTTATTGTATCCATGTAACATGGCTACTGCGACGAAGTGTTACAGGTGCTTCTCTAGGTTCTCATTTCCTAAGTATATCGAAAGTTGCAGCAACTCAAACCTTGGTTGCCTTTGGAATTCCTCGGACAGAGGAAACCCCTTTGGGGACGTTTTCTTTGGCACCATCATTACCTGCTTCTGCTCCAGCACCTCTTCTATGAGGCGTTTGATGTCAGATGTCTTGAGTGTCTCATTTTCTACTTCATTTTTGCAAGGTAATGGGACATAAAGAGCTCTTGAATGGGTGTTTTTTGCTGTCTCTTTATACATGGGAGCTTTCATTGCCCTCATGTCATGTTCCCTTCTCGTCTATCATTTTGGACTTGGTTATTCGGCCCTGGAGTTTCGATTCTTATCCCCTGCCGTGTGGTCCTTGGAAAGGTGTCTGGGGATCTCCAGTGTTCTTACCCGGTATCTGTTTGTCCTATGTGGGGAATGCAGATGTCGAGCATTAGTTCATGCAGCAAAGCAGTGATTCCCTGTAGTCTTCTCATATTATCTTCATTGTTCATCCTAAGTTCATCATTTTGTTGTTTCAACTCTTTAAAATCCTTCTATAATTGTTTATAATCTAAGAGTAAGACTGTGGGTGGAGCTATCCCTGTGGGTCCTAAAGGTATTGAAGCCACCATGAGGTTTCTATTTGGAATTGCAAATTGTCCAAATGAATGTTGTTCCTGACTACTGGGCACTAGATGTGGGACTTGTTTCCCTCGCCCTATAGCATGTCTCCTCAATCTAGCCACGTGTACTTCTCCTTGTTCTGAACACTCCATATCCCCCAGTCCGGTGGTCTAGTTACCTTCAAGCATAGGAAAGTTTTCCGAGCGTACCTCATTGTCTAGATGATCTTCCAAAAGTCCAGGTATCGTAGGATGTATCTAGCTGGGGTCTCCCATCCTAGTGCGAGCGCTCCTTCGAGTAGGGTTAGGCAGGTTTGCCAAACCAGTTGATCTTGTCCCTCTTGGCATCTGGTGTTAAAATTGGCTTTTAGTTGCATTTCTCACAGACAGCGCCAAATTGTTGTTACCAAAAATACTATAATTAAAATTTATAATGTGGGGTCCATGAGAGCTCGGTGTCGAGTAAAGTGAGGTTGCTGTGAGAAAAGTTACCTCAAGGGAGCTTGCCACAAGGATTTTGTCGATAGAGTCTGTCTCACCATAAGGATTTGGCCACAAGGATCTTCCTCGCCGTAAGGATTGCCACAAGGATTTTTCTCTACCACAAGATCTCATCGTAAGGATTTACCTCCCCCGTAAGGTCTCACCGCAAGGTTTTGCCTTCGCTGTAAGGATTTACCTCCGCCATAAGGTCTCGCCGCAAGATTTTGCCTTCATCACAAGGTCTCACCACAAGGTTTTGTCTTCGCCACAAGGTCTTGCCATGAGGCTTTGTCTTCGCCACAAGGATTGCCACATGGTTTTTCCTCCGCCACAAGGTCTCACCTCAAGGTTTTGTCTTCGCCACAAGGATTACCACAAGGTTTTTCCTCCGCCACAAGGTCTCGCCGCAAGGATTTACCTCCTCCATAAGGTCTCGCCGCAAGAATTTACCTCTACCACAAGGTCTCACCGCAAGATTTTTCCTTCGCCACAAGATCTCGCCGCAAGGATTTACCTCCGCCGCAAGGTCTCACCGCAAGGTTTTTCCTCCGCCACAAGGTCTCGCCTTAAGGTTTTTGTCTCGCCACAAGGATTTAGCCCTATTGATGCTTAGAAATGGGTTAGAAGGCTCACGGGAATCCTCACCCGCAAAGACCCTTCGATGCCTAAGTCAGTATCGGATCCAAATGACTATTCACGAAAATAGTAAAGATGCAGTAATGAGTCAAAATTTTATCAAAATTGGAAGCCCTTTTCAATGTCCCGTAGCTGGGTATTTATAGGGCATAATTCTCAAGGATGCTTGGTGCTGACAAGTGTCGCTTGTTGAATGAACCATGTTCGAGGTGTGTGGCTACAATCAAGTCTTTGCCACAAGGCCTTGCGGCACACTACCACAAGGTCGCTTCCACAAAGAGGGGCTCACGGCACACTGCCACAAGGTCGTTTCCACAAAAAAGGGCTTGTGGCACACTACCACATGGCCTTGCCACAAGGCTTGTCGCAAGGTCGCTTCCGCAAAGAGAGCTCGTGGCACACTATCGCAAGGCCGCTGCCGCAAAGGGGGCTCGCGGCACACTGCTGCAAGTGGGCTTATGGCACACTGTCTCAAGCCTTTTTATTTTTTCTTTAAAAAATCTCATTTTTTCTCAACCTATTTTTCATAGCACAACAAGTATGAGATACTGAAAGATAAGATTAGTGAGTCTCATGCCATTTTGTATGAGATATAGAAAGAAGATGAGTGAGTGCTCATTACAGGAACAAGTTCACTAAATGAGACTATTAACATTGAATCACATGGGTTATATCTTTGGTCGGGCTGTCGAACACCAATAGATTAGATGAATAATGATTCGGATTTGCAGCAAGGGCGCAACCCAAAGTCGTCTCCCAATGAACTTCAAACGGATCTGTCAAAACAAGACTAAACGGGGGGGGTGTTTTTTTTATGAAAAACAGGAAACAAAATAAACGAGAACACAGTAAACCGAGATGCAACCAGTTGCAACCTTTCCTCCTTACCCGGGTATCATCATCCACCATATAAAGAACCTATTTATCTTTAATCCCCAGATCTAAAAAAAATGCTTGACAATCGCCGAAGACTAAATCGAAACAAATATAAAAATCACAGAAGATCTTCTTAATCAATATACAAGTTTCAATTTCTTTTAGCACACAGATCTGAAACCGACATGAACAATCGCCCACTAAGTTTATGCTGTTTCTTGCAAACCAATACCCCAATCAATCCTATTAGTCAAATCTACCCAAGCATCATGCATGCATTCATACGATCGCATAAAATACATACACACTTGAGAAGAAGCAAAGAAACAAAACCATAAGATTAAAGATGGAAACAGATATACAAAAACGTCCAGAGATTCAAACCGGATAAGGAGTATGGCATGCAACCGGTTACAAAATCCTTAGCCTTCCATCTTGACAAGAACAATGGAGAAAAGGATAATCGGCTACTGTTCACATCAGAAAAGAATAATTTTTCCCTAATGGCCTCTTAATGTGCTTAAATAGAGCTTAAGGAGGAAACCCTAGGTTACCGAAACTTCACAGCTAATTTCGAATAGGATAACGTGTGTTATGGGCTTCTTCCCCTTCATAAAAATTGTAGATCAGGAAGAGTAGATGAATTTGGGCTTTTTAATCACTTGATTTGGATATCGGACGCCCAAGTTTTGGCCTTTTAAAGATTCAGCGTCTGTGCAGCTTTCCTAATTTAACCCAGCTATCTGGTCCCGACTTTGAAGCGATGTTTGGAGGCCCAACCGAACTCGGATTTGGAAAAACCATACCTTTCCAGAAATCCCAAGAATTCCTCTACAATATCTCTGAAGACATCATTCACGTCCTAGGATTATAACTTGGCCAAAAATTTGAAAGAAGCACCATTGGTCAAATCTGCCAGCACACTTTTGCTTCTTTGTCTCCAATCTCCTTGTTTTTCTTCTTGCCATCAAAATTCCTTATGACCCAGGAAGCCCAAATCTGTCCAAAATAAAATAAAATAGTGTAAAGCTCAATTCCTATAAAATAAAATAAAACAAAATCAAGATGAATAAAATGAGACAACTAACGTGCAAAAGGACTAAGTATGGGGGCTAAATAATATGAAAATATGCTCTCTATCAATCTCACGAGCTAATTATTCAATGATAGTTGTGGATGTGGAACTAGTCCTTAGACCTGAGATGACATGGATATCTATGTATTAGTAGATTATGATATCAGCAATATTACATAGTTGTTCTAATCATGAATAACCATACGTATGTATATGCCTAGTTCAGTGATACATGAGGTATATGTGCATCAGACATGGAATCTATCACCTCAAGATTTATGAGGAGGATATCATGTGCAATTCAATAATCACTTGATGATAAATCATTGGTCGAGGTAATATGATGATAGAATGTGTTCCATAAAGTTGTGTCATAATTAGTCAATATTGATTTTGGATTTGGTCATATGACGAGACTAGTAGATTCAACATGTTGACCATGATCTTATATCTTGTCGGGATATAGGATGATAGAAGGATCGTATTGTATGGTATGGTAGTAAAAAGTTTAAAATACTCGTTTCATAATAAATTGGGTAATTATGACATATTGTTATATGTCACTCATGATTTATGAGAATTAATAGTTGATTATTCTCGATTTCAATTTAATTGTGAACCCGAAAAGTCCCGCCCAATAAAAAGTCACTTTTCAAGAAAAGAAGAATAAATTAATAGTTTTAAAATTAATAATTATAGTGTATTTATTTATTGAATAAATAAGAATGATTAAATGATTATATTATAAATATAATTATTTAATTATTAATAATTGGATTGGGCTTTTTACTATCACTTTAAGTTTGGTACAATAGCACTAATTGAATTGGGCTTATTAAGTCCACTAGTTAGATTAGGCTTGTTAAGCCCAATGGCACGTAAGGTTCTCCATGGTCCTATATAAATAGCACAATAGACCCATTCTCTCTAGTCTCTTGCTCACTTGAAACTCTTGGAGAGTTGAGAAGATTGAGAGGTGTGTGTGTGTGTGAATCCTCAAGAATTAGAAATTTTAAGAAATTTTCACTTCTTCTTCTCTTGAATCTTTTGTATTTAAGTGATTTTGGGTGGACCGACTCGGCATCCTATACTTGGAAGATTATATGACGAAAAACCTAATGGTAAAATTGGATTTCATCAAGAGGTATACTTCCGTCTAGCCTTCGATTTTGTAAACCATAATTTTTGAAAAACGTGATACCTGTAAAATTAAATTTTATTCCGCTGTGCATTGACTACGCTTAATCTTGTGCCATTAATTCAAACAAACACATAAAAACAAAAAAAAAATAAAGAAAATAAGCATACAAGCACAAGACATTTATACTCACCGGTGTACGAGTGTGCATTGCAGTACAAATTTATGTACTAGATGGGAGTTTAAGTCGATTCACTGGAAGATTTTTTTTTTTAAAACAAAAATAAAAGCAGCGAAAGTTTTTATGTGCTGAATTGGTTTGTCAAACCAATTCAATTGATTTTAGAAAAAAAAATGAATGTACAATTGAAAACCAAACATCTTGGATCAAGACAATTTCAGTACCAATCCAAATATTTTCCAAGACTCACAAAAGAGGGTATCATCAAGTTAAATTAATTTTAATTTTTTTTGCTATTAATTACGTTTCGAGATGATGATGGTTCTAATTCTAGTAACTGACATACATGACATGCCAACTCTTAAGCAACCATCATAAAGCGAAATGTATATAAAGTATACTTAAGATTGGGGATGAATATTTCCAAGTTGGACAACCCATATGCATGGCATGAGGGTTCCGAGTTAGGCATATACCCTAATCCAAACTCAAATATTTAGCAAAAATTTAAAAATTAATTTTAACACCTAAACTTAAAATGAAGTTTGGCTAACTCGAGAAATTTTGGCTTTGAACGCCATTCTCGTCTTGGCATTATTAACCACATATCTTTATTATTTAATACAAAAAATTAAAATGCGGCTAAAATAAAATACAATAAAGTAAATAGACCATATGTAAATTATAGAATTTAATTGACAGAAATTAAAATTACGGTTATTTAAGTGCTGAAAATTAAATGACAAGTAATTAAAATATAGAAATTAAATGCTAAAATTTAAAGTATTAAAATTAAAAATACAAAATATAAATTATAGTATTGAAATAGACAGAAATTAAATCAAAAGACAGAAATTAAAGTTGCATAATGTGACTACAGAAATTAAGAACAGTGCATTGAAATAAAAGAACAAAAATTGAGGATCTAGAATTGAAATAACACAGAACGGAACAAGAAATTAAAGAACACACCGAATGATAGAAATTAAAAGAAGAACAGCGCCCCCCCCTTGTTTGTCCGAGAATTTCTCTTTCTTTCTACGCACTGTGCTCCCTTATTACTGTCTGAAAATGCTGCTGGGAAACTCCTTTTCTCCGTGCCGTGCCGTGAATATATATGTATATTACACACTGAAATTGCCCCTTCAATTTGGAGTTAATTACAAGCCCAGGGATCGCGCAATTGGCTTTTCTGGAAGCTGCCAATTTGGGCTTCACGCTGGACACGTGGCTGGGTCTTGGGCCTTCAATTGCAATCCTTGATTTGGGCCTCTTCACGCATGCAAGCCAATTAATATATGTGGCTGTGGCTTTAATATATGTTATTAATATATTATATATGTTTATATGATATGCATTACTTATATGTATATGTATTATGTTTATGTATTATAATATATTATATATTATAAAGATATATTATATATTTATATATATATATTGTAAATTCTTTTTTAATTTAATTTCTTTTGTTAAAAATTAAAGAAAAATATTCTTTTTTTCCCTCAAATTCCTAATTCACCCTTAATTTATCTTTAAATTTCATTTTCCTTTAAACTTGCATATAATTACAAAATATTCAATTAAATCTAATTTTTAAGATTAAAATAGAAATATAATTATAACAAAATTTTATAAAAATGACTACTAATCATGCATATCATAAGATTTATGTAAACCATCGGTCTATGTACATAGTTGGACTTAGTCCAAGCAACTTTTTAGATCTATCCCTATAGACTTTTATGCCAAGTATGTAGGTTGCTTCACCTAATTCTTTTATTGAAAAATTCTTGTAGAGCCAATCCTTCACCTTTTGCAAGGTAGAAATAGCATTTATGTTATAATTGTATAGAAATGTCATAACACATCAAGAGAAAGGTGAATTGGTTGATTGATAAATTTAAAACTTTTGGGGAGGTTTTGAAAACTAAATAAGAAAGCAATGAACTACAATCAAAATAAAATGCAAGAGGGACACAAACGATATATAATGGTTCGACTAAACCAACTCTAATCCACTACCTTTGCTCCTTACTAAGGATTTTCAAATCAATCCACTAAACCTCCTAATAAACCTAGTAAGCTCTCTAGCATAAACCACTAAAGAATACAAACCTCCTACTTATACACAAGTAAGTCATCTAGCTTAAATCGTTAGGAATTACAACCTCCTATCAACACCCAATAGGCTTTCTAACTCACAAGTTAGAAAATACAAGAAATGTATAGAAAAAAGAGTCTAAGAGATTAATCTCTTAGTTTTAAGATTTCTCAATAATAAACACAAGGTTTCAACAAAATGATACAAATGATGATCAAAGACTTTTGAGAGAAAAATGAAAGCATAAATATAATAGAGAAGTAAAAATATAAATGTTAGCTCAAATGAATTTATTCTTACTTCTTGGTTATCTTAAGAGCATCCTTGAATGGTATTTTTAGGAATCCCAAGAGTTTCAAAAGAAACTAGTCATTTTTATAATAGTTACTGTTTACAACAGTTGAATTTATTGTTCATAATGGTCGGATTTACTGTTCACAATAATCGGATTACTGTTTGCTGTTAATGTTCATTGATCACTATTCACTGTAGTAAATGCTAAAAAATCTTTTAAATAATTTTTTTTCACATTTTAATCAAATAAAATACAATATTTCGAATGACATAAAAATTTATTTCAACATTTTTGGCTTTATATTGCATGATGAAATTGATTTTCATTTTGGTGCTTAATAGAACATATAAAAGTAATTTGAAGCACTAAGTTAATAATCATTAACAAAATAATTTCATCATCAAAATATAATTATTTTTCATCATTAAAACCATATCAAATGCAAAACATCAATTTTCTATCAAGAGTATGTCATCCACGTACAATACCAGGAAAACAATAGTGCTCCAACTAATCCTTTTATAT
Organism: Diospyros lotus; assembly: GCF_014633365.1. Taxonomy (NCBI): domain Eukaryota; kingdom Viridiplantae; phylum Streptophyta; class Magnoliopsida; order Ericales; family Ebenaceae; genus Diospyros; species Diospyros lotus. Next base: position 26,553,153 of record NC_068342.1, read on the forward strand.
ACACATGGATCATCTTCACTTTGTGAGAAATCAAACTCTTTGATTGTCTTATCAAACCTGATGTTCCAGCTCCCAAAGGCCTGCTTGAGCCCAAAAATGGACCTTTGCAATTTACATAACTTATGACTGTTTTCCTTGGAAACAAAACCATATGGTTGTATCATATACACATCTTCCATTAAGTTTCCAATAAGGAAAGCAATTTTGACATCCAAAAGCCAAATCTCATAGACACGGTATGCAACAATGGCAAGCAGAATCCTAATGGATTTCAACATCTCTACAGGTGAAAAGGTTTTATCATAATCGATACTATATCATTGTTTGAAACATTTTGCTATCGAGCGAGCTTTACAAACACTTACATTTCCATCCATGTTAGTCTTTCTCTTCAAGACCCACTTACACCCAATCGGTTTTACCCCATTAGGTAGATCAACCAAGGTCCACACCTGGTTGGTGTACATGGAATTCATCTTTGTCTACATAGCCTCTTGTGTAATTAGAGTAGTATGCTTCACAACCCCTTATGGTGCATCCTGAAGTTCCTTAGACTGAACATTGTTTATAGGTTGTACTTGAACCTCTTAAAGCTCAACCTTCCTCCCACTTTCTTTTTTGGAAGGAAACTTTTTCTCCAGAAACACAGCATGTTGAGTAATAAACACTTTCTGCTCTTGAGAAGTGTAGAAGTAGTACCCTCTAATCTCTTTAGGGTATCCTACGAATAGACATTTGTCAGCCTTTTGTGACAGGTTATCCGAAGTCAACTTCTTGACATAAGCTTCACATCCCTAAATATGGTGTCATATCTACAGACTTAGTAGGAACTTTGTTCAGGAGGTAGGTAGTCATCTCTAGAGCATAGCCCTAAAAGAAAAAAAAAAAAGAAGGTCTGCTAGGCTCATTATAGACTAAACCATATCTAATAAGGTTCAATTCCTCTTTTTAGAAACTCATTATGTTGGTGTGTCCCTGGAGGTGTGAGTTGTGAAATAATTCCACACTTTTTGAGATAGTCAATAAACTGTTGACTTAGATACTCGCCACCTCAATCTGATCGAAGGGGTTTTATCCTTTTGTCAAGTTGATTCTCTATTTCATTTTTGAATTCTTTAAACTTTTCAAATGATTCTAATTTGTAATTCATCAAATACACATAACCATATCTCGAATGGTCATTAGTGAATGAAATGAAGTAGTTATATCCACCTCTTGCTTGTTTGGACATAGGCCTACATACATCACTATGTATCATTCCTAGTAAGTTAGTGGCACGCTCAGTATTCTTATTGAATGGTGCCTTAGTTATTTTTTCCATCAAACAAAACTCACATACATCCACTAATTCAAAATCCTATGGACCCAAGTATCCATTCTTGTGTAACTTGGTTATACGGGCCTCATTGATATGACCAAGTCTACAATGGCACATATAGGTCAGATTTAAACCATCTCTTTTGAGCCTTTTAGAATATACATTGAAGATAGGCCTATCCATGTCCAAATCAAATATTCCTTTACTTTTAGTGGCACTTCCATAGGTAATTCCATTCCTAATTATAAAAAAATAGTTGTTCTCAATCATGAACGAAAAACCCATGTCACCCAAGCTTGATATCGAGATGATATTCTTGGATAAAAATGGCACATAGTAACAGTTTCTTAATTCTAAGATTAGGTGTAACACCCGGTGTTAAGAGAATGAGAAAGGAAGTGAGAAACTTCCCAAAATGCCCTTGAGAAAGTAATGGATCCTTGAGAAGAATAGTGCCATAAGAGAGGTGCATTTTGGTAATTTGGATAGTGAAGTCCAACAAAGGGTATTTTGGTAATTTGGAGTGAAATTCCATAAAGAAATTAAATTATGAAAAATAGGAAAAATGATAAATATTCAATTATTGAGAAAGTAATTAATTTTCCCTAAAATAATGGATTAATGTGGTAATGCCACATGGGTTTAGATTAAAACTTAGGAGCCAAGGTTGGTGTCTTGGAGTGACACATGGCAAGATGTGGTCCAAGTTAAAAGAGAGAATTAAATAAATGGAAAAGAAAATGCTAATTAGTCTTTCAAGCATTTAATGAGAGGCATGATGGTGGGATTAAAAAGAAAATCCAAAAAGAAAAGTAAAATGGTCACCATTAATGCTTGAAAATATGGTGATATATATAAATGGAAAATGAGGGATTTATGTCTTTCAAAGTGGTCTCTCATGTGATGGAGTGAAAATAGTCAAATTAAATAATTGAGAAAGTAATGAAAAATTCAAGGGATGAGATTGGTTTTTGGATTTGGAAAGTGATCTAAGGGCCACCATCTAGTCTTGAAAGTTGGCAAGGATTGCCAACATATTAATGAATTAAATTAAAGGCTAATTTTGGATGGCTAAGATTAATTCTTAGATAGGCACATGGATTGTGCTTTCTTTTGATGGTGGAGATTAAGTTTTGAAAAGGCAATATAATCCAATGGTTGAGAATTAAAGAGACCATAGCATGGATTGTGTTTTCTTCCAAGGGTTGAGATTGAGCCTCAAAAAGAAAGATCAAGGGCTAGGATGTGCTCTTGAGTATTGGGATATCAAGACTTAGGGAAAAATCTCTCAAAGGAGGAAAGAGAGAAAGAAAAAGAGAAGATGAAAGAAATGAAGAAGAAAGGGAAGAATGGAGAAGAAAAGAAGAAGGAAATGAAGGATGGAAGTTTCTTTCAAGTGGAGAGTTGGAATCAAAAGGGAGTCTTGAAGATTAAGGCTTGAAGCTTCAAAGAAAAAGAATGAGGTAAGGGATAGCCCCATGGGATGGTGGCTTGCAATGTGATAAAGTATGTGCTTAAACTCTAAATGTGTGCATTGGCATGTTTTCTTTGTGTTCAAGGACCTATGGCCATGAGGTTGAGTGGGATAGGGTAGTTTAAAGCCTCAAACCAAGGTGGTTGTGAGGATGTGAAAACCCTAACCATGTTGCATTCATGCATTGGGCATCACATGTTATGTTTTTGTTCATACTTATTGTTATTGCACCCTTATTGAGCTTAATAGTTCATGAGATTTTTACCCTCACATATAGGATGTCATGGCATGGGAAAAGCCAAGGCAATGGTGGTTGCATGTGGAGGCATGGAAATGAAGATCCAAGAATATTGTATGGCTTATGGGAAGCCTATTGTTGTTGTATTTCATTTATGTATTATATATGTAATACCCCGGGAGCCCAGAGGAGGGTATTATATATCGAGGATAAGTAAGAAAAGAAACAACACCAGCTAGATACCTTTTGGGCTGAATGCAAGCAAAGAACTCTAGGGTTAAGCGTGCTTGACCTGGGGAAATCCAATGATGGGTGACCCCCCTGGGAAGTTCGTGTAGGCCCATCAGGGTAAGTTGTTCCGGTCCTTCTTATCGCTCGATGCGGGATGTTATAGTATATATATTTGGATGTTGTTGCATAAGCATCAAGAGAGTTGTGTAAACCTCATTGTGAAAAAAAAAAAAAAAAGGAACTTTGGAAGTATGTTTGAGATCTATTTTGGTGTATCATTTTTCTCTTTATTGTGTAAGTGTTGTGGAAGAAGAAAAAAAATAAGGCTTCGGGGAGGTTAAAAGTGGAAATTTTGGTGTATATGTGAGGTGTGAAATTTTTGAAAAATATGGGTGAGAAAGGCCCAAGAAAGAAAAAGAAAAAAGAAGAAAAATGAGTGAAGGCAGCAGCGGCAGCAGCTGGGGCCCATGCGTGGCTCGCAAGGGGCCGCAGCGGGTGACAGGCAGGCGTGGGGTGCGCTGAGGGTGCTGGCGCGCGGGCTAGTGCGCACGGGCACACACGTTGGGTCAAGCGGTCGCTCGCGCGGCCCACGAGGCCCGCACTGCCAGTGCACCGCGGGGCCCCGGTGCGCCAGCAGGCCTCTGGCTATGTTTTTTTTTAAAAAATTTGAAAAATTTGGGATGTTTGGGGCATTTCTAAATTGGTTTTGGGCCTCGGGGGAATTTTCAAAATAAAAGAATTTTTTGGGCATTTTTTGAGATAAATGTCGAAATTTTTAGTTCTTCCTCGAATTTTGGGGAAAATCCATAGGTTGATTGAAATGGTGAAATTTATTGAGCCCGGTGAAATTCTTGGATGGAAGAAGAATTAAGATAAATAAGAAAATGGCATTTGGGCATCTTAATGAGATTTTTTTTTTTTTGACAAGTACGGTGTGGTTAAAACCCAATTCTGCTAGTGAATCCTAGGGTTATGGGAAGGGAATGACGAACCCTAATTCCCACCTAAGGCGTTTTGTGTTGAAACATAGTCCACCCTTCATATCAAGCCGAACAGGTGGGCAATTCGGGTAATTGTTCACGAGTGGCACCCGTAAGTGAGAACAGGGCATCACATTAGGCCTGAAGGAAGAGATAGAAAGGATGTACCCATAGCTAATGTAACAACTCTTGCTCTATTTCCAATCCGTAGATCTACTTTATCTTTCTCTAACTTTCTAGCTTCACTTAGCCTTTGCATATTATTACAAATATGCAATCCACATCTTGTATCCAATACCCATGTGGATGACTTATGTCCAGCTAAGTGAACCTCAATCATGAATGCATCCTTATCTTTCCTTTCATTCTCAATAATCGAAGGATAGGCTTGGAACGTTTCCAAGTCTTTTGTTATGTCATCCATATTAAGGAAATGTGATGCCATAATGTATTCTACAACAAAGAAGAAATCCATGGTAAGTTTCATGTCATGATTAGCATTAAACATGGTTTTTAGATTTAATGTTATACTCTCACTATTTTACTCAAGTCAATAGCCCTCACTATTGGCTCAGGAAGTCCCATTGGAAGACTTCCTAGTGGCTAGAATCCCTCTCTAGCTTGCCTTAACCTTGACAATGGCCAACAAGTCAAGACGAATTCGATTAGGCAAGTACTTTCACCATTCCCATCTCGTAAAGTAACGTTAAACCCGTTGTCCAACCCTAACCTTGACTTTGGCTAACAAGTTAGGACAGATTTGGGGGCCATTACCTACTTCATGGAACTCCTAAATAGTTAGGGTGATAACTTTTATCACATGCATCTCCCTAATTGGGCCTCTAAAAATCCACTAACCTTGACTTTGGCCAACAAGTTAATGATTTTCAATTAAGTTCGACCCACCAATGATAGATAACACTTATCTCATGATGTGAGGTGTCGTTGTGGCCTTGACTTTGGCCAACAAGTCTTATGACGAAAAAGACTCTACTCACACCACGTTGGTGGAAGGCAATAGGTTATTTTGGACTTAATATTTTATATTGAGGGATTTGTTATTTAAGGTCTCATTATACCATATATGCATACATATCATCATCACATAAAAATAATAAACATACACCCTTAACATGCATTCTATCACATAAAAGCATAAGAGAATTTAAACATGTGAATGATCATCAGCTTTCTATGATTAAGCCTTTGAGCTAATTAGGGTTAATGGGTTGCAATCCTAGGTTTCACAACCCTTCGAGGCCATGGAAATCTCTCCAAGCTTTTGGCCCGCTCCTTTTGGCAACTCTTTGTCTTGATCTTCATGCTTTTATACATCAATTCTTACATTACTCCTATACTACTTTACATTCAAGTGATAGAAACCTCGTGTTACATATGAAAGGAGTGAGGTGGAAGAGAAATACAACCAGAATTTCAAGAGAAGGCAACACGCAGGCCCTATTTACCAAAATAATAATTACAACCCAAAATAGAAATAAAATCAATTCAATCACATTGGTTATTGTATCCATGATCGTCGCATCATGTTGAAAAACTTTATTTGAATTAAATTTATCACATATATTAATTAATTTTAACATTTAAAATTAACTAACATATCATGACATGTGTTAATTAATTTTAACAATTAAAATTAATTAACATGTCAATATTCTAATTGGTCAAATTAGGCAAAAAATTATAAAATTAATTTATTATTTTTTTGGCAAAAAATTGAGGAATGTTCGAAAAATCCAGCTCACCAAGCCGCTAGTGCAACGATTGCATAAGAATGACTCGTGGGCCTGCCGAAAAGGCCACAGCATGCTAGCCTTAGCTAAGTTGTGCGAGTCGCCCGCATGCGTGTTAGTCGCTCATGGGCTTAAGGCACGCGGATGGGTTGCGCAACCAAACGGCCCCCGCACGCGCCTTGCGTAGGCCGCGCATGGCTGCGCAGCTGCCTGATGGCAGTGCACCGCCATGGCTTTTTCATTTCGATCTTTTGTGGAATGGCCCGTTTGACTTTCCAATGACCACACCTGACCCTTTGAATCTACTTTTTTGACTTTTAATTGATCAAATCAATTATTGTTGCCTATGAACACTTCATAGATTAATTATTCCTCAAAAATATCGATTTTAATCACATTAAAATCATAGATCTTGAAATACATGATTTTAATCTCATTAAAATCATAAAATCCAAATTTCAATCTCATTAAAATCATGGATCTGCCCTAGGCCAAATTAGAACTCATCATAAATTTAATCAAATAAAGAAACCGAATATAAACCAAATCTATTTCCTATGGAGTTGGCTCTAATACCATTGAAGGTATTTATGGATCATAACACATAAAAAAAATTAACTATAAATACCTTTAGGATCTCTCCAAGGGAATAGATTATGGAATAATGGCAAAGAATTACCTCTTGACATTAAGATCAAATCTCGAAAAGCGATGATCACAAAACCGTTCAAGTGTCTGGCCTCTAACGGTATCCATGCAAGCTTGCAATCCAAGAATCTTATAAGGGGCAACTTCTCTAAGGACAAAAGAGTGCTAGCTCAAGAGGGCGGCGTTGAAGCTTTCTTTCATGCACGTCAAACAACATCAATTTCTAAGAGAGGCACACAGTTAGTGACAAAAGAAACCACATAAGGACTATTTATAATCTTTAGGCACAAAACCCTAATTGAGGTTTGGGTCGCATGGTATTTTAAGCCCATGTTTTATATACTTTAAAATATAGAATTGAGATTTTCCTTTTATTCTTCTTCTTGGGTTTTATGTTTTAAACATTTTAAAACAACCCATTGGGCCTTAGTTTTAAACACTTTAAAACAACCCATTAAGCTTCCTAATCAACCCAATATCCTTAGATTAGTTTCATAAATAAGCCCATATATTAATTAAGTAACAATTCACCAAGACCCAAGCCCATAATTTGGGTAGCCTAGTCCAACTAGGGTTTTAGATGCATTATGACAAACTTAATTAAGAGACTTATTTATTATAAGTTCTAAAATATTAACTATTAATATTTAAGAACTCTAGCTCTTCATTAGGATTCCTTAATCCTAATTGAGCCCACCATTACCTTCTAATTGTAAACCCTTATTGGGTGTGACCCATTAAGCTTCTACATATGTTGGCCATAACTTTATCAAATAAAGCCATAAGTCATGAGCGAAGTATAGCAACCCATCATGACCCTCAATTGGTAGAAGGATCAATTTATGATCACTGTCTTTCAGTGATGGTCTTTTCATGCAATTCAATCCCTTCATCGTTTTAAAGTGTCTCAATCAAGTGGGGATATGGATTGTGTATCAATCCCCATTCAGTGTCTGGTTATAATACTTCTTTGGTTCCCAAAAAGTATAGCTTCATAGAATCTATATCCTATTATGGTCATAAATTTACAAGTTATATTTTCCCAAAAGGCCCATGGGACATATCTCCCCAAATTAGGGGTCGATAAATCCTGTCTTGGCTCACACACAGCCTTCACAAGCTTCATGGCATACCCAATCACTGCTGTACTCACACCCCTTATTGAGATGCTTCTATAATAGTGTCAAAGTATACGAATCCACATGCAAGACATAGTGGTGACCTTGTTGGTTCCTAATGATGGCAAATATATCCCAAGAGGGAGGTGAATTGGGATTAGGTAGATTTTTGATAATTTAAAACTTTGATTGTTGGTAGAATACTAGGTTTCGAAATATAAGCTATATGTTCCGAAATAAACCTTTCTGTTAAGTAGGTTTTGAAACCTACTATATGTGTTTCGAAATATACCTTACTGTTATAGCTAGTTTCGAAATCTATTTCATTGTTTTGCTTGGTTCGAAATCTTTTGACTTGTATTTCAAACTAATGATCTTTGGTAAAGATGATATACATGAATAAGAGAATACCAAAGATGTTTGTATATCAAAGATATGTTTTGTATGTATGTGTATAAGTTTATACTCAAGGAAACTATTTTATCCTTTAATAACAAATCTTATCATAACATGTGTAATAGGCAATAATGATAAGCAAAAGCTAAAGAACAATTGCACACAAGATATATAGTGGTTCGGTACCCCCCTACTCCACTACCTTCAAGCTTACCCACTTGAAGGATTTGCAACCCCAATCACTTTTACTAGTGATCAACTATAACAAGGGTTTACCACAGTTCACCCCAAAACCTTACAATGTGAGTTTTTACGGGCTCAACTCAAACCTAGCACCAAGTGAGTTTTAGGCTCAACTCAAACCTTACACCAAGTGAGTTTTAAGGCTAAACTCGAACCTTCGACACAATGAGTTTTAGGCTCAACTCAAACCTTTACACCAAATGAGTTTTAAGCTAAACTCAAACCTTTACAACATTAACAAGATAATAAGCGTTTTATCTTTTACAACCCAATGAACAATAAATGCCTCACCACATGGTTGTACAAACCTCTTAACTTGAGGTGAGGAGAGCTGGAGGATGATACTCGTTGTTTGCACTTGCTTCTCCTTTTTCACATCACAATGCACATCTATGACTGGATGGATCTTCGTTTAATGCTTGTCAACGGATTTAGATCATTTGTGCATGTGTGTGTGTCTCTAGTGTGTGCTCACTTGTTGTCTTTTGTTCTTGCTCAATCAATCTCTTATTATCTTCAAATACCTGCTATTTATACCAAGATATAGAAATATGGCCGTTTATAGCCATTAGAGACAAGACAGGAAAGTAGGTTTCGAAACATACAAAGTGTGTTTCGAAACATCACATAAATAGACCAAGGTTTCAAAACATAGACAACATGTTTCGAAACATACAAGCTTCCAGCTGGACAAAGCACTTAGAGACAGCAGATAGTGGGAGACAAAGTCATATGCCCACTTTGAGTATTTTATAAGCACTCACATTCAAATTCAAATTTGAATCTCACAGCATGGTGAATGCATTAAACAAATGATGTGAGAAGCATACAAAAATACAACACACATGCATCTAGGTTTTCAAATGAATCTGCTGACAGAATATCAGAGGTTTCGAAACATGACATGATAGGTTTTGAAACATTCCTCTCTGAAAATGAGGTTTCGAAACATGATGCATATAGGTTTCGAAATATACCTATCAGGAAATGAGGTTTCGAAACATAGACATATAGGTTTCGAAACATGGTTCAAAACCTGAATTGAAAACACATACATTGCATAGATGTTTCGAAATAGCATACACTGAAAATATTGAAAACCTTTTCAAAGGGGTTTCAAAACATGTATAGGAACATGACAGATATTCAGAATGATTTGCTTGAAAGCATAATTCACAGCATGTATACATCACAGGTTATTTACATTTCTTTAGTTTAAGGAAATGTCCACATTTTCTTTTATTTATATTTTACCTCCATTTACTTTAATACATAAATATAAATAACGAAGTACCCCCTATTTGGATTCAATAAAAATACTTAGAAAATCAAAATCCAAATAAATAAGAAAGTAGATTTTGGGTTTTAGTACAAACTCAAGTTTTAGCAATAATACCACCTCCAAAATATATACTTTCTATTTAATGAAAAATTCATTAAAAATTGTTTTAGCACTAATGAATGATAGATATCAAATTATCGGGAGATAGTTTTCTAAAAAGAAAACATTATCTTATACTTCTCCTTATAAGGTGCTAACCTTCCAGACTTAGTCAAAATAGGGTTTTCATTTTCACAAAGTGAAACTTGATATTGAAATTGATATATATTGAAAACCACATACTTGACTCATGACTTAGGGATTAAACCAATATATGTTTTTCATCATTAAAGCTATTGTACAAAAGTACAACAACAGACCTCAAGTCAAAGGATCACTTGCACAACCACCACTAGAGGTTTCTTACACACTATTGTAAGATCTATAAGGAATCCTTTTAGTCAGGTCACTATCCAGTGAACTCGTACTCACCAACAAGCACTCGTGTACTAGCTTAGGTATCCCATACCCGTAGTCTGTAAGATCAATTACTACGTTTCCCAAAGGTAACAACATAGCACACATCGATCTTTGTCGTTGATGTCCCATCTCGATGACACTTTTAACCAGGGACAGGTTTAAGGTGTACTCTTAGATGTATCAAGGACTTACAATTAAGTCACACCTCAATTCCTTTCTACATAGAGTAAACTTAGGGACTTTATTTGTAGACATCTTATATTTAAGTAATTGAAGAATAAATAAATATAAAAGACAAAGCTTGCCAATAAATAACATGAACATGAAATAACTAAATATATTACTCAACAAATATATCATATCTTAATGTATTCAATACAACTTAACTCTTAAGTTGTAAGGCATATACTAAAACCTACTCCCCCGAAAACCCACCTTGGACATACTACATACACTCTTTCATACTTGCATTTGCACCTCATTTTTCTATACATCAGTGTTTAAGTTAGGCATCAGAGGGCCCATATGGAGAAAATGCCCGCATGCTTTCTAAGTTCCCTTATGGTGCAGATACTCAAAGATAGTACCTCGAAGACCTAGAAAATAGTTCCCTGGAGACCTTCCGAACCCATTTGGAGACTACGCCCTAAAAACTCCTATGACCCTCTAGGTCCCTAAAGCCTCAGACCCCCTCGGTTTAGATCCTAGTTCTCGTTGACCGTCGTCAACCCCTCTAGATTTTCTCAAGGACTCTACTCTAGCTATTCCCAATACAAATAAATTTAATTGTTGTATTTACATAATAACAATTTTATAATAAAATGCTTTCAAAATTTAACTATTACAATTAATGTTGCCCGAGAGGGAGAATGTTGGAAATATTTTATGTGGCCTACCAATAATTGCTAATGATTTTATTTTGTTAAAATTGGGCTGATAATATGGTCGATTGTTTTCTAAAAGACATGCATGACATTCCCATTATTGATAGTGATCTAACTAATTATTAGTGGGATGTGTATATTGATTTTTGGATTTAAGTGTGGCTTAAGGTAGAGTGTAGGCCATTATCTAATGAACCTGTAATGAGAGGGTTATTAGATAAATATTTTATTTACAACTAGGTCCTCTCTCCATTACTTTAAATACTAATGTTAGGTTAGGGTTTTTCTACACTTAACAATATTATATGCATATCCCATTGAACAATTGCTTGTCTTAGAAGTGGTGGGAGGAAGATCTAGTTGTCAAAGATTAGTTTTGATTTGAGATTTGTGTTTGTAATCGTTATTTAGTGTAAGATTGAATCATACATAATCTTATTCAGTGTTAAATACAGGTGTGTCATCTTTTGACCTTATTTAGTGTTCTATTGAATTCATATGATCCAACCTATTGTTTAAATATTCTACAATCTCAAGTTCGAGCCTGTATGTATTAATTATGCTTTTGCCAACTTTTCCTTGTATGCATAGTACGCCAGCTATGTTAATGTTCTAAGGGATGGTTTAGTCATATTGATGTCGTTTACATGCATAGTCATATCATATGGGTTCTTTACACTCTTGTTGGGGAAAACATCTTGTTCATTTAGAGCTCGATAATCCCATGCTTAAGTACCTTAGTGGCCATTTTCCTTGGGAAATGGGTGTTTATCCCTTTGTGGTACCTATCCTAGACTGGGACGAGATGTTACAATAGTTTTAATTAAAAAAGTATGTTATAAACACACAAAGGAGTGAAAGCAGTACAAAAAGATTTATATAAGAATTAAAGGGAAAAGGGAAAATAATAATAAATAACATGATGTAAGTGATAGTAATAACAACTATAACACCTCAATCATTTCTTCCTTCAAGCTACGTTATTTGTACCCCAAAATAGCAAAATATTTTTGTCTAAATAAAAATTAACTTAATTAATAAATAATAATTGTCAAGTAAAATTAAACGATTAGTAATAAATTTTTCACTTGACTTTCTAGAGTTTACTAAGACTTGGACCCTCTTCTTCGGTCAAATTTATTTTTCTAAATTTTAATGTGCAACACCCTTAATCTTTATTTTAATTAAAAGAAATAAATAAATAAATTTTCAAAAGCATAAGATTAAACCTTGAAATTTAATTTACAATTATAATCCATTTAGATACTACAAATTGATCTGCCATATGCTTTTCATTAAAAGATTTAAGTACTCTTCTACTACATATATTAATTAACTATATATATTCATGTGTATGTATGTGTTAATGCACTAAGTACGCCACCCTAGAGGGAGCTTTGCTTCTTTGTTGGATCTAGGAGTAAAACTAAGCTCGCAGCTTAGCTTCGCTCCCCTTTAGGGGGCATTTGGTACAGGAGAAATTTTAACATTCTTGAGAATGTTAGGTTAGGAATTTGTATTCTCATGTTTGGTATAATTTTTTTATAAAAAGAATCATAAGAAATAAGATTCCTGAGAATGATTTTTAAACAACTTTCCCATAAAAAGATTTTCATGGCGGGTTGGGAATCTAAGTTTCCCATGGACTTGGGAATGTTTTTAACAAATAAAAAGAATAAAACACCCCTTACCCTTTTATAACCCCATACAAACATATTATATATATAATATATTTATATTAAATATAAAAATATATTATAATATATTTATATTATTTATTATAAAATATTATATATATTAAAGTAGATATTTATACAAACATATATATTATGTATATATATTATATATATTCACATGCATATATACATAATGTGTAAAAAATTGACATTTTTTGACTTTCTAAAGATATTGTGGGACCCAATATTTTATATAGTAGAATTAATTTATCATTTTTTAATAAAAAATTAAATAAGGGTAATTTTGAAAAAAGAATATGAATTTTCAAGAATGTTACATTTAAACTTGACATAGGAATGTAAGATTCTCAGAAAAGAATACTCAACATTCCTAAGAATGTTTAAATCTAACCAAACATAGAATTGCATAAATCCTGGAAATCAAAGATTTCCAAGAGCATTCCCAAGAATCATGAATCCCAGGAATTTAAAAACTTCTCCCGTACTAAACACCCCCTTAGGGTACACACTAGGTGTCATAAGACTAACCTTTAAGATGTGGCCAACAAGCTTGTGATGGCCTAAGTCCACTCATTTAGGTCACCCTAATATAACACTCAAAGAAAACACACACACACACGAAGAAATACGAAAAAAACTCTCAACCTTTTATTTAATCTGAGAATACAAAGGAAATGGCTCAGACTAATGGCTTTATAACCTACAAAAATGCTCGTCCTAGCCACATATATATAGGCCACAATATTACAAGTGGTTATTCCCCTCAACCGTCACATTAGACTCAAAAAGGCAACATGCAGAATTTTGGAAACCATCATTATGGGTTCATGGCTTGCTGAGCCGCCACCTATCCGAATTGTCTCGGTCTCACCCGTGCAAGGGCCATCGTTGGCATGCCTCGTGCAAATGTGCATCCCATTTTGTGGGTGTGGGCAGGCCACACCCGCGTGGCTGCAAAAACTATCACCCGCTTGTTAACTGCCTCCTGACATCGGCCATTGACTTCATCAAGGCCACACAACTGTTGACTTACCTGCTCCCGTGTCCTACAGATCTCGGCCTACGTGGCATTCCTGTGGCACTCGCATTTCCCAGAATTCCAGACCACACTCGATATTGCTATGTCGCGCGCATGCACTCCAACTTCGCTGCATGCCCACCTGCTCACGATGCACTAGCCCGAAGCCCATCCTTTTTATATGTTTGATGCCACCTTGGCATGACAACCCTCTGCCTCTAGCACTTGAGCATGTTAGCCACCCACATCCTGTCTTGATACGCCCTCTTCGTGTCAACATGCCTCATAGGGATGCACATCTATGAACATGTGAGCGACATTACACTAGGAGTAGGAGTGAAGCTCCCAACATTGCTTTCCTTTGGCAATGTATGCTATGAGCTCTATTCCCATCTTTGAAAGCTCCCAGCTTCACCTTTGCTTTTGTTTATCTCTATTTTAGTCGTCCCAATCGAACCTCCGCCCATATATGTACTCAAAATTGAAATTTATTTATTTTATTTTCAACTTTTTACACTACCTAGCTAGTGTAACTTTTGAACATTAAACTTTGTGCCAACCAACCTCACTTCTTTGAGCCTAACCTCACTATTCTAAAAGTGAACCATGCACTTTTCTGAAATACTTCAAAGAAATTAACACGACTTTTCACTAAAGATCAAATATTGACATTCCTCCCATTTTTCACAATGCAATAAATTAGAATATCATAAAGTAAGGATTATACCGTCAATGACCATCATTTTAATATATATATATATATTCATATATATATTCAAAACTAAATACTTATCATCCTAACTACATATACCCACAAAATAACTGTTACACTTTGTTGTCCATACTTCTTTATAACCTTGCTAAACAACCAGTAAGCTTTGACACTGCAAAATAACTCTAAAACATTAGTGCAAATATCATCGAACCATGTTTGAATATGCCAGGAAGTGTTTAACCACTTGACTTAGTCATCGTTAATATATATATATATATATGTACATAATTTATGCTATTTCATGAGCATGAACTTTACTTTTGACACATTTGTGACTAGAGATTGATAACTAACTTTTAAATGTTTCATCACATGACTCACTTACAAGATAGGTCTTGAATGTCTTCAGTGTTCATCTCGTGATAACAAACATATTGTTCTCAAATACTTAATATACAAAACTATGGTCACGATTCCATAAAATGTAAAATTAAAATCTATTTTTGTTTATTTCCATAATAAATAAATAAATTTCATATTTGAAATTTATTGTAATACCTGAGAATTTGAAAATGGCTCAAGAGTAATTTATCTTGGGGTGAAAATAAAATTTTTAGAAGATTAGGGCTATAATGTAATTTTTGGTACAGTAGTGAGTGACCGAATTGATGGCAAGGCTCTGGATCCAAGATGTCTAAAGAAAATGATTTGGTATTGACGAACATCTTGAGATATGATTTATGGCATTGAAAAAAATCATATTAAAAACAATTTTTGATACAGTTATGATTTAGGCTGAAAAATCGAATTGTTGTAAGAGACTTTCGGGAAGTTAATGGTGAAGGGAAACCCCAACTCTTGGTGTATCGATGCAAATGTTTTATTGTTTTTAAAACTTTTTCAAAAACATAAATAATAATGCAACCGGAATAAATTCAATACCATCTTGCAAGACTTGGTTTCCTATGACCATATGCAATACAAAAATTAAACCATGCCAAATATACCTTACGATGGTTTGAAGTCCGGTGTAGAGGTTGAAACTTTTCCAAGATAGCAACGGTTGCACACCAACAGCTTCCAAACAGTTAACCAGTTAGACCGAACCGTCCCTCGAAAGCACGAGGGGCCTAGTTAGTCCACGCTCTAAATAGGGAATGAATCCTACAACTTAGTTTATGTGCTAGCCAAGCTAAGTGTAGGAGATGAAAGATAAATAGATTCCAAAAACTAATAGACTTTCTATTAGGTTGGACTTGCTACACTAGCAACAATGGAATCAAGAGAAAAATTGGGAGTAATGACTAAGAGAATTCCAACAAGAATGAGAAACATAAGAGCTTATGGCCAAATGATTTCTCATACCTTCATTTCTCTCTATGATCACCTATTTATAGGAGGAGATGGCCATATTATTTTTAATATAATATATCACATATATTATATATAATGAAAGTGCATTTTTCTTTTTAATATAATATATCATATATATTATTTGAAGTGCTCATTCTATTCCAATAATATATCATATATAATTTGAAATGCTCTTTCGATTTTTAATAAAATATATTATATATTATATAAAATGAAAGTGCATTTTTCTTTTCAATAATATATCATATATATTATTTCAAGTGCTCTTTCCATTTCAATAAAATATATTATATATTATATATAATAGAAGTGCATATTTCTTTTCAATAATATATCATATATATTATTTGAAGTGCACTTCCCATTTCAATAAAATATATTATATATTAAATATAATGGAAGTGCATATTTTATTTTCAATAATATATCATATATATTATTTGAAGTGCTCTTTTCTTTTATCATATAATACATCTCATATATTATATATTGAAAGTGCCATTTTCTTTTCCATATAATATATCATATATATTATATATATAATAAAAATACTATTTTCTATTTCCATATAATATATCATATATATTATATATTGAGAGTGCTCTTGACTTTTCTATATAATATATCATATATATTATATAGAATGGAAATTCTCTTTTAATATCTATATAATATATCATATATATCATATAGATAATGGAAATTCTCTATTAATATCTATATAATATATCATATATATTATATAGATAATGGAAATTTTTATATATTTAATTTAAATTAATTCTCTCAATATAATATAATATATGTATAACTATTATACATAAAATATTATATAAGAATTAATTATCCAATGAGAATCACTCTCATTATTAATATCCCGGTAAAAATCATTAACTCTTAATGAATATTATAACTTTCATCACTTAATTAACCACTACACTTGGATATGCGTGTGACCTTCTAGGTTCACCACTAATTAGCAATCGAGACACGTCAAACCCTTTGACGTCAACCAAACACTTTAGTCTACAATGAAGATCTCTCCATTTCCCCAATGTAACTTTTAAGACCCTGAGTGATAACTAGCATTATGTCAGGGCGATCCTACCAGTAATGAAGTCATACTTCTTGAGAACTTATTTGGGCTTCCAATTCCCGTGTACTATAATCCTTCCATCGATTAACAACCCGATCCAGTGAGAGTCATGGATTGATCAAATTCTCTAACTCTTTAACTATGCCAAGATCTAGTGTGGTGTGATTGAGATGACACATCGAAACACCTTCCGACATTAGAAACACATTTTTAATCATGTGTACCATGGCCAAGGATTTATACAACCATAACCACCACTAATCACACAGGATGTTCACCTCACGCTGGAGGTCGACGGATTCCATTAGCAATCACTTATCTCCATACGCCACTGTATAAGAACCACGCAGTGCATCTCCCACCCGGTAACCGAATGGTATTTAACAATGACAAATTCCTGACACCGACATACAAGACAACTGTGTTGCTTCTGGTCAAGGACCAGTAACACAATCGAAGCTTGTGATAGATCATAGATCCTCCGAGCCATGTGATCTATCACTTGTGTCACATTCAGTAATCGTTCCACTAACACTTACCCACATGTATACTATATCCATCTCATGGATTATGGCATGCGATTCGCCATTCTTTATCATTAGTATCTCATACTAATCAAATATAGTATCTCATGTGTCAGTCCGTACTCGACTAATCATAGTCCACATCTGAGAAGTCTAAGGACTGCGAATAACTATTAAGACATCCTTATTACAAAGGTCAATTGTCACATATTCTCAATACTTAAGAATAAGACATTTAACAAGAAATCTAAGAACATATTCATATTAATGATTGGAGAGCTATGAATGAAGATATGACCTTAAATATGAAAACATATTTTATTATATATTGCAAGTATTACATCATTAGTCCCATAAATATAAATGCCAGATGCCATCTAAATCTAGCAAATGGAACCCCAAGGAGATTCATATTTAGTATGTAGAACAACCCTTCAGTTGTTTCGAGAAGAAACAAAAGAGTTTACGGTCAAAATGTATATTCGGGCCTAAGTGCAATTTCTTAATTTTGTGCGAGGGAGAGCGAAAGGACGTTATTCTTGAATTTTCGGGGATCAAATGAAAAATTAAGAGCTTATGAGTCATTATGGCACTATTAGTAAGCTTAGGGGCTTCAAAGAAAATACCAAAATGAAAATACCGAAATACCGAAATTTGTAGGGGGTCAAAGTGTAATTTTGCAAAACCTTGCAATGAAGAAATCTGTCATGGCCGACCAAGTTTCCACCAGCACCTCCCATCACCAAATTCGGTGGTGAAAGACTCGAGGGAATGGGCAAAAGGGCCTCAGGGTTAGGCCCAGGCCAACAATTGCCTGTGTTGTGAACGAAAATGGCCAAAACTTTGGGCCACTATAATAAGCTTTTGAGGGCTTTAATCGAGGGTTTTGGACTAATCTAGGGCAGGTAGGAGCCTTAGGGAGGTTGGATTTACCAGGCACAAGCATTTGAAGGCTCAAAATCGCATATAAATAAAGGTAGGTTTTTGGAGATGGCCGAGATAAGGCAAAAATTAAACTCTCAGATCCGAGAGTTCGAGAAAAAATTGAGGAAAATGGATAAAGGGTTTTTGTTCCCCATGTCTAGAGGGTCATTTTTGGAGAATTTGAGCAATTTTCGTTGAGAGTTTAGGGAGATACAGAGCTTGGTCGGAAAAATAGGTTTCGCCAAAAAATGGGTTTGAGCAGTACAAAAATGTCTTCAATCAAGCGATTTGAAGTTATAATCCCATAGATGATGAAGAGAGAAAGGTGTAGGTTCAAACAAGAGGCGAAACGGAGCTCAAACGAAGGAGAAATCGTCAAAAAACCAGAGCTATTAGGAAACTGCCAGAAACTAACTAAGGAAGAAGACAAACGCATGCAGTGCACACGTCAGCCAACCCTTACGAGTAAGGGCATGTGAAGGATCAAAATGGGGCATGTGAGGGCGCATCCCTTGCTAAAATATTTGGAAAAAAAATTCCAAAAATCAAGAAAAATAAAATAAATGGGGTTTGTGTTCAAAGTTTTGGTGTTTGGTTTTTGGATTTCTTGGTTTCAGCAATGACCAGCCTCGTTATGTGTGCAATCGAAGCATCGGGATAAGTTCAAGAATTTTCTTTTAAATTTCTTAGAATATTATGAATTGTTGTAGAAAAAGATTTGAGAAAATAGTTAAGTATTTATTCAGAATATTAGAGAGGAAAATGAGAGAAAAATTGAGGAAAATATAAAGAAATTGAGTTATTGACGTATTCTGTGAATAAGTATGATCTATAGGATCATTGTGCTCGAGGTTAAGTGATTTGTGCAATTTTTGAGACTTGGCATGAAAATAGAGGTCGGGCACGCAAATTGAGGTGATGCGCATTTTTTGAGGTGTTATGAATTTCTTACAAAAAAAGGTAAGTGGTTCTCCCCAAAAGCTTGTATATGATATGATTCCTTATATTATGCATGATACTCATGAAAGTTATGATCATTTTGTCATATTGGCTCATATACTATTGCATGAAAAGTTGTGATTTTTACCTGACACGATATTATTGGCATATTGATACTCGTGCATGGGATTGGGATGTCGCCCCGATAGTGTAGCCATAATTCCCCAAGGGCAATTGATGGAACAACGTTAGGATTATCTTGAAAGTAGGTCAGGATTCTACCTAGGGTTTCGTAACGGGCTGGTGGGCTAATAAAGCTACACTAGGACATGTGTTGTTCATGTATTTGCATTATGCATTCATGTATCTGTTTTTAAACTCTCACTAGAAGATTCATCTTCTAATTAGGTTATGCATTTGGAACATTCAAACGTTTCAGTTGAGACTTGTAACTTAGGCAAAGAAGTGGATAAGATGAGACGACGCGTGATGACGTGTCCGATGAGTTTAGTATGTTGTTTCGGTAATTTGTCTGTCCATGAAGATTCGGATATTTTTCAGCCAAGTTGAGAAATGAGAATGTATATTGAGGTATCATTTGATTGTACCTGAGGTGTTTAGTTGTTACCTTGGGAAACGAGTCTCCATATATTTAACTATTGAAAATATGATGTCAAACTATGGTACGAATTCTTATATTATGATTAAAGTGAATTTGATTACGTACTATATCATATTTCGATTATTGCTTCTTATAACACCCTAAATTGTTTGAGTATGTTATAATGTAGGATTTCGGGAATGAAATTTTTTCCATAACACAATCGTTGACATACAAGGTAGTTAAAATCGAGATTTTAAGTGGGATCGAAAAAAGGTTCATAAAATCGGATCGTA
This sequence comes from Diospyros lotus, assembly GCF_014633365.1. Classification (NCBI taxonomy): domain Eukaryota; kingdom Viridiplantae; phylum Streptophyta; class Magnoliopsida; order Ericales; family Ebenaceae; genus Diospyros; species Diospyros lotus. The sequence goes on from NC_068342.1 coordinate 26,573,419, forward strand.
AAATCGTAAGATTTTAGAAACAATTAAAAATATCATTTAATTTTTATAAATATATGTTTATAATAACATAATTTTATAAAAAATAAATTTATATAATTTAATAACCTGATCATTCTTTATTATAACTCAAAAGATGATGCTTGCAAAAAATAACTCAAAACTAACATGTTGGTATAGGCAATTTAGAGACAAAATATAGCTTAAAATTCTTTAGAGGATGATTTCAATATTTTCCATTAGATTTAAGTTGCAATTTATACTTGAAGCGTAAAATCGTTTGGAGATCTTTAAAGCGTAAAATCATAAAATTGTACACCTAAAATCCGGATTTTATAGGATTTTACCCCAAATAAGATTTTACATGGGATTTAAATCGTTTGGGGGTCTCTGAAGTGTAAAATCGTAAAATCGTACAAGTAAAATCGGGATTTTAACAACAATGCTGACATACATCACACAAATTCTCAAAAACCCTAATTATCACTTTCTCGGCCTAACAAATCCAATAATCGAATAGGTAAGACATGTGTAAAATTTCAAATGCAGAAGCTAGATCGAACCTGATATGGTTCACAACCATAATACTTTATTTATCATAAATAAAATCGTTCAAGACGTCTACAAAATATATTACATGGATATCATCTCTCGCAAGTGATAACTGAATGTCTTAAACATATCCAAAACATACATAGATTTGCACATAAACATAGATATGCTAAACATGTTACATGTAGCAAATTAAGCTTATTCTTCAGCTAGCTCCTTTCCCTTAGAGTCGCTTGTTGAACCTGAAACGTTTGAATATTTCAGGGATATAGTCCAATTAGAAGATGAATTTCCTAGTGAGAAACTCCAAAACATTTTATATCAATGCATGACCAAGTATAAAACGTATAAGGAAAATAACGAGAACTACTTCGAAGTGCCTCGTGATCATGTCAGCCTTCTCCAACGAGAGCTTTCTCAATGGTGCACGCATAGTGCCTCTCGGGAGATCCCTAACCATGTCACCTTGGCCCGACTTCATAGAACTCATGCAAACACCACATCCATTGTCCCTTAGACTCACGGTCTTCCCTACGAGAGTTTTCTCGATGGTGCATGCATAGCGCCTCTTGGGAGATATCCGACTTTTTCCCTCGACCAACAACAAATAGGTGCAATAGTATGGCCACACGAATTTTTTAAATGCAACAGTTAAAAAGCCAACATGATTTTTCTGATTTTTTTAGAAAAATATAGTTCATATATGCAACATGATTTCATGTAAGAGAGAACAACAAGAGTTCACGTACAAGAAATTCACAAAACACTTTGCATGCAATAGAAGTCTCTCATAAGAGAACAAAAAATAGGATTTGGTGTATAAGAGTCTCACCTTGTTGGTTTATCTCTTAGAATGTACGATTTCACTTCAAACGGCCTAGATTTCTGCAGAAAACACGCGTTTTGATAAATTTAACCTCAAATATTTTTACATAGGATTGAAGGACATTAAATTAGGGACAAAAATGGAAATTTTAAAGAAAAATGGGCCCCTCACACGTCCTCACGCGCCCTGGGAAGGTGGCCCACACGTCTTCACGGGTAGCCACTGTCCGGCGCATGTATCTCACGCACGGCCTGCCAGTTTCGAACAACTTCTCATCGGTTTGGTTTTTCGGCTATAACTTTCTCATTTTAACTCCGATTCGACCCCCGTTTGAACCTACTGGACCCTCTCTTCCCTTTTTATAGGATTATCAAAAAAATTGGACTTACCTCACTTTTTTATGACTGATTTTGGCGAACTCCGGTGAAGACCCGCAACTCCGGCAATGATCGTTCTCTCCCACTTCTCCTTCGATCTCTTCCCTTCTTCTTGCAGAATTTCCTCTCCTCTCTCAAGAGAAAGCTCCTCAAATTCAACCCTCAAACTCCCTTGAATGATTTTGAGAACAACCCATGATCTTTATTTATAGATTCTTTGAACCAATCACATGGTGCCACTTGTCTCAAGCTAAGCCTTGGATTCCAAAGACTCAAAACTATAATTAAATGGGTTTTCAAATCCAAAGCTAGAATGGATTTAATTTTTGAAATCCAAGCTAATACCCCAAACTTTTTTCAAATAACATTTTGGCCCTTATTTCAAGTTCTCAAACTTTTATATTTTACCACATGAACTCCTAATTTCATCCTTATTTTGTTTGGATAATTCTCTAATTACAATTACACCCTCAAACATCAAATTTATCGAGATATTTAAAATTCAAAATTAATAACTCAAAATTACTCGATATGTATAATTTCATCCCAGTGCCTCACAGGACCTTTGTTTTATTCCGAAACCATCTCAGAGTTGTTTTATTTACAAAATTAGAGTCTCCTCGGGGTTCCATTGATTTCCTGGAAGCTCCTTACCATCATTCGATCTTTTAGGGTACAACTTAGCTAAACTGAAAACCATATCTGATTTGATTTCTTTCAGTATTATAAATCTCGTCTCGAGATGCTCGTCAAAGATATACTTTGTCCTTAAGTATCTAAGCTCCAGGGCACTCCCTGCAACTGATTCGGTCACTTGTTGCCATTTCAAGTATATTTTTCGGTATTTTAAACTCGTTTAAATTACATGACAACATCACGAAAATGTAGGGTATTACACTTCCGTATTTGTGATGATTACCTGTTTTAGCTTATTGATTCTTATTTTGATATGCTGAGAGATAGATCGGGATTGTCGGGAAATGATTTATATTGAGTTTATGTTAAAAACTATATATATATATCCCCAAAATTCCATTAGTCATTTAACGATCGAAAAAAATGGGGTGTTAGATTTATAATATATCAAAACAATATATTTATCATGTAACATGTCTTTTAAACTTGAGAATGACCTTCACCTTAAGTTTGAGCTTACTATTCCTAGTATTTCCTTCTCCTTTTCTACCTTGGCTCGTCGTGCCCTTTTCTTTTTTTTTTCTTCTCTTCTAGTTGAGCTGAGTTGAGTTGCAAAAGTGTAGCAATAGCAAACAAAGTCTCTTTTTATACTAATCACTCTAATCACTCATGTAATATTTTTAACCACCCTCTAATCCACTCAATTACTTAACTCATCATGCTTTTATTTCTTTCTGCCTTGGTGACACCAAAATAAGATCTTTTACTAATTAATTTGGTAGCTAACCATCTAATTATTAATGTCCTAAATAAAGAAAACTAGGTAGGGCACTACTAGCAAAGACTCACTACAAAGCACTTGAGGTTCTAACATATATACTTTCATATAAAATAAAAGGTAAATTATACATAAATTTCTTGTAATTTGGATTATTTTATAGAAACCCCACATGGCTTACAAATTTGACTCGAGATCGATCTATGTGGTTTAACTTTTTTCCTTGGATACTCCATTAATTATAAACAAAGTTAATTAATTTTTCTTTAATTTAAATGTAGCTAATCAAGGTAAAACTATGCTAGTAAAACTCTAACAAGTTAAAATTAATCAAAATATAAAATAAAAACAAAAACAAAATCAAGGCTAACAAATATAATAAATCAAAACTACTAAACTAGTAGTCGGTGTACATTTATGTATTTTTAATTTTTATTTGGTATGAAAGTGATAATATTATAGAAATTGATAATTATTGATTGTCAATTAATATTCAAATACGATCAAGATGAGTCAATCTGTTCAGATAAGATAAGTTCTCACCCTAAAATATAATTATCTCCAAGTGAGATAATTTGATCCTTAAATATAATTATCTTTAAGTGAGATAATTCCGGAATTAGAATTCCGGTTGATCTTCATCTTCTAAACCTTATCAAATAAGATTTTCTTCTTTATAAATAGAGATCCCTATATAAGGTTTGGGACAAACAGAAAATCACAAAGCATTATATATTGTGAGTGTTCTTATCAGTAGAATAGGTATTTGGGTTGTGGCTAGAGTGCACTTTTCTTACTATAATTGTGCATTTGACTTGAAAGTTTGAAGAGGCTCATGGCATAACAAATTTCAAAGATCTGATTTTTCATTGCTAATCAGGTATTTATCTTTATGATATTTACAATTTATACATCAAATAACTAACAAATGGTATAAGAGTTTCGATCTTAGAAACTCGTGAATTATTTCAGCATAAATTTGTTTGATTTTTTGTATTTGCGTATATCGATTTGTACATCAAAAAATTAATGTAATCACTGGAAAGTCCAATCGTGATTATCGCTAGCTTCGTGGCTTGAAGGGAGCCTCTATAATGCAACATTTTCTTTATCACGACTAATGTTCCTATCATGAGTATTGATGTCATCTAACCAACCATGGCCAAAGTTGTCGCTAACGGAGCATACGTTGCGGCTAGAGATGACAAAATGGGCTTGGCCCGACGGGCTGGCCCGTTGGGGCCCGGCCCGGCACCGGGCTAGGACCAGCATTTTGCTGGCCCATTTAAGGCCAGGCCGATTTGACCCGGCCCGCTAATCAGCCACCCCCCCCCAAACAACCCACGCCCTTCGCTCTCAGCCTCGCCTCTCGCCCTCTGTCTCGCCCTCGCCCTCGCCCTCGCCCGTGCCCCTCGCTCGCCCTCGCTCGCCGCCCTTGCCCCTCAGTCGCCCCTCTGGGTGGGTTGGGCTGGCCCGTTTGGCCTGCGAGCCCGTGTAGGGCCCGGCTAGGGCCAGCAATCTGCTGGCCCGTTTTTAAGTGGGCCGATTTGGCCCGGCCCGCAGGCCACTTGGTGGTGGGCCTGGCCTGTTCGGCCTGGCTCTTTTGCCATCTCTAGTTGCAGCCATTCGTGCCACTAACGAGCGTGGGGCGATGTGCTAATGACCGTTGATGGTCGATGGCTTAAGCTCCTCCCATGGCCAACGATTCAAGTCTTCACCATGGCCATGGGTTCACTATGTTCATCACCTCAGGTGTGGGATGGATCAATTGCATGGGTTTTTCTTGCAAGGCTAAGGCTATGTCATCGTCGACCGTGCACATCACGACTAGTGTGAGATGACATTGTAGGCCAATGTGGGGTGACGTGGCAGTGATGTTCTACGGACATTACCATGGTTGACGACTCAAGTTCCTGTAAGTCCCTTAGGGTATGGCCACTCAAGAGGGGGGTGAATTGAGTATTTAAAATTTTTGGTAATTTACTTAATTAAAATTATTTTTATTTAATTTTAAACAAATTAAGCTTTTGTAACTGTGTACAAATAAATTGCAAGCCACAAGATATAGCAAAAATAAATAAATGAGGCACAAGACAATTTATAGTGATTCGATGTCTCCACACACACTTACTCCACTCTCCTAATGTCTCAACCACCCTTGGAGTTCCACTAATCTCGCCAAGGTTTTCATACTACCTCACATTGAAAACTAGATACACTCATAGATTACAACAAGTTCTAGGTAACCACTACACTATGGTTTTCTCCCTATCTTACATTGAAAACTAGATACACCTAGATTTTAATGATTTTAGAAAACCTATATAGTCCACGATAATAGTTTAAATGATTACAATTAGTTGTCCACACTTGGATACAAACGAATAAGCAATTAAGCGCAAATATACATACAAGAAAATAAAAATAATAAAATAAATCAATGACCTCGATTTGAATGGAGAAGATCGGATTTGATTTTGAGATCTCTTTTTCTCCTCTTGCCTTATGACTCTTCAATGGATGTTCAATGATGCTTTGAGAGCCTCGGATTGCTTGGATGTTTGCTTGAGAGCGTTTGAGAGCTTTCAGGTGTTTTAGATATGCAATATGTACACTTCTTAATTTTCAAAAATGAGTTTAGGGCTATTTATAGGCATTCTGAAAATACTATAGCATTACTATTCACAACGGTCAAATTTACTGTTCAAACGGTCGGATTACTGTAGTATACTATAGCGTACTATAGCAATGGTAAAAAAATTAACTTTCGATCCAGATTTTGAGAAAAAAAATATTTATATGAATTTTTACATGAAAAATACTAATTTTGATAATGCATATACTATGCCAAAATATTTTATAAATTAATAAAAAATAATTAGGTACAAAATATCATTTTTGTTAATCATCAAAACTTAATTGAAAATTAAATAGAACAAGTTGGCTCAACAGTTACTCGCCAGGCAAGCAAAGTAGTTCGATCGACCACGACCTCATGGGCTTCAGGTCTTACTGTTACCATCATGGGCTACATTCCGTTGTCGTGGGTTCGCAGTGGTCGTCGACCAATGGTGGCCACGATTTTCGGTTCGTCTTCACCCTATTAATGTTAAGCTATCAATTTTTTTACTCACTATCACCCATGATCAATTCCCTACACCCGTCGTAGTCGACTTGCTCCCATTAATGGTGGCCACATAGGCTTCCAATTGGAAAAAAAGGAGGGGAGAAAACTAGAGGCGGCAGCGACGCTGCTACAAGGGTTAAAACCCTAAGTGATTTTGGGGAAGAAGACCCATTAAGTGTCAGCTCAACCTACTAGGTCAGATTCAAATTAGGTTGACCCAATCCACCAAGCAATCCATAAAGCAAATCTGAATCAAGGTCAACCCAATCCATTAAGGGTAGATCTATGTGAGTGTGGACCAAGCCCGACCCAGTTCTTGACCCATTATAGCAGATCTACAATCTTGATCCAAATCCAAATCTGGAAAAAGTCTTTTCTCCTAAAAAAAAAGCCAAACAATTTTTTTTGTATAGTATATCCATTTTTTGGAATACTAATTTTTGAAAATTACTGATGTTATCATCTTTATGACATGTTCTATAGTACATATGCATGGATTAAATATTCTAGGAGAATTTTATGTAAATTTTGTTAGAACCTAGAATACATACTAGGGTGGTATGTACACTTTAATTCTTTTTCATAATCATGAAAAATTATTATGTGTTTTTAAATTTGTCATGATAATTGCATTAGTTTCAAATATTTACGATGAATCTGAACATGCATGTGAGATAAATATGTTCTGGCATATTTTTGTGGATTGCGCAAATAATTAATTATATAATAGTCAAACATGTGTATATGGATGATGATTGGAAGCATCGATGACCTTTCGATTCCAATATATATGTGACATTATTATATTCTTGATTTGTTTTTTGCAATTATGATGCTGTGATATTATATGCTAGCTCATGGATTGTCATGTCCCTTGATCAGTTATCATGTTTATTGCAACCAATAGTATAATTGCAAAACTGAATAAGGGTGAAAAATTATATGGAGGCAATTATGATATGTGGCATTGAAAGGTGTAATTCATACTTGAAGAAATTGAAGTCCTAGAGACTTTGACAAACGTCATGGTTTAGCTTGAAGGTGGGAAGATGGCCCAACATCGGAGAGATCTGGAGGCATATAATGCTTGGGAAAGGAAAAATACCCTAGCTCACATTACATTACTGAGTTGTATGCAAGATGACATTCTTTGTCAATTTAACAATATGAAACTGCTAGAGATATGTGGAATGCCATAAAAGATAGATATGGCAATACCTCACTATCAAGGCAAATGATTCTCATAATCAAATCTGACACTTATAAGATGCGCCCGAATCATAATATGAGATATCATCTCAGGGCAATGTCAAATATGATTAGAGAACCCCAATCAACAAGGTATAATCTCACTAACGAGTAGCAAGTTTAGGTTGTTATCAGATCTCTCCCTGCTACTTGGGAACATATGAAAGTAAACATGATGCATAATGATAACATCATAATGTTTGATGATATTGCTCATCATTTGGAGTTGGAAGATGAGCACATACAGGTTGTTGGAATTTCTAATCAGACACATGTTGTCGAATCAAACTCCAAGAAGTCCTTTCATAAAAGAAAATGGAAAGGAAAAAGTTCTCAAGTCAAGAAGGCTATGAAGTAGAACCAAGATAAACCTAAGGCCAACTTGCGCCAAAGAGGCAAGCGAGGTGGAAAAAATGATATGTCGAAAGTTAAATGCTACAATTGTGGTCACAAGGGCCATTTCGCTCTGGATTGTGCTGAGCCAAAAAAAGTTGTGTTTCATTCCACTCATGTGGCTTTAGTTTCTAGTTGTGTCATGGCTGACTCTTGTCCTTTGTGGATTGTAGACTCAACAGCAACCGACCACATAGTAAGAGACTATGGAACCTTTGTGGAATATCGTTGGATACCTAAGAAATCAAGATAGATATTCGTGGGGAACAATGCAAGAGTCGAAGTCAAGGGCATAGGAACTTGTTAACTCCAACTTCACGGTGGACAAACTCTACATCTCCAAGTCTTGTTTGCTCCAGATTTTTGATGAAATTTAATTTTCGTTACAATCCTTCTTAATTTAGGTTTCAGATTAAATTTCTTCAGTATGAGTATGGATTTGTTTTTAGAAACAATTTACTATGGTTATATTTTTTTTTTTTCCGAATGGTGTTATGGTTATGGATTGTGATTTTAGTAATTATAATCAAGCTTGCTCTTTTCTTACATCTCATGAAAATATGGATGTAAATGTGAATGTTTGGAATGCTAGCCTGGGTCATATTGGGCAAGAAAGAATGAATAGGCTAGCTCAAGAAGGCCTTTTAGGCCCACTCACTAAAGTTGACTTGCCCACATGTGAACATTGTCTAGTTGGCAAAATAACGATAAAACCATTTGGAAAAGGAAAAAAGAGCTAATTTTACATTGGAGCTCATCTACTATGACATCTGTGGTCCAATGAGTATAAGGGCGAGGCATGGGGCCTTATATTTCATCACTTTTATAGATGATTTCATGCGTTATGGATATGTTTCTTTTGATTTCTCACAAATCTGAAGCATTGGAATGCTTCAAACGATACAGAAATTTGGTGGATAATCAAATCAGAAAAAAGATCAAAACTTTAAGAACTGATCGTGGGCGTGAATATCTATCCGATCTCTTTAGAGAGTTTTGTGATGAAAAGGGGATTGAGAGACAATTCACTCTCTCATATACTCCACAACAAAATAGTGTTACTGAAAGAAGGAACATAACCCTTTTGGAAACGATTAGGTTGATGATGGTGCAAACAAATCTACTAATTTCATATTGGGGAGATGTACTATTGAATGTTGCCTACACACCTAATCAAGTGCCCTCCAAATCAGTGAATAATATTCCTTATGAGTTATGAATAGGAGGAAAACCTGACCTAACAAATCTAAGACTCTAGGGGACAGTAGCATTTGTTCATAACCTTTCACAGAATTTTGAAAAATTGGGATCGAGGGGTAAAAAGTGTATTTTTGTGAGACACTCAAAACACTCCAAAGGATATGTATTCATTGAAGAAAATGAAGATGAGACTATTTTTGAAATTGAATCACGAGATGCTACATTTTTGGAAAATGATTTTCCCAAAAGGGGCGAGGTTGATAAGGATTCCCAACTATACAAGTTAGGAGATCCTGAACCAAGTGTTCATCCAATTGGATCTAATGAGGAGTATAATGCGACATCAACTCTTGATCCAAGTGGGAGTGACACACATGAGACAATTCCTTAGAAGGGATTAGTAACAAGGAGTAGTTGAAAAAACATTCCCTATCATTTTTTTTAGATTAAAGGGGAAGCTTTTATGGTAGCTCCTTGTGACCTTGATGAGCCTAACAATTTTGAACATGCTATGAAATCCTCGAATAAAGAAAAATGGATGAGTACAATGGAAGATGAGATAGAGTCTATGAAATCAAACCATGTCTGGGACTTGGTTGATCTTTCGTCTGACCATAGAGCCATTGACAATAAATGGGTCCTGAGGATCAAATGGAAGGTGGATGGGACGATAGAAATATTCAGACCTCGTCTTGTTGTGAAAGGTTATACGTAATAAAATGGTATAGACTATGAAGAAACGTTCTCTCCTGTTGTAAGGATGGCGTCTATATGTTTGATTTCAGCCATCATCGCACATATGGACCTTGAATTACATCAAATGGATGTAAATATTGCTTTCCTCTATGGAGAATTAAAAGAGGAAATCTACATGGATCAGCTTAAAGGTTTCGTCAAAAGGGGGCTAAGAAGCAAAGGTTTGCAAATTAAAAAAAAAAAATCTATCTATGACCTTAAACAGTCTTCTTGATAGTGGTATATACGATTTCATAAAGCAATTGTTGCTAATGAATTTGTAATGATTCAACAAGATCACTGTGTTTATGTCAAAAGGTCAAAAAGATTTCTTTGTTATTCTAACATTATATGTGGATGACATGTTATTGGTTGGAAATAGCATAGAGTTTGTTTTAACTATCAAAAGTTGGTTGAGTTCCAATTTTGAGATGAATGATATGGGTGAGGTTGCTTATATTATTGGAGTTAAGATCTATAGGGATCGTTTAAGAAAACTCCTATCATTGTCTCAAGAATCTTACATTGAAAAAATTCTTGATCGTTTCAATATGAGCAGATGTAAACCCATGGACACTCCAATAGCTAAATGACAAACTTTGAGCCTAGCAATATGTCCCTCGACTCCTACAGAGAAAGCTCAAATGAAAAACATGCCATACCTAAGTGCATTGGAAGTTTGATGTATGCCATGATGTGCACCAGAACGAATATTTGTTATGCGATCGGATTGGTAAGTAGATACCAATCAAATTTAGGACAAAAAGAATCAAGAGCTAGCATAAGTATGTCAATCAGACAAGGATCGCTTCCCTCACACGAATGATCACTTTTATCACTTTTGTAGTGAGTAGATATGAGACACAATATTTTTGGAGCAAATATACTAAAGTATACCATACACATAAATATTGGTGTCGCCTTGGATAGTTACCAAGATGAGGCAATTTTTGTAATGGCTAAACATGATAAATCCACAATCTGTAAGTCTAATATGAGCTAGACCTAGTGCATAGTGGGAGGTGCGATTGAAAAAAGATTTGTATGGTCATAGAAGTGACATACGTTCTTTAGTGTGAGGAAATCACCACAGCATGTAATTCATACTACATGTGCTTATGAGTACGATCAATAAGGGAAGTGAGTACAAATTGAGACATCCCTCATTCTTACTGTGTGAGTCCTTTGAAACATTTTTTTTTTTTTTTGTGAATGTATTATATTGTGCCTTTGGGAATTATTGACTATATTATGAAGTAATGGGTCAATAAATGCTACTCTGGTATGTTTCCTATAGTTGTGGAGAGATTCAACTTATGAAATATTTATAGGAGAGCGATTGATCCAAAATGAATTATAATATGATTCAAATTGGATTAATATGAGTATAAGAATAAGACTTAATCATTTTCATGAATATATGTATTCTCCAATTGGACAATTGTGATATCTTTGTGATATTTGAACAATTGTGGATACGTATATATGAATCAATAATTTTTCATTGAGGGAATGAGATAATGTTAAGTCGATACACAACAAGATGTTTCATCAGATTGGAGCGGAAGGTTCTCTGATGAATTTTTGCTCTTGTTTTTCCTCAATTATATTTCGCAGGTCACACGACCCATTTTACAGTATGAAACTCTACTTTGATAAGAGAGGTTATACTTATACTTTAGGTATTAGGTGACTCATCATGCTCAAATGGGAGATAATTGATAATTATTGATAATTGTCAATTAATATTTAAATAGGATCAATATGAGATAAGTTCTCATCCTATAATATAATTATCTCTAAGTGAGATAATTCTAGAATTAGAATTCTAGTTGATCTTTATCTCCTAAATCTTATCGGATAAGGTTTTATCTTTTATAACTTGAGGTCTTTACATAAGGTTTGAGATACATAGAGACATACAAAAAATTATAGAGTATCATATATTGTGAGAGTTTTTATTAGTAGAGCGGGTATTTGGGTTGTGATTAGAGTGCACTTTTTGAACTGTGATTATGCATTTGATCTGAAAGTTTGAGAAGGGTCGTGACATAATAAATTTCAAAGATTTGATTTTTTTTGTTGCTAATTAGGTATTTATCTTTATGATATTTATAATTTACGCCTAAAATAGCTTAGAAATATAAGATTTGTGTGTTTAATGGCTGGGAACATTGGAAAAAGTTATGTGAAAAGTAGAGGTAATTAGGTTAGTCTAAAATTGGGAAGATGGGCAACTGAAGCGAGTGAGGTGCATAAGTTTGACCAGGCAAAGGAAAAGAAGAGGTTGGACCTGCCCGCGTACTTGCTAGTTGTGCGTACCAGCCAGCCAGCCAGCCACCCACCCACCCACCCAATTGGAAAATGATTAGCCATAGTAGTTTTAACTCTCTCTTTCTCTCTCTTAACACTCCGCTATATGCTCTCTTCCCCTAATAGCAAATTAAAGATGGCAAAAAGACCAAATAAGAATCCAAATCTGGATGGAGAAGGCCCACCCGCTCACTGGTAACTGCTTATTATTATTATTATTATTATTCTTTTTCTTTTGTTTTTGATTGATTGATAATAGCATGAATGAATGAAAAACGTCTCAAAAAGAAGAATATACGATAATTTTTTAAGAAAGGGGAAGGAGAGAGGGAGAGAGCGCGTATTGAAAGCAAGCAAGCTGGCTGGTCAGCAGCCAGCCAGCAAGCAGTCTTATTATTATTATTATTAATTAATTAATTAATATAATATAATAATAAACAAATAAAACATAATAATAAATAAAAATATGGTGCGGTGTTATCTCAGCAAGACCAACCCGCGCCCGCCCGACCGCGGTGGTCCAATTATATTATATTATAATAATTAGAAAAATATAGCATATATAGGGGGGAAGGAAGGAAGGAAGGAAGGACGGAAAAGGGGATCCCTATTCTCTCTCATCCAAAGTAAATAATGATAGATACGGAGGCGGAGCACTTGGGCGTCCATTCTCATCGTCATCGTCCTCCTCCTCAAAGCTGATCCCAATCTATACAAATTCATTCTTCCTTCTGTTCCACCCTGGTACTGGATCTAATCCCTCTTTTACTACTGCTTTCTATTGTGGATCATATCATTCTTATCTGTCTGTCTATTTGTTTGATTCTCACTGTTTCTGCTGGGAAAATTACTTTCCTGACATTTTCTTCGTGCTATCTACTCTCTGTTTCGATGAATCGATCATTCGTGATCTATATAGCTACCTTATTACTGATGTTACCGAGTCCGATCTGATGTCATAATTCTTTCTTATTCACTCACAATATGTGTGCCTCTCTGTTCATCTTCTTTTGTTTCTTCATTCATGTCTTTTGAAACAAGCAAAAAGAATGCTATATTTTGGCCTTCTGAGTTTGGATCTGAGATGAAGACCTTATTATTCTTATTTGCTCTCTCTCTCTCTCTCTCTCTCCCCGTCCCCTTACCGATCTCTGTTTTGAAGTGACTAACAATGTGATTGGCTAGGAAACGTCGGATGAGAAGAGACTCTGAACTAGCAAGTGGGAAAAGACGAGTGGAGACGATAGTTTGATTGTTTGATGGGCAATACATGCCGTGGCTCTTTTGGGATAAAAGATTTTCAGGGCTACAGTCAGCCCGACGAGCAGCAGTCCATTTCCAAGCGCAACACTTCTAGCTCTAGCCGTCCTGACAACTATCCCTCCAGCTTGAACTCCCAACAACCCATCTCTCAAGAATTCTCCAAGGACAACCCCAAGAAAAATAATACCGACAACAATAATATGAATAATAATAGTCCTCTTGCTAGCTCCACAAAAGACAGCATCATAAGGCGTGGACCTGATAACCAGGCTTATTATGTATTGGGTCATAAGACCGCCAACATTCGTGATCTTTACACATTGGGCCGTAAATTAGGGCAGGGACAGTTTGGTACTACTTATTCCTGCACTGAGATTTCCACAGGCATTGAATATGCATGTAAATCAATCTCCAAGAGGAAGCTGATTTCAAAAGAAGACGTGGAGGATGTCAGGAGGGAGATTCAGATAATGCACCATTTGGCAGGTTACAAGAATATTGTGACCATTAAGGGCGCATATGAGGACCCCTTGTATGTTCACATTGTAATGGAGCTTTGTGCTGGAGGTGAATTGTTTGACCGTATCATTCAGAGGGGACATTACAGCGAGAGGAGGGCTGCTGAATTGACAAAGATTATCGTAGGGGTTGTTCAGACATGCCATTCCTTGGGGGTTATGCACAGAGATCTAAAGCCTGAGAATTTCTTGTTGGTTAACAAGGATGATGATTTCTCTCTCAAAGCCATTGATTTTGGACTTTCAGTTTTCTTTAAGCCAGGTAAATTTGATTTTTGAAGAAGAAATAAAAAAGAAAAGAAAAGATTTAGGTGCTCCTTCTTTATGGTTTGAATTTTTTTATGCACACCTGTTGGTTAAAATCAGAGCATCTAATAAATAGTACAAAAAGCACCAAGTTTTGGAGTATTTTCAACCTATTGTAGTTGCTGCTACTCCAGGTCAGATTTTCACTGATGTGGTTGGAAGCCCATATTACGTTGCTCCTGAAGTGCTTTTGAAGCATTATGGTCCAGAAGCAGACGTCTGGACAGCAGGTGTCATACTATATATACTGCTAAGTGGTGTGCCACCCTTTTGGGCAGGTATGCATGCTTCTTTACATTAGGCCTGCATAAGATATTTGATTTGTGGGTGCGATGTGATAAAAGTTCAATCTATTTGCAATTCAGAAACTCAACAAGGGATATTTGATGCGGTTTTGAAGGGGTACATTGACTTTGACTCAGACCCATGGCCCCTAATATCAGATAGCGCTAAGGATTTAATAAGGAAGATGTTATGCTCTCGACCTTCAGAACGGTTAACAGCTCATCAAGTATTATGTATGTGTAACTTCTTCCAAATCTGCATTTTCTGTTGTGATACCCTAATTTGGATGATATGTGGAAGTTGGAAATTGTTGTGGTGATTGCACAAAAGTATTTGGTTTAAATTCTGTTTAGAATGCTGACCACATATTGCATAACGGAACTATTAAAAATTGTGTTCATGATTCTTTAATAGCTTAACTATGTGAAGGTTTGTGTATTCCTGGTGACGATTATATGGACTGTCTTTCCAAAAACAATTGATAGTGACCCTTTAATTTATGTTTTAACTTAAATGACACATTGGCACACAATTGAGGATGCTTTATTGGGTACAAACAATCGAGGATGGATTTATAGTGGTTTAAACTAAATATTTCTTTCTTAAGGATCTTTAGTAGAGGGAGTTAAGCACCAAGAAATATTTGCAATTGAGGGTCTTCTATTAGGAATCCTTTCTACTCTTCTCCCCCTGAAAGAGGAAGAGAGGTGCAAAAGTGAACCAGTTAGACCAAAAAACCCAGTGCACATGACCATTTAATTTGTTCCAATTCTCAACATGCCCCAGTTAAGTTCTTTCTTAGGATTTTGACCAATCAACTTAACTTGGGGTTTGGGTTGTGTAATCAGTTTATCCTAGCCAATTCCAGAGACATATGCATAATTTTGAGAAAGTTTATGCTGAATGCCCATTCAATGACATTCAACCCTTAATGGGGAAACTTTTCCTATGTAGAATCATTTTATCTTTGCTGATTTGGGACCGGAGCTTACAAATAACTAAACTAGCACACATATTTTTGTAGGAAACTTCAGTTTTACATTAGCTGCAAGGTAGCGTGTCTCCTTTATAACAGTCTTTACAAGCACTTGTCCCCTCTTAAGTCCAAATATGTTCCTTTGTTAGTCCCACATCATCTTACATGAAGGGGCATCTACATTGCAAGAAGGCTCATTTGCTTGGGGTTCTCATTCCACTGAGTTGGTCTGTTTGTTGGTTGTGCTTGCTTTTTGGCCCTCCCAATTATTTAAGTTCACAACCTTTAGTCCAAAACATAAGTATGTGCTTTTGACCTCTGTAGCTTTTGGTTCTAATTTGTCAGAACCACATCTGGGAATTAAACCCCCCCAAAAAATGGTCTGGTTCGATTTGGTAAATAAAAAGTATGGTTCAATCTAGGTCTTTATGTTGGAGAATAGACCTAGTCCGTGTTCTCCCAAATTAAAGACCAAACCAAACTGGCCAACCTTTTGTGCAACTGTACATGCACATATGGCTCCCCACCGAAAAAGGTAGAATTCTATCCGTTCATCAACTAAAATCATGATTGCATTGACTTATTTTTATTCCATCACAATTTTATAGGTCATCCCTGGATTTGTGAAAACGGAGTTGCTCCTGATAGAGCTCTGGATCCAGCTGTTCTTTGTCGTCTCAAACAGTTTTCTGCAATGAATAAATTGAAGAAGATGGCTTTGAGGGTATGTATATCACACAAGACATAATTTAGTTTTCGTATAGTTAGCATACTGCTGCCATTTGAACTCACAAACATATCTCTGTACCTATATATTGTTTTCTAAAGCAAAATCATAAATATCTAGTTATGTCCATAACAATGAATAGTTGTTTGCCCACTCCAAATGCATTTAGGCATCCATGTTGTGTCTATTTTAGTATGCTCTTGTTCAAGGTGATACAAATTTGCTCATGTTCGGGTATACTTCACAATCCATTATCTTTTGCCTTCTACATGGACCCTGATGGTACTGCATTCCCATGCTTCTGAATTATTTGGATGATATAATCTTCATGCACATCACTAAACCTGCTGACACTGCAAATGTGGGCATCTTCAATAATTTTAAACTTCCAGAAATGGCCATATTTTATCTACATAAGCTATTTCTATGCAGTGTCTTAATTTTGAATGATTATAGAGACAAATGGAGAACTTGAGAGAGAGAGAGAGAGGGGGGTGGGGTGGGTGGGCAGGTTGACTACAATACTTACAGGTACATTCACTCATACATTTCACATGTACATATGAATACTAGATTCTTATGCTAATGTTTTTAAGCAAGTTTTTGTTGTTATTATTATTATTGTCATTGTCATTATTCATTATTTTCCTTATCTTTTCTTGTGGGAATAACTTGTCTGTGTTGGGTAATTTTAAGGCTTAATTTTCTTGGTACTTAGTTAGGCCATTTACTTAAGTAGCAAGTTGTACTTGATACTTGGACCTTTATATGACGAGAAATTCCCACTTGGCCATTTTATGCATTCAGGTAATAGCTGAAAGCCTGTCAGAAGAAGAGATTGCTGGTTTAAGGGAGATGTTCAAGTCAATGGATACTGATAATAGTGGTGCTATCACATTTGACGAACTCAAGGCTGGTTTGAGAAGATATGGTTCTACCATGAAGGACACAGAGATACGTGACCTTATGGATGCGGTATGATAATGTTTTTTTTTTAGCAAGTGGTATGATAATGGTTACCAAGCATACGTGGTTATTTCCCTGTTCCTTTTCTTATTTTATTTCTTCAGGTTAGATTATGTGATTTATTATACTGCATAACCTTGAGCTAACTGTCTGCTGTTAAGAGAACTCTGGTACATTTAATTGTTTTCTTCAGCAAATTTATGATTTTGTTGGCAATTCATTTGATAGTGTTGCATATAATAGGATTAGTAAAGTGGAGTAAGTGTAATTGTATCAAGTTACAAATGATTGGCTCTCTTATTAAAGAATATTTTAACTGTTTAAAAAATCTTCTCAGGGAATTAATCAGTTATTATATAGGTAAAGAAAGAGACTTTCCTATTTATTTTAGACTTAAACCACATTGAACCAGCATAGATCTTTTCCATCAGCCTCCTGACACTGCTTTTTCATCTTCTGAAAACATTTTCTAGATTATGTAGTACTGAAAAGGAAATTATTTCATTGCTTCTTTCTGATATCATGGTAAAACCAACATGGTTATCACGTATTAAGAAAAAAAAAAAAACCAACAACATGTTTATGTGCTGTATCCCATAGAAAATCCTCATTTGAGGATGTTAGCCTTATGTTCCACCTTTTTTTTTTTTTTTTTTTTTTTATAGTGGGGTGAGAAAAACCAGCATGTTGATATGCTGTATCCCATAGCAATCCTCATTCTAAGGATGTTAGATTGATGTTCCATAGTTACCTGTAAATTACCTTGGGGATTTTGTATGAGTGAGTTTGACCTATTAGGTTATTGTGTTCCTTTTGTGTATGTATTAGACCTTTAAAAAAAATTGCTTGGCAATCATAACTGTTTCCAGGCGGATGTGGACAACAGTGGGACAATTGATTATGGGGAATTCATAGCTGCAACAATACACCTGAACAAATTGGAACGAGAGGAACATCTCGTGGCAGCATTTCAATACTTTGACAAAGATGGAAGCGGTTATATTACAGTTGATGAGCTTCAGCAGGCCTGTGTGGACCATAATATGACTGATGTTTTTCTTGAAGATATCATTCGAGAAGTTGATCAAGATAATGTAAGTCCACATCAGGAAAACATGTCACTGTTATTTTGTATAAAAATATTAGTAACAGTTGATAAGCTGATCTATGAGTTACAGAATATGGCATGTTTAAAGTGAGAAATTGTTTTCTACATATGTAGCAGAAATTTGACTGGTCAAGCAAATGCATGGTCTTTTTGAAGCATTCTTAATAAGAGCTAAGGGTATCCTAGTGCATGATGCTCTCCACTAGTGTTCCTTTTCTATGCAGCCTTAACTTTGCATTGCTGTTTCCACAAGTTGAATGCTGCGACCTTCCAGTCACAAAGGAGCAATCTTAAAATTGCTACCAAGGCCAATCCTCAGTCTTAATAATGGCTCAATGAATGAAATAGTTGTCTGATTTTTATGTGCACTCCTTGCAAACAGCTTTATCTCTGTTTTTTTTTTGGCATAAAATTGTATGATTGCACAGTGAGAAACATAATGATAAGGTTGAGGTGACTGTTTCCATCTTGACTGGATTAATAGATTCTAACATATGTTTTCCTTCAGGATGGAAGGATTGATTATCAGGAATTTGTTGCTATGATGCAAAAAGGCAATGCTGGAATTGGAAGAAGAACAATGCGGAACAGTCTGAATTTTAGCATGAGAGATGCACCAGGAGCTCATTAGCTTTTAAATAGATGCACAATGTACAGGTAATTTCAACCATCGTGTTCCCCTCAACCTTTTTTTTTTTTTTCCTTAGACATGATTGCTCATGAAAAATATGTTCTCATGTTTTGGAATATTAAATTGCATACTTAATAGAGAAGATAAAATATTGAGTAAATCATATTGACCACTATATATATGTAATACTCTTTATGTTTTAAGAATTACACTTGACTACTTTTACTTTTTCAAAGTTGTATCAGATTCCTCGTACTTTAGAGAACTGTTGCTGACTTAACCTAGTTTTATTACATAAGCGAAATATGAGTTGTATGATAAAAAATGTCCTTTAAATGTGTAAACTTAACAACTATAACTTTGAAAGTTATTATAAAAGTATCAAGTAGCTCATATTATATATATATATATATAGTTTCTTATACTATCATATTTGTACTTTAAATTTTTATACAAAAAGTCATATATAAATTTCCATATATAAACTTATTTTTGATGGTGTTGGAATTGAGTTGACGGTAGTCAACACAAAACCTCCATATTCCATCTTTCTTTTTAACAAGGAGAACTGGAGAGGCAGATGGGCTTTGGCTAGATTGAATGATGGATGTGGTTAACATATTCTTGACCTGTTTTTCTATTTTTGCCTTTTGTATTGGGGAATATCTATAAGCCCTAGTGTTCACGAGTGCTAAGTTGGGTTTGAGGTGTATGAAATGGTCTAGTGGCCTTGGGGTGGTAGGGAATTTAGCTCAGTGAATAGGTCCTTATCATGTACCTAGGGTTTAGCCTAGGAGTGGATTGACAACCAGAAGGATCTGATGGAATAGAATCAAGAACAAAACATTGAAGAGGAAAAATGGACAGAAATGGGGGAAAAAATATAGAGAGAAATGAGGGAGAGTGTAGAAGAAACGAGAGGGAGATTTAGAGAGAATTGTAGAGAGAGAATTAGAGTTTCATTCAATCATTTCAAGCATAATTTCTCATCCTTAGTCGTGGTTTATATATAGTCTAACAGCCTCCACATGCACCCATGTGCAATACAACAAATAGCCTAACTGCCTATAGCTAAGGACAAGGTCCTGTAACAGAAAATACAAAAGGAAATTACAAAATATGGTAATGTATGTAAGCTAAATTCTATTATATTTCGTACTCTATCCTTGGGGATCCTCGGGATCATGACAATCCCTCCCTCCTTAAGAAAGTTCTTGTCCCCAAGATCTTCAACAATTGGTCATTGCTCTTACCTAATACCAGCTCACTCAATCTGTTTCATTCCTCTTTCCTTCTTTCTCCTTTTAGGCCTCTTCGCCTCATTCTTAGGTTTTCAAGATCAATTCCAGGCCAAAGTTGACCCAAAACTTCCATAGGGAAAATTTCATCGAGTTCAAGCCCAATACAACTATCCCCGGTAATAGTTATCCAATCAAGTTTGGTCTCCAATCTATGAACATGATCAGCCACTTCTGGACTGGCATAGTTAGTAGTTGAACCTTGGAGTCTAGCGGAAGGACTATCCATGTTCGTGACTTCCGTTAGTAATTCATTATCGTCCAATACAAGTAAGGGGAGCAGATCTACAACCATAGTTGCAGTTATTGTATCCCCATTCAACCCACAGCCATGCTCTACTGCAAAAATATTAGCAACATTCTAGAAATGCAGCAATGGAAATTTGCAGACTTGCCTTAGATACTCAG
Source organism: Diospyros lotus (assembly GCF_014633365.1). NCBI lineage: Eukaryota > Viridiplantae > Streptophyta > Magnoliopsida > Ericales > Ebenaceae > Diospyros > Diospyros lotus. The sequence continues at coordinate 26,594,087 of NC_068342.1, forward strand.
ACCAAGGTTGTCCGTGAACATTAAAATTAAGAGATGCTGCAACTTCAATTCTAACCAACGATTTCTCAATGACCGACACCTGCCCTCCATCTCGACCTTCTACCCTAACATGATTTATAGCTAGATTTGGTTGTTCATCACTGGAATGATTAACTTCTTGTTCTTGTAAAGTGCGGTCTACCCCAATCTCCTCATCCAATCTTCTTTCATCTTCTGAATCCTGAGTTTCCATTGACTTGTTTGCTTCATTTATAGTGCCAACTTCCTTAATATTGGCTGAAGTTTCAGTCCCAATCTCTTGATTACATGCAAATAATCTAGCAACTCCTTTTTCTTTGTGTTTCCTGGAATTTTTCTCTACATGAACTTTTTTTTCAAAAACATCCGATTGTCCCTTTGCCTTTGCTGCCCTATTAACTTGTTCATTACAGATACCCTTTGGGTAAATGTTGTTCACCGCCAATTTGATCACTGATGTTGCATTCCTCCTTGATAGTTTTGTTGAAACCGGTATACTTCTTTCACTCCACATTGGAAATATGCAATGAATCCGTTTCCCGCCATATTGACTTCTCTTTCGGCTGCTCTATTTTAAGAAATTCCTCTTTGTTAAAACTTCCGTGATAATTCTCGAAGAATTCTATAGGAAAGTTGTAATGATACTTCTTAGTTAGTATCATCACAAACTCCTGCAACTGCTCATGTATCATACGGCCGAATTCCTTGCTCGTATCATGTACCACACTTCTTGTTTCCTTGTCCAAGTGGCTGATGTCATTCTCAAATTTCTTTTCCCATGCACGATGCTTCTGGCCAAACTCCCCATGATGTCTACCTCCAATTGAAAATGCAGCATTCTTTTGCTGCAATGGCGACCTCATTTGTGTCATGTATGCACTGCTTCCCATTGCCGACATCTCTTGAACTGTACACTTCGAAGACTAAGGGGTAGAAGTCCTGTACATTGAATCCCTCATCTCCCTTCGATATCTGCTTCCTAGCAAGCACCTAGGATAAACGATTGTCTCTCAACACTCTATAGCCTTTAATTTCTCAGCCTCTATTTTAGCCGACACTCCTTTCCTCTTGTGTTGAAATTAATTCCGAGATTCAACCGAAAATCACCTAGTTGCTTCTCTATCTCGAATACCAAATTTCATCAGAATAGTTAGAATTGCACACTGGAATCACCTTCCATTCCGACTACGCTTGCTACAACCAGATTTGGAAGCCTAATTGAAATCACAGGTCTTGTTTCACCTTCGAAATCGCGATAGCCAAGATTGACCGGCTGCCTTGTTCACATGCACGCCTTCCTTCTCGTTAAAAGTGAATTCAAGATCGCTGGTGTAGCTGTTATCCAATCACCGACTACTGGACCAATGGAGTCGCCTCAAGCCTCGCTGCCCCAATCGTGTACTTCCTTTAAATTCTCCTGCCTAAGTCGCCTAAGTCCACGACAATTGCGACTTATATCGTCGAACTGCTTCACCCTCCCAGAAAACCGACTGATGAGAATTGATTCTCGTTGCTTCAATCGTTGGTTATGGGCCTGGTTCTCTCTGGGTTGACTCTTCCAGAATGGTCGAAATTCTTTTCCAATCAAGGTGGGCAGGTCGTTTCACCCGTACGGTCAGAATTGCTTCTCGACCCAAAATTGCAGCACCACCATGCCTTCTGATCAAGCGGCCACACCCATAGAACTCTAAATAGAATCGCCTTTCGCTCTGCCCTTTCTTCAATTGGCTTCGCCACTCTAACACGTTAATTGACTTGGGCGCAACCCTTGCTTGCTGAATTTCGCAACCAATAATCAACATCTGCTTCGTTTTCAAAACTCAGATCTACTTTGCAACTCACCCTGCGATTTGTGGAAATTAGCTGGCTCGCCATTGATTTCAAAGCTTCCAAGTCACTCGGATTTCGACACAGGGATCACTTTTATAATCGTTTACCTCCGTCGCGATCTACCAGCTCTACTTCAACTCTGGATCTCACTCACGCCAAAATTCACCATTGAAATCATTGTCTCTGTCGAATTTGCTGGAGTCCACCAATCTCTGCTCAATCAATTATGGCGAGAGTCGTCATAATCAACAACCAAAATTACATGAACCATAGCCAAAGAACGACCGCTCTGATACCAGTTGTTATGTATGTAAGGTTTAGCCTAGGAATGGATTGACAATCAGAAGGATCTGATGGAATAGAATCAAGAACAAAACATTGGAGAGGAAAAATGGATAGAAATGGGGGAAAGAATGTAGAGAGAAATGAGGGAGAGTGTAGAAGAAACTAGAGGGAGATTGGGAGAGAATTGTAGAGAGAGAATTAGAGTTTCATTCAATCATTTCAAGCATAATTTCTCATCCTCAGCTGTGGCTTATATATAGCCTAACAGTCTTCACATGCACACCCATGTGCAATACAACAAATAGCCTAACTGCTTATAACTAAGGACAAGGCCCTATAACAGAAAATATAATAGGAAATTACAAAATATGGTAATGCATGTAAGCTAAATACTATTATATTTCCTACTCTATCCTTGGGGATCCTCGGGGTTATGACAGTCCTTAAATTTAGTCAAAAGTAAGTACAAGTCATCGGGAATTTGTACCTTAATAAGGAGTTGGAGGGTAGCAGAGTTTGTGGCCGAATGTTGTTTCTCCTCCACCACTTCTTCTTCTTCCCATTCCACAGCTTGTATAGAGTAGAATTGTGAGATTTGCCTCCCCTTTCTTCTACATCAGCTTCTGTAATTTCCTTCCATTTATCAATCTACACTCCCCTTGTTTGAGACTACCCACCAATGTCAACTTTCTGCCCTTGATTTCCACTGTGACTTCTAGTTTATTGAAGTTAAAAGTCAGGGGACTAACGGTTCTCATCAAATCTACCCTTAGAACAATGTCCCAACCTGCCAGCTCTAGGATTCTTAGATCAGCCATAAACTCCTGCCCTTGCATCATCCATTTGAAATTAACACACTTGTAGTGGCTGTACATTTTGTTTCCATTTGCTACAGTCACTGAGAGAGGGATGGTGGCTGTTAATTGACATTTCAGACTTGTGGCAGTGGCCTCATTAAGGAAACTATGGGTGCTACCACTATCAATCAGCACCATTAGTCTCTTCTTTCCTGCCTGACCTTTCACCTTGATGATTTTACTTGTTGGGCCTCCCTTTAACGCATGGAAGGAAATTTCCCTTCCATCTCCCTGTCCTTCTTCTTGGGCGTCTCCATTCTCTTCCATCGTCATCTTTTCTTCTTCTTTTTTTTCTCTTCATCAGAACCCTTCATATTCAACAGCTACTGTTTACACTGATGCCCTAGACTATACTTCTCTCCACATTTATAACACAACCCCAATTGTCTTCTATGCTCCATAGTGTGGCTCTTGGCTGTGTTATTGTTGGAGTGGATCTTAGGCAACCCCTGATTATGTCCTGTGGCGTAGGCCAAAAACTTCCTCCTAGTTGTTGGCTAGTAGAAGGATTTGGCCTTGACATGGTTTTGTGCTTTTTAAAGATGGCTTCCAATACAAGTTCTTGTAATCTCGCCTTCTTAGCTGCCTGTTTCACTGATGCTGGCATCATCATCTTCACCATAGGTCTTAGTTCATCCTTTAAACCACTAATAAAACTTGATACAAAGTATTGCTCTGTCAATCCCAGTTGTATAGTACACATTATGGACTTAGTTCCTCAAATTTGATTTGGTACTCCACCACCAAACCATCTTGTTTTAACTTGTAAAATTCTTCGATCACATCAGTCATATTCTTCTCACCAAATTGATTACTCAATTCTTCTGCAAACTCCGCCCAACTAATCTCATTCCCCTTGGCTTGGGTTCACCCTTGGTACCAAGAATCAACCATATCATTTAGATAGGCTACGGCTAAGTTTAGTCTCTGCTCTTTAGCTACATGATAGAATTGAAAGAATCTTTTGCATCGTCGGATCCACCACCTTGGTTTAACTCCCTCAAACACTGGGATCTCTAATCTTGGCATTGGTGTGTGTAAATGAGTTTGAAAGTGGGATCCCCTTCCTTGAATGTCTGGGTCCATAGTAGAATGATCCTCTATTTCTTGTACTTCGTTGGCCTTGGGAAGGATGCCATGGTGAAGCAAAATCAGATTGGTACTGTTTGCAAGGGAAAGTCTGGTGGCAATCAGAATTGAGGCAATGAGGCCAGCATGTTGAGCGTGCTGTTGATTCTTTGGCTATACTGTTCCATAGTCTCCTTGTACTGCCCCATGGTCTCCCTCTTCTTCTCCGATTTGCCACGCATAGTCTCCCTGATGGCCGCCATGTCTTCTCTACTTTGGATCATGGCCTCTTGAGTTTGCGACATCCCAAACTCTAATGCCTCCATCCTCGATTCCAGTTGTTTCATCCTGGTTCCCTCAGCTATCCTTCAATCACTGAAATCAAGTGCTCCTTCCTCCTTCTGATCTAAACTCACCGTGTAACTAGCAGCCGGCATTGCTGCTCTTCCCAGTCACCAATTCAGATCGGAGTTGCTATTAATCAGCAATCGCCCTATCTCCTCCTCCTTGTCGCACCAATTCAATCACCTAGCTAGCTCCATAGTTGGGGATCGCTTGGCTCTGATACCAAAATGTCAAGCCTCAAAGATGAGGTTTGAGCAATTCTAGAATTATAGAGAATCCAAGAGAGAGAATAGAGTTTTGGAGGGAGAATTTGAAAGATGGAGTTAGGGAGAGAAATGAGAGGGAGAGAGAATTAGTGAGGGAAAGAATTTATATTATTACTCAACATAATTCCCATCCTCATACATGTTTGCCTTATATAGGCTCTTCCCTTTGGCTTGAAAGCATAACCGAAGGGGTACAACTTGTATAGCAGTAACTAACTAGTACAAGTGGCTTATGCACTATCACCAAAAGTCAAATATGCCCTTGGGGTCTTGACATTGCCTAGGGTTCAAACTCTCCAATGAGGGTAGACAAAGGATCTCAACAATGATGGCTTTTGTGGATCTCTAGTTAGGGTTTTCACTACTGTACATGTTGACAAAATTCAATGGTGTGAGGCTTCAAATTATTGGATGTAGGCCCAGAATCAATGATGGACTGGTGATTTTAGAAAATTTTAGAAAAGTCCTAAAATCAGTTCATGAACTTCGATCTGATCACAATTGATGCAAAACTTGAACCAAATAAACAAGAGTAATCCTGAATACTCAAAACCAATATCAATAATCAATATTATTCCAAGTTTGTTCTATAATACATCACTAAAGTACAGGGGTGCATTTATGTCTTCACCCAAAAAATAATAATGAGGGTAAAGCTATTCTAGATTTTGACATGTCATTTGATTCATCATAGCCAGTAACATCTTCAAAGAGAGGGATGGACACTTCCTCATATACAAAAATAGCTTACCAACTATCTAAATAGAGTATATTTTTAGGAAACAAAAGAATTGCCTATGCTGTAAGGATTATAAAATTATACCAGAAGAAAGTCTAATCACTCAACGTAGGCATATGGTTCTTGACATCCATACCAAAATGTGGCTGAAGAATGATGCAACTTGAAGCCCAACACCAAATAGTGGGATTTAAAAGGTGAAAAATTGGTTATTTTCAAGAAAAAAATGCGTGGCAGAAGAGATTGGACTGTTGAAAGAGACACTAACCAAGTGTGATGGTTTTTACTATTGGAATACAACAAAAATGGTTAAAAAAGAATCAAAATGAAAACTCTGAATCAAAGAGTACTGGAGCAATAGAAAGAAAAATAAAAGATTTTGAGCTAATTAATATGGGCTAAAGACAAAAACACAACTGCTGATAAATGAGGAAGTGACTAGGGAGAAATAGGAGTATTTTGCATAGCGATTTAATGAAGGTGGAGAAAAAGTGGTATGCTGGGGAATCTTGGAAACTGCGTTAATGATAGTTGGAGTTAAGAAATGTTGTGGCCAACCCCGCCTAGTGGGATTAAAGCTTGTGATTCTTTTTCTTATCATGAAAGTTTGCTTGTATAAATTAAAGACTATTTAATGGGCAAAATGACAATTCAATTGGTGTATTAACGTCTGTCGATAGTAAAACATTGACAAAGCGGTCAGTATAATTTTTGAAACGGGATGCTATCTGCATTTAGACCAAATTTAAAAGGGAGTCATTGTAATTTGCCTTGAAATATTTGATTACTTACCATACTCGTCCAATGAACTTGGTAAGGTATTAGCAGCTATTTTTACATAATAAATTAGGAAGATGATGGCTTAATTACAGGATGAAGTACTCATGTAAGTTTTTGAGAGCCCTGTCAAGATCATCCTGGCACTGATGATACCATTTCAAGTGCTTGTTGTAGTGGGGTATGGGTCCAATATGAGGGAAATTCCATGTACGGCAGATCCTGTCTAGCGCGCTTATTATACTTGGTCAATCCAATCTAAGACCCGTTAGTTCTATCACTCTATCCACGCTTATCATACAATAAGTTGATGCGTAATTCACTTGGAAGGGGCATAACAGAAGCTGTGGTTTGTTTCATCAGTACCTTTTTGGATGGTGATGCTGGAAATACTAGCTGCGAGTCTGAATGGTTTGATACTTTGCGTTGCTTTGTTTTTATTTTCGTGATGCTTGTTTTATATATTTATATATGTTTGACATTCATTTGACGCTACTACTGTGATTAACACTGTAAGAAAGTACTTTTGATAATTTTTAACTGATAAGGAAATAATATTTATGGGATTTCGTTCTTCATATTAGCCTCTTGTATTCTTCTTTTTTTTTTTTTTATTTATATTTTTGTTTTTTTGTTTTTACCTATTTTTCTCCTGAAGTTAGGAGGGGATGGGACCTGGGTTCTAAATCCTACTTCCTGGGAAAGACTTTTTTTTTTTTTTTTGGGTTTCTAAATCATAATGCATGATTCCTTGTTTGTCACATGTAATGTTGTGTATTATGTTAAATTTGAATGGCAGGTTTTACTGCAGCAAATCAAGGAGATGATGAGGGTTCTCTTCTGTGGTAAAGAAAAGGTACAGAGAAAGCATGGTACCTGATGTTGGTTGTAGATTTGAACTGAACTTTGGGGGGGGGTTAGGGTGGAAAAGCATGGGTCTATTATCTTCTTTTTTTTTTTGTTTTTTTTTTTTGCTTTTAGGAGGTTGCTGCTGTATAACTGGAGAATTATTGTGAGCATTGGCATTGTACACTGGAAATACAGCTGTTTGTGCTTATTTTGCGGGTTTTTTTTTTTTTTTTTAAACTTTTGGGCTTTGTGCTTTGCTTTGTTTTGAGAGGGAGGGGGGGGTCTAGTCACTACTGGTCATGTTGTTTTCTTTCTCTCTTGTCTCTCTCTCTCTCTCTCTCTCTCTCTCTCTCTCCCTTTGTGTTGTTGTGGCTTTAAGGCTGAGACACTCCCCATTTTAATTTTATTTCTTTCTTCCTCCCTATTTTATTTTATTTTATTTTTCTATGTTGTTCGTCCTCCTAGCCGCGGCCAGATCTTTAGGGGTCGGAACATTACAACTATGTTCAAATATATAAAAAAAAAATTAAATGAAAAATGGAAGAACACTATTTTACAAAATTAAGCTAATTTGTTTGTTAAGTATAAAATGTTCATCAAGTAAGAATGATATATATATATATATATCTAATCTCGTGTTATTTGCAATGTACGTAAACACACTAACTGCAGAAGATATGGTATTTTATAACCATTAAGTGGTTGTTCTCTTTCTTTCTTTATTTATTTATTTTTTTGTATGTAGTGATGATATCAATTGATTTTTTTTATTTTGGCTTCGTTTTGTGTTATACCACAACCACATGCTTCTGTTTTGATTATGATCACTATCTAATTCCCAATTAAGAAAGATACAACAGATGCATCTGAGCTAAAGAAAGATATTAAGAGCAAAGATAAGTGTTGGTATTATTATTATTATTATTATTATTATTATTAACGGGGGATAAGTGGTGTTTAACAGTAAAATAAATAAATAAATAAGTAAAGCAAATTTTTTTTTTTTTTTTTTGTCTGTACAAGTCAAAGCCTATGTTGTTTTGGTTTAAAGCAGTCAACAAGAAGTCAACTCTGAATAAATAAATAATATAAAAAAAAAAACATGATTGTTTTGGATAATTATGGTTGAATTGAACTGTGTCTAAATAATCTCTCTGTATGTAGGCTTCCTTTTTGACACACTGAAATAACATTTGGTTCTATTATTATTTGTAGCTATTGCAATAAGCACCACAATTTTATTTCTAAAATTTATTGAGATTTCAAGTACCCATATCTCTTCAAGATCAGTTTTAGTTTGTTATTTTGTGAGAATCTATATATATATATATATATATTCATGTTAGATAAATTCTTTTTAAGAATATTCATGTTTTATTTAAATCGGATAAAACTCTCTTCCAAGTATCATATGCTGTGATACTTTTTAGTTATCCCCCCTTGGGATATCATGTTTTCTAGATTATTAATTAGTTGCTATTATATATATATATATATATAGGATTTTGTTACCTATATTTGTACGCATCAATATTTCAAATAATATTCTTTTAAACTTCTAGTTCACATTGATTCAGCAATGGAAATTAGATAAAATAGAAACATCCCCACCCCTATGGTAGGAAGATTATCTCATTAAGACAACGTTTGTTAAAATGAGTAAGATAAGAGAGTATCAAGATAAGTTCGAAATAATTTTCGAACCAAGATATAGAAATGATCAAGATAAAGTTAGGAAGCATTTCAAAATTTTTATCATATTATTTGTTAAATTCTTTGGAATGCATACACAGACATTTTTTTTTTTTTTTTTTTTATGTAGGGACCAAGATATGCTTATCTTGAGTGAGAGAAGAGATATACATATCTTAAAAAAATCAAGATAAGAGGTCACAAGATGGTTTTCCCAAAAATAGTTAGATAAACTTAACAAATATGTTGGAAATGATAGAAATCCGAGATGCATCCTATATCTTGACTTTTCCACCTCATATCTTGATAACAAACACCCCTTAAAGTGACAATGTAAAGCGTGTTCTTATATACCTTATCAAAACTTCAAGATATATCTAATAATAATAATAATAATAAATGAAGAATCAAAAATCAATTAGATTCCAAGTGTACATTTAATTAAAAGCCACATTTTGGTACCTTATAGAAGAATCATCATATATAATACAACCAAAAACAGATATTACATTGCCATTACTAACAAATAAGTAAGTTGTTAGGGAGGTCAAATAGACACTAAAGATGTAGCATGTAATGTAGCACGTTTCTAAATAAACATTAGTAATTTATATTTTAGATTTCATGAGTAATGGTTTAACAATTAATTAAAGACAGATTGATAAAAGCTTTAACCAAACCATTTTGAGTATGAGCATATGATATATAGGCCCAAAATTGGTGATTCGACCAAAGGAGCTTCAAGCTCGAATTTTTCTTATTTCTCACATATCATACGCATTCAAGGCCAGATTATTTCTCAATGGATGTCATAGAGTAGGATTATAACTTCAACCCTTTAAACCCATTAAAGTCCAACTGAGTAGTCTTTTTTCTTTAAACTAGGTTTTGGCCAAGATCGTGTAGTTTTTAACACATGCAAAACACTATTGACCATGGGTACTTGAAGTACAACCTTGGATAAGAGAAAAGTCAAAGACAAAGGCTCACCTAGTAGTGCGATTTTGTTCACCCCCTTTAACTGGGGTGAACGTGACCCTCGCTTAGTATTGTGGGGCTCTAGTCAATTTTTAATACTTCACTAGCAAGCCTCTCATTGCCATTGTCGTTGCCAACTGCCTTGCCGCTGCATCCTCCCTCGTTACGGTGAGGCACCATGCGACAAGGTGAGGTGGCAAGAGGGTCGGCCATGAGAAGTGATTATTGGAGAAAAAGAGGAAAGGGAAGAAAGATGAGAGAATAGAGAAGAAAGGAGAGGAGAGAGAGAAACAGGGTGGGTTTGAGAGAGACCCACCCCCCTTAAAATGACTTTTTTACCCCTATATTAATCGGGGGTCACGTTCACCCCAGTTAAAAGGGGTGAACAAAATCGCACTTCATTTAGCTAGCAGTTGCTTATTAGCAATGACTTCTTGTCATAATCCAGCCACTGCCAAACACCATTTCTTCTTCATTTTTTCCTTTTTATGTGGCTTATTCTGGTCATTGGTGATAAGGTCCGACCACCTTTCCTTCTTAGTTTGCTTATTCCTTTTCCCTATCTCATTATTGTAATCGTAACGTATCCTTTAAGGTTTGGATTATTTCCTTTGACTGTACATTTGTCTATGGGTGATGGAATTTATCAATTAAACAAATTGTTGGAATTCCCAAAGTAATACATTCTCGAAGAGCCATATAATCTACGTGTTGATTAACAATGACTACAATATCAGGTCCCTAGCCAATGATTATGCTCGTTGCTACTCTATAAAACCTTTTAATCTCCTTAGGAAATAAGTGAGCAGACTTTGTCAATTGGTCCATGACTATCCATATGGTATTGTTTCTACTCAAACTCTTAGGTAGACTTGCCAAAAAGTTTATGATGATTTGTTTCCATTTCCACCCAAGAATATCCAATAGTTGTAACTTTCTTATTACTCTCTAATATTGGTCCCTTGACACACAATGGTCACTCAAGAAAGGGTGAATTGAGTGATAAAAATTTATTAAACTGAATTATTCCCTTTTCAAACTCTTGAGATTTTCTTATACAAAGAAAATACTTGTTATAAATATATATATGTTGTTTGGGAGTGACACCAATATAAATACACAAACAACCACAATATTAACACAAGATATATAGTGGTTTGGTGTCTCCAACACCTATACTTTCTCAAAGTCAACCCGACACTTGAGATTCCATTATAACCACACCTAGGTTTTTCAACAAGTTCACCTAAGAAACTTTTACACAATATTGAGGTTTTCCCCTTAGCTCACCCCGAAAACTAAGACAGCCCACCTAGATTATAAAGGATTCTAGGATGTTGCTCACAATGCACAATTAATACAAATAAACAATCTTATGTCCAATAAACTTGGACTCATATGGATATGAATATAAGAACAAATATTACAAGAAAAATATACACCTGCCGCTTTGCTTTTGAGGATAAAAAATTCCTACTTGTGGCCGTTAATTACTTCACCAAGTAGGTAGAGGTAGAGCTCTTAGCAACTATCACATAGAAGAAGGTGGAAAACATAGTCTAGAAAGATATCACCTACCACTTCAAAATCCTTTAGATCCTCAATACGGATCACGACACATAATTTAATTTAGATGCTTTTCGTGCTTTCTACAACAGATGGGGTATTGGCCTACACATGGAATCGGTAGCCTACCCAAAGTAGCCAACAAGATCATCCTACATGATCTTAAAACCCACCTTGAAAAGGTGAAATGTGCTTGGGTCGAAGAGCTTCCAACTGTTCTCTGGGCCTACCATACCACCAATCAAGTATCCATCAGTGAGACTCCGTTCAACCTCATGTATGGGATTGAGGCTCTCGTCCCCATTGAAGTCGATATTCAGTCCCCATGAGTATTGGATTTTGACGAGCAAAGAAATTCAGAACAGTTGTCTAGAAACTTGAATCTAATTGACGAGTTAAGGGATCAAGCTAGTATTCAGTTAACAACCTATCATTAGAGAGTAGCCGGTTACTACAACGCTCATGTTCGAAACAAACCACTACAGTTGGGTGATTGGGTACTCAAGAAATTCATCATCACAGGTGCCCGCTGTGATGAAGGCAGGCTACGGGCAAATGGGAAGGCCCTTACAGGATTTAGGAAATGTTGGGTCCTAACACTTGCATCCTTTAAATGCTCTAAGGGGTGACACTAGATAAAACTTGGAACACGATGCACTTAAGGAGATACTATACTATATAACTTGTGTCGTGTATAAATACTCCATCCCCATGAAAACTGCTTGAGAAGAATAGCACAAACCTTGCTCACATAAGGCACCAAGAGTCGATAACTATCATGAGTAAGAGAAGACAAGTATGGCATCATGCTCATCATGCATATAATAAGCATATCATAAGCAACACATAAAGGATCCTATTTCCAAGCAACACATTGGGGGGTGTGATGGGCACTACTTCACTTCCTCGAGGTTAGCCCATTCTTATAGAAACTTTAAGGGTTTTGGTGTCCTCCCTCCCCATCCCCCTAGGGAAAGCACCAGATGTATAAATTCTCGGGCTCCTCAATGATAAAAAAGACGACGAATAGTGGCGACAACCGATCAACCCTGGCAATATCTAAGGCAACCCAGGAACGGGAAATGTGACCAATCCCCTTAGTTGTGATCATACCATCAATACCCCTTTAACCCAAAGGATTATGGAGAAGCCCCTAAACTATATGTTGCTTTGAGTATCATAGCGTTGCCCCCAAAATAATTGTGCTAGGGAGCTAAAATTCCTCTTTATATATCCACATAAATACAGAGTCTCCCAATCCATCTTGCATGCAATCTTTGGTAAGGTGGTATCCCCCTCTTATTGAGACAGGGCGCCAGATAAATGTCATCACACCCATTCGAGTTTGTACCTTTCTTTAAGAGACTTTAAGGGTTTCGGTGTCCTCTCTCCCGTATTCCGCAAGGGAAAGCATTGGATATATAAATTCTCAGGCTTCCTAGAGATGAAAAAATAAGGAATAGTAGCGACAACCAACAAACCCCGGCAATATCTATAAAATCAGGACAATCTCAGAGGGTGATGTAAATCCATCCCCCTAGTCACGATAATGATGAGGATCACTCACTAGCCACGAATCAAATATCTATCCTTGATATGAGTAATATGTACCATCCTTAAGTATCATACTTGATATAAAAAGAGTGCCCAATCAAGAAGTCAGCTCGTATCCTAAATCTCAGGCACCAGGTACCTACTTTGTACCCTTTCCTTCCCTTTCAGCCCTAGGCAAGAGTAGGGAGTTATTGTTATGGGTGTCCAAAAAATCCTAAGTTCTAAGAAATATCCAACCAAGTCTGGGGACCATGGAGAATCTCCCGGGGCGAGAGTCCCCGGGAGCCTCTGGAAAGTTCTTGGGACAGTCAAGTCTCATACCTTACATAGCCCAAAGGGTCCCTCAGAGTCATCCCCAAGTCACCCGATGGCCCCAAAGACTCTTCGGGTCCTCCCGGAGACACTTATCAGGGCGCTTTCACCCCGAAGATATCTTTAGGCCCTCCATCCTTGCCCGATGCATCTTCCTCAGAGAGTTGGGAGACTCTCGTCTATGGACCATATCAAGTGTCTATAAATACTCGTCTTCTTTAAGGTAAATGGATCTTTTTGGACCTTTTGGATCCCCGTGAAACCTTCTTAGATCTCTTGGATCTCTTAGAACATACTAAGACTTCACTTTTTAAGATCCCTACCACAAAGACATAAAACTCGAAAACTCTAAACGACCCATTGAGAACCTACTCCCCCGTAGATTCATACTGAACATACTACTACATACATGTTACATCTGCATACATATGCACAATACTCCTAGACATTAGAGTTTGACTTAGGCATCGGAGGACCTAGATAGGGAAGATCCCCACGTGCTTTCTAATTGTCTTTGTGCTGTAGATAACCCCGAAGACCCTTCAATCAAATCCCCAAAGACCCTCCGGACCTTTTCGAAGGTTAATCCCCGAAGATTTCCTCGAGGAAACACCCTCAGAGACCCTTAAGAGACCCGAAGCTTTCGTCCTTTCAAGCCTCTGGTCAGGCCTCCAATTTGTGGGCCTCTATAGTCTTCTCCACTTTCCAAAAGGACTCTGCTTCGGTTGTTGTCAAAACAAATAAATTTAATTGTTATAGTTTGACAACAATACTCGATTAATCAAAGTTCGTATTTGAGGAATCTAAAGACTAGGAACAATTTAAAAATCTTATACTAAATAATTTTATCCATATATTCTTAACAACTTAAGAATAAGATATTTAACATAATATTTAAAGACTTATTCGTGATTCCATGTGAAGATATTATGTCATTTAATTAATAACAATATACAATAATACATCAAAATATCCTCTAGATATTATCTAAATCTAGTATTAAGATATATCACAAACAAGCAATGAATTTTGTTTTTTTTTTTTAAATTTTATTATAGTTATTTTTACCAGTATTTTTACTTTTATTAAATATAATTTTTAATTATACTTAAATAGTATTTAGTTAACTTTATTTAGATTAAGTAGGGGGTTAAATAATGGAGTTTGTAAAGAAATGAATGTGTTTGCAATAATAATAATAATAATAATAATAATAATAATAATTTCCAACAACTTCTAAAACAATTATTAAACCATAAAAAAAAATCTAGGTACGATTTACCAATTTACTTATATGTAAGAGACTCTCTCTATATCATTATTCAAGAGACTTTTCCATATATATATTTTTCCATTGCAGATCAAACTAGTACATGAAGCCGCCGTACGTACGTGTGTCAATAGCAATAATGGAAGAAACCTTTCACTGGAATCTTAAAAGGAACATGTATATGTGTAAATGTAATATTACATCTTCACTACTTTGAGCAAATGACGCCAGCTGCAAGCACTAACTAAATCAGGGTGGAACTAGAGACGCATGGTATTATGGTAGAACAATATATATATATATATACGTATCCAATTAAAGCTGCTGCTTTTGCTGTTGCTGTTGCAGCTTGATGATGAAGATTCATTCAAATATTGCTGTTATTGTCCTTGCTCCTTTACCATTGCAGTTTCCTGTGCCATGGCAATTTCCTGCAGATCAACAAGAAACAATAACTAATAATATTATTGTTATTTGTTAGGAGGCAAGTTAATTTGTCGGTCCTAATTATGGGGGAATTATATATTAACAGTGACTTGCCTTTAACTGGGTACCATCAGGTGAAAAAATGCATTTTGATGTGATAGCACGGCCGTGATCCAGTAGCCAGCCCACCTCACACCAGGTTTCACCGTCTTCTCTTTCTTCCACCCAACACCACAATTGCTTGGGAAGCAATACCACATTCTTATTAATAATTATGTTATTCTCATCTCTCACTGTCTTCCGCACGCTGTCATCTACAAGTTCTTGATGAATAATGTTCTGCTTCTAGCATGCATAATATGCATAAATAATTCAAAAAAAAAATTCAGATTGCTTCACAGATCACACAATCATAAAAATCATACCACTTCAAACCGCGCCTAGCTACCTAACACAATAAACTAAATTAATACTTGAATGTGTGAATATTTATGTTCATATTTAAACAGTACGTAGGATATATAGGACATATAGTAAATTCTA
Source organism: Diospyros lotus (assembly GCF_014633365.1). NCBI lineage: Eukaryota > Viridiplantae > Streptophyta > Magnoliopsida > Ericales > Ebenaceae > Diospyros > Diospyros lotus. The sequence continues at coordinate 26,609,462 of NC_068342.1, forward strand.
AGTTGAGGCTAAGGCTACTGGGCGTGGGCGGTTAGGGGAGGGGGCAAAAGGCTGCAGGGAACAGATGTGCCTCCAACTCCATCCATTAACAAGGAAAATTAATGAATAATGCAAAATGAAAGGCAGGCAGGCAGGCATGCAAGATAGATCACAGATACAAGTAGAAGTTTTGAGGACTGACGGTTGGAGAATTATGGAAGGAGGCAACAGCATGGAGGCCCTGCCAAACACCAGTGAGTTGTGAAGCTTTTAATGCATCGGTGGAGGCAAATGCTGAATCACGAATGGCGCATCCACCTAATTGCTCTCCATTTCTAAAAGGTCCATACCACTGCTCACAGCACACCTTCACATTCTGTAATACCAACTTCTTCTTATCAGTGCTTCTTCCATCAAGACGGGCACGCTGAACTATCCGGACGCGCGATTCGCGATTCCGAGGATCAATCAAGCAGTGTTCCAACTCCATCAGCAGCAATCTGTCCTTCTCCAGCTCCTCCTTCACCCAAACTGCCACATAACATCCGGTAGATTGATATGCAAATGCTGCGCAGTAGTAGTAGCCAGAGGAGTTATCTTCCAAACCGCCTAATCCTAATCCTATGGTCCTCTCATCGACACTGTGGCGCGTAGCAGCATCGGCCTCGCATCCAACAGTGGGAAGTAGCCTCATGGATTTATACAAGACAAGGTATTCATCAGGATCAGGGCGAGGGCGAGCGAGAGTGGGACACTGCGTCTGCCAATCGAACAGCTTGACTTCCCACTCCCTGTAAGCTTCGGGGACTACTGATTCTGGAAGCTCCATGGGCTTCCCTTCCTTGGAAAATTCAGCCTCGTACCCATCCCACTCTCCGGACACGTTCTTCGCAAACTCCACCCACCCTAGTCCAATTAATAATTAGAAGAACACACAAGAATTGTTAGTTTAATTAATTAGAATTATTGGTTTGATGATCGGATTATCTATCCAGAGATTATTATTAGGGTAAGGAAGGAATTAATGGGAGCGACGACATCTATAGAAGAGAAGAGAATAGAGAAGTTACTGGAAGATATGTCAGTAGTGAGGCTGCTGCTGCCGCCATCGTCGCCAGCTTCAGTTACATCAGTAGTGGTGGCTGAGGAGGAGGAGGAGGAGGAGCTGCTTATGGTAAAGGCCGGCTTTGTTCTGTAACTAGCACTGTAATTATGATGATGATGATGATGATGATTGAGACGACCAAATTGAAGGGGGAAATCATAGAAGTTATGATGAGGAGGAGTAGGGATTTTGTGAAGAAGGTCGAGATGGGATAAAGAGGGAAACGCCCCCAATATCCTGGGTTTTGATAGCGGGACGACAATTAGATTATTTGCGGCGGCGGCAGCATGACCATAACTTGCAGCAGCCGCCACCAACGCCATATTCTTGGTCTCTGGCTCGTTCGCTCGCTCTCTACACACATACGGCTATCCACCAACCATCACCACTCGCTCTCCCACCTCATCCCTAGTTTTTATCGCATCGGGAAAATCGGCATTTTCTTCCCTGAAGGCACAAGAGTACCTGCGGAGTTCCACGGGGGTAACTCACACTCTTCACGGTAAATATAAAAATGGTGGATATGGATTTTTTTCATGTCCCCTGTTTGGTAGGCATTTTTTATTTTATTTTATTTTTTATATATAAAAAAAACAAAAATACTTAAATTGGGGTGGGAGGGTGAAGTTAAGTCATAACTCAATCTCCTATATTACTATAACACCCCCATCCCCATGCCTACTCTTGTACCACCCATAATGGAGAAAAAATTAGAAAGCCTTTTTCGGGCTAAGGAGCAATCAATTTGAAGAAGGATTTCTCTTCGGACCCAAGAGTTTTTCCAAAGAAGTCTTCTCTTCGGACCCAAAGAACTGTTAAGATCCTTTTCAAAGAAAACTTTTCTCCAGATAACAACATTCTCTCCGAAGAGGTTCTCTCTCCTAATAAGACGCCAGACACATGTCCTCTCGAGATCCATGGGATGTCACACGTGTTCCTTCGATATCCATGGGAATCGTACCCTATAAATACCTAGCTACATGACTCAAAAAAAGACTTCCACATTCGGTAAATTTGAGATACTTAAGCATTCTTACTATTTTTTTTTTTTGGATAATTACTTGCTTCGAGTACTAACTTATGTTGTTTTACTTTTGTATACTTAGTTTTGATGATGAAAAATAATATTTTATTTAATCCCTAAGTCATGAATCAAGATTGTAGTTTTCAACATAAATCAATTTCAATATCAAGTATTAGTTTGTGAGAATGAAAATTAAATGAATTTTAAGTATCGAGATTTCAAAATCATATTTTTCTAAGTCTGGAAGATTAGTACCTTATAAGGAGATATATATGAAAATGTTTTCTTTTTAAAAAACTAACTCTCAGTAATTCAATAGCTAACATTCACTAGTGATAAAATGATTTTTAACGAATTTTTCAAGAAATGGAAAGTGTATATCTTGGAGGCGGTAAAATTGCAAAATCCTAAGTTTGTACTAAAACCCAAATTCTATTTTTTTATTCTTATGAATTTTGATTTTTTAAATATTTTTATTGAATCTAAATGGGGGGTACTTTCTTATTTATATTTATGTATTAAAGTAAATGGAAGGTAAAATATAAATTAAACAAAATGAGGACATTTACTTAAACTAAAGAAATGTAAATATATTATAATGTTTTCAAACTTCATTCTATTGACTATCTTCTTCATTTGTCGACTGTGTGCTTCAATCTGTCGACTATGCCCATAAATAGTCGACATGTGCTTAAGGATAATCGACTATGCCTATTGTTCTATCGACTATGTATGGCTTCTGTCGACTATATTTCATTCTGTCGACTATTGTGTAAGGATAGTCGACTATGCTATTTCTTCTGTCGACTATATTTGTACATAATATTCAAAATTTTCTTCATATTTTCGAATCTGTCGACTATGTGAATGTGATAGTCGGCTATGAGTAGTTTTTGTTAGACAATAGTCGACTATGCTTTCTTGTCTATCAACTATGCCTTTGTTTTACTTGGAAATATAGTCAACTATGCATTGTCTTTTGTCGACTATCTCTTTTCATAGAAAGCTATAACGGCTAGATTTTCAAACTCCAACGGTCACAAATGGTTACATTTCTCTTCAATCTTTTGGGAAGCTTATAAATACAAGTCATGGATGATCAAGAGAAGGCTAATGGACAGAAACGAATTGATTTGAGCCTACATTTTATATTTGTTTGTATTTACAATAACTGTGCTTCTATTTTCTCTCTTCAAGGCCTTGATCTTAATCTGTATATATTCATTTAAGCCTTGTATCATTTTTGAGAGACATTGTAACTAAGAGATTTATCTCTTAGATCCTCTCTTTATTACATTTATTGTATTTCATAGCTTGTGTAGCTAGAGGGTCCATTTGACTGGGAGGTTTTGTAATTTTCCTAGTCACGGACTAGAAGACCTACTTGGTTTAAGTATGGGGTTTTAGTGGATGGTTTGAAAAATCCTTAGTGAGGAGCTAAAGTAGTGGATTAGGCTTGGGTTAAACCGAACCACTATAAATCCTTTGTGTTCTTCTCTTGTGCTTGTGTTATTTAGTTTGTTTATCATTACTAGCATTTCCATCAAAAGGATTTCAAGTTTCTATCAATCTTTCAATATATTCCTGTTTGTTTTGAAAAAGATTTCAATATTTTCTATCAAGTTTTTAAAATAACCAATTCACTCCCCCTCTTGGTGTATGTCATAGCACCTCTCGGTCTAACAACTTAAGCATCGAAGGGTTATTGCGGGTGAGCATTCATCGCGAGCCTTTGACCCCTTTTTGTTGGTATTAGCAGTGATACAAAGAGAACCAATCGAGGCACCATTCATTCCTGAGGAGATCATATCCTTTCAAGAAGCCAAGTCAATTGTTCCCAAGAGGCTCTCAGTTCTCTCCGGAAGCCACCGACACACCTTCCCTGAAGAGCCCCATCCTTCCTAAAAGCCATCTGCATTCTTCATGGAAAAATCCCATCTTTTTCTGAAAGCCTCACATTCCAGGCATACTCATTCCTGAGAGATATCCTTTTTGGAGTCTAATCCTCTTGGGAGACATAACTCTTTCGAGTGGCACGCTTTTTTTGGGTAGCATCTTTCTCTCAGGAGACGCGTTTCTTTTAGGAGACTCATTTCTTTCAGGAGAGTCGTTTCTCTCGGGTGAATCATTCCATGTTCCCAACAAGCATTATCAATCCATAAATTGTTCCACGTTACAAATCTTGACTGTTGTATTTTGATAACAATAATTTGGCATCGTCAGTGAAAAACGCAACAAAAAGTCAATACAAAATGGTAAGGACAACAAGATATGTTGGTCTAGGCAACCCATCTAATTAGACACGAAGTGTGATACCCGGAACCATTGTTATGGAGCAAAATGAAAAGTTTAGATAGTCCAGATTTTATCCCTACCATGATGCACGAATTTTTAGAATATTCTTAAGGATTCTTTGAATTTTATGGATATAAATAAATTAAGTTCTCTAGATATGATTTGAATAAGTTGATTTTTCTAAGTAAGTTGTTATGATCTTTAAGAGAAAAGGTAAGGCTTGAATTCATATGGGAGAGCAATTGAGAGTATGTGGAATTTATTGAGTTGTAAATATAAATTGAAAAATGGGTTTAAATGAATGTAAAGGGTAAATGTGAAAGTTAAAGATTTTGGATTTCAAATCCTATTCCAATTTAGTTTAGCTTAGGATTTATTTAGCTTAGCTTTGGATTTTAAATTCTATTCTAATTTAGTTTAGGTTCGGATTTCAAATCCTATTCCAATTTAGTTTTGGATTTCAAATCTTATTCCAATCTAGTTTTGGATGGAATTTCAAGTCCATGGCTATATATATCCTTCTTTCTCTCATTCACTCCTCAAATTTCTTCTTTGTTACAATCTAGACAACAAGGTGTGAGGGTTTTGTTAAGAGAAAAATATTAAGATTTATTTTTCTTCCAACCAAGTTTAAAGGTAAGTACATTATGAACCCTTTACGTGTTTTTATAAAATCAAGTTATGGTCTCTCATGTCATGTTTACAAGCAAGTTTCAAGATTGAAATTTAGTAGCTAAGCACGAAGGTTCTTATCCCCACAAGTTGGTAGAATCTTTCATGTTTCCTCATGATGCAAGTTCAAGTTATCTCATATTTAAATACGATTAATAGTTCTTTTGTGCTTACTGAGATTTATCTCACCCCCGTATGTTTTACCCCATCTCAGGTGAATATGAATAAGAAGTTTGGAGCACAGACGTGGCATGTGGTGACTTCAAGAATTTAAGTTTCAATTTTTTTTTTTTTTTATGGATGTCTAATAGATAAACCTATTTAAGTTTCTCCTTTCTTTCTGTTGAAACAAAGTTTTCCAGTGTTAAACTCTTATTTTTTTTTATATGAATGCTATAAAGCATGTTTTGGAATTTTATAAAAGTTAAAGTAAGTCTTGATTCTCATTATTAAGTTACGAGTGTCACACGAAGAAGTGCCTAAACCCGAATTGGTGCCACGGGCGACCCCAGCTAGGTCCACCCCCCAGCACCCTAACCTTCAGAAGCAAACATAAACGAAGAAGTCCATTTGGGAGATGTTTCTCACCTTGGGGAGAACTTAGTTGCTGGAATGAGGGGCAGGGAACCATATGAGCAAGGAGAAGTGTACCTCACTGAACTTGGGGGGAAAGTTGTGAGGCAAGGATGCCACGTTCCACCTATGGCGCTAATAATCTAGGAACATAATTCCCTTGGATAGTTTTCGATCCCGAGAAGAAACTCGATGGCTATTTTAAGTCGTCTTCGTCCCTCAGGGGTAGCACCACCCACAGTCATGTTGACGGATTATGAATAACTTAGACAAAACTATGAGAAGCTAAAAAAAAAAAATGATGAACTTCAAAGATGCAATGAAGAGAATTTGCAGAAGATGCAAGGGATAACCTCTTTGCTACATGAGATGATACCCGATATCCAACTGCCCTACATAAGACCCTCGATTATGAAAGGAGGGAGGTAGCCTTCTCACACTCCATCAAAAGGTAACCCATCATAGGACAAGGATGGAGACATCCTGACTAAACAATTGAGCCTTTGGGCATGACAAATTGTTAAGTTGAACGTGGCCAATGGTTGAGGAAATTGCCTATGTATGAAGAAACCATTGAAAGCACTTTGTTTAGAGCTCTCTACATAGCTCTTCCTCTAAAAGAAGATGCCCAATTGGAGTCACTTAAGGCTGCAGATGTGAAGCGGATCATTGAGGAGGTGCTAGAACATAAATAGGTGATGACCACACCTAAGGAAGTGCGCTCAAAAGGATTCCCTTTGTTTGATGAACTCTTGCGACAGTCGGTACATCAAGGGTTCAAAATGCCTCAACCGCTAATGTATTTCAAAAGGGCAACATGTGCAACATTTTGTAGAAGTAGCCGTATTACACGGATGGAATGAGGTTACCAAGTGTCGAGGCTTCCTTCTTTCCCTAGCCGAACAGGCTCATCAGTGGTTCAGTGAGTTATTTGCTAGCACCATTGGTTCATTTGAGTAGTTAAAGAAAATGTTATTAGAAGCATTTGCCACTCACATCTTGAAAAAAAAAAAAAAAAAGAATGTTATGCATTTGATAAGTCTGTAACAAAAGCCAAATAAGGCACTGAAGCAATATATAAACCGTTTTTAAAGTGTCGCCTAAGAAGTGAAAGATCTCCCAGTCAGCTTGGCAGTGTCTGCACTACTTTATGGAACCATCTTTGTAGCACCTCAAGATTTTCCTTAATATTTATTTATAATAAGGGAGGTAAATTAATTATAAATACACATCTCAGGGGCTTTGTCACACACAACAAGCCATCAATTAACCAAATCTAGCAAAATACAACATCTAAGCCCCTATCAACAACTCACTCCTAGAGATCTTCTCGATCAGGATCGCCTTGTACCCATAGCCACCTAAGACTAACATGCCATAAGCCCATCCTCAACATCTGCTCTAATACTTGAAATGAAATTAAAACAAGGTGAACCACAAGGCTCATCAAGCATGTAATATGGAAGAAATTAGGTATTGGGGACTTATTTAAGCTAGATGAACAACACACGAAAGAAATTAAAATCCACTTAACAATTACACACCCTTCTAGCCATCCCCAACTAGGTTATAATACAGTGACTTTTTAACTACCTTAAGCATTTGCTCATATAACACGCATTAATGTGCACTCCATATGCCAAATATATATACAAATGTCATGACATAATCAGTTGCTCACACATGTATCAATTTGCACTCCACACACCAAATATACATATATATAAAAATGTCAAAATAGTATTGTGGATCGTCATCCACCCTCACCCTGGCTTCAACCCAGGCGAGTTTGGTGAGCCGTAGCTCCCTCAATTAGCCATCGAGTTTACATAAAGTTAGATATCCCCGTCTTGTAAGTCTGGCAAGCCGTTACTTCCTCGATCATCCTCTAAGTCTATAAAAAGTTGGAAATCCCCGTCTTGCGGTCACACGACAACGCAAAATAATAGGTACACTAATGTAAGTATCAATATATCATGCACATACAACATATATGTGATCACATCATGTTATTTTGACTAGACACGTTTCCCATTCACATTGTTTTTCATGTGGTATACCCCATGTTATGATTTATTTCGTGCATGATACATGTTAATGCGAATGAAGTGCGAATGGCTCTCAGGTTCACACATGTCATTATGTTCAACAATGTCATATACAACGTCAAGACCCATAATATTTATCGACCATACGTCACCCTCTTTGGCATGGCAACACACGCCTACCTTGCCGAGCATCATTGGCACAACGATAGCAGTGCCATTGCTCAAAGGCCAAGAGGACAAACGCCATCACGTAGAGATACACTCACTTGTTACACATATGTATAACGTCATGCATGAACACATGCTCCTATATATTTTATGCAACTGACCATATGCTCTTTTACAAGTGACTAACGGTACCAGCTTCCTTGGATAGTCTACAATTTGTCATAATAGCTAATAGCTGGTGCCCATGCAACCAACCATCAACTGTCACGACTCAACGACAGACAACTAGTAGCTCTATATCCCACACCCCTAGACACACATTGTTAATGCTACATATCATCATATCCATATTTGTACGTTCCCGACACACCTATGGCATTAGGTTCCAGTTCAATATTTACAAGTTGATATGTTGATAGTTCATATGAGTTCGGGGTTAAGTTATTAACCCTTATATGGCATAAGTATTTGTATCACTTCACTTTCAGGATTAAGGACAACGCCCATCATTAATCTTATTATTGACTAGTCCAAAAAATTCGATAATATTAAAGATTAAACAAATGTTAGTCAGTTAACTGCCACTACCATATGAGACAATCATGTGGACACACCGATAATGCCCCAACCCCGCCAAGTCTCCCCGACTCTCTAAGAACCTTACCCCACATCAATTTTGCATCATTCCTAAGGAAATAGGGCGATAGAAAGCCCTATGACGGTTAGAAATAAATATCTCAAGAAGTCTTTTATTTGACTTAAAACCACTGCCACCAAACTCACCAACAACTCACAGGTTATACAATAGGCATCACGTGTACTCAAAAATTTAATACTTGAAACCGAATCAAGATAGGGAAAGAAATAAAATACACAAAACGACGGAGATTTACATACAGATTAAAGAGCATGCAAAGAGAGTTTAAAACATGCCTGTAGATAACAGATTTCAAGTTTTCTAGCACTCCCCCTACAAAGTAATATTTTTATGTAAAATAATAAGACTATAATCTAAAATAATTAAATTTAATTGTGTAAAATTTATAATTTAACTATACAAAATTTTTAATAATTTTTCTCACTTACCTACTATCTTAAACTCCAAATTCCTTTAATTCTCCTTCAATTTTTCTTAGATTTCTCCCTTATTAATTTATTCCTCCCGCTGCTGCTTTCCAATTCCTCCACTGATTTGTACTTCAACTACTTACTCTTTATCTCACGCTGCTGCTTCCGAAAACTACACTGCACAACATCCCAAATACTTATACATACACGTGGAGGATTTTGATGGTCGGGCAGTGCAAAGAAAAGGAAGAAATCGGCTGGAAAGGAAAAGATGAAGAAAGAAAATGAAGGAGATGCGCTGGAAGTCGGAGCTTGCAGGGGTCCGAGACCGCAAGGGAGAGAGAGAGAGAGAGGGCTCACGTGCGTAAGGCACACTGCCAGCTCCCTTATCCTAATTTTCCTTTTACAATAATAATATATATAATATAACATATCAGGTATATACAAGTACACTGCAACCTCCCCAATTTCAATCCCCCGCCTTCCGATTTCCGATTTCCAATTTCCTCCCCTGCAGCCCAATGATCAGCTCTGCCAGCCCACTGCACATGTCCCCGCAATTGCCTTTCAAATCTCCAATCTCAGTTGCCATGCTTTCTGCTGAGACCATCTCTCCCAACATTAAATTTTCATTTTAATTCAATTGCTCCCAACCAACAACTATTCTCGACTTTGGTTGCCAATACTAATCATTCTAAATGGGCAGCAACTGAAATGTTTGACTTTTGTGTATCATAAGTATATATGAACATGTTAATTTGGTTGCACATGGAAAGTTCTACTAACTGATTTAACACTCTATATTACTGGTGTTAAAAGAGAATGAGAAAGAAAATGAGAAACTTTCAAAAATGTCCTTGAGAAGGTGATGAATTTTTCAAAAAAATTGTGTCCTATAAGAGGGGTATTTTGATAATTTAGATAGTGAAATCCAACAAAGAGTATTTTGATAAATTAAAATCGATGTAGAAAAAAAACGGAAGAGAGTGAATGATAACCTTTGTTTTTCAACTCTTGAGAAACAACAACACACAAATCTTGATTCTTTGAGCAACCTCTAAAGGGGTATTTATAGAGGAGTAGGGCCTTCTATGGTTTCCTAAATCTTAATAGATATGGGTCGGCCCTTTATTAGTCCAACTAGTAATTAATTAAATGGTTTTATCCTAATCAAACTAAGAACTTAATTAAATGGCTCAAATTTAATAATAAATTTAAATAAAATATTTGATCCAAATTAAATTTAACCTAAATATAATATTTAATTTAATATTTGGCCCAAATAATCTATTTAGCTCAAATATTAATTTAAATCTAAATATATTTAATTTCCTATTTGTCACTCCAACAAATATAGAAAATTATTAAATTAAAAACTCATTTCTAATTTAATTAATTGTTATTTTAGAAAAACTCTTTCTTTTATGACGATCCTTCGTCAAATCAACATTATTATGTCTATTTATTCTCTTTTCGTGAGAACCTACGATAACACAACTTCTTGTCGAAGTGCCCTATTTACCCATATGTCAGCTCTCATAGTTTAAGTTAGGAACTATACCTTTTGCGTATAACTCATTAGGCTTTCGAATATTTTAACAATGTGTCAGTACTAACATATAAGACAAGATTGATCTTTAGCAAGACATCATGCCTGCCCAATTATTCAGAAAGATTCATAATCTACAAACAACCTTTCACGAGCATAGTTGCCATATAATTTGATCTTCTCATCAATGTATCTTCTGTGATCTCAAGTCTGGTGATGTATAACTTGATTATGTTCACATGAATTTTCTTCGGTCCTCCGGATATCCTTACTCAATAGAAAATGAATCAATAACTCTTTATTGATCTCTTTCATCATAGTCATGGATTTAAAGTAAATATCCATCGAAGACGCCTTAGATACACCATCTTCTATCAAGAGATAGACGAGTCATATCTTAGTTATACACCTATGTCCATAAGTCTCGTGATATGTGGAACGACCCATTAGAGGGCCTAGTATTTATTCAAGAATGATTTAATTAATTATTGAAAAATTGATTAAGAGATTTTGCCAATTAATTATTTAATGTGGTAATTTAGAGATTTTGAAGGAAAATAATAGCATTTATTTCTATTTAATGTTGGAGTTAAAGGGATTTGCTAATATGGCAATCTAGTAATTTTTAATTGAGAAAATAGCATTTAAATAGCTTTTAAAGGTATTTATTTATTATGCAAATAAAATGCAAGGACATGTTGGTCATTTAAGGATTTGATAGTAGCATTTAATTATTAATTAAAGTTATTGTGATTAAGGGATTGAGAATCGATATGATATAAGGATTGAGATATCCATACGTGAATAGGATTGGGATTGAGAAGTCTCCTAGTTATATTAGGAGAAGGAATCCAAGTTGTAGAAGGAGACTGAGAGGGCTTTAGGGTTGCTCTCATTCTCTACATATATTTAATCCCCTAGCCATATTCTCCTCACGCTGCGGAAGGAGAAAGAGGTCTGTGAGTTGAATAGCAGAGGGTTAGGCAGCAATGGTTGCTTAGAAGGCTCTTGTGAAGTCATTAGAATCAATCAAGAAGTTTAAGACAAATATTCTTCCTGTAATCCCTTTCATTACAGGATCATGATAGTTCGATTTCAGAATTTTTAAGACTCTCATTTTGATTCTCAGTTTATCAACCAGTTTATATATTCCTATATGCGTGTTTAGATTAGCGTATCAAAGGCTTCATTGAGCAAGCATCTATCCCTATAAAACATTCTTACGGGATCATGATTCGATGATTAATCTCAGTTTTTCAGTAACTCTTTTGTTGAGTTTCAGTTGTTATAGACAGTGCACGTATATATATATATCTATATGTGTATGTGTATAACAGTGAGTGCATGAAGACGTTATGCATGATTCTTTATAGTGAATCTTTTAAATATGATCTTCAAAGCATTTTAGCAGTGATCTCAAAATACCAAGACTCGTTGATTTGAGTTTCTAGTTTAATCAGATGGTATGTTCAAGTAGATGCATATAGATTCATGCGATATATCCTTATCCAGTGAGATATGATAAGCCATGCACAATTCTTTTCAGCGTTTTTCTTTCAAAAACGATTGATTGATCCATCTAGATATTATTTTATATCAATTGGAATTATTCTCCCAAGATTTCTTTTGGAATGGTGTAGAAATGTTAAGTTTTGATTCAAGATGTAGTCTCTGTTATCGTGAGTTTTATTTCTGATGAGATTCCAGTCATTCGAATGACACTTGTGTCATTCGAATGAGTTTTGAGGCATCCGAATGAGTTTTCAGTGTTATCGTAAGTTTTTCCCTTATAATGTATCAGTCATTCGAATGAGTCCCCAGTCATTCGAATGAGTCCCTTGTCATTCGAATAAGTCATGTGATATCATATCATTCGTATGTGTTTTTGGTCTGTCATTCGAATGAGTTTTCTTGTCATTCGAATGAGCCCTTGAAGATGTGAGTAAGTTGTTGCTTTGTATAGTCTAGCATTCGAATGAGTCTCTTTGTCATTCGAATGACTTGTGAGTACCCCAAAATTCATTCGAATAAGGGTACTGTTGCATTCGAATGAGTCGCTTTTTGCTAGTTCAAAAGTTGGAAATTGTCAAAATTCATTCGAATGAATTTGTGAGTCATTCGAATGAGTCCTTGATCAAATCCGAATAGCCTTTGTTTTATATCATCCGTCATTCGAATGAGTCTTCTGCCATTCGAATGAGCTTGTTGTAGTCCATTTTTTTCATTCGAATGGGCTGCTGTTTCATTCGAATTGCTCCCTATGCTTCATCAATCATCCGAATAGTATCATATGGCATCCGAATAGCTTCCAATAAATTCTTTATGCAAGTCTTAAATTTAATATAAATATTCAATTATTCAAATATTGAATTTTTATGCCAAGATATGATAAAATCCAATATGCCATGCCTATACGCAGAAATTTCAAAATCTTTGTATCTCAATATAACTAGTAAAAATCATATACCATGTTTAGCAGTTAATTATGGCATGACCAACATTATTTTGTGAGATTATGTGCATACATTTTGGTATGAGCATTGAGCATGACTTTATATGGAGCACTACATATCGTGTGCTAGCATTTATGTGAGCATTGCATTGCATTATGTGCGCCAGGCGGCTTGTCCGCGGGGATCCCATCAGTTTCAGTTTTAGCTCAGTTTATGAGTTGCTCGCCTGGTGGCAACTAGGGGGCTAGGGGATTTGCTCACAGTATGTGCTTACAGTTTTTATGTATACAGGTCTCAGATCAGTCAGGTATGTTTTATCAGATTATGTGGGCCTATGAGCCAAAGTTGCATACCTGCATTTAGTTTATAGTTTATGTGCATTACATTTCTATGAATGCAATCAGACAGTGATTATTTAGTACAAGTTCAGTAAGTATTTATCAGTATCGATATTCTTCGATTCAGCTTCAGTATTTTTTCCAACTTATTACTTGCTTAGTTTTTGTAGCTCATCTTGTACTCTTCACCCCTCCAGGTTCTAGCAGGGGAGTACTAGATGTGGGGCCTAGTAACAGTGGTCTATAATGTGTGTACGTGGAGCCGCTCAAGATGAAAGATATCTGTGAGTCTGCTGAGTTTATAGTATTTTATCAGTTTAAATCTATTTTATATTTCAGTTGAGGGATTGTCCCTTAGTCAGAATTTATACTTTTTAGTCTGTATTGACTCAGAGTTTTCATTCCAGTTGATTGGGATGTTCAGCTATGGTATCAGATTTCAATTTATCAGTTAGTTTTATTTTATTTTCCCCGTAACACCTCTTCTCGGGCAGTTCTAGGAGAGGGGGTGTTACAATATGCCCAACAATTGCCCATGTGCAACCTTTTTTTAGGCATATCGTAATGATGTTAAAACATATTGGTCTTCTTATGAGATGATCGTGACAACCTCAAGTCCAATGTTTAGTTACGCCCATCGTATGAGAATTCTAGTAACATATAATCAAAATGAATTCTCATGGCGAGTCATGTCTAGTGATATGTTCTCTAACATTGGTCATCTATATACTTGTCTAGGCATCCCCATACCTATGGGTGTGAAACCCCCAATGCTATTAGATAGTAAAAATATAACACATACAAGCCTTACCGCAATTGTCAATGTCTATTCTTGACATTGCTACAACTTAAAACATTTAATGATATCTACAAATTGTAATGCATAATCTCACATCTTTATAAATTAATCACGGTATATATTATATGGACTTCTATCTAGTATCATCTAGTCATTACAATAATAATAAGAAACTAATAGAACGACTTCTAGTGAAATTGAATAACTCTTTATTCAATAATAAATATGATTACAATTATCAATGTACAATATGCCCGATCTGATTGGATTTAGAGCACCTACACTAATAGAGTAGTCTTTGAGTGGGTGAGTTGGGTTTGGAAGACTCTGGGTGAGTCTTTGAGCTATGTAATGATGAGGCTCGATCATTCCGGAGACGTTTCGAAGGGTTCGGGTGACTTATGTCCGGGAGATTCTTCAATGTCATTCGGGCTTATGAAGGAGGTCGAGCCCCAACATGGTCGTCCCAAGGCCATCCTGATGCCTCCTGAGCGGGGATCACTCGGGGGTGGTGGTCGTCGGGCAACCACAAGGCAAATGGACTCCCCCTATACACACTAGGTCGTGCCACGTGGCCACTTGCGAGGTGGATGGGCCCTCCCTCATGCACAAGGTGGTGCCATGTGGCCACCCAGCTGGCCATCCTAGGCATGTCCATGCACCTACTCTCATGCCCTTGCCCCTGCAAAACCTGTTCAAAATTACCTTCGATTTACTCGCCAAGAAGAACAGGCTACCCAACAGCTGTTGGCCTTTTCCATCATTATAAATAGGAGGTCCTCCCCCCCCCCCCCCCTTCCCCATTCAGGTAAACCATTTCTCCCACTCACATTTTCTTATTGCGTCTAAGCATTCCATACTTTTGAGAAACTAACTTAAGAATCAAATGGTCTGTACGAAAATTCTTACCTAATTTGGAATGGTCACCCATCATTTTGGAAGAGTCATCCATTGGAGTCATTTCATCCCAAGAGAATCATCTATCACTTCAAAACGTCACCCACCATCCAGATAATCTATAGTGTGTCGTTCTGAGATGATCTCTCGTATCTAAATTTATTATTGTAGTTGGACAACAACAGATATAGGAAAAAAAAAATTGTGTGCCATGCTATAAATTAAAACATATAAAAATGTTTTTTAAATATTATTTAAATCTATGATTAGAACATATCACGTTAAATTTAATAAATTTTAAAACAGTTTTGATAAGTTTTAACATTTAATAGTTAATATTAAACTATTAAATGTTAAGACTGCACTGTATATGCGCATGCTTATATATAATAATAAAAGTTAATGTTATTTCATATAAGCACCGACGCTGTCCTTTTATTAGTTGTTGCTGCACGCACTGGAAATCAATCCACCGACGCTCGTTAGGTGACTTTTGGGGCCGCGTGAAGCCAGCCAGCTAGCTGGTTGGTGCGAACTTCACCTCACGTGCATGATTATCATCGTTTGTTATTTATATATATTATTATTATTATTATATGGTTGGAAGGGGAATTAATTGATTTAACGAAACAAATTAATTAAAACATAAAATATATAGATAGATAGATAGATAGTCGAAAGTCATCATCATCCGACGATTATTGATTGAGAGAGAAGCAAAAATGAGAGAGCGGGAGGGAATGGGGATGGGGATCCATCCATCACCACAACTTCTTCACTACTTCTTAACTAATAATAATAATAATAATTTTTCTAACAAATAAACAAACATACAAAATAAATGGAATTAACTAATGCAACATAAACATACATATAAAGAAAAACAACCAAGTAATTGTAATTAAACTGAACACCTACCTACGTACAGAGAAAATTGAAGTTCATACAACAGCAGTTTCCTTCTACTATAATATATAGTAGCAGTAGCAGGCGATGGAGGCAATAGGCCTAGGCCTGCTCTCTTATCCTCGGTTGGAAGGATATATATCTCATCATAGTGCCACATGACGACGACGACGACGACGAGGAGTTGATGATATTTGACCACCTAGCTTCGTATCTGAACAAATATTGATATCCATCCATCCATCCATCCATCCATCCATCAGCCTTCGAATTATATATATATATATATATAAATCATAATAATTTGAAGTCACACATATAATATATAATTATATGATGATGGATACATATTTATCGAGGATGATCCCAATTAAACAAATTAATTAATTACTTAAAAGAAAAAAGTAATAAACAAATTGGCTAATTGGCATATATCGACATACATACATACATACATGTTATATGAGCGGAAAAAGCAGTAGGTAGTCGAAGACGTTGATGGGTCTCCCTCCCTCCCTCCCTCTGATCCCAAGTCCCAGCGACAGCAGCAAGCAAGCAAAACCAAAAGACAGATCGATGATGACAAGAAATGACATGACGACGAGATTTAATTATTAAATAATTAACTTGTAGAAGCAGATGGATGGATTGATGGACGAATGAGGTACGTAGTAGCTAGATCGAGAGAGAGAGAGAGAGAGAGAGCGAAGACGGCGGCAGCAGCAGCAGCAGCAGCAGCCAGGATATATAGGAGGCGAATTAATTAAGAATCGATTATATATATTTATATATACCTAGCATAGCATAGGCTGCATAGCAATTGGGTTAGGTCAAAGCGCGAGTAGGAAGGACTCCCCCGACGGTGTCAGCGCCCTGCAGAAGGGTCTTGAGCTTTAAGAGGAGGTGCCTCCAGCTACCTTTGTTGTGGCGGCCAAGCAGGGCGCTCTCCTGCTCGTTCATCTCCAGATCCACGGCAAATGAGGGCTTTCTAGACAGGATCCACCCACACCCCCACTCCCACCATTTCCTTATCATGGAAGAAGAAGAAGAAGAAGAAGAAGGCAGGGCGGATTTGGATCGGCGAAATGCAGCCGCTGCCCATGAAGAAGAATAATCTGAATCTGAATCTGATGTAGTAGAATTAGAAGAAGAAGAAGAAGTGTAGAAAGAGGGGGACTGGATCTTGAGAGACGATAGAGAGGGGAGTCGGTGACGGAGGAGGCTAGCTGCAGTTTGCTCTTTTTTGGGGGTAGGGGGAGCACCACCACCGCCATGCTTTGTGCTGCTGCTGCTGGTGGGGATGATGAAACTTCGCTTCTGAAAGCTCTGGAAGACGGAACTCATGATGAAACTTCGCTTCTGCGTAGTTGTTGGTTACTTATGTTAGGACGTATAAATCTTCTTCTGGTAAAATATATGGGGTCTTAGAAGAAAAGGAGAGAGAGAGAGAGAGAGAGATTGGGAAATTAGCTTTCTTTAGCTGTAGCTGGGCATGGAATATGTACACAACATGAAGTGGAGCTGGAAGACTAACGTTGATCGTAGAAGGTAGCGTTAATTAAAAAAAAAAAAAAAGGGATCGGCTGGGTGGAATGTAATAGTTAGTGGTCACAGACAGCTATGGTACAGCCTGTTTGTGTGTGTATGCCTGTTTGTTTCTCTGTCTGTTTTGTATTTGCTTAATTTCTTTCTTTCTTCTTCCTCTTACTCTTCGAGAATGGTGAATGGGCTCCACTGGACAGCTGTTTTTTGCTTTTGATTTTGGGCCTGGGCCTGGGCCTGGTGCAAGTGCTCCTTCACTTCACTCGTTCGTTCCAATTTATAGAAAGAATAATAAATAACATTTTAATCTTATCATCCCGTCCGAATTGATATTTTTATTAATTATTGATTGAAATATTTAGGTAATAATCATAATTTTTCTTTGATGGGGTTGGAAGGGTTGACTTATCGATACAGACAGATGGGAGAGAGCCCTTTATCAATCCAAAAAGTCCGATCAGAGAAATTAATAGGATAAGATCTCTGATGATATATATATATATCTTAATTAAAGAAACTCTCTCATGCACCCTGATTTGGTGATGATACGGATAAGAGGCATTGCAAGTCATAAAGAAGTAAATAACCATGGCTCAACAGAGGATGAAATCGATGGCTTACAGACACCACACGAATAAGACCTTTGAGGTAAGGGAGGAGGTATATTTGAAAGTCAAGCAATTCCAACAACACCTATTACATCAAGGTCCTAAAACTAAAATTAGCCCCAAGTAATATGGACCTTTCCGGATCTTTGCTATCGGCTACAACTCCTTGAAATGGTGGGGCTACACCCGGTATTTCATGTATCTCTCTTCAAGAAGACAATGAAAATAATCGAAGACATTGATGGAAGGGTTCCGAAGTTAAAAAGAGATAGGACTCTGGAGGTGAAGCTTAAAGCAATGCTGGACAAGAGGATGATTTACAATAATTCTCTTCCTATCACACAAGTTTTGGTGTAATGGACATATCTGCATCCAGACAACACCACTTAGGAGTACTTACCAAATTTACTCTAGCACTCTCCCCAAGCGACAAGTCTTCTTTGATTTCTTGAGAGCAAGAAATCATTCAAGGGATGGGGAGTTGTCACAGCCCGAGGGCAAGACTGTAATTAGTGGTTAGTATTGTAATTAGGAGTTGGTATAACTATAATTAGATCCCAAGCTACACCTGCCCACTTGGGAACTCACGGCAGAGAGTTAGTTAAAAGAACTCTCTAAAGTGTAACCATCTCCTATAAATAAGAAGTTTCTCGCGAGAATGAGGATGATGTGAGGTTTATTCCACAAATTCTTTCCCTCAATTCCCCCCCCCCCCTCTCTCTCTCTCATTCTTGTGTTCTCTTTCTTCCCACCAATTCTCTATTCTTCCTCTATTACGAAAGAATCCCCTCTATCAGATCTCAAATCTAACATTCTTTTGTACCTTTGGTCTTTATTCCCTTTCTTGTAATATTGAATTATTAATTACCATCTAATGTAACAACTCAAGCTTGTGAAGAAAGGTGAGACTATCTTTTCTGGCCAATACAAGAGGGAATGTTATTAATAGTATAAAATTATACTATTAATAACATTCCCTCTTGCATTGGCCAGACTTCACCACGTAACTAATCTAAACACGTGTAATTATTTAAATACTACTAATTTTTGATATCATATTGAATTGTTAACTATTATTTTATCTTAAAGGCCAACTTATAAAGAGAGGCATAACCCAATCTTTTATATTATTATTTGTAATCACAACATGCAATATCTATTTGAACTGGCTTTAGAGATATCATTTTCTAGTTGTTCCATGAGGCTTACAAACAGATCAATTAACTTGCAGCTGTACTCCCCCCCCCCCCCCCCCCCAAAAAAAAAAAAAAAAGGGCATAGCTTCCATGGAACTAAGGGCCTATTTAGCTACAAAAAAACATTTTTTCACTTTTTCATCTCTAATTTTCCTTTTTTTTCATAATCAAATTGTTAAATATTAAAAAATAATTTTTTATCATTAAAACTAAAATGCATTTGAACTGGTCATACAAAACATATGTCCAATTGCTATATAAAGTCAAATCATATTATTAATAGTATTACTATATCAAAATATAAAAATTAATACTATCCATACAATATATTCATGACATTGCAAACATTATAAAGTTAACAACAATAATTTACTATATTGATTACAAATTTTAATTCTTTTCTACAATTTGAAAATTTTCATACTACTAAAATATTGTTGCTGTTAATATTCTTGCTATTTATTATTAGTTAATTTTATTATTTATTAGCATTTCTACTATTTAACAATCCTAATATGGTTGATACTACTAATACTATAAATATTATTTATCATTTAATCCCGTTATTTATGTACAACTGATATTGACTTCGACTGGGCTGGAAACTCATCTGTTAGTTTAAGCCAAGTTGGTGAGGTAGAAACAATGAAAAATTTGTTTTTCCATCAACGCTCTATATATGCTGATTTGCTAGAAAATGAAGACACTTTGGCCATCGATAGAACATTAATGATATCTGGTTCCATGATTAAAATATTCATCTGTACACACTCTGGAAAATTCAATCAAGAAATATCCAAACAAAGCTTATGTGAAACTTAGGAAGAAAGCATAGCTTTTAATATGTATATTCTACTTAATTAAATTTATAAACTATATACCTATATATATATATACAAATATAATGGGCCATGGACTCTAACATAGGATAAGCCCTAGACTATAATCATATAACTCAACACTCCCTTTCAAGGTGGAGCATATATATCATATACACAAAACTTGCTACAAATATGCTCAATTCGAGGACTCCTGAGAGACTTAGTGAAAACATTTGCTAACTGATCATTGGAATTGACAAAATCTGTGATAATACAGTCAGATAAAATCTTCTCTCGGATGAAGTGACAATCTATCTCGATATGTTTGATCATCTCATGAAAGATTGGATTGGAAGCGATATATAATGCAGCTTGATTGTCGCAAATTAATTTCATCTATGATATCTCCCCAAACTTGAGCTCTTGAAGCAATTGTTTTAACCAGATAAATTCACACATTGCCAAAGCCATAGCACGATATTCTGCTTCTACACTCGACCTAGCAACAACCTTCTACTTCTTACTTTTTCAAGATACTAGGTTTCCTCCAACCAGAACACAATATCCTAACATAGATTGTCTATCAGAAAGAGAACCTGCCCAATCAGCATCAGAATATCTGACTACTTGAGTATGATCTCTATCATCATACAATAGTCCTCTACTTGGAGCTCTCTTAATATACCTGAGAATCCGAACAACCGCATCCTAGTGGCTATCACAAGGAGATTGTAAAAACTAACTGACAACACTAACTGAGAAAAAAATATCTAGACGAGTGATAGTGAGATAATTAAGTTTTCCGACTAGCCTGCGATATATTCCAGGATCAGCAAAAGGCTCCTCCTGTCTTGGTAAGAGCTTTACATTAGGGTCCATAGGAGAATCTATAGGTTTACAATCAAGTATCTCAGTTTCTTCTAGAATGTCTAACACATACTTTCGTTGAGAGATAACAATACCAGAACTGGATTGAGCAACTTCTATGCCAAGAAAGTATTTAAGTAACCCCAAGTCCTTAGTCTGAAAATGATGAAAAGATATTTTTTCAACTGAATAATACCATCCTGATCATCACCTGTAATAACAATATCATCCACATAGACAACTAAGTATATACGCCTCCCCTGTGATGTGTGTTTATAAAAAACTGAATGATCAGACTTATTACGAGTCATACCAAAGTTTTGAATGACAGCACTGAAACGACCAAACCGGGCTCGAGGAAACTGCTTCAACCCATATAGTGAGCGACGGAGTTTACAAATCTGCCTAGACTCCCCCTGAGCAATAAACCCAGGAGGTTGCTCCATATAAATCTCCTCCTGAATCTCACCATGTAAGAAGGCATTCTTAATGTCCAGTTGATACAACGGCCAGTGGCACATAGCTGCGATAGAGCGAAACAAACGCACAGAGGACATCTTAGCAACAGGAGAAAAAGTGTCACCATAGTCAAGACCATAAACCTGAGTATACCCTTTGGCAATCAAATGGGCCTTAAGGCGATCAACCTGACCATCAGGACCCACCTTGACAGTATAAATCCACTGACAGCCGACAAGAGATTTCCTTAGGGGTAAAGGAACCAAATCCCAAGTATCATTAGAATGTAAAGCAGTCATCTCATCCACCATTGCTTGTTGCTACCCCGAATCAGAAAGTGCCTCACTAACAGTCTTAGGTACTGAAATAGAGGATAAGGAAGACATAAAAGCACAAAAAGGAGACGAGAGACGGTGATAGCTAAGAAAATTATAAATGGGGTGAGGATTGCGAGAAGAATGGGTACCTTTCCGAAGGGCAATAGAAAACAGATCCTCAAAGGGTAGGACCGCGGCAGGTGGAGAGACTGTAGCAGGATATGAGGCAACAGGAGTCGCCGAAGTACTAGGAGATACGGGAGAAGGTGCAGGAATAGCATCTCCACCGAGAGAAGACCGAGGCTGATGACGCTGATGATAAACCTGCAAGGGGGTAGAAGAAGGAATAGGGAGAATAGGAGTAGGAGGACTCGCGGGAAGAGGGATGGCCTCAGAAATGGGTTGACACTCGGAAGGAGGCGAAAAGTAGAAAGGAGACGACTCAAAGAAGGTAACATCTGCCAAAAGAAAATAGCGGCGGGTGTCAGGAGAATAACACCGATAACCCTTCTGAAGGCGAGAGTAACCAAGAAAAATGCACTTGATGAACCAAGCAGACAATTTATCTTGACTGGGAGACAGGTCATGGACAAAACAGGTGCAACTAAAGACACGGGGAGGAAGAATATATAATGGTTGATCAGGAAACACGAGAGAGTGAGGAATCTGGTGTTGAAGAACCGAGGAGGGCATCCTGTTAATGAGATAGCAAGCAGCAAGGATAGCTTCAGCCCAAAAGTGAAATGGGACATGATGATGTAGAAGAAGAGTGCAAGTAGTTTCAATCAAATGTCTGTTTTTACGCTCAGCAACCCCATTCTGTTGTGGTGTACATGCATAAGATGACTGATGCAAGATCCCTTGAGAAGACATAAAGGTAGTCAAGGGAAGAGAAGAATACTCAGGGGCATTGTCACTACGTAATACTTGAACAAAGATATGAAATTGTGTTTTGATTTCAGCACAAAAGGATTCAAAAATTGAGAATAACTCAGAACAATTTTTCATTAAATATAACCATGTGCAACGAGAATAATCGTCGATAAACATTACAAAATATTGAAAACCCAAAACAGACACGACACGACTAGGACCCCAGACATCGAAATGAACTAAAGCAAATGGGGACACAGCCCGATTATTGACACGCTTTGGAAAAGAAGTGCGAGACTGTTTTCCAAGTTAACAAGACTCACAATGAAAAGACGACAAACTAGATAAACTAGGGACTATCTTCAGAAACTTAGCCAAACTAGGATGTCCCAAACGATTGTGGAGAAGAGTAGGAGACTCAGTCACCGAGCAAGCAACAGGCGATGCAAGAAGGTTGAGATGATAGAGACCCTGCGACTCACATTCGACGCCAATCATCTGTCCCGTACCGCTATCCTGGATAGTAACAGAATGATTATCAAAGGTGATGGAACAATTTAAGGCACACGTAAGTTTACTAACAGAGACAAGATTAAAGGGACAATGAGGAAGATAAAGGACAGAATCTAAAGGCAAAAAAGGTAAGGGTTTGGCAATGCCAATAGCTTTAGCAACCGCTTTGAACCCATTGGCTAATGTTACAAAAGGTAAAAAAATAGAATTAGTAAAATGAGAGAACAAATGGGGACCAGAGATGTGGTTAGAAGCACCTGAGTCCAGGACCCATGGTCCCAAAGAAGATGACTGAGCTAAACAGGCAGTGGAATCACCAATGTGGGCAACAGAAGCAACTGTAGATGAGGTTTGCTGGGACGTCTTATACTTAAGATACTCATCATAGTCAGCCCCAGTGAAAATGACAGATTGCGGTGCATGACCATCAAAGGACTCAGATTGAGAACCATCAGCATGAGCAACATTAACACGAGGAGGGCGACCATGCAACTTATAACATTTCTCCTTAGTATGCCCCCACTTGTGACAGTAGTTACACTTGGGGCGTTTGCCCCGATTACCACGATCTCCTCCCTGTTCGCCACTACTCTGAACCTGTGAAGCCATGACTAAATGATCACCTGCAGAAGATGGAGGCACTGTAGGAATAGATGAAACTCGAAGAAGACGAGAATACACTTCATCCATAGTAGGTATAGTAGGACTAGCAAGAATCTGATCACAAACAGGAGCAAGCTCAGGACCAATGGCAGCAAGAGTACACACCATGAAGAACTTATCCCGTTGAGCTAGATTCTCTGCAGCAGTCTTACCAGCCAGTAACAAGGAGTTAAATTCAGCTTTAATAGAGGCTATCCGATCAAGAAAATCAGGAAGAGTCAAACCCTACTGTCGTAAATTGAGCAAATTAGACACCACTGAATACAAGCGTTGAATGTCATTAGTGTATAATGCCTTGGCCTGAGCCCACAATTCACAGCATGTGGTATAGTTAGTATAAATCAGATGAAAAGAGTGATCAATTAACTATCACAGGAGATTGCACAACAAAGCATCAGCTCTCTGCCACTCAAATTTATTTGTGGTCACATTCTCGGCCTAATAGTTAGATGATCCCGTAAACCTTGACCCATACACCATAGTTCAACCGCCTTGGACCAAGAGATATAATTAGAACCGCCTATCAACTTCTCAGTAGCAATTGTTGGAGAGGGAGACAAAATACCAAAGAAGGAGCCAGATTTACTAGTACCAGCCATGTTGGATCAAAAAGAGCCTTACAAGATCAACAAATCTGAAACAAAAGGGTGAAATAAGCCAAAAAATAAAGGCTGGATGATCCAACACAGAGAATAGGCGCACTGGAGTGCCGGCCGATGGCGAATGCCGATGACCGACAGCAGCGGATGGCGACAAAACCACCAGATTTGGGATGGACTGAAGCAGGAGAGTTCAATGGTGAAGACGGCGTTGTGATCGGAGCACTGGTGAGAGAGATCGGAGCAAAAACGTCTCTGTGAACAATGCGAGAGAGGCGGCGTGTGGCGGCGGCAATGGCGACGTTCCTCCGGGGGTCAACAGATCGGAGGCCGACAAACGCAGTGGCGGCGGCGGCGTGCATGATCAATGGCCGAACGATGAAGACCCGCTGCTGACTAATAGCGCGCACGCGCAGTGAAAACACAGTTTGCGGCAACGGCGGTGGCACGACAGGCTGCGACAGTCGATGGCGACGCGACCGATGGTGGTCGTCGGTGATGTGGGCGGCATCGGCTAGGGTTTGTATGGTGGCTACTAGGGTTTGTATTTTGGCTCTGATACCATGTGAAACTTAGGAAGAAAACCTAGCTTTTAATATGTATATTTCACTTAATTAAATTCATAGACTATACACATATATATATATACAAATACAATGGGCCATGGGCTTTAACATAGGATAAGCCCTAGACTATAACCATATAACTCAATAGCTTCAATTTGATTAAATCTGA
The DNA here is from genome assembly GCF_014633365.1 of Diospyros lotus. Lineage (NCBI taxonomy): Eukaryota > Viridiplantae > Streptophyta > Magnoliopsida > Ericales > Ebenaceae > Diospyros > Diospyros lotus. The sequence continues at coordinate 26,634,529 of NC_068342.1, forward strand.
GAGCAAAAATCCTAAATTATACATGAACACTATGCTTGTATACAAGGCTAGCAATGTGTTTAGAATTTAGAAAGCGCCCCCATACCCCTCCCCCACATCAAAACCCCAAATCCCTTCTGCAGTCGTGATTTCGTTTGAACGAAATAAAAATAATTGATGAAAGCAATTTCATCAAACGTTTTAAGACATTGCAAACATGACCAGTGTTATTAAAGGCGTAAGGTGCACTAAGGCGCACAAGGGTCTTGAAGCCTGAGGTGCAAGGCGAGGCGCGACCTTAGTGGAACTAGGCACAAGTTAATAAAAAAATAAAAATATAGTTGAAGAAAAAGGCATAAAATAGGTCATAACTTCTAATAATATTTTAACAAGTATGTTATAAAAAAAAATCACTCTAAAGACCAAACATTTCTATATTTTCATCATTAAAAGTATCATTTCTAATATTTTCTTCCAAATCATCTACTCCTCTTATTGGATGATTTCTATGGTTTAGAAGTGTGATGTAGTTTCATACATTTTTTTGGTAGGTAATATACTAGACTTGAATTTGCATCTATCTTTGTTTTAGTGACTTAATGTTGCATTTTGTTATTACATGCTTTGAATTTGTTCAATTCTCCCTATCCATCTTCATCTAGTTCAAATTCAATTGGAGCATTTGAAGTAGTAGCCTTTTTATTTATTGTCAAATTTGTAGTTGAAACAATAAATTTAAACCATAAACAGTAAAAAATTAAATAAAGTAACAAACAGTGAAATAAAAAACTTGAAAAACAGCTAAAACGCCCAAGGTGCCTTGGGCTAAGGCGCACTTGAGGCGCGCCTTTTGGTCTGCGCCCGCCTGGAAGGCTTTTAGGCGCCTAAGGTGGGCCTTGGTGCGCCTTGAGCCTAGGCGCATGCCTTTAATAACATTGAACATGACTAGACATGATATTTTTTGATAGGCATTCACTGCAACTGTACTTGCCAAGGAAATATATCATCGTGAATGCATACTTGTCAAAAAAACCAGAATTGAATCAAATGCATAGAGATGATAGGCTCTCAATGAGGCATCATGGAAAATTATAAACAATGAAAAAAATCTAAAAAATTATAAAAAAACAAAAAAGACAGCAAAAAGAGTTGTCAGTGAAGTAAGGTCAAAAGCATATGAGAATCTATATAAATGACTTGACACAAAAGATGGAGAAATGGATATATATAAATTAGTTAAAGCAAGAGAAAGAAAAACATGTGATCTAAACCAAGTGAAATTCATAAAAGATGAAAATCAAAATGTATTAGTGAATAAGAGAGCGATTAAGGAGATATGAAAGGAGTATTTCACAAAATTATTCAATGATGGTGAGGATGCAAGAGTTAGGTTGGGACATCTTAGTAACTCTGAAGGGAATGTGAGCTATATATTTTATCGACGCATAAGTTCAAATGAAATAAGACAAGTATTAAAAAAGATGAAAAATCATAAGGCGGTAGGATTAAATAATATACCTAAATAATATACCAATAGAAGCATGGAAATGCATAGGAGAATAGGGCATCTCCTAACTAACGAAATTATTTAACGTGATTCTTAAATCAAAAAAGATGTCAAATGAGTGAAGGAAGAGTACTTTGGTTCCTATATACAAGAACAAAGGAGATACTCAAAACTGTAAAAATTATAGAGGAATTAAGTTAATGAACCATACCATGAAACTCTAAGAGAGAGTAATAGAACAAATGCTCAGAAAATAAACAAATGTCTCAAAAAATCAGCTTGATTTCATGCCTCGTAGGTCAACAATGGAAGCTATATACCTACTAAGGCGCATAATGGAAAGGTATTGGGATCAACAGAAGGACCTGCATATGGTGTTTATAGATCTAGAAAATACCTATGATAGGATCCCTAGAGAAACATTATGAAAGGTTTTAGAGAAGAAATGAGTTCGAATAGCCTATATACAAGCCCTTAAGGACATGTATCACGGTGCAGAGACAAGAGTTAGAACATGCAGAGGGGATACTGAACCATTTCAAATTACAATAGGACTGCATCAATGTTTTGCACTAAGTCCATACTTATTTGCTTTAGTAATAAATGAACTAACTAAACACATTCAGACAGATGTGCCATTGTGTATGCTATTTACAGATGGCATAGTGTTGGTGGATGAAACAAAATGAGTGAACACTAAACTTGAGTTGTAGAGAAACAATTTAGAATCTAAGGGATTTAAATTAAGTAAAAGGAAAACATAATATATGGAATATAAATTTAGTAAGACTGCAAGAGTAGATGATGTTATAATAAAATTGGAAGACCAAATCTTATAAAGAAAAAACCATTTTCGATATTTGGGATCAGTGATTCAAAAAGATGGAGAAATTCATGAGGATGTCATGCATAGAATTAAGGCATGTTGGCTAAAATGGAGAAATACATCGAGGGTGTTATGTGATAGTAAAATACCATTAAAACTAAAAGAAAAATTCTATAAGACAGTTATAAGACCAGCCATGTTGTATGATTCAGAATGTTGGGTAGTCAAATACCAGCATTAGCAAAACACAAGCGTAGCGGAGATGAGGATGCTATGATAGATGTGCGGTCATACAAGAAAAGATAAAATTAGAAATGAGGTTATTCATAATAAGGTAAGAGTAGTGCTAATCGAGGAGAAGATGAGAGAGACTAGACTGAGATGATTTGATCATGTGAGAAGGAGATCAAAGGACACTCTTGTGAGAAGAGTTGATGAAATGGAACAATTAGTCAAAAAAAGAGGTAGAGACAGATCTAAGAAGACTTTGGGAGAGACATTAAAGTTTGATATGAAGTATATGGGCCTAAATGAAGATATGACAAAAGACAGAAATACATAAAAGTCTAAAATTCATGTAACCGACCCCACATAGTGGGATAAAGGCTGGATATGTTGTTGTAAAAATGATAAGATTTTAAGTTCTTAAACTGCACATAAACTTTATTGAAAACTGCATAATATGCACGACTTAAGTTTAAGAAGAAAAAGAGTCTGCATGAAACCGAGGTGGCACATGCTAGATGAAGAATGCGCGGAGTAAGAGAACAAGAACAAAAAATGGAAAAAAAAAAAAAAAAAGGCCCCTGGTTAACTAGTGATTGTAGAAATTCATTGTCAAGTACAGTTTAGCTTTTAGGTACTGAGACTTGTTTTGACTTGTGATCTGCCCATTACAACAAATTAAAAAAATTGCACAACAACAATATAACAGTTAAATGTAAGGACTTCAAAACTAAAAGCTAAAACATAGACATTGAAAATAATTATGAATAACCATCTCTATTCCAACCTATGTCCCAACATCTCCAACCAAATCTACAACAAATAGAAGCCACTTTAAGAGATACCAGTAAAAATAGCTAAATGGCAAAGTAATTAAGTACCTTTACTTTTCTGAACCGAGCACTTCATTTTCCACTCTACTTAAAATTGCAGTTGCCTTCCTAGGTTCTACAGATTCACCTTGATAAGATACAATAAATAAATAAACACATTAATTAGTAAATGGAAATTCCCAATAATTGAACGACAAATTGATATCAAAGGAATGTAAATTATAGGGAAGGAACATCATAATAGAAAACCTACTTCTTGAGACTTTGAAAGTTGCCCAATTTTGGCTATCTCAGAAGAAAATGCATCATTGCCATTCTCTGACTTAATAATGTCATCTGAATGAACCACTAAATCAAATTATCACGGTGAGAAGAAAACATAGCACCATTACTGAAACACTGAATACATGCTTTGAGTGAGCATGATAAATATATAGAGACTACAAACTTATTTCTAAAAGATCGATCAAGCATATTAACCTTTATTCTGTTAGAAATCGGGCAACTGTGAAGCTTTGATTCTGTCTTGTTTGATCCGTAGAGTCACAAACACGAACTCCTCCATGTTGGTCCACATGATCGACCTTTTCCACAAACGTCCCGAGTAATGCTAGTAACCCTATGCGCCTTTGAGAGATCCGAATTTCTTTTGTTCTTTTCCATCTTCTTAAGTGGCCTATTTATAGAGTAAAAACCCTAATTATGCCTTTGTAAAACTCCTAAACGATTTAGGTCCGGCCTATAATTATATTGGGCCGAATCTCTCTTTTAAATTGTGGAACGAGCTTAACCTAAGTGTGTGACCCCTTAGGTCCACCATTGGGCTAGATGTAGGCGAACTCTATTGGGCTATATGAAGGCCCAACTCATTAGATTAATTAAACTCTTTAATTAAATTTATAGGCTTCTTAATTAGCACATCTTATGGGTTTCTTAATTAAACTCTTTAATTAATAATTTTAGAATTAATCAAATTAATTCTTAAAGCCTACATATCATGGTTAACGTCTAGTAACATGCCATGAATACCTAGCCAACGATGAAAAACATGAACATTTTCAATTGCAAATACAATGCAGTAAAATCCTTTCATCAATCTATGTGCCGATTGAATTTAGGATATGATTTTATGACGAAACCCTAATCATTCAATAACTATGTATCCATTCCAGATTTATGACTTAATAGGTGAAATAAAAACACCTTTTAATTTCCACCTCACCTTGGCCAAGGATTTCCTCAGTCATAAAATCATCGGAATACATAGGACATCTTCTCATCTTATCGACAAGTGATGAATCCTATTTCGATATTCATAAGCCTTCATATGTGATAAGGTTACGCCCAGTGATAATTTGTTAATGACTCCATTGGAATCCAAAAAAGAACCAAAGTATAACCAGTCAAATATAAGACTACAATGATGTCTCAAGTCTAAGGATCAATTTGCACTATTGCAACACAGAAATTCCAATTCGACATTAAAAATAACCATTAGGAATTCTATAGCGGGTCAGTTCAGTGTACTTATTTTTATAATAAGCACCCACATATATGCACTAGTGTCCCCACACCAATGTCCATGAAACGAGACATTCTCCCAATTGAGCATGCATCATATGTGCTAGTCTATCCAAGTTATTAGTGTTCAATCCTAATAACTCTATGACTAGGAACATTTAAGATCAAGACTTGTAAGGAATATGTTTCATGATCGTCATCTCAATGCACGACCATATTCCATAAGCCTATTTGATCTATGGACTTTCTCAAGAATGAATTACAATAAATAATGACAAACAAAAACATAAATGCCTTGCAATAATAATTGATTGTTCCTAAAGAATCAAAAAATGTAAAGTACGATCAATTACATGTAAATATAATTGGCTTGTGGGGCATAATTTTAACATATTCTCCTTTGATCATCGTTGCTCAAGTGGGGCTCAATGCATGGCATGTTTAACTCCTGTTTTCCATCCTCCAACAGATGACCCATTTTTTAGCTCAAAAGCGCGGTTAGCATCTTCTGTAACAACACTATTATTTGCTCAAAGTTACAAGAAGTTTTAAGTGAAATCAAAGCACAAATAAAAATATAAGAAACACAAGTCTCCAAAAATGTACTAAACGAAAATTTTGCTAAATATTAAGTACAATGCTGAAAAAATGAGTCAAGCAACCATTCATATAAAGCATTGAAACTTGAGAAAGAAGAGAAAAAACACTATCCTATTATTTGCATTCTGTGGCAACATATCTTAGAAATGTCCAGAGGAGATAGCGGTCTCATTTCAGCAATGCATCACATGGTTTTACCAGATTCACATGCACTATGAAAGAAAAGAGATAGAAACCCATCATTCAAGTTGTAACTGACCCAATCAAGGGCAACAACTAGTTTGGGCTTTTACGAGTTAGATTTCTTATATCTATTAGTCAACTTTTTCTCAAATATTTTACTGTTAGGGTTGCTTAGCTGAGATAAATTTGGCTAATTTAATCATTCTTGCTTTCCAGAAGATAGATGAATATATAACTTTACTAATATGAAGCAACCCTCATTTGAAAAGATGTAGTCATCAGTTTTATATGTTGAGGGGGGGAAGAAGGCATACGCAAGTGGTAACATTGTGATAGAACAAAAGGTTGTATTAGGCACATAAGAAAAATACAATTTTTCATCACGTGAAAACAACCTGACAGATATACTAAAACAGTGAAGTGATAGCATGAGGACCCAGAAAAGAAATGCAGGAAACTTACAACTGTACAATTGCAAAGCCTCGGTGTTCAGTTGACCCTATGAGCATGAAAGGACGAAAGGAACAAGTACAAGTTGTAATTGCTAGAACCATAATCAGGGGCAAATAATGTTGAGATCCAACTAGAATCAGCTAGAAGCCTAGAATAAAGCTCCTTTTTGCTTATGAACTTTTTTAGGAAATGAGAAGAGAATAAATAAAAATTTTGAAACTAAGCCAAGTAATAATCAAACTGAATTCAAGTCAATTTTCAGAAAAAATAATTGTAAACAACATTGTAATGAAAAAAAGTTGTTTCTTTCATTTTCTCCATTTTTTCTTCAAAACCAAACAAGCAATAGAAAGCAAACATTGATACACAATCTGCAAGAATTGGACTGAAACAAACCAAGTTAGAGTACTAGATAGTAAACAAAGATAAAAAAGGCTGTTATTCTTAGATTCAGAAGCTTACCCTTCCGCGTAACCATACAGCAGCACCTAATTGGCCTGACGTCACTGAATGCTTCTTCAAGCTAAAACGTCAAGTAAAATGCAAAATGACCTTGAAATGGTTCCGAAAAATAAATGCATATGTAAAAGATGAGTATAGACATAGAGATGAAGAGAAGTGCCTGAGTGTTTGTGAAAGAGTACGGGCGGTTGGAGATGAACACAGAGTTCGGAGAGTTTTGCATGGAGGGTCATTTTTGTAAGCAGTTCCACCCTTGCTTTAGAAAGAGGTTGTTGAACAAATATAATAAGTTAATAACTAAATAAATAAATGTAAGATTGAACGAAGACGCTTGAATATTTCATTAACATACAACCCTAGTTATAGGGTTGAATATTTACAACTTTTGGAAAGATTACAAGAAGGAAAGATAACAATAAAACACATTAGGAAAGTATCCTAATTTGAAATTAGAAAACTATCCAAAAAACAAGATTTAGAAACATTCTAAAAACCTTAAGCATTCTAGAAGCAGTCATGGATCGTTGCTTTGCTTTCTCTTGAACTTTCACACGCCAACACTCCCCCTCGACCTGGTGTATGAATATCCATCATTCCCAGCTTGCATACTAGATCTTCAAATCTTCTAATTGTCAATCCTTTTGTTCGAAGATCAGCCACCTGCTTCTCGGATGGAACATAAGGTATTTGAATTATACCTTTTTCAAGCTTTTCCTTTATAAAATGCCGGTCAATCTGAATGTGCTTAGTCCTATCATACTGCACAAGATTATGAGCAATACTTATACCTGATTGGTTATCACAAAATAAGTTAATTGGCTCATTAACAGCAATCTTAAGATCTTCTAGAACAATTCTTAGCCAAAGCAATTCACATAGGCTGAGTGCCATAGCCCTGAATTTAGCTTCAGCACTTGACTTTACCACTATACTTTGCTTCTTACTTCGTTAAGAGATCAAATTCCCACATAGAAACATGCAATATCTAGTAGTAGACCTTCTATCCATTAATGATCCAGCATAATCTACATCTGTATAGCCTTATATATCCAAAGTACCACATGTTTTGAACAGAATTCCTTTTCTTGGGGTTGTTTTCAGGTAGCACAATATTATTCTTACAGCCTGCATATGATTCTCAGTAGGACACTGCATAAGTTGGCTTACTAAGCTCACTGCATAGGCAATATCCAGCCTGGTGTGTGACAAATAAATTAACCGGTCTACTAGCCTTTGATACCTCCCTTTGTCCACTAGTGGACTGTTGGTATCTCCTCCTAATTTAGTATTAGGTTTCATTGGAGTGCACACTCATTTTCCTCCCAGCAAACCTATTTCTTTTAAGAGGTCTAGTATATACTTGAGTTGAGATAGAAAGATACCTACTTTGGAGTATGCCACTTCTATTCCCAAGAAGTATTTAAGTGATTCTAGGTCTTTGATTTCAAAGTTCTGAGTCAGCTTGCTGCTTAGAACCTTCTGTTCTTCCATGTCATCTCCTACTACAATAATATTATCCACGTAGACTAGGAATGCAATCACCTTTCCCTCCACTAAGTGCTTAAAAAAGAGAATGTGGTCCCCCCTACTCTGTTAGTATCCCATAAGCTTCATGGCTTTGAAGAACATATCAAACCAGGCTCTTGCTTGAGGCCATAGAGAGCCTTTTTCAATCTACACACTTCATCTGCTTTTCCTTCCTTGAATCCTGGTGGTTGTTCCATGAATACCTCTTCTTCTAAGTCACCATGAAGAAATGCATTCTTCACATCTAGTTGTTGTAGTTGCCATTCATAGTGAACTATTAGGGATAAGAGAATCCTCATAGTGGTCATCTTGGCTACTGGAGCCAAAGTCTCCAAGCAGTTAATCTCATATGTTTGGGTATAGCCCTTGGCCACCAATCAGGCCTTGTACCTTTCCAAAGATCCATCTGCATTATATTTTAAGTTGAAAATTCATCTGCAACCCACTGGAACCACCCCCATGTGTTATTCTTCTCCAATGCTCTCATTTCCTCCTACATGGATAGCTTCCATTTTTTATCCTTTAAGGCCTCGTCCACCGACTTAGGAATGACAATGGTGTTTAGGGAAGTTAGGAAGCTTTTATGCCTTTGGGATAGCCTGTGATAAGAAAGATAGTTGGCTAGAGGATGTTGAGTTCAACTTTTAACCCCTTTTCTAATGGCAATAGGGATATCCAAATTAGTAGAGTTAGAATGAACAGGATTAGGGCTAGAATGATCAAGGTTTGGGGGACAAACCATTTCAATATCCTTGCTGAGGTTGAGAAACAGGCTATTGTTTTTTGTGGTACACAAAAGGGGAGCCTTTGAACTTTACTAGAGATGAAGCCTCAGTTTTACTTGCTTAGTCAGGGCTGTGGAGATCACTTGGAACAGATGAGTGATGATCATTATCAAAGATAAGTTCTAATCTAGTAGCTATGGTAGGTTTTGATGTCTTGAAGGGATTAAGTCCAGACTAGGAATGGTTGAACCTTGGCCACCTATCAATTGATTCTCCCCCTGGGGACCAAGGTTAGAAGAACCAAAAAAGGGTTGAGACTCAACAAAAGTTACATCCTTCAAAACAAAAAAATTCCTAGTAGATTGATGATAGCATTTGTAGTCTTTTTGGGTAGGAGAATAGCCAAGGAAGATACATCTAAGAGCCCTAGGGTCCAGCTTGTCTCTATCTTGTTTAGGAATGTGAACAAAGGCTACACAGCCAAAAACTCTTAAGAGAAAGGGAATTATGCAGACGAATGTCAAGAAATGAGAGGAAAAACACTAAAAAGGACTTTGATGACCAAGAATTTTAGAAGGCACTCTATTGATTAGGTAGGCTGCAGTGAGGGTTGCCTCTTCCCAGAAATTCTTAGGAACATTATGATGGTGGAGGAGAGTTCTAGTGACATTTAGGAGGTGTCTCATCTTCCTCTCAACCACTACATTTTGTTGTAGAGTGTTGATGCAGGAAGATTCATGGATAACCCCCTTTTGTTAGAAAAATTGATGCAAGTGTTGGTTAAAATAATCCCTTGCATTATCAATTCTAAATTTCAGAATAGGAGAGCCAAATTGAGTCAAGATCATTGTATAAAAGTGAGGCGAAACAATACTAACAGTAGCCTTGTCCTTTAGAAGAAATACCCAACTCATTCTAGTGTAGTCATCTATAAAAGAGATGAACCATCTAGCCCTAGAACAATTGGGAATCCTAGATGGCCCCCAAACATTAGAATAAATTAATGCAAAAGGGTGAGACGACAGTTTATTGCTAATAGGATAGGAGACTCGATGATGCTTTGAAATCACATACATCACAATGCAGGCTACTAGGATCTAAGTGCTTGAACAAAACAGGAAACAAAGTTCGTAGTAATTGAAAATTAGGGTGTCCCAGCCAATAGTGATGAAACCAGATGTCAGTAAGAGCTGGATGAGACTAAGATGTGCAGGCTAGCTTAGGCTGAGTCCCGTTAGGCAACAAAGTCTTCCTCTTTAGAATATACAACCCATTCCTCTCCTCAGCAACACCAATCATCCTCCCATGTCCATTTCATGAAATTCACAACCACAAGTGTGAGGAGAAAAAATAACACGACAATTGAGATCCTTAGTGAGTTGATAAACAAAAATTAAGTTGGTTGACAAGTTAGGGATATGTAAAACCTACTTGACAGGAAGATTAAGGCTAAGAGTGACCCTGCCCTGACCCTTTATAAGAATAGATGTCCTATTGGCAATGATTATTTGTTTTGGAGTTTCAAGAGACTTATAGGTGTCAAAAACAATGGGATTATGGGACATGTGCTCTGTAGCCCTTGAGTCTAGAATCCATATGTCATCCTTATTGGTTTTTTGAGGTCGTTAAACAATTAGAATAAAAGCTATTACCTAGAAGGTTACATTGTTGGGCAATAGAGCATGATCCATCCTAGATGGTTTTCAAGAACACCTTGAGTTTGTTGATTTCATCAGCATTGGTTAAGCTCTAAGTCTACCTTTTCCACAACCTCTTCTTACTTGTTGGAAAGATAGGCTTGATTCCTAAAGGGCATGTTTCTGAACCCCCCAATTTTTTGTAGCACAACCTCCTTCCCATGCAACTTGAAGCAGGTTTCTCGAGTATGTTTAGGTTTTTACAGTAGGAGCACCACAAACCTTCCTTCCCTTGTGATTTAGAATGCCCATCAATCCTTCCTTATTGAGATCTAAACTTTGATTCTTCTCCTTTATTAGTTAACATGGCTAATCCTTCAGAACTGGTTTCTCCTAGCATGGCTATTCTCCTATTCTCCTCACTTCAGACAACAAAAAAGACTTCATTGAGAGATAAAAGCTTTTCTCTTCCAAGAACTTGAACTCTCACCTAGTCATACTCGGTGTTGAGTCCAGCCAAGAACTCCACAATTCTCTCTCTTTTAAGAATAAAATTGAGGGTGGTTGCATCTTCACCACATACCATTTTAATGTCTTGGTAGTGGTTAAGCTTCAGCCAATACCCATTCATCTTGTTATAATACTCAGTGACTATTAATGCCCCTTACTTAATGTTACTCAATTTCATGTTAACCTCAAAAATAACCGAAGCATCCTGGACTTTAGAATAAGTACCTCCAATTGTCTCCCATATGTCTTTAGCAGTGGATAAAAACATATAATTTTTACTAACCTCTGGCTACATGGCATTCCACAACTATGACATGATCATGGAGTCTTCTATATCCCAAGCTGGGAACTCGGGATCTACTGCCTTAGGACATGGAACCGTTAAGTGACTTAGCTTTCCTCTTTCTTTTAGGAAGGTCTTTACCAACTAAGCCCACTATAGGTAATTCTGTCCATCTAATCGGTAAGATTGATGCATCCCAGGTAGATCGTCAGTGGGCAGACCTCCCATTAGAGTATCAAACGTGTTACTCTCTCCTAAGGTCATAGATGGAGCAATCTCAAAATTTTCAAGCATGATTGGAGCGATATATGGAGTAGAATAGTGCAATAAACAGTGTTTTAAAAGGCATTAGGCGTTAGCCAGGCTTGGCGCCTGGGGGGCCTAGGAAAACTGCTGTTTTTTTTTTTTTTTTTTAACTTTGTGATATAATTTGATGTTATTTTCAATTAAATCAAAGTTGAAAAGCATCAATAATGCAACATAAACCAATAATACAACAATAATGGAATGACAAGTGAAATATAGAATTAAGCATGAGAAAACAATTGTTGTAAATCAGTTCTAGGTTCAAACTTCAATAAGACAAAAGCAACAATAATGCAACATAAACCATACTTGAAGAATCTAAGTATCTAACTATCTAATTGGAATTCTTCCTCTCCATATTCTTCCAAGACATGATCTTCATCAGACTCAAAATCAAATTCATTGAGCTCTTACTCATCTTCTTCTTCTTCTTTTGATTGGAAATCATCTTCATGAAGCTCTCTCATCCTAAAACTTCTTCGAGGTTGAAGCATCTCGTCTGCTCCGGATGTTTCATCAATCACTTTCCAAGTAAGCCCCGTACCAGGCTCAATTTCTTCATCATCTCCTCCTTCAACAATCCATCCTTGTGCATTGCTGGCATCACTAGCAAGTAGCACATCAACATTCCTTTTCTTCTCCCTCTTTTGCTTGTTCATCAGTTTTGCATTAAATTGGACATAGACAAGATTGTTCAATCGATACACATCCAGTCTATTTCTTTTCTTCGTATGTATCTACATAAATAAAATAAAAGTAATATGAATTTAAATGATAAATAAGTTATTGATATTAAAGAAATATAGTTCATATTTTCATAGGGATAATGACATTAAAATATTAAAAATGTTTTAAAATATGCACTAACCCCTTCAAAAGTGCTCCAATTTTTTTCACAACCGGATGAACTACTGGTTAACGAGAGGATTCGTGTTGCCATTCGTTGCAAGTTTGGAGTTTGATTTCCATAAGTCATCCACCATGTAACTAGATAAGTTTCCATAAGTCATCCACCATGTAACTACACAAGTTAACAAGTATAAAATAAACAAATTTATACACTAATACACATTAGGACCTAAGAAAAGGATTAAAGGAATTTTATACCTGGATTATAATTGTTATCATTTTTTGCACAGTCTTAAGCTGCCCACACTTTTCCAAAAGCTTCCTCTTTACGAGTATACTTTGGCAACTCAACATTTATGACATGACCTTGCAATTCAAAATGATCATCACCATGATAAAACATCTCCACACAATTAAAAAGCCCATCCATCACTTCATTATCAAGATATATAGTCTTATTCTTGAAAAGGTATGAGGGATTCAAAAGGTAAGCCGCCAAATGTAATGGACTATCTAGCCTATCTTTCACCCTTGCTTCAATAATCTCTATAACAGGCTGATAGTTTTTCTCAAGATTATTTAGGGCCTCCTTAATATCTTCCTTTGCTTGCTTAATCTCTCCATATAAAAAACTCATAGAAAGCTTTCTATCTGCATCAACAATTCGAAGCACCTTCACCAAAAGTGCAAAAACCTTAAGGCATAAAGTTACACTATTCCAGAAAGCAATGCTCATCACAGTAGCATATATTGCTTTCCCTTTAACATTCTTTGATCATTTACACTCCTCCCATTTAGAGCTGGTAAACATTGACCTCAATTGGGCCTTTTTCTCCATCAAACTCTGCAAAGTAAGGAAAGAAGAAGCAAATCTAGTGACTCTCGATCTCACTATATCCCTTTTCTTCGTAAATGACCTCATTAAGGACAAGGTCTTATGGTGTGCATAAATGAAGATTGTCAAACTCTTTGCCTGATCAATGACTTTCTTATATCTTGGCATTTTTCTAATACTTTCAAGTATCAAATTGATGGTGTGAGTAGCACATGATGTCCAAAAGATATTTGGCCTCTTCAGCTTCAATAATTTTACCAATCCTATATTGTTGGCAGCATTGTCGGTTACTACTTGGACAACATTTTGTGGCCCAACTTGCTTCAATGCACTTGTCCACATACTCAAATATGAGTTCACTTGTATGTGCTTCGTCTGATGCTTCTTTTGAAGAAAGAAAAGCAGTACCCATGCTAGAATTAACACATAGATTCATGATGCTCCTTCTTTTTCTGTCTGTCCAAGCGTCTGTCATAATGGAGCACTCTTCTTCATGCTTCTTCAGTAAGTTTTTCATTCTATCAACCTCTTCCTTTAATAACGGTTCCCTCAACTAGTATTGACTAGGAGGTTTGAACCTCGATCCAAATTGACCAACCGCCTCAACAAACAATTTGAAGCTATCATGATCTATAGCATTGAAAGGTATACCAGCTTCGTACACCCATCTAGCACAATATCCTTGTACAGTCTGTGTTCTCTCTTTAAACAGTGCTTCACTAATATTTTATTGCCTTTGTGTCATTCGCGAACTCAAACAAATTTCAGGACTAATGGAGCTTGCAAACTTATCTATAGGTTCAAAAGTATGAAGCGCTTTTTTGCTCCCTAACTCTTCCAATTCATCTTCATCATCCACCCATTTCCCCTTGTCAGAAATATTAACCGAGGATCTCATCATATCTCCCTCTTGCTTCTTTTTCTTCTTCTTACTCTTTGCCTTGGCAATAACATTCTTGCATTTAGCTTTATCATCCAGAGAAGATTTTGGACATGCAGAAACATTTCCAGAAATGTGGCCGATGTGTTCTTTGACTCTGTAAACTCCTCCAGACATAATTTTACCACACAACTTGCATTTAACTTTATCCATATTCTTTGGATTAATTAACATTCCATACTCCCATCCGACATCATTTGATTTCCTTTTAAGAACTGAGGCGGCATCGGACGATACTTCCGTATTCTCAATTCCATCCGACATGACTTTCTTTTTTCTTCTTTTTTTTCCTAAGTAAATTGACATTGAATGATTGAATTAAAATAGACAACTAGGCTAACTAGCTAATAAACAAAGCCAAGAGCTAACAATAGCCCCAAGCAGCACCACTGTAACAGCAAGCAACAACAAAGGCAGCTTGCTACATTTGTTGCTTGCTTGCAAGTTAGTAAGTTACAAATATTAATTTTTTTTAAACATTAATAATAGTAATTAATAAATATTTGAATAACAAATAATCAAATATTAATATAAATACTAAATTAAATAACAAAAAAATAAAAAGAAAACAAAAGAGGGAGAGACAACAGCAACGTTGCTGCTGTTTATTGGCTACTGCTTACCGAATGAGGCGGAGGGTGAGTGAAGAAGATGAAGCTGCAAGAGCAAGAGACAACCAGAGTGTGGCAATGTGCGAGCACGAGATGGTGGCGACGGTGACTCTGCAACTGTAAGAGACGGTGGCGGCGACGACTCTGCAACTACAAGAAACAGTGGCGGCATGCGAGCACAGAGAGACGATAGTGACGACGATTCAGCAATAGACTGTTGGTGGTGGTGTGCGCAAGAGAGAAAGGGAAATTGACGAGAGAAAGGGTAATGGGTAAGAGAAAACAAAACACTAATAAATTTATACTAAATGCTTCACGCGGCCCAGGCGGCCAATTTGGCCATAATCGGCCAGGCAGTTCATGCGGCTAGGCATCCGCCTAGGCGCCGCCCGGTGCCGATTAGCCGGGCCAGTGCCTAAGGTGGCCGATTTGGCCATAATCGCGGCAGCCAGCGGCCGCGTTTTAGTTCACTGGCAAAGAAGGTAGAATAGTAGTTGAGGGAACCAATGGCCGGGGAATGGAAACGAAGGCTAGAAAAGGGCACAAAGTGCTAGAGGCCGGAATAATCTCAGAAGCAAGGCTCTGATACCATGAAAGATTGGATGGAAATGCTTGAATATTTCATTAACATACAACCCTAGTTATAGGGTTGAATATTTACAACTTTTAGAAAGATTACAACAAGGAAATATTACAAGAAAACACATTAGGAAAGCATCCTAATTTGAAACTAGGAAACTATCCAAAAAACAAGATTTAGAAACTTTCTAAGAACCTTAAGCATTCTAGAAGCAATTGTGGATGGCTGCTTTCCTTTCTCTTGAACTTTCACACATCAACAAAAAATAATTCATAATTATGGAAAAAATAAACTCTATTCTAAAATAAAAAGGCTAAAAGACCTCACAAGCTGCCTTCATTTTCTTTTCCAAATGCCAACAACCCTTGGTCAAGTGATACTACTATTAGTTTTCTCAAAACCCTCTGGCAAGAGGTGTCTAGCTTCCATCTCTTTGCACAACCTTGCAACCAATTTGTCCTTTCCACATTGGCTAAGTCCATGGCACAGCTCTGATAACATTGTCAAATCAGGAATCATTGACCTTTCTAACATATCCAGCAAGACTTGACCTCCTCCATCAAAATCCTCATTCTTGCAGAAGGTAGAGAGCAACATGTTGAAAGTTTGTTCATTTGGCTGACAACCACACTTTACCATACTCTTGTATAGTTGAAAGGCATGCTCAGAATTCTTCTTGACACACTGCCCGACAATAAGGGCTGAAAAAGTTGAGGAGTTTGGGGTTAATTTTTTGCTGTCAAGCTCTTTAACCAGGTATGCAGCTTTCTTTGTCTTCCCTTCCTTGCATAGTCCAAAAATCAATGCATTATAAGTCAAGATATCAGCTCTGATTCCCTTTCTTGACATTTCCTCGCAAAGCCATCTGCCCATCTCAATATTACCCACCTGGCTGTAACCATTTATCAATGTATTATAGGTTATGGTATTAGGAGATACATTCATGCCCTTCATCTCATTAAAAAGTTTAGTTGCTTCATGTAATTTCCCTTCCTTGCAGAATCCATGGATGAGTGTATTAAAAGTAACATCATTGGGGCTTAAACCACTCTTCTGCATCAAATTCTTCAGCTTCATAGCAGTATTCAGAAGGTCCAGGTTACAGTGACCAGCAATCAATGAATTATATGATACAACTGTCGGGGCACAACCCATACCCTCCATCTTTCCAAACACCTCAACAGCCTTTTCCAGCTTTCCCAATTTACACAGAGCACCAATGAACATATTCAAAGTGTAAATATTTGGCGAAATCCAAGACCGCTGCATTTCCTTATAAAACGCCACTGCAATATCTGCCCGATTCAAACTTATCAAGGAACTAAAAAACGCATTGCAAGACTCAACGGTCGGGTGAAATCCATACTCCTTCATCCAACAGAATGTATCAGTGGCATTCCTGAACTTCTTCATATGTGCACAGGTCTTGAACAGAGTGTCAAAAACACGCGGGGAAGAATCGCATACTCTGTAAGAGTTAAGGATGGCCTCAAACAGCTTAGAAGGAATATCTATCTCATCAGATTTCAGAATGTTCCTCAAAATAGACTCTGCAGACTTAAATTTCCGATTCTTGGTAAGGATATGAAGAATTATGGAATATGTTTCCAGGGTATGGAATTTCGGTTTTTGGAGCTGAACCCAGTCGAAGAATTCGAGTGAAAGAACATAATCTTTCTGGACCTTCAACAGAATGTGCTGAACTCTAAAGGGACTCAGACCTGGGACTAATTTGCCGAGCTTAGGCCAATCAGAGTGTATGAGGTGGCTGTGAGCAACAGTCACATAATCAAGATCTTGCCCTCTGGGTTCAATAACTGTTCTATGGGGCAATGGAATTGGGTTTCGATTCCTATCCTTTAATTTCCTGGGGATGGTGTCTTTCTTAGGCGAATCAATCAACGTTGAAAACCGACGAAATACCCTGTGATAGTTCATGTTCTTTTTCTTTTCCCCCGCAAACCTTTGGATTATTTGATAATCTGAATTGCAAAATGAGAGACTCTGACCTTGTTTGAAGAGTTCTTCAGAAGGCGCGAGAACTGGAGCTTGAGGAGTTGAAAGAGGGCTGCCGATGAGGCCAGCAATGCCGCGGGAGGTTGGAGACGAAAACAGAGCTCGGAGAGTTGTTGCTTTGTCCGTCCTCTTGCTTCATCTTCTACGTCTTCCCCGTGGCTGTTGGCGCAGAGTGGTGAACGACAACCTAGTTCCCCTCCTATTGCTCTCGAACTAAAATGGAGCTCGTTATGAACGATGATTTTAGGAATTGGGTCGGGCTGATTCGGGGTCGGATTGTACGAACATGGTGATCCGAATGAAATGAGAGGCGAAGCACTTGGCCGGGATTATGCGATTCAATAAACATATAGTTGTGCGCCGAGTGCCGACGACATGCCCTAACAATGTATAGCCCTACCCTACCCGCATTGAAATCTTAATTCAATTTAACACTAAAATTAAATACTTATGTCTGCATAAAAAATAAGTATAAATCACTACAGATGATAGGCTGGCAGCAGACTGTTGTGTCATCAGTTTTAAATCTTGAATTTATTTTTTTTATTTTCAAACATATTTCTTAGGTATTGTATAGCCTTATGCCATGTTACATATTTATGTAATATTAGATTTATTTTTAATATGATCAAATTGGCTTTATGACCACAAAAAAAAAAAAGATGGGTTTGAGTAAGGGAAGTCGTAAATTTTAAATCTTCGTTCTACCTCTCAATTTCATTGTCAAAGTTGTTAAAAACTCCCATTTTGTCGCTTCCAAGGTTGCCAACCTTATCATCCGTACCTCTAACCGATTTTTTTCTCAATAGATCACTCGTTATCCAAAATGTTATTCGTTATAAGGAGATTCACTCTTGTCTCAAATAGTCACTTGCATCTCACTGTCTCACATTATAAATTCATTATTGTATTTAGACAACAACATTTGTGAATGTTGGACATACTAGAATGACAAATTGGATGTCAGTGTTTGTTCTGATAGGAAATTCAAGTTCACAGCCCATAGCTTTGCCCATGTTTGAGAACCCATTTCGTCTATTAGATCTTGATCACCATTTATCATGTTTTTTATAAAGGTATCGCTCATATTAATAACGTTTTGTTAGAATTTAATAGAACATCTGTAGCATCCGAACTCTTGAAGGCAGTTACTTGCATCTACAATTGATATATTATTCAATCAGGAATAACAATAACGACTATTCTAAATCTTTGAATTACCTTACAACATTGAAGAATCATGATTTGCGATGCATTTTTCTAGTTACTATTGTTGCTTCTTTAACCAATTATGAGCTCATTTCCCCATGTTAGTGAGAGGGTTGGGAGAATATAATATGTGTGTGCGCGTGCACGCATTTGTATGAATTAAATTATTTTCAATTTGAACTGCATTTGTTTTTTATAGTTCAAATTATGAATTTAATGTTTAAGGGACACACAAAATATTTAATAGTCCAAAGTAGGTAAAATAAGTGTAGATCATATTGAAACTAGTCAATTTCTATATGTATATACATATATTTTGTCTCGAAAAGAAGATAATAAAAAGTAAAATGCTTTATTTATATTGAAAAATAATAAAAATACTAATGAAATATGTTAAATGATAGATTATGATTAATAGTTTATTATTTTTCTTATATTATGTTATATTAACTTTTATATTTTTATTAATAAATAATTATTATCACCTTATAGTTTTTCATAAATTTAACGACAAGTGAGAAATGAGTTAGCTTGATTGAATGAGGTAAATTGGGAAAGTTGTTTTAAATATTCACATTGTTATTATTTTTGGATATAATTATAAAATTTTAAACTATTCTTTAAATAAGATTATAGTTTTTCTTATTTTTATAAAATTAAATAAAAGTTAGTGTTTAATTATTCTTAAAAATGTTTTAAAAAATAATACTTGAATATTTAATTTTAATATTTTATATTAATATACTATGTATTTAAGAAGAAAATTAGTTTTAGTTTGACATTTATTTTTTATAGTTGGACTATGAAATATTTTAAACACTCTTTAATAAAATGTATAAAAACAAAGAGTTGTTAAATACATTTAAAATATTTTATAGTCTAATAAAAAATAAATGTGATTTTGAATTGAAAATATTTAACTTCTTAATATAATATATTAATCTATATTATTTTAAATGTCAAAATTAAAGAAAAAGCATTTGATTCCAAATAGAGTATTTCTTTTCTACTCTGTGGACTTTTCACAAAGTTCCAAACACGGCTCTAAAGTCAACGACTCAGAAGAAGCAGAAGAAAAATAAAGAACACTTGGTGTTTGGATTTCTTTCTCTTCTCTGGCGGCCTTGGCTGTCAAGAGGTATGATTTGATCGCATATGTTTATCCACGGCGAGTCCATTTGTGCGATGACTGTGCACAATCTAATTGAACCTTCGATTAGTTAGAAACGAATGTAAATCGGGAGGATTTTGTATAACACACGGTGCTTGTGTGTGTGTGTGTTGTATTTTTTTTTTAATTCTAGCTTTGATTCTTGTCTTTTCGGCTCTAATTTTGGATCTTCGTTACCCGTTCAGTGTTTGATTCTTCTTATTTTTAGGGTTTTGGCACTTAAGACTCACTCTCAAGTCTTCATGCAAACTATAGCAGATGAATTCGAGTAAACTTTGAGTGTTTTTTCTCCGATCGTTGTTAATATTTTATCCTTTCTGGGTTGTTTTAAATGCTTGTGTGTTGTTTTTTCTGTTTGTGAGGATGCACAACAAAAGAAGGTGCGAGGCACAATTGCTTGTTGGTAGGAGATAGAAATGTTGTATTAAATTCATCGAATGACTTTTGTTGATTAGTATTTTGTTATTATTGAGCCAACTTGCTCATATTAATTAAGTTTTGATGATTAACAAAAATATTTTTATGATATAAATATTTTTTCCTATTCATACAAAAAAAATAGATTTATTTTGAATTAAAAAAGAAATGCTTTTAGACATGTTTTCTTATTTTAATCATTTATGTCTCGAAAGTTTATATTTAAATTTTCAAATTTTGAATTAAAAGAGAATTATTTTTAGACATGTTTTCTCTTACTGATACAAAAAATAAATTTATTTTGAATTAAAGGAAATTATTTTTAGACATGTTTTCTTATTTTAATCATTTATGTCTCAAAAGTTTATATTTAAATTTTTAAATCTTGATTTCTCATACAAAAAGTAAATTTATTTTTAATTAAAGGTGAGACATATTTTCTTAATATTGTTTGAGAAAATCTAAATATTTTTTGAATTTCAAACTTCATATTAACCATTTCTTTAGTGGCTAAAATGCTTATAAATACCCCTCAAACTCATTTTTTGAGCATCCAAGTACTTCCATTACATATCCAAAGCACTCGAAAGCTCTCAAACATTCTCAAGCAAAGCATCCAAGCAATCTAAGGCTCTCAAAATATTATTATACATCCACCGAAGAGCCATAAGGCAAGAGAACAAAAGTTTTTAAGTCTTCTACGATCAATCCAAACTTCTCCATTTAAGGTTACAAATTTATTTATTTATTTAAATATTATTGCTTTATATAATTTGTTCTTAATTATTTTTTTGTGTCCAAGTGTGGACACATTATTTGTAACATTTAAATTACTATTGTGAATTGTATAGGTTTCCTAAAACCGTTAAAATCTAAGTGAATCTAGTTTCCAAGGTAAGCTAGGGAGAAAACCTTGGGTTGGTGTGTAATACCCTTGATGAGTTCATGATAAAATTGTCAATTAAGAGAATAATGGTATATGAAAATTTCCATAACTGCTCTTGAATTAAAGGGAAGGCATATAATATGCCTTAAGAAAGGCAAATCGATAATTTGGAGTCCTGTTCCATATAGGTAAATTATTTTTGTGGAGAAAATATTTATATATTAGGGATTGAATTTTTGGGAGAATTTAATTCTTGTTTAAGTGCATGGGAAAATGCATGGATAATTAGGAATTAAAAATGGAAGATCCCATGAAAGGGCTTCAATTAAAAATATGGAAATAAGAAATTAGCTTGATTATGTGTAAATGGGACACTTGGCAAAATCTTGTGAAGCAAGAGGTGGGATTAAAAGAAATTCAAAAAAGAAAAAGGAAAATAGTTCATTCTTGCATTTATTAGGGGTAATGATTAAGGGGAATTAAAATAAATAAAAAAGAAATGGTAATTAGTCACCATTAAATGCTTGAAAATCTAGATATTTACCCCTAGTACAACATAGGGTCCTGATAAGTAGATGAATACTTCTATCATTTTATGTGATCTACAATTCCTTTAAGGTTGTCTGTTTTATCTTGTCTTATGAACTGCCAGTATGTTATCTGAAGTAGTCATTTGTTTTTTCAGTTGTTCTTGGTTTGTTTTAGAGAAATTAGTAATTGGACAAGAAGAAAGGTGTTTTTTTCTGGTCATATCTCTCTATTTGTTAAGATGTGTTTTGGAAGCGGATGGAGGAGCAGATGTGAAAGTCATTTCCACTGGTTTTTAGCTTGTCCCTGCTCTCTATCCCTGTTGCCTTGAATTCATGTTTTTCATATACTAGTGCTGCTTCTAGTTACTTATTTCTACTCCATTTCATACATTTTGGTCGTCCGTTCTTGGCTAATGAACTACCAATATGTTACACGAAGTGCTACTTATGTCTTCATTTGTTATAGGTTTGTTTTTGAAGGAGAGAATAATGGAACATCAATAAAGGTGTCTTTTTAGTGGTTGTTTCTCTATCTCGTTGAGTGGGGTTCTGGATGCGGCATACAGACTGCGTTGAAATCATTTCTACTTGCCTTCAACATGTTGCAGTCCTTTAGTCTTGTTGCCTTGAATCCTAGTTTAACCTAGCCTAGAGCTTCCACAAGTTTAATATTTGGACTGCACTTCAGTCATGGCTTGTTTTCCTGCCTAATGAATTGCCGGTATGTTATTTGATGTGTCTTTTCTTCCATACTAGTTTGTTTTATAGTAAAAAATAAGTGGACAAAGAGGATGGTGTCTTTTTGTGGTTGTATTTCTCTATGGAAGCTGATAGAACGGAATGGCCAACAAGGGAGTTATTTATGTTGGTATGTTGTCCACATTGAAGTTCTCTAGTCTTATATGCCCTTTTTATACATTTTGGTTGTCTTTTCCCTAGCTTGCAAGCTGCTGATATGTTCGGATTTATGTGTGTTCATTCTTTTTGTGTTTTTTTCTATCAGATAATTTGACAAGGACTCTTTATTTGGTGACAATAATTGGACAATAAGGTGTGTTTTTAGTTTTTGTACATCTCTATCTTTTCAGTAAATGATCTGGAAGTGGAAGGGAAAGGAAAATAACAGTCATTTACACTATTTTCATTAGAGTTCTCTACTCTTGTTGCTTTCCTAGATCTCCTAGTTCATATATTTTGTCTCACTCACTGTCTTACTAACTGCGATTATGTTATCTATAGTACCGCATATTTCTTTTTATTTGTTGTTGTTTATTTTACAGCAGAGGGGAAAACATAAAATCTGTCATTTTAGTCATCATTTTGGAAATGCATGAAATGGGCAACAGGGAGTTATCTAGTATTGTTCTTTTAATTCTAGTTTGACCAAGCCAAGTGTTTCCATTAGTTCAATATTCCAACCACACTCCATTATGGTTTGACTGTCTTCTCTGGCTTTGAAGTGGTCTTTATGTTTTTCCATTTGTTTTAGGTTTGTGCTATAGTAAACACCAGTGGATGTGGATGGAACAGGCAAGAAAGGATTTCCACTGGTTTTTCTGCACACTCTAGTCTTGTTGCCTCAAAATAGGAATTGGACGCCAGAGCTTTAGCAAGTTCAATATTTTCTACTTAGACATTTTAGTTTTCTTTTCCTGTCTTATGAGTTTCAGGAGGCTCACTGATGTATTTGTCATGTCTTTTCATTTGTTCTAGGTTTGGTTTATAGAAAACTATAACCGGACAAGAAGGAAAGGGTATTTGTAGCACTTTTATATCTTTTTGTTCAGTTGTGTTCTCAAAGTGGATGAACGAATAAGAGGGTCATTGAACTGGTTTTAGTCAATAGAACTCCTCTAGTTTTATGTCTACTTTGTTTTAAGATTTTTTCTGTATTGTTGTTAAAGTACTGGATCTGTGTTTTTTTTTTTTTTCTAGTTTTCTTTTATCGCAATCAATAATCAGACAAGGGGGAAGGTGCTTTACACTGGCTGGAGTTACTTAAACTAGTTTTCAGAGCATTGCAATTCTACTGTCTTGTTGTCTTGAATTCTTGTTTGACTTTGGCTTGATCCCCTACTTATTTTACAACCCTTCTCCACTTTGTACGTTTAGACCGTCTTTCTTGTCTTTTGAACCTACTTATGTCTTTGCTTTTATCCTAGATTTGTTTTATTGCTAACAAAGATCAGATCAGAAGGAAGGTGTATTTTTGGTGGTTATACATATCTATTTGTTCAGTGGTCTGGAAGAGGATGGAAATGACGAGAAGGGTGTCATTGCCTCTTGTTTTAGTTACATAGTAGTTCTCTAGTCCTGTTGCTTTGAATTCTGGTTTCCCTTGCCTTTGAGCTTACTCTTGTTCATTACCTGCACTCCATTTTATATGTTTGGTTCTCTTCTCCTTTCTTATGAACTGATAGTTTGTTTTCTGAATTACTGCTTCTCCTTTTTCATTTGTTCTAGCTTTGTTTTATAACATGCAATAATCGAACAAGAAGGAAAGCGTAATTTCTATTATTAATGCTGATGATAGGCCGTCGGTGCACCGAACCTATCAAGGACGCAGCAAGCAGCCGAAGGCGTGAAGATGAGAGTAAGGGGGGTCCGCACATGCAGGTGTAACAACCAGCATGTGCGCATGGGAGGGGTAGAAATGTAATCCACATTGCTGAGGGAATAATCAGCATGTGAATGGGGAATTCAGTTAGAGTGGGGTCAGGGAGAGGTATAAGTAGGAGGGGAGGAGGGAGAGTGAGGGAGCTGAATTTTGAGAGTGAATTGGGAGAGTTAGGGCCTCTCGAATGCCCTGTTTCATTCTTGTTTTTTTGCTGTAAGGAGTTGGAAACTATTGATATTGGATTATTATTGGAATTCAATCGGGGTTCCTATCAATTTGGTATTAGAGCATTTCGATCCTAATGGTGAACTTGACTGATCCAATCGGTGATTTGGAGATGAGGGTGGAAGGCAGTCCACTGGGAGATGATGCCATGAGGAGTGCGTTTCAAAAGATGGAGAGACACCTAGCGAACCTGCTAGAGCTGTTCGCGAGGATGCGAGCGAAATGGGAAGAACAGGAGCGGGCGAGCGAGAGCAAGAGGAAGAACGAGGAGAGACGGGAGGAGCAAGAGAGAGAGAGAGAGAGAAAGGGGGAGCGTGATGAGGAAGACCAACCTGCGGGTTCGCCCGTATCAAGGGAGGGAACGC
Source organism: Diospyros lotus (assembly GCF_014633365.1). Taxonomy (NCBI): domain Eukaryota; kingdom Viridiplantae; phylum Streptophyta; class Magnoliopsida; order Ericales; family Ebenaceae; genus Diospyros; species Diospyros lotus. The sequence continues at coordinate 26,659,357 of NC_068342.1, forward strand.
CAGTAGCTGGAGGGAGAAGTAGCGAAGGGGGCGGCTGGGTCGATGGTGTCGGAAGGCAGCAGTACCGTGGGAGACTCCTGGAAATACCCATCTTCGAGGGAGATGATCCAGATGGCTGGGTTTTTAGGGCTGAGCGCTACTTCCTGGTGAACTAGCTGGCCGATGCGGAGAAGTTGGAGTCGGCGGCCTCATGCTTTGAAGGAGCGGTTTTGCCGTGGTTCCAGTGGGAGTAAAGACGACGACGGGTGAGGAGCTGGACAGAGCTCAAGGCGATGTTGAGGGATAGGTTCGAGACCGCGCAGGAAGGCATGGTGGAAGAGAGGTTCCTTGCGCTTCGACAGTGGGCATCCGTCAAGGGCCCCTTTATCAATGGGCTAAAGCCGGTCATCCAAGCCGAGATGAGGGTGTTGAGGCCGATCGGGCTGGAGCAGATGATCGAGGAAAAGATGGAGGGGATGCAGAAGGGCGTCGATGTCAGAAGAGGGGAGGTGCAATCGATGGAAAAGAAGGTAGCAATCAGGCGGGACCAGTTCGCATACTTGAGGACGAAGGGGGAGGATCCAGAACGGGAGAAGAAGAGCAATGCGAAGGAGGGGGATAGACCTTTGGAATTTACCCAGAATTCTGAGGGATCACCTGGAATCAAAATGGGCAGGGAGTTCGAGGGTGGAATTGGAGGGAATTGACGTCCAGACGTGCGGGGAAGAAGGCTGGAGATGCCGCTCATTGAAGGTGAAGAACGTGACGGCTGGATAATCCAAGTCGAACGTTACTTTGCGAAGGCTGGGATGGCTGATGAGGAGAAGTTAGATGCAGCAGCATGGTGTTTGGAGGGTGTTGCATTTTCATGGTTCCAGTGGAAGCAACGGAGACGAAAAGTGAGAAACTGGGAGGAGTTGAAGGGGCTGTTGAGGAATCGCTTAGGGTCCATGCTGGAAGGCGCAGTAGACGAGCTGCATATTGAAGGGGGATTGGTGGTTGAGCAGATCATGGTGTCGCGAGGCAGAGTGGCTGCCGACGACGATGGTGTCGGGGGGTTCCACGGCGAGGCAGAAGGGCGGCCGACGATCGATCCATTTAAAAGGCTATGGACGGCCGATCCAATGACAGCCAAGGAGAGCATCGTGCTGAGGAAGGGGGCGCCATCAACGGTCCAGGTTGTCTGGGAAGCTGGTTTGATTCTTAGCCCAGTTTCTCAGAGATTTCACATGGGGTGGGTTGATAATAGAGGCCCCCCCATGTTTTCTCACCATCATGAGGGGGTGGGTGCCTCGCCCAAGCAGGTTATGATGGTGGAAGGGCAGCATGTTTCTAGAAGTCTAAGGGCTCAATTTGCATTATGTTGTGGAGCCCAATGATATGGAAGTTCCGCTTATGATAATGGAGTCTTGTTTAAATTCTGATTGGCTCCAACATTCTTTTCACTCTTGGGCACAGAGATGTCAGAATGCAAACAATGCTGAATCTGTTGAAATACTGAAGGAGGAATTGGTTGAGCATCAGCAAGAAAGACGAAAGAAACGGTCTGCTGTTGGAACACCTGACTATTTGGCCCCCAAGATTCTCTTAGGGACAGGGCATGGTGCAACTGCGGATTGGTGGTCTGTGGGTATCATTCTATTTGAGCTGATTGTGGGTATCCGACCTTTTAATGCCGAGCATCCTCAGAAAATATTTGATAATATTCTCAACCGAAAGATACCTTAGCCCCGGGTACCTAAAGAAATGAGCTATAAAGCCCAAGATCTCATTAATCGGTTATTAACTGAAGATCCTCATCAGAGACTAGGAGCAGGAGGAGCCTCGGAGGTGAAGCAGCAACAGTTTCCAGCTTTTCACCTTGAGGACAAGGTGAAAGTGCGGGAGGGGAGTAATGATAGGCCGTCGGTGCACCGAACCTATCAAGGACGCAGCAAGCAGCCGAAGGCGTGAAGATGAGAGTAAGAGGGGTCCGCACATGTAGGTGTAACAACCAGCATGTGCGCATGGGAGGGGTAGAAATGTAATCCACATTGCTGAGGGAATAATCAGCATGTGAATGGGGAATTCAGTTAGAGTGGGGTCAGGGAGAGGTATAAGTAGGAGGGGAGGAGGGAGAGTGAGGGAGCTGAATTTTGAGAGTGAATTGGGAGAGTTAGGGCCTCTCGAATGCCCTGTTTCATTCTTGTTTTTCTACTGTAAGGAGTTGGAAACTATTGATATTGGATTATTATTGGAATTCAATCGGGGTTCCTATCATGCTGGTTTTCCCAGTTTCTAGTCTTGTTTCCTTGAATTCTAGTTATGTCTTTTCATTTGAAGTACTCGCTATACCTTTTCATTTGTTATATGTTTGTTTTACAGGCAATAATGGGACAAGAAGGAAGGTGGTGTCCATTTAGTAGTTGCATATCTCTCTTTGGTTTTCCGCACATCACAAATCTTTTGTCCTATGTGATCTATATCTTATACATTTTAGTTGTCTTTTCTTGTCATATGGGCTTATAGTGTTCTCCTTGAAGTACTTTTTTGTCTTGTTTTGTTCTAGATTTAGTTTATAGCAGACAATAATCAGATAAGAAGGGAGGAGTCTTTTGTGCATCTGTCTGTGTTCTAAGGTGTTTTGGAACTAGACAAATTACAAAACAATGGAGTTATTTATACTGGTCTTAAGCACAGTACAGTTATGCAGTTTTGTTGACTTGAATGCTAGTTTACTTCACCTTAATCTTCCTTTCTCAATTCTACTATACTATGTATGTTATCTTTTCTGCTCCTATGAAGCATCTTGTCTGATTTTTTTTCTTTTACAGTAAACAGACACATGAGGGAAGGTGTGTTTTTAGTGGTTGTACATCTCTTTTTTTTAGTGGTGTTCTGGAAGAAGATGGAACAGAAAAGAAGGTGTGATTTCTACTTGTTTTAAGCACTTCACGGTTACCTAATTCATTTTATTTACTACCATTTTGTAAGTTTTGGTTGCCTTTTCCTATCTGGTGAATGGCTAGTTTGTTGTCTGGAACACTAGTTCTGTCTTTTCATTTGTTTAAGGTTTGTTTTAAAAGCATGCTAAAAAGTAAGCCCTTTCAACTCATAGGAGTTCTGGTAGGTTATTTCAAGTATTGCTTATGTGTTTGGTTTTGTTCTAGGTTTGTTTTATAACAGAAAATAATAAGAGAATTAGGAAGGTGTCTTTATTTTGGTTGTGCATCTATCTTTGTTTAGTGGTGTTCCATAATTGGATGGAATGGACAAGAAGGGTGCAATTTCCACTTGTTTTCTTATGTTGCAAATTTGCAAGTTGCAGTTCTCTTGTGTTGTTACACTGAATTCTAGTGTTCTCTTGCATGTATCCTGCACCAGAGTACTGCTTCTATTCTTTCATATGTTTTTGGTTTCTTTTGTAGAAGGCAATTATTGGACAAGAAATAAGGTGAGTCTTGCTCTCAAGGTAGGTGGAACGGACTTCAAGGGAGTCACTTATGCTAGTTTTCATCTCATTGCAGTTCCCTAGTCTTAGATCTGTTGTGCTCCATTTTTTAAATTATGGTTGTCTTTTCCTATCTTAAATGGACTTGCATTATGTTCGTTGAAGTACTGCTTTTTTGTTTTGTTCTAGGATTGTCCTCTTGCAGATGGTAATAAGACAAAAGAAGAAGGTTTCTTGTACTGGTTGTATAGTGGTGTTCTGAAAGTGGATGGGACAAATAAGGGAGTTAATTTAATACTGGTTTCCAGCACATTGTTGTTCATTTTCTTGCCATGAATTCCTGTTTGAACTTAGTTTGCATCTTCCTCTCGTTTACTAATTCTACTCCCATTTGATGTTGTCCATGTCATTGTTTACTAATCCTACTCCACTTTGTATGTTTAGGAATTCTTTCTTGTCTTCCAATAATTTTGGACAAGTTGGATGGTGCATTTTTAATGGTGGTTCATCTTTCTTTGTTCAGTGGTATTCTGGAAGTGGATGGGACTAGAAGAGTGTCATTTCTACTTGTTTTCTTCAAGTTACATTTCTATTGTCCTGTTACTTCGAATTCTACTTTTCCTTTGCCATGATTTTACACTGGATCATAATCATTACTCTGTTTTATATGTTTTTTTCAAGTATTCCTAGATGTTGGAACTGTCAGGTGGTTTTCTGAGGTACTGCTACTGTTTTTTAATTTGTTCTATGTTTGCTTTATAGAAGGCACTAATTTTAGGACGACTGTGTCCCTTTAGTTGTTGTATATCTCTCTTTGTTGAGTGTTGTTCTAGAAGTGTATGGAACAGAATACAAGGATGTCACTTATGCTGGTTTTCAGCTCATCACAGTTCTGTAGTCTTGGATTCCAGTTTGACTTAGACTGGATCTTCTGCTTGTTTATTATTTCTACTCTGGCTTCGTATGTTTAGTCAGTCTTCCCGTCTTATGAACAGCTCGTGGCTTTTCTTTTTTCTAGGTTGTTTTTGCCTAATGGAATTGGATAAGGAAGGTGAAATTTTAGTTGTTGTACATCTCTCTTTATTCAATCATGTTCTTGGAGTGGAAGCTATAGAAAAGTTGGGTGTCATCACCACTTGTTCTCTGAAGTAACTGTTCTATTGTCCTATTACTTTGAATTCTAGTTTTCCATAGCTTGGATCTTCTCCTGGTTACATTATCTTTATTCTTTTTTATGTGTTTCCTGAGAAATTCAGATGATGTTATCTAAAGTAGTGCTTCCATCTTTCCATTTGTTTCAGGTTTGCTTAACAGGCAATAGTTGGACACAAAAGGATGGAGTCATTTTAGTAGGTTTCTGTACCCCTATTTGTTGAGTGTTGTTCTGCTCATTTATGTTGATGAATGCTGGTTTTCTGCTCACTTCTCATTCTGGAAGTGGATGGAATGGATAACATATGCTGGTTTTCTGCTCATTTCTATTCTCTAATGTTTGTTGAAGTATTGCTTCTTTGCTTTGTTCTAGTTTTCCATGTCCTGGATCCTGCTTGTTCATATTATTCCATTTTATACATTTTGGTTCTTGTACTCCCATATGGTGAACTGCCAGGTTGTTTTCTGTTCTCGTCTCCACTAGCCATGGTGGCTTGTTCGGACAAGATCAATGGTTTAGAAGAAACTACTCTGATACCATGAAGAATTTTGAGAATAATTAACTTCACTATATTCCTTTGATCAAGTGATACAATTATATAGAAGTAAGAACTTCCAAATATAGCTTAGGCAACTATATAGTTTAGGAGACTGCCAAAAAACAAAAAAAGATGGATGACTTTCATCATTAATTCCATAGGATCAGAAAATCATCCTTAGTTCCTGAATTAGGAAACAGAGCAGAGCAGCTGGGATTCTACAATTTTGGCACCTTGCCCTTGTTTTTATGAAATATAAGTTAACATGTTAATAATAAGGAGGAATTAATTACACTACAGTTTGTACCTTATGTTTTGGAATTCCTTACATGAAATTCAAGGATGATCATGTGCTTCTGCAGATCTGCTGGGCATGAAGAAAGTATGTGATTTTGTTTGGTTAACTTGAGTATGGACACTGAAATGCTGGTTGTGTTATTGGTTGTAGATTAATCAAAATACTTTTCCAATCCCTTGGTAAACTCATTGATCTTTAGTTCTTTAGGCATCTTGCACTTAAAACAAGAAGATGTATAGGCAAAAGTATTTACTAATTCTAGATGTTTCTTGCACTTTAAGACAATTGGCCTGAAATGCTACAATTTATATTTATGCTGAGTGTGTAAGAACTTTGGAAATGGGTCCCATTGTATGTGTTGTCCTGAAGTTGTAATGGGATTATAATGTGGCAACCTTTAGGATAATTGAATGGACAGGGATGAATATAGTTGTTGTATATTTGATTTATAATATCTGATTCATTAACAAGTTGCTTTAGAGAGAACACACTAGATATGAATGTTTTTCTTTGTGCAACTATAGATCATTTTCAAAATAAAATATTTCCCCCCCCCCCCCCCCCAAAAAAAAACAACGAATTGTTATAAAAGTGCGTCTATATACATGTTTTTGTAAATGTTGTATATAATAAACCTGCACATTTGTGGCCCCCAGTGTTATGTCATCCTAGCACACCTTGTTGAATGCTAAGTAATCATTGTTGACAAATGTCAGGATGCTCAAAAATAGTTTGTGTTCTTGAGCCATTTTATCTTTTTTCTAAATGTTGGGTTCCTTCATTTTTATTTTGGTTGAGTCAAATGCTTTGCCACTTCTATCATTTTCTTGCCCTTTTTATTTTCTTCTAGATTCAACTTTGGGAATGTTGAGGTCCAGATTTCAGTCTCTGCCTAGGGCTTTTAATGCTTGTATGATTCTAGAGGAAAAGAGCAAACCAGCAAAAAAGAAAGGACTACAGACCATTTTATCTAAGAACTTGGCTGCAGTTGTGTTACCTAGAAATTTAATTTAATTTTTTTTATTGTTACTCTTGTTGGATCTTTTGTCTGATAACTCTAGGAAGTGTGGAAAACATTTACTTAATTTTATTTATCTAATTCTTTCTTCCAGATCCCATCTAACAAAGAGAAAGAAGTAGCCAGATTTGCTCAATTGTGGAACACTACTATCAACAGCTTTAGAGAGAAGGATCTTATAAGAAATAGGTAATAAAAAGCATGCAGCTTAGGATTTGAAACCCCCTTTCAATGTTTCGCTAACTCTTGATTATTTTTAGTTTGCTTCTCTGTCTTCTTAAAGTGCATAGAGAGAATTTTTATCTCAATTTTGTTATATGCTGCTGTAGCTTATTAACTCGGTATGTGTTTCAGAGAAATTGGATCTACTGCTTGTTCCATATTGGATTGATAGTGACTTGGACCTCATATAATGGCCTCCATTTTAACTTGCTAGCAAGGTTTGTTCTTTTTGATCAATATTTTATTAAAAATTGAAGTGTTTTTAGATAAGCATATTATGTAAACATGCAATTTAGTTTCAATCAACTATAATGGGTTAGGAGGTCCTAAAATTAACCCTTTTATTAAACAAGTTAAGTTTTTAGATGAGATGGTCGTTAATAATTTAATAATAGAGATAAACAAAAGGAAATCAACAATGTGTAGGATAGTGAAAAACATTTACTATTAAGCCTAATGATCATAAGCCCATTGATGTTAAATGGGTATTCAAGTTCAAAAGAAATGCAAAATGAGAGATTAAGAAACGCAAGGCAAAATTGGTAGTGAAAGGCTACAAGTAAAAGTATGGGTTTGACTATGACGGAGTGTTCGCTCCAGTAGCTTGCCTTGACACAGTTAAATTGATGATCTTAGTTGCAGTTCAAAGGAACTGGAAGTTCTTTCATATGGATGCAGGGGTGGACATAGGGGGGTGGGTAGGGTGGGCTTCAATTTTTTTCAAAAGTGGATCTTATACACTAGAAAAAATTATTTTTTTTATTCCATGCCCCCCCCCCCCTCCCAAGCCCAGCCTAGCTCCCCCCACTCTTCTTCTTTTCTTTCCCAGATTCTGTTAAAATCCTAGTTTTGCCCCTGACTCTTGCGATTGGAAAAAAAAAATTCTATTGGTGAAGTTCACGGTTGGAAAATTTTTTTGAAGCCCCCCAGGTCAAAAATCCTAGGTCTGCCTCTGTATGTATGTAAAGTCAACTTTCCTGAATTGGTATTTGGAAGAAAAGGTATATGTGAATCAACACCCCAGATTCATACACAAAGAACAAGAAAATAAGGTTTATCGACTGGTAAAAGCATGCCTTATACATGAAGGACTCAAAAGCCGATATGTTACTTCTTTGCCTCTATGTAGATTATTTGATATTTATTGGTAGCCATTATTCAAGAGTTCAAGAGGTTGATGGAAAAGGAGTTTGAGATGACTGATTTGGGGTTAATGGCTTACTTCTTGGGAATTGAGGTGAAGCAAACTGGCAATAGGGTATTTGTGTCATAGTCCAAATAAGCCCAAGAGATTTGAAGAAGTTCGTTATGGAAGACTGTCATCCAACTAATACTTCAATTGAGTGAGGAGTCAACCTAACCAAGAACAGTGAAGGAAGTTAGTGAATCCAACTTATTACGAGTGGAGTGTGAGATACTTGACATCATAAGGCCTAATATTTTCTTTGGAGTTAGACTAGTAAGTCGATACATGGAGGAACCTAAAGGCTCACGTTTAAAGGCTACAAAGAGGATTTTATGTTATATTAGAGGAACAATCAGTATAGTTTATACTATTCCTCGTAGAATTAAGAGCTTATCGAATACAATTATAGCAATTGGGTCAGAAGTTCTGATGATCAAAAGAGCACTACAGGCTATGTGTTCTATTTTGGAGGAATCGCTTTCACATGGTCATCAAAGAAGCAGTCTATTGTTATTTTTTTCAACTTGTGAAACTGAGTATATTGCAATTACATCATGCGCATGCCATGCATTCTGGTAAAGGATATTACCTAAAAAGTTAAAGGTTAAGGCAAGAAGGTCCGACGAAGTAACATGTTGATAACATGCCAACTATTGCCTCAGCTAGGAATCCAGTTCATCATGAAATGTTGAAGCACATAGATACTCAATTCCATTTTATCCGAGAACATATCAAGGCTAAAGAGATTGAGTTGGTGCATGTAAAGACAACTGATCAAATTGTGGACATATTCATTGAGCCACTGAGAATTGAAGCATTTGAGCATCTTCAAAGCAAGTTTGGAATTATTAACCAAAGCAAGCGTGGTATTGTTGATCGAAGCAAGGTTCAACTCATTAAAGGTGCAAATTTAAGGGGGCAGAATGTTGGAAATTAAAATTTACACGAAAGCCAAGGAAGAAAGATATTTGAAAAGAGTTAAGATGTTGCATGAGAGACATAAGTAAGGAAGGAAAACTTCTAAAACACTCAATATCCAGCAAAACGAGAATTCAATTTTCAGTCAATTTTGGTTCATTTTCTTCTTCTAGGGATCGGACGACTCCCAAATTCGAGTGTTATTTCCAGTCATGTCATCTCCAGACTCCACTGCTGGTCCATCTTGGTCGTCATAAGACCTGATCGGTTCATTTTCTTCGTTTGACCTAGGTTAATATCCTTGGTAAAGTTCCCAATATTATACTAAAATATTCTCTTCGTTTGTTCACATTCGAAAAATATTCTAATAAGTCATCAATACTACTAGCACATTGACCAAGTCAAAGATCATCATCAAAATACCCATAATTGCTGCAATTCACTATTGAGAAAATCCTAATATCTGTGCATCTCTAGATATCACCATTTCAAGTATATAAACTTGCAACTCTCATCAAAGCTCTTGATCTTAACCTCAAGATTTACAATGACTTCTTAAAAAAAAACCATCTTTATTTTCCTATGTCGTTTGGAAAGTACTCCTAGCAACCTCAGCCTTTTACTTAACTCGTCAAAGTATGACCATTATTATCACCACATCCCAATCGGGAAATAACCAAGATAATTCACTAAAATTATATTCTAGTTAGAAACCTCAAATTTCACATTTCTCGAGTTCCCATATTAGATTTACTAGGATTTCAAAAATCCTATTCTAAGTTTTCTAACCGATATTTCTACTTAATCCTCAATCAACTGAGTATCTTAAACACATCCTAGGTAACTTAATCAACTTAGGGCTTTGATACCAATTGTAACACCTTGTCTTGCCAAACGTGTCACTATAAGGGAATTCCAGGGAATCTTTTTTTTTTTTCCAAGTTCATCATGCGTGGTGCATCAATAACAATCTTCACATGCACACACAGGTCGGCACCCACGGTGATTCCAAGAACAATCTTCATATGCACACAAAATCCCGAAAACCCCAGTCTTGGCCATTTAACTAACAAGATCAATAATTTTAAACTAAACAAGTTATAATATTACGCTGCAGATATAATAACATCAAAATACCGTGGCCTAGCACAAGGTTCATATATAGTGTTTCCATACCAAAATAAGTATTACAAAGTTACAAAATGATAACAACACTATCACGCTAAACATCGTCGGCCCTCAACTGGCCACGTCTTCGCCTTCGCAGCAGTCCCTAGCTGGAACGTTGAATGTTCCAAGGGCATAACCCAGATTAGATGATAAAACATCTAAGTGATAGCATTATACAGTTTACTGAATGCATGAATGATTACGAGCATGGCATATACAGACAACGATAACATGCAACATGTCAAACTTGAGAAATCTCCCTGGCATCCTCAACCTCCCGTGAAAAATTCATTTCACACACTATTGGGGTTGACCTTGCCGCAACATACTTAATCCTCGAGTGCCCATCCACGTCACCCGATCAATGGGATTAACCTTACCCCATTCTCAAGCAGACCCCATCCTGTCCCCCACGGACATAACAACGACACGAATTTAACACCATAACGATATGAAAATCACACGCCATGCATAGACTCTTTTATAAGTAAAAACAGTTGATGCAATATATCACAAGTTTAATATGCATACGATGCCACAAATACTTAAGCAAAACGTCTACACGATACATCCCAAATTTTGGAAGGTATAACAGCTCGCTAAAACTGGTCCAAACACATGCAATCTAAGCTCGAGAGGGTAGAATCGCTCACCTAAACTCACTACACACACACCAAACCATTTTCAAGACAATGGGTAAGATTGGAATCGAACCATTCACTTTATTTGAAAAGTCGATTTATGCTTCGTAATACGTGCTAAGTCTTGAAATGCGCATCTAAATAATATCCTGGCTTTAGCATGCTCCTCTAGCCTCAAATTAATTCTCAAAATTTTTTGAAATTTTTCGGAAGCTTTTTCCTAATTTTTTCCAATTTTCTTCCTATTTTCTCATTTTTCCTCCATTTTGCTTTTTCTTTCTTTTTTATTTTTTCTTCTTTATTTCTTCCTCCTCATTCTCTGTTTCTCCAACGCATGGCCATGCGGCCGCCACTGCTTGGCCTTCCGCTGGCCTCCCCCCTCCGCGACCTCACCGGACCACCGCTGCCCTGTTGAGTCGTCGCTACAGCCGCTACCGGTCGCCCTATCTAGCTTGAGCATGCTAGAAGCTTGCGGCCATGGCTGCCGCAAGCTGTTATGGCTTGCTTTGACTACTTCTGGCCATCCTCGCAATTGTCTCCGGCCACTAGCTATGGTTCCCAGCTTTCCCTCCATCTACTCAAGCTCTTGACCGCTCTTTCTTGCTGTAACTCTCGGCCATTTGCTTCCATTTCCATTCTTCCTCCTTTCTTCTTCATTTCTTTTCTCTATTTATAGAGAAACCACCGACTCAAACCATCATTCATTGAAGCCCACTTGCAGCAAAACTTAATCCTTAAGTTTGTTGCCCACTTGCACCACTTGCAGAAGATGAATCTGGAAGCTTACAAAAGCTGGCCACACACCCACTCGCGCACACACGCACCAATACATATATACATACATAATTATATATTACACTATAAGTTAAGGGAAAATACACATTAACTCTCTAAATTTCCTCTTAATTTCACTTTGAAAAATCTCTAATTATAATTACATTCTCAACCTTCAAATTAATTTGCATTTCATTACTGAAAATGCAAAATTAATAACTCAAGATTACTCGACAAGGATGATTTTTCCCCAACGTCCTCACCGGGCTATTGTTTCATCCTAAAACCATCTCAGGGTTGATCCTTAAGAAAACTCGGAGCTCCTTCAGGATTTCGTTGATTTCTCAGAAGTTTCCTATGACAATTCAGTTATTTAGGCTGAATCGATGCTGTACAAAAAATTGTCTCTGATTTGACTTCTATCAATGTCATAAATGACATTTTGATATGATTGATGATGTCATACCCTTTCTTTTAGACATATAAGTTGCAAGGCATTCTGTAACGACCCGTTAGAGGGGCCAGACTTTATTTAGAATTATTTAAGTATTTATGTAATTTTTGAGAATTGCCAAGGTGGTAATTTAGAGATTTTAAATTGAGAAATAGCATTTAAAGGCATTTAATTATGTAGAAATAAGTGCAAGGGCATGAAGGTAACTTTAGATGTTATAAATAATAAATTCCTATTAGTAGGAATTATTTAATTAGAATTAATAATTAGGAATATCATCTGATATTAGGAGACTAATGTTTCTGTGTGGGAGTTTGATTAGAAAGAGTCTCCTAGTTTTAATAGGAGATGGGGATGGCTTCTAGGGTTTCCTATATATCTAACCATAAGCCTTAGTTTTCTCTTACGCCGTAGAGAGGAAGATCTGTGAAGAAGTAGAGGATTAAAGAAGTTTCAACAGTGAGCCTTGCATAGGAGAAGTTAATTGCAATTGTGCGATTCGATCAGAGTTTTATAAGGCAAGTTCTTCTCCTCGTAATCCTTTCTTGCGGGAGTTCGTTTAGCATTCATTATCAATTCATTCAAGTCTCTTTGTTTGAGTCCTCAGATTTATGTAACAGATAGTAGATACGTAAATATATATATGTGTAGAACAGTGAGTGCATGAAGAAGATATGCATGAGTCTTTATAGCGATTCTTTTAAATATGATCTTTGAATTATGATAGCATACGTTTTCAGATTAAACAAGACTCTTCGTTCTTATGCCCAGATCTTTATCAGTTTACATGCATATATATATTCGTAGTTATATCATTATCCAGTGAGTTATGATAAGCTATTTATAATTTTTTCAGCGTTTTCTTTCATAAACGATTGATTGATCTATCTTGATATTATTCTATATATCAATTGGGATAGTTTTCCCAAGATTTCTTTTGGAATGGTGTAGTAATGTTAAGTTTTTGATTTAAGATATGGTTTCTATTATTGTAAGCTTCGTTTTGTATGAGTTTTCAGTCATTTGAATGAGCATCTTTGTCATTCGAATAAGTCCAGTAGTATCCGAATGAGTTCTTAGCATTATCTATCATTCGTATGTGTTTTTGAAGTTTTGAGTGTGTCATTCGAATGAGTTTTCTTGTCATTTGAATGAGTCATTGAAGATCTGAGTAAGCTATTGCTTTGTATAATCTAGCATTCGATTGACCCGTGTGTACCCCATTCATTCATTCATTCGAATGGGGTACTGTTATATTAGAATGAGTTGCATTCTACCCGTTCAAATGCTGAAAAATTGTCAAATTCATTCGAATGAATTTGTGAGTAATTCGAATGAGTCCTTGAAGGATCCGAATAGCCTTTGTTATATATCATCTATCATTCGAATGAGTTTTTGTCATTCGAATGACCTTGGTGTAGTCTATTTTTTTCATTCGAATGGGTTGCTGCTTTATTCGAATTGCATCCTTATGCTTCAACAGTCATCCGAATAGTATCATATGACATCCGAATGACTTCTAGTAAATTCTTACTGCAAGTCTTAAATTTAATATAAATATTCAATTATTCAAATATTGAATTTTTATGTCAAGATATGATAAAATCCAATATGCCATGCCCATACTCAGAATTGCAGAATCTTTGTATCACAATATAGTTGATAAAAATCATATACCACGTTTAGCAATTAATTATGACATGATCATCATTTTTTTGTGAGATTATGTTCATACATTATGGTATGAGCATTGAGCATGACTTTATATGGAGTACTACATATCGTGTGCCAGTATTTATATGAGCATTGCATTATGCGCGCCAGGTGGCTTGACCGCGGGAATCCCACTAGTATCAGTTTCAGTTATATCTCAATTATGAGTTGCTCGCCTGATGTCGATCAGGGAGCTAAGGGCATATTGTCCACAGTATGTGCTTACAATTTTTGTGTTTGCAAGATTTAGATCAGTCAGGTATGTATTATAGTTATGTGGGCCTATGAGTCAAAGTTGCATACCTGTATTTATTTTACAGTTTATGTGCATTACACATCTTGTAAATGCAACTTTTCAGTGATTCTTATATTTCTCAGTACAAGGACAGTTACTATCTTTATGAGTATCGATATTTCTCGATTTAGTTTCAGTTATTCTTTCCAGCTTATTATTTGCTGAGCTTTGTAGCTCACCTTGTACTCTTCACCATTCCAGGTCCTAGCGGGAGAGTACCAGATGTGGAGTCTAGTTGCAATGGTCAGTAGTGTGTGTATGTGGAGCCGCTCAAGACAAAAGATGTCTGGAAGATTGTTAGTTTATAGTGTCTTGTCAGTTAGGGTTATTTTATATTTCAGTTGAGGGATTTTCCCTTACATAGAATTTATGGTTTTTAGTTTATATTGACTTAGAGTTTTATTACAGTTGATTGAGATGTTCATTTATGGTATTAGATTTCAATTTATCAGTTAGTTTTATTTTGTATCCCCGTAGCACCTCATCTCGGACAATTCTAGGAGAGGGGGTGTTACACATTCCTTGTTGTTGATTCGGCGATTTACTTTGCTATCACAACCACTTTTTGATATCCCAGACTGATTCAAACAACGTGACGACCAAACGAAACATGGGATATTATATTCATTCATAACATACTTTTTCTTCCCGAGATACTTATGCTTCGGGGCATTCCTTTCAATTGATTCGGTTGTTTATAACTCCAATAAATTATACTTAAACCCCAAAACTTCTAATAATTTCATTTTCGCCCTTGGATAAATTATTTTTGAACCCCTTTGAAAAATTTAAAGTAATACATTCACCCCTCTTTAAAGAAATTTCATTCTCAAAATTTGCATTTGACTAATCAAGTAATTAAAACAAAACACAACTTATTATCTGAACACCTCAATTACATATCAATTTAATCCTTAACAAATACCTTAATTTTTATTTATTATACGACCAATACTTACAAACATGCTGTGTCATTTCCAGAATTTCCTGTTGTAGCTCATCACAAGTGATCGCACTTATCCCAAATTTATTCCATGAGTCTATTCTGAAGATATATCAACAACGATTTTCGGTCACCAACTATAACAACTCATATTTCCATCCAAATATGGTCCGAATACACCATTCCTAAGATTCATAAATGCTTCTAACGTATTAGTTATACCCAAAGGCATTATCGAATGCTTACTTTCACCACATCATGATATGTACATTGTTTTAGGATGGTTTCATTTTCTTTCCCTCAATTGAGAGTACCTTGATCGCACATTGACTTTAGAAATAACATCTCAGCCTCTTGCAGCTGGTCACACAAATCATCAATTTAGGCTTATCACAATTTCTCTCACGGTAACCTGACATCCTGGCATGTTACTATTCCTCTTTCAAACACTATCCAGCAATCATTACCCAAATTGTCTCAACATATTACTCGTTTCGTTTCAATTCCTTATGTCTTTTTACCACAGCATTCCATAATCACACTATCAACTCAAGCACTTAGACACATACGTCATTTGTGGAACCTTAACCTAGTACCGCCAAATGCTCTATCTAAACTAAGCGATGTTTCCCATATCCCTCTCATGTGAAGAACAATCTCTTTATCAAGTCAAACAAGGTCTCTATCATTCCCAATTCTAGGAATAGATTTAATCTCGTTCCTTACTAGGCGATCTAGTTTTCACACAACTTCCTTAAATGGAAACCTTACAGGACAACTTTCAATTCCCACCGGGTCATTGGCAACACCTAGCATAGCTTTTATAGCTTAGCTTACAATCTCACAACCCAAATAAAATTTCCATAGTGGAACTGAAATTCACATTTTTCGTTATAACAACTCATTCATATGCTTTCTCAAGTTAAAACATGTCTCTCGGAAAGAAAAACACTTTCGTTTACTTATCAACATATAACTTACCATATCTTTATTTCGGCCTCGTCCCATTTAAAAGATCAACTCATGTTCTCGAGAGTACCAAGATATACCTACTATTGCTCCAACCTTTTTATATCACTAACGGCAAGATTCGAGACAACTAAATAAATATGATTCCAAGCATGTGGAAAGTGAAAATAAATATGAAAGAAAATATGATTCTCTAGCAACCAAATGGGATTCACTATGTGATGATAGATTATTAAACGTTCAAGTAGCACTTGAACTAATTAGGTGGATGGCGTGAATAAACAAGTTCTTCCTTTATCGAGCACAACCCTTTCCCTAGTATAAGAAAATAACCATGCCTGAAGTTCTAGGGAAATTGAGCTGCATAAAAAAGAAAAAAAATAGGTGAAAATTTCTTGGGATGAGATCATAATCAAGTATAAGTGGCTTGAAAATAAAGAGCAATTGCAATTGCTTAAAAGGAATCCAATCATAAAGATAGACGTTAGGCACCAAGAAATCCCCAAGGGTTTTTCCATCTAAGAATCATTTGATCCACCCTCGACAAATAAGTATAATCCAACAAAATGCAGTTAAAATATTTTACATGGATAACGCCAAAAAGTAAAATAGTTGTAGAATATTTTGTCCAAAAATACCATCCTTGGGTTGCATAGAAAGTAAAACAAAGAGTTAGTTGTTTGTGTAGGATAAGAGCTCTCTCTTTTCCTAAGCATTCAGTCCTGAGAACCTACCCACTAATGTAAGAAGCGATCATGACCCAATTAATTTAAAATTGAATGACTATTTTAACATCATGATTGAAATAACAAGACATAAAAAAAAAGGAAAGGAATACAAGGGAATAAAAGGTAAAAGATTACTTCAGTGATAACTAACAACGTTGAAGCTGTATGTAGACCTCCAAAGAACAATCCAACTACTTTTTGTAGTAAAAAATTTCATAAAAGTATATTGCTCTAAGATGGTGGAAGAGAAGGAGAGCGATGCATAATACCATGCCTGGGTCGTTAAGAAAGTAAGAACAAAGTGTTACTTGTTTGTGTAGTAGATGAGCTCTCTTATTTCCCAAGCATTTAGTCCGAAGAACATGCCCACTGATGTAAAAAGCTATCACGACCCAATTAGTTTAAAATGGAATGACTATTTAAGCATCATGATTGAAATAGAAAGACTTAAAAAAGGGAAAAGAATACAAGGGAATAAAAGGTAAAAGATCACTACAGTGATAACTGCCAACGTTGAAGCTCCATGTAGACCTCCAAAGAACAATCCAATTACTTTTTACAATTGAAAACATCATAAAAATATGGCCGAATAGACTATTTTATACTAAACTTAGTGTCATTTTTCAATTTTATCTAGTTTTGACATTTTCTTTGATTTGATCATCGAACTTTAACTTTGGTTTCAATTCTATCTTAAAGAAGATAGGCGTGCCCTAACATACGTGGCGTTGAGGTGGCATGCTGATCATGTGTCCAATAATGGATACATTAGCAAAATAAACCATGGTTGACTTTGATCCAAATCGACCTAGTGGGTCAGCCCAAAACTTAATGGGTTAAAACCCATCATCTTTCTCCAAATCACCTAGGATTTCTGCCTTCCACCTTGTGCCGCCGCTGCTGTTTTTATAAAACAAGGGTGACCAAGTCCAAAATTTTTTCTATTGCATCCCTTGGGTGCAAGTGGCATCCTTCTAGACATGTGGCCCACCATCCCATGATGGCTTGCTGGTGTTGAATATTTCCTATATCTTGATTCATTCCTGCCACATAAAACATCCCTAAAGTTAGTCACGTAAAAAGTCCTGATCTGCTTTGTCATCAAGGAGCTCAAAAATTATTAACATCTGTAAATATCATTATCTATACACATAGTCACATTGACCTATTATTCCATTTATATGGACTATTTAATACATATGCATACATGCATATAATCCTTATATTAATATCCTTGAGATAAGTCCTTTAAACTTTGAATTTCCATAAGGTCTGACAATAGGGTTCATCCTCCAATCGCTTCTATGATCCTTGTGACTTCAAATCCACCACAAGCCTGCAAAACATTTGTTACTAAGGGTTCCATAACTTCAAAAGTTTGTAATGGAACAAATAATCAAGAATTTTCCTTAGTCTTTATTGGTTCTAAAAATTTAATTGATTTTACCAGAACTAATTTGTTCGAAAACCATAAGATCCAAGTACCTGCAAACATCTTTAAATTCTATAAACCACAAACAAAATATCCTCAAAATTAGTCAATCCAAACTCAAACCAAAACCATAAAGCCGTCACATACCCAAAACATCCTCAAACTTAGCCAAATCAAAACTTTAATCATAAATTCTAGCTTTGATACCACCTGTAACGCCCCGTAAATTCCAGGATCGATTTTAACGCATTAGTTTCAAAATTTAAATATAAGAGGCGTTAATTAACTCGTTAACGTTTTTCCAATTTCCTTTTGGTATTTAAATGTCTTTAAATATCAAGTCTGAGGAAGTATGTTAGGAAGGTTTTAGATAAATATGAGATATAAACTTGTAACCTTCAAGAAGAAAATGGTGTAGCCTGTGCCTTGGTCTTTCTTATGATTCCATGTTTTACGTATTCAGGTAGACAGAATGACATCATGAAGAAGGGTTTTACTTTCTGAGAGCATGTGTTTATTTATTGGGTGTTTGCCATGTAAGTGTCCAACGTATGACATTATGAACCATGAGTCTTTCATAGGTGGTGATTTCAAGGATTTTCTTTAGGGACTTGAATGTAAAAGGTAATACGTACATGATATTATCGTAAAAGTAAACTTCCAAAATCAAAGGGAAAAAGGTAGTTATACAAATAGTCCTGTGTATCGCCACCTCCTGATTTTACTCTTTTACAATGCAAGCCAAATAAACTTGGAACTCAGTATTGCTTTTCTTTGGAATTTGAATATGAACGTAAATACACCACAAGATTGGCTTAAAAGCTTACCATGTAAATACTGAATATGAACGTAAATATACCACATGAATATGAACGTAAATACAAGATTTTCTTTTCTTTGGATTGATATCTAAATGAATGACTCAGTATTGGTGGTGCGTGTAAATGCATGTCGTGAAGTAACCCGATGGTAGTGACGTAGGGCGTTGCAATCACCCCCGGGGGCCATCATGTTATTACAAAGCCATAGCCATCCTTGACTTGGGATGGTGTGGTCCAAGACCACGTACATGATGCAACCCATCCCGTGCCACTAGCCATGAATGTAGTGATGTATGTCCAAGTGTATAAAAATACGAACCAACGGTATTAAATGATATGCAAACCATCCGAACAAAAGCACAACATGCAAGAGTCCAAAAGAGTAGGAGTCACCCACCAAAGTTACCTAACTCGGTACTGTTCACGGTTGTCTATTAGGCTGTTCTGCATAAAACACAAGATTTCTTAAAACCAAAGTTAAGTATTTTTACATAATCTTATAGGGAATAATTAGAGGGATAACTGTGCAAAATTTCAAGTCAAGAGGGGTTCGCATGCACCATCACACGCCTCCAGAAGGGGACCCATGAGCCCCCACTCATAGCAGCAGGCGGCGTGTGTGTTACACGCGCTGTATCTTCTCCGGCGACGGTAACGCAATAGCTCAATTTTTTGGGCTTTTCTCCTTCATTTTAACTTCGATTTGACCCTCGTTTGTTCCTACACCTCTTCTTTCTTTCCTCTATAGGATTATAAAATTAAACGGAACTTACCTTGCTATTTTTTGGCAATTTTGCCCAAATTCTGGTGACGCAAAGTTTTCCTGCCTAAGCCCGTAACTCCTTCGTTTCTTCACCGTTTTCCTTTATTTTTCTTGGAGATTTTCTCCTTCCCTCTCAAGGATAGACTCACCTCCCTCAATTATCTCTTAGAGACCTCTCAAACCCACAAAATGTTGGCCCGATCTCACCCAAATGTCTTAACTTTTCTCCCAAAGGCTTAATTTATAAAAGCTTCCAACCAATCAAATTGTGACACCTAGGGGGAACACTTGACCATTCATGATTGGCCCATGGATGATATTTTGGGTTGATATTTTGTTACTTTTATGGTTATTATAGTTTGATCCCTCAAAGTTTCCATAAATTGCACTTTTACCCTTTGTAACTTTTGGAAATCTCATTTTGGCCCTCAAAATGCTATTCCTCCATTTCTAAGAATTCTTATAAATGCTCCTTACACTTTTGGGTACCATTCTTGACTCTGAAATGACCTTCAATCATTTTTGAGAAATTATGCTTTTGCCCGAAATATACGTGTTCCTTCTTGAATCCTAAATCCATCTTATCTTCTTTAAAAGAGACCACTCCTATAAAAATCATGGGTGTTACAAGTAGCACTTGAACTAACTTGGTGGATGGCGTGAATAAACAAGTTCTTCCTCTATCGAGCACAACCCCTTCCCTAGTATAAGAAAATAACCATGCCTGAAGTGCTAGGGAAACTGAGCTGCAAAAAAAAATAGGTGACAATTTCTTGGGATGAGATCATAATCAAGTATAAGTGGTTTGAAATTAAAGGGCAATTACAATTGCTTAAAAGGAACCCAATCATAAAGATAGATGTTAGGCACCAAGAAATTCAGGGTTTTTCCATCTAAGAATCGTTTGATCCACCATTGATAAATAAGTATAATCCACCAAAATGCAGTTAAAATATTTTACGTGGATGATGTCAAAAAGTAGAATAGTTGTAGAAGATTTTGTCCAGAAATACCATACCTGGGTTGCATAGAAAGTAAAAACAAAGAGTTATTTGTTTGTGTAGGATATGAACACTCTCATTTCCCAAGCATTCAGTCCTGAGAATCTGTTAACTAATGTAAGAAGCGATCATGACCCAATTAATTTAAAATTCAATGACTATTTTAATATCATGAGTGAAATAGAAAGACATAAAAAAAAAGGGAAAGGAATACAAAGGAATAAAAGGTAAAAGATTACTGATTAGCTATCAATTTTGTAAAATTTTGTTATAATTATACCCCCGTTTTGATTTAAAAATTGGTTTAATTGAATATTTATGGGTAATTTTGTAAATATATATAGGAAAATGAAATTTAAAGAGAAATTAAGGGTGAATTGGAGATTTTAGAAAAAAAGAATTGTTGTTGTCAAAATACAACAATCTATTTTTTTTTCATGGAAGAATACAATTTGTGTGTGGTTGATCGCGGTAGTCTCGCTCAGGCCTCGTGAGCGTTTTGAGAGTTTTGTCACCAACACGCGTTGAGAGTCTTGTCACCAATACGCTATGAGTCTTGTCACCGTGTGCTGAGAGTCTGATGAACAAATGGGTCTGATGATCTGGTGGGTCTGGTGATCTGATGGCCTAAGATAACCAAGTGGCTCAAGATAACTGAGTGATCAAGGATAATCGAGTGGCCAAGGATAACCAAGTGGCCTTGATAACTGAGTGACCTTGATAACCGAGTGCCCCAAGATAACCGAGTGGCCCAAAATAACCGAGTGGCCTTGATAACCGAGTGCCCCAAGATAATCGAGTGACCCTTGATAACCGAGTGCCACAAGATAACCGAGTAGCCCTTGATAACCGAGTGGTCTGTAAAACAAGAACATCGCTAGGGCACAGGTGGGGGTCTCCACACAAACCCTTCGATGCCTAAGTCAGTTCTCGAGAGCAAAAATGTGAAATTGTGTTGAGGGGCCCAAGAGTGCGTACCTTGTGTCAGGGACGTGGCCTTTTATTTATAGCGGAGGAGAGAGGAGAAACGTGCGGCAATCGCTGCGAGAATCTCGTGACCCGTTTCAATGATTTCGTGGCCTATCCGAAGGGAAAAGATGAGAGATTAGCCCAAGCCCACTCGGTCATGATCGAGTGGGTCTTCTTCCCCTTGGCTTCGATGCCTTCTTTTGTCTTTTTTCTTGGTTTGGTCTTGAGTGGTTCCCATGCCTCAACTTCATGCCCGATTTACACCTTGATAAAGCTCGAATCTCTCAAAACTCAAAACATAAAAATTGTAGATAATTCTATTAAATTTCCATAAGACTTTGAATTACCTCAATTGGAACTCGTATGAGAGAGTTATGCCCAAAAAACCAAAGCAGTATCTTACCCACTTCGTCATGACCGAGTAGGTTATTAAAAGCGAGGGGAGATTGGTCTCCCACCCACTCAATCATGACTGAGTGGGTCTTCATTCCCTTGGATTTGAGGTCCTCTTTTACTTTTTATCTTGGTTCGGATCCATCTTCGCTCCAATACTTGACTCCGAGCCTTAATAGTATGAGTGTATCAACTTAGAACCCAATTTCAGCCTTCATGCGGTTGGGATCTGTAATACCCAGTGTAACCGGTGTTAAGAGAACAGGAAAGGAAGTAAGTAAACTTCCAAAAATGCCCTTGAGGAAGTGATGATCCTTGAGATTGAGAATGCCCATGAGAAGGGTATTTTGGTAATTTGGATAGAGAATTCCAATAAAGGGTATTTTGATAAATTAAAAATAATTCCTATGTGGAATTAGGTGTGTAAGTGAATAAAAATCCCAATTTGGTATTTATGTGAGATATATGGGATTAATAAATTCACAAAGAGTATTTGGGAAATTTGGAATTTAATTCCATAAAGGAAATTTAATTTTGAAAATAGGGAAAATGGTGGATATTAAATTATTTGAGGAGAATAATTATATTTTTCCTAAGTTGTGAATTAATGTGGTAATGCCACTTGGAGAGATGAGATTAAACTTGGAAGCCAAGGTTAGTGTCTTGTTGTGACACTTGGCATTTTGTGGTTCAAGTGTAATTGGGTGAATTAATTAAATGCAAAAGAAAGGATAATTGGTCTTTCAAGCATTTAATGAGAGACATTATGGTGTTGGATTAAAGAAAATCCAAATGAAATGGGAAAATAGTCACCATTAATGTTTGAAATTATGGTGAATTAAATAAATGGAATGGAAAATGGGAAAATGGTCACCCATTAATGCTTGGAAAATATGGTGATTTATATAAATGAAAAATGAGGGAATTATGTCTCTCAAGTGTGATGGATGTGAAATTAGTCCCATTAATTTAAATGGGGAAGAAATGGAAATTAGTCACTCATTTATGAGTGAAAATGGGAGGATTTATTTAAATGAGAAATAAATAGAAATCTCCAAGTGATTCAAGGGTTAGGATCAAGTCTTGAAAAGGGTGAAATATATCCAATGGCTTGGATTAAGTCTTGAAAATGGCATATAATTGTCTCATTAAAGTAAATGAGAAAGAAAAAGAAAAAGAAATGTCCAAGTGATCCAATGGTTATGCTTAAATCTTGAAAGGGCAAAATAATCCAATGGATGAGATTAATCAAGATGAAGAGCATGGATTGTGTTTTCTCCAAGAGAGGAAACTTGTTTATTTGAAATGAGTGGTGGAGATTTAATTCTCCTTAAGCACATGGATTGTGCTTTGAATGGATGGTGGAGATCCATTCTTGAAAATGGGAAAGGATAGTATAAAAAGGCAAGTGTGGGAGACTTGTCTCCCTTTTGGCCATTTGTAGAAATGAAGAAGGAAGGAAAGAAAGAAAGAGAAAGAAGTCTTCCATGGAGGGAAGAGTGAAGAAAGAAAGAAGATAATGAAGAAATCAAGGTAAGTATGCTTTCTTCTCTTCATTTTTTGGTATGCTTGTATGCAAAAATTTAGTGGCTTGTTGAAATACCATTTTAGATGGGAGCAAATGAAGAGGGAAGCTCTCTTGAGAAGAAGAATTAAAGCTTCAAAGAGAAGATTGTTAAGTTAAGGGATGGCCCCAAGTGGTGGAGGCCTTGCATTGCATTGTAAGTAGATTGCATAAATCTTTATGTATCTCTTTGCATGTTTTATTTGTGCATGAGACCTATGGCCATGGGAGTGGGAAAGAAGTGGTGGGTTAATGCCTCAAACCATGTTGGGTTGTGAGGATGGAATAACCTAACCATGCTTGCATGCATTTGCTATTACATAGACTTGTTATGCTTGTATTTACTTTGCATATGCACCCTTACTGAGCTTTTGAGCTCATGAGGTTTTATCCTTCCCTTGTAGGTTATTCTTATGCCAAAAGAAGAAAAGGGATTGTGTTGCAAGCTTGTGGTTGAAGCTCATGGTGTATCATTTATTTTGTTGTAAAGTTAAGGCTTAAAGAAGCCTAGGCATGTGATTATTTATTGGTGACCTTATGGCTTAGGGAAGCCTATTTGTTGTATTTAATCATGTGTGGTGTTTATTTATGGATGTTGTTATGTGAGAAACAATAGGTTGTGTAAGGCTCATGTGTGAAATGGAAGGAGACTTTGATGTATGTGGTGTAATATTCAAGAAGTGGTTTAAGCCTTAATTTTTGGAGAAAAAGAGGCTAAAAATTATGGAAAATGAAGTGTTTTATTTATGTTATTTTTTTGGAAAAATATGGGTTTAAATGCCCCCCCCCCAAAAAAAAGGGAGAAAAGAAGAAGGGAAGTGTGGACGGCAGCTGGAGCAGCAGAGGGCTGCCAGCCAGCTGCAGGCCGCAGGGCGGCTGCACGCGCGCGGGGGCAGGCGGGCGCGCGCGGGCAGGCGGGCGCGCGCGGGCAGGCGGTCGCACGGGCGGGCGGGCGCGCGCGGCCAGCTGCCAGCGGGGCCCTGCTCGGGCCCCGGGCAGGCCAGCGAGCCCCGCCGGCCAATTTTTTTTAAAAAAAATGGAATTTTGGGAGAAATTGGGGCATTTCTTTATTGATTTTGGGCCCCGGAGGAAATTTCAAAAATAAAGGGATTTTTCGGGCTTTTGGAGAAAATACCGAAATTTTTGAAAAGTTAAAATTTGAGTTTTTCCTCCAAATTTGGTAATCAATCAATGGAGTGATTTAAATGGTGATTTTGTGGAGCCCGGTAAAAATTCTTGAATGGGAAAAGAATTAAAAATAATTGAGACAACGGCGATTGGGCGTCTAAACGAGATTTCCTTCATAGCCAATACGGTGTGGCTAAAGCTCAATTCTGCTAGTGAATCCTGGGGTTTAAGGGAAGGGAAGGACAAGCCTAGTTCCCACCTAGGGCGTTTCGTCTTGAAACATGGTCCACCCTTTGCCAAAGGCCGGGTAGGTGGACAATTCGGGTGATTGTTCACGAATAACACCCATAAGTGGGAGCGGGGCGTTACAAGATCTCTCAAAATTCAAAACATAAAAGTTGTAGATAATTCTCTTATATTTACATAGGACTTTGAATTACCTTAATCGGAGCTCGTATGAGAGAGTTATGCCGAAAAACCGAAGCAGTGTCACACTCACTTGGTCTCGACTCGACTTCTTGCTCATTCGGCTTGTTTCCTTGATCTCCTATAACCCGTTGACCCTTTGGGCTTCATTTCCATGTCTCATGACTCTTTTAGGTCTTGTGACCCTCCAAGTTTGCAAGGCATATCACGAATATTTCTCTTTAATTTTTGACAAAAGAAATTAAATTAAAAAAAATCTACAATATATATAAATATATATAATATTATAATATATGTTGATGTTCAAAATCAACTTACCGTGATTCGTAGGCCCGCAATGAGAAAATGAATCCAAATGCAAGGAGAAAAGACTAAGTAGAAGTAAAGACAAGTGAATTTTACGTGGTTCGGTCAGAGCAATGCCTACCTCACAAATGTTCTCTGGATATTTCGGCAGAGTAACAGTATGTTATTATGGTTGCTCTCTCTCATTATACAATGGTGTTTTTGACCCCTATTTATAGTGATGGGTGTTTACAATTATATGAAAATATAAAAGTAGAAGAATGACATCATGGAGATAAGATGTCTTTATCAATTCCATAAAATTGAGAGTGGGGCTTCATATTATCAGGGATTCGATTTTCAGCGATGTGTGAGGTTACTTGATGAGCTCAACTGGGCCTACTGAGGTTTAGGAGATTGAGCCGGCTTTTTAGATTGAGTCTAGCTCATAAGAAATGATGCAAGAAATATGTATAATAATATATATATATATATATAAATATAATACATATATATGTATAGTCAAGTGCCATGCTATATAAATATATATATATAATATATTAACAACATGTTCACTCATTGCAGCAGCGTGAAGCATGGAGGCTCACGCTTAATTTAAAGACCAAATTGGAAGCCCGTAATTAGAAGGCCAGCCGCATGCTTCATTTAAAAGCCCAGCCCACTGATTGATTAAAGCCCAGCAGCGTGAACAGAAGGCGCACAGCAGCATGCGGTCCTTGGAGATGTAATTTCATTCAAATTACAGGGACACTCTGGGAGAGTGGGAGACATATATATACAGAGGCGAGCACAGAAGAAACATAAGCCCCCAACCACCATTTCCGATCTGAATAAAGGGGCTGGTGCGCTGAAGAACACTGGGAGCACACTGTGAGAGAGACGAGGGCACAGAAAGCTGGGAGAAGAAGCTTCGCACAGTGAAGGAACGAACAGCAGCTGGGATTTAAGGAAACAGAGGATAGAGGGCGCTGGAGTTCTCGTGCAACACAGTGAGAGTGCGCTGGGGTTCTTCTCGGCTTCGCACAGTGAGGGGTTTCTTTGATTTTCTTACAGTATAGATTTAATTTCAGCTTTCAGATTACTGTCCTTCATTTTTGTTATTTACATTCTGTCATTTGAATTCCACAAATTATTTTTTTGTATTTTATTTTTCTAGCACTTTAATTTTTTGTATTAAAAAAAATAAAGATGTGTGGCTAAAATAAGACTCAAACCAAGGCAAGAACAGTGTCCAATGCCAAAATTTCCCGAGTTAGCTGAACTTCATTAAAAGTTAAGGCGTTAAAATTAACTTTTTAGATTTTTGCAAAAACACTTCAGTTTGGATTAAGATATATGGCTAATCCGGAACCCTTATGTCATGTATATGGGTTGCCCAACTTGAAAATATCATTATTCATCCCTAAGCTGAAGTGTAATATATACATTTCGGTTTATGGTGGTTGCTTAAGTTAGAGTCGGTATGCCATGTATGTCGGTTACTAGAATTAGAACATCCCGGAACGTAATCAATAGCAAAGATCTTAAAATTAATTTAATCTAATGATACCATCTTTTGTGAGTCTTGGGAAATATTTAGATTGACACTGAAATTGTATTGACTCGAAACATTTTGTTTTCAGTCGCACATTCAATTTCCTTTTTCCTAAAATCAATTGAATTGGTTTGACAAACCCATTTAGCACATAAAAATTTTCGCTGCTTTTAATTTTCGTTTTAATAAAGATCTCCTAGTGAATTGACCTGGACTCCCATCCAGTAAATAAATTTTGTGCTGCAACGCACACTTGTATACTGGCAATTATAAACGCTCTGTGCTTGCATGTTTGATTTCTTTCTTTCTTTATTTGTTTGTGTGTTTGTTTAATTAATTGCACATAGTTAAGTGTAATCAATCACTATAGTGATAACTGCAACGTTGAAGTTGCATGTAGACCTCCAAAGAACAATCTAACTACTTTCTGTAGTCGAAAATTTCATAAAAATATTTTGCTCTAAGAAGGGCAAAGAGAAGGAGAGAGATGCATAATATAATGTGCAAAAATACTATACCTGAGTCACTGAGAAAGTAAGAACATACTGTTACTTGTTTATGTAGTAGATGAGCTCTCTCATTTCCCAAGCATTCAGTCCGGAGAACATGCCCACTGATGTAAAAACTATCACGACCCAATTAGTTTAAAATGGAATGACTATTTAAGCATCATGATTGAAGTAGCAAGACTTAAAAAGGGGGGGGGGGGGGGGGGAAGGAATATAAGGGAATAAAAGGTAAAAGATCACTATAGTGATAACTGCCAGCGTTGACGCTGCATGTAGACCTCCATAGTGGGCATTTTATTCTCTCAGCCACAGGTCAAATCTTGGCATTGTAATGGCCATCGACGCCATGGTTGATGACCTCTGGTCACTGCCATGGCCGAAGAGCTTTGTGCTCGACATGACTGGCGTGGCGTGACCAGAGGGTTGAGGCCTCGAGTGACCGGCAATAAAAGAATAAAAAGACGATCAGCAATGAAGGAAGGCAGCGGTGAAGAAGGCCAGCTGTAAAGGAAGGCGACGACAACTGTTTAGGATGTAAAACCTTAGTGGCCAGAGCGTTGAGGCACATGCCTGTCCGCTTGAGATTAAAATTGAAACCAAATTTAGAGTTCGATGACCAAAATTGAAGTAAAGATCAAAACTGGATAAAATTCGAAAATGACACTAAGTTTAGAATAAAATAGTGCATTCGGCCTAAAAATATATTACTCTTAGGAGAAAGAGAGAGAGAGCGATGCATAATGGAACTCATAACCTCTTTAAGAATAAGCTCTAGTGTCTCGTCAACTTTCTCAGATGAGCATGAAATCTCATACTTCACCTAAGCATAAGATCTTACAGTCAGTATAACGCCAAAAGTTCCCTACATAAAAATTGTGCACTTGACAAAAAAAATTCAATGATGGTAAGTAATGATAAAACATAAGTACTCGATCAAAAATTCAGTAATATTGAAATGCTCAAATACTTAAAATAAGATTAACAAATTGAAGTAGTTTTACAACTATTCAAACCTTAACAGTTAAGCATGATCTACTTGCACAACCGAGTTCCATCATTGGTTTGCAGTAATCATATTTCCTAATCCCCTTATGCATTCACTTTTTTATATTATGTCTATTTTCAGATAGTTTACTGTGAGCGGAAGATCTACAAAACGAAGAGGTTAGTGCAATATAATTGACAAAACATAATCTGCAATATACACAAAGTATATGTAAAACTACTTGCCAGTCACGATGAGTGCATTCAAGGCTCGGATATGGGCTATAGAATCACCACTTAGGCAACACCGAGAATAAGGCCACTAAGCTCCAACAAAACCTAGCCTCGAATTGCCCAATCGCCTCTCTTTCTTTTGGCCTAAAACAACCTCTCTTGCCAACAGAATGCTCTACACGAATAAGAGTCCACAAAGGAATAAGAACCACAAAGATAAGTGATAAGCGAGAATGAATCGATTGTAAAAGCTTACCTCCCAAGACTCAGCCATACCAAATATATAGAGAAGAAAATCGATGAGGCGTGATCCAAAAAATGGCAAGAAGATCACTGCACACATCAGCAAGGAAACAAATCAGAAAGGAGATGTCGCACAAAATGGCAAGGAAAGTGGTAAATGGGAGACATTCGGTGCTGATACAAAGGACATCAAGAAATGCTATTTCTAGTAACCAAATGTCACTGTAAAAATGTTATGGTCCATTGCAAGGTTTGGGACTTATCCCACATTAGAAGTTTAGGCTTTTGGTGTGGGATTTATAATCTCTTGGGCACCCTCCCCTTAACAGCTAGCTTTTGAGGATGAGTTCTACTTGAGAGTTGTAACAGTGATATTAGAGCCAACCCCATGGCTCCTAGTGTAAACGAGCAGCGACAGAGGTGATGTCAGCATTGCAGTGTTCGCCTGAGACTAGTAGAGACTAGTGCACAGCCTACCGTTGTGAGCGTCGGGCTGTAGAGCGTGGTGGTATGTTATGGTCCATTGCAAGGTATGAGACTTGTCCCACATTAGAAGTTCAGGCTTCTGGTGTGGGATTTATAATCTCTTGGGCACCCTCCCCTTAACAGCTAGTTTTTGAGGGTGAGTTCTACCCGAGAGTTGCAACAAAAAAACCATCACATAGAAAGTGTACTAGTGCTATTAAGTTTCCAAGCTTGTGGAAAGTGAAAATAAATATGATTTCTCTAGCAACCAATGGGATTCATTATGTGAGGGTAGATTATTAGACGTGCAAGTAGCACTTGAACTAACTTGGTGGATGGCGTGAATAAACAAGTTCTTCCTCTATCGAGCACAACCCTTTCCCTAGGAGAAGAAAATAACCATGCCTGAAGTGCTAGAGAAACTAAGCTGCAAAAAAAAGAAAAAAAAAACAGGTGAAAGTTTTTTGGGATGAGATCATAATCAAGTATAAGTGGCTTGAAATAAAAGGGCAATTGCAATTGCTTAAAAGGAACCCAATCATAAAAACAGACGTTAGGCACCAAGAAATCCCCATGGGTTTTTCCATCTAAGAATCATTTGATCCACCCTCGACAAATATGTATAATCCACCAAAATGCAGTTAAAATATTTTACATGGATGACGCCAAAAAGTAAAATAGTTGTAGAAGATTTTGTCCAGAAATACCATACCTGGGTTGCATAGAAAGTAAAACAAAGAGTTACTTATCTGTGCAGGATAGGAGCTCTCTCATTTCCCAAGCATTCAGTCTTGAGAACCTGCCCACTAATGTAAAAAGCGATCACGACCCAATTAATTTAAAATTAAATGACTATTTTAATAACATGATTGAAATAGCAAGACAATAAAAAAAAAGGGGAAAGGAATACAAGGGAATAAAAGATAAAAGATCACTACAGTGATAACTGACAACGTTGAAGCTGCATGTAGATCTTCAAAGAACAATCCAACTACTTTCTAGAGTTGAAAATTTCATAAAAATATATTGCTCTAAGAAGGGGGAAAAGAATGTGAGCGATGCATAATATATTGTGCAGAAATACCATAATTGGGTCGCTGAGAAAATAAGAACAAAGTGTTACTTGTCTGTGTAGTAGAGGAGCTTTCTCATTTCCCAAGCATTCAGTCCGGAGAACATGCCCATTGATGTGAAAAGCTATCACGACTCAATTAGTTTAAAATGGAATGACTATTACATCATGATTGAAATAGCAAGACTTAAAAAAAAAAAAACGGGGAAATGAATACAAGGGAATAAAAGGTAAAAGATCACTATAGTGATAACTGCTAGTGTTGAAGCTGCATGTAGACCTCCAAAGAACAATCCAACTAATTTCTGCAGTCGAAAACATCATAAAAATATGGCCGAATAGACTATTTTATACTGAACTTAGGGTCATTTTTCAATTTTATCTAGTTTTGACATTTCCTTCAGTTTGATCATCGAACTTTAACTTTGGTTTCAATTCTATCCTAAAGTGGACAGGCGTGTACCCCAGCATACATGGCGCTGAGGTGGCGTGCTGCTGTTGGCCACCTCCTTCTTTCTCATTCTTTATTGCAGGTGGCTTGCTTCCATTAATGGCAGGAACATAGTCAGCTGATTGGAAAAAGAAGACAGAAGGGAGAAGACATGAGGTCAAGAGGAAAAAACGGCCATGGCGAGATTGATGTTGAGAAGACAAGGGCCATGGGTCTGTTGATGTCGATTGACTAGTTTATGCATTGCTTCCGCCATCGTTAACGATGTTCTCCAAAATTGAGGTTCACTATGACTGCCATGGCTGACGGTTCGTGTCCCCTTTTGATCAATGGCTCGACGACGTGGGTCATTGTTTTGGCCGACCGATTGAGGCGAGCCTTCTCAGCCATAGGTAGAATCTCGACATTGTAATGGCCATCGACGCTATGGTCGATGACCTCTTGTCGATGACCTCTTGTCACTGCCATGGCCGAAGATGTAACACCCGGTGTTACCGGTGTTAAAAGAATGAGAAAGAAAGTGAGAAAATTCCAAAAATGCCCATGAGAAGGTGTTGGATCCTTGAGATTGAGGGTGTCCTATGAGAAGGGTATTTTGGTAATTTGGATAGTGAAATCCAATAAAAAGGGTATTTTGGTAAATTGGAAATAATTCCTATGTGGAATTAGGTGAGTAGGTGAATTAAATCCCAATTTTGTAATTATGTGGAGATAAGGGATTAATAAATTCACAAAGGGTATTTTGAAATTTGGAATTTAATTCCATAAAGGAATTTAATTATGGAAATAGGGAAAATGGTGAATATTGAATTATGTGAGAAAATAATTAATTTTCCCTAAATTTGGTGAATAAATGTGGGGATGCCACATGGATGGATGAGATTAAAGCTTGGAAGCCAAGAATGGTCTCATGGAGTGACACTTGGCAAGTGGTGGTCCAAGTTAAATGAAGAGTTAAATAAATGTAAAAGAAATGATATTAGTCATTCTAGCATTTAATGAAGGCAATGATAATGTTGCTTAAAAAGAAAATGCAAAAGGAAAAGAAAATAGTCATGCATTAATGGTTGGAAAATGGTGGCATTTAATTAATTCATTATGGAAATGAATTATGTCTCTCAAGTGATCTTTCAAGTGATGGCATGAAATTAGTCCCCTTAAAAATAAATGAGAAAAATAGCTATTTTGGCATGGAAGACTTGATCCAAGGGAGAAGATTAAGTCTTGAAAATCTAATGATTGAGATGATTCAAGAGAAGTGGCATGGATTGCCACATGTAAAGGGATTTGAATGGTTGAGATACAGTCTTCAAAAGTAAAAGAAATCTAATGGTGGAGATTAAAGAAGACAAGAGCACATGGATTGTGCTAGTTTAGAAGGTGGGAATTTATTCTCATAAAGTGAAGGAAGATCCAAGGGTTAGGATTTAACCTTGAAGTTGTTAGAGATAAAAGGGTATTTGGAAGATGCTAAGTCTTCCATTTTTCATTTTGAATGGATTGCAAATGAAGAGAGAGAAAGGAAGAAGAAGAAGAAGAAGAAGAAGAAGAAGAAGAAGGAGAAGGAGAAGAAGAGAGGAATGAGAAGAAGCCTAGAGGTAAGGTGTGAATTTATCTTATTCTCTTCATCTTTCTAAGGGGTTTTGAGTAATCCACTCTTTATTTTCTTTAAGAAGGTTTGGGAAAAATGGGAGAGTGGCCATGGAAGCTTGATGGAGCTTGAAGAACCTTGAAGGAAGCTAAAAAAAAAAAATAAAGGTAAGGGATGGCCCCATGGGATGGTGGCCTTGCATGGTTGTAAGTATGTTTATAAACTTTTCATGTTGTATTAAGCATGCTCTTCATGTACATAATAGCTATGGCCATAGGGATTGTTAAGATACATGGTGGAAAGGGGTAGGTTAAGGCTTCAAACCTTGAAAGGTTGTGAGAGCATGGAAGACCTAACTACATTTGCATGTACATGCCATTACATGATTTATGTTTATGTTCATACTTATTGCATAAGCACCCTTATTGAGCTTAATAGCTCATAAGGTTTTTACCCTCACATGTAGGTTGTCAAGGCATGAGAAAGAGCAAGGCAAAAGGGGAAAGCTTATGGATGAATGAGAAGTTTCAAGGATGTGTTGTAATGGCTCGATAAAGCCTTAAGCTATATGTATTTTCATTTGTGTTGTATGTTGTATTAAGCATTAAGAGAGTGTATAAGCTTCATTTATGGAAAAAAAAAAATTGAAGTTGGGGTGTATATTTATTGATTTTTAATTCTGAAATTTTTGAATAAATTTGGCCTAATATAGAACCCAAAGTGTGAGACTTGAAGAAAAGATGTATTTTTGCCTAATGTGAAAGGCATCTAGTTGGATAAATTTTTGAGGCTTTTTGGAGGCCAAATTTTGGAATTAGGAGCCATATATTTCAGAAATGAGATTTGGAGAGTTTGAAAAAAAAAAAAAAAGAAAGCTAAAGAGTAGTAGGGGCCAGCAGCCTGCCGCGGGCGCGCGCACGCGCGGGCGTGCGGGAGGCCGCGCGCGGGTGGGAGCAGGGCCCTGCTCGAGCTCCGGGCGTGCCAGCGGACTCTGCCGGCCAATTTTTTTAAAAAAAATTGAAAAAATTGGGGAATTTTGGGGCATTTCTTAATTGAATTTGGGCCCCGAAGGAATTTTCAAAATAAAGGGATTTTCGGGCATTTTTGGAGAAAATGCCGAAATTTTAGAAAATTGAAAATGATGAGTTTTTCCTTCAAAATTGGTAATCAATCATTGGATTGGTTTAAATGGTGGTTTATGGAGCCCGGTAAAATTCTTGGATGGAAAAGAATTAAATATAAATAAGAAATGGCAGTTGTGCATTTTCATGAGTTTTCTTTTTTTAGCCAATATGGTGTGGTTAAAGCCCAATTTCGCTAGTGAATCCTGGGGATGAGAGAAGGGAAGGGTGAGCCTAGTTCCCAGCTAGGGCGTTTCATCTTGAAACATGGTCCACCCTTCACCTAAGGCCGGGCAGGTGGACAATTTGGATAATTGTTCACGAGTAACACCCGTAAGTGGAAGCGGGGCGTTACAGAAGAGTTTTGTGCTTGACATGGCTGGCGTGGCATGACCAGAGGGTTAAGGCCTTGGGCGACCGACAATGAGAGAATAAAAAGGCGATCGATGATGAAGGAAGACGGTTGTGAAGGAGGTCGATGACCTCTTGTCACTGCCATGGCCGAAGAGCTTCGTGCTTGACATGGCTGGCGTGGCGTGACCAGAGGGTTAAGGCCTTGGGGGACCGGTAGTGAGAGAATAAAAAGGCGATCGATGATGAAGGAAGACGACTGTGAAGGAGGCCAACTGTGAAGAAAGGCGACAGTAACTGTTTAGGATGTAAAACCCTAGTGGCCAGAGCGTTGAGGCAGATGCTTGTCTGCTTGAGGTTAAAATTGAAACCAAATTTAGAGTTCGATGGCCAAAATTAAAGTAAAGGTCAAAGCTGGATAAAATTCAAAAATGACTCTAAGTTCAGGATAAAATAGTTTATTCGGCCTAAAAATATGTTGCTCTAAGAAGGAGGAAGAGAGAGAGAGCGATGCATAATGGAACTCACAACCTCTTTAAGAATAAGCTCTAGTGTCTCGTCAACTTTCTCAGAAGAGCGTGAAATCTCATACTTCACCTAAGCATAAGATCTTATAGTCATTATAGCACCAAAAGTTCCCTACATAAACATTGTGCACTTGACAAAAAATCAATGATGGTATGTAATGATAAAACATAAGTACTCGATTAAGAATTCAGGAATATTAAAATGCTCAAATACTTAAAAGAAGATTAACAAAATTGTTGTTGCCAAATACAACAATCTATTTTTAATCGTGGGCGGATGTAAGAGTCTCGTCACTGTGTGCTGGGAGTCACGTCTTCAATGATAAGAATCTTGATGAACAAGGGAATCCGACGAACAGGTAAGTTTGATGATCTGGTGGGTCTGGTGATCAGGTGCCCCAAGATAACCGAGTGGCCCTTGATGACCGAGTGGCTTGCAAGATGAGAGCACTGTTAGGGCACGGGTGGGGGTCCTCGCTCGAACCCTCCGATGCCTAAGTCAGTTCCCGAGAGCAAAAGTGTGAAATTGTACTAAGAAAGCTCAAGAGTACGTACCTTATGTTGGAGGCGTGGCCTCCTATTTATAACGAAGGGAGAGGGGAGACGCGTGGCAATCATAGCTAGAATTTAGCGGCCTATTTTGGAGATTCTGCGGCTCACCCAAGAGTCTCGGAGACCATCTGTCTGGGCGCACGCGGGTGTATCGTGCTCTTGCGAGGCGACGAGAGGGGACCCCACTCGGTCATGACCGAGTGGGTCATGGAAAAGGGAGAAACTGGCCCTAGCCCCACTCCGTCATGACTGAGTGGGTCTTCTTCCATTTGGCTTTGATGCCTTCTTATCCCTTTTCTCTTGGTTTGGCTCTATTTCTGCTCCCGTACTTGGACCCACTCCCTACCAGATATTTGGTTCGAGTTTTAGGGCATATAAAAAATGAAGTGGTTTTACAACTATTTAAACCTTAGCAATTAAGCATGATCTACTTGCACAATCGAGTTCCATCACTGGTTTGTAGTATTCAAACCTTAGCAGTTATCTTCTTTTGCCTATTGCCAAAATGGCAAGATCCATAAACTCAATATCCCCACCTCTAGCAATATTTCCCGTTAGTGGCCCCTGACATGGATTTCTCAATAACGTTGATGCACCAAGGAAATGATTACTGAAAAGATTTTTTAGTTCTACATCTTGAACTCTTAGAATTATATTTATAGTCCAACTTATTCAAGTTAAGTTATTTTTTTTAATTGGAGGAAAATGATGAAAATCATAGAAATAAATAGTTAAAAAAAAATATTTTAGACATAAAAGTGAAATTAATATTGTTTTATTCATTTCTTTATTTAAATTATTTTCTAGCTTTTTTTTTCTTTTTTTATGTTGTAGAATTCTAATTAGATTAGGATTATCTTTATTAACTTAAAAACCAAGAAATCTTACCTAGAAAGAAATTCTTGTTAGAATATGTTTGTATCTTATAATTGTTTATAAATAATCATTCAACGAAGTATTGAAAAATAAATTTTGATGAATAATATTAAATATTAATATTAATTTTGAGTAATCGAGAAGTTCGATTCTACCTCACAAAGTAATGACAGTAATGTAGTACCAGATGCTGAATTTAAACAACGAATAAATATAAAAGACAGTGTTAGCTGGTTGGGAATTTTTCAGCAAAGCAACAAATTTTAAAAATGGCATCTCTCTAGTTAAATGATGTGTCTCTAATTGGGAAATTCATGAATTTTCCATCTTCAATTAGCAAAAGCACATAAAATTCAAGATAAAAGCTCAAAATTGAACATGGCATGGCATAATGCCCTATACAAAAGAAATTTGCATTTTAATTCAAAAGTGATACATAACATCTTTTTTTTTTCACCGGTAAGCAAGTGATCCATAGAATCACACGAGTAGTTTAGAATATCAATCAATACTTGAAACATGAAGTGAATTAGAAGACAATATCATGGCTTCCTAAACACCCTTATTACAGAGAAAAGAGTGGTTGCAGTGGGCTTACTCGATAGTAGTGTTCAGACATGAGAGCCTTTGCTTGACAAACGAAGAAAAATGGAGAATGAGGACCGTTGAATTGGGAAATATTGATGGATGATTGGAAGCTGAGAGAGATGAGAATCTTGATGATGTTGCAGTAGAAAATGCCATTGTGGTTGGGCTAATCTGACCATGCATTTCCCTCGCCAAGTTCAGCGATCTTTGTGAAGAACCACTTTCAATTGTTTTAGCCATTGCTCTTTCTTGCCAAGCAACAAAGAAATGGAAACTTTACTTTCGACTTGTCACAACTACAACATGGAACCTTTGAGATGCAAACATATTTTCAAGTTCAACAAGGTAGTAGGAAGATTTCCATCATCCTATTTTCCTGATAAGGCTCTTATTTATGTAATCTCATATAGCATATTCTAGGCATGCAGAAATTGCATATGGAAACACCTTTTCTTACCATATTCATCATCCATTTGATAGTAATAAATTGTCAAAATCATATACCCAAGATTTCTGTTTACCTAGCCAATGCATTAGTTAATGAACCACAAGGCACGACACTGCTCAAATAAAGTCTCATGAATACTTTTCAGATGGCATAATATGACGCCCCGCTCCCACTTATGGGTGTTACTTGTGAACAATCATCCAAATTGCTCACATGCTCGGCTATTTGTGAATGACGGACTATGTTTCAACATGAAACACCCTAGGTGGGAACTAAGTTTCGTCATTTCCTTCCCTCCACTCCAGGATCGACTAGCAAATTTAGGCTTTAACAATACCCCACTTAGCTAATTAATTTTCATTTAAATCGCCCAATCGCCATTTTTAAATACTTAAAATTTTCTTCTTTCCCAAGAATTTCACTACGCTTCATATAGTTAAAATTTCCCAACCATCCATTGCTTTTACCAATTTCAAGGAAAAAAAACTCATATAATTTTAATTTTTCAAGAATCTAGCATTTTCTCCAAAAAATGCCCAAAAAATTCTTTTAATTTTAAAAATTTCTCTAGGGCCCATAATTAATCCAAAAATGCCCCCAAAGTCCCAAATTTTCAGATTTTTTAAAAAAATTTGGCTGGCTGGGCCCGTTGGCGCGCTTGGGGCCCAGCGGGGCGTTAGTAGCGCAAATTGGTCGCGAGCCATGCATGCCAGTCGCGCGCCCGCTCCCTGCAGCCCGACTTGCTTGTCGCCCCCGCACCCGCCTGAGTATTGCTACCCACTATGGCCCCAGCTGTTGCCAGCTTCCTTCCTTCACTATTTTTTCCTTTTTTTTTTCTGCTTGGACTTTTTAGCCCATATTTTTTAGATTTAAAATTTAATAAATTATCATTAAAATTATTCACACTTCCAACAAAAATCATATTAATTTAACCCCTTTGGAGCTTCCAACAACACATACCAAATGTGAGATTTACACCAATACTTAGGCTTCAACATGCCATAAGCCATTGCCTTATTCTCCAAAATAAAATCATACATCCCAACATGGAGATTAAACACGATATACAATACAAACCATATCAAACAACACACAATTACATGAAAGCATATTAGGTCTTCCAAGGCTTTAAGCTTGCATCATTCCTAACCTCCTAACAAATGAACCTACAAGGTGAGGATGAAAACCTCATGAGTTACAAAGCTCAAAAAGGGTGCAATGCATGTAAATATGAATATAACCATGATTATGTATGCCAAATGCATGCAAATGAGGCTAGGTCCATTCATCCTCACAACCCACCAAGGTTTGAGGCATCAACCTACCCCTCCCACAACACTAGTTTTTCATATGGCCATAGGTCTATTAGAACTCACATCATGCAAATGTTAACCACTACATGCAAATGCTACATAAAAAATTTATAAACCATATTTACCAACTTGCAAGGCCACCTCCACATGGGGCTATCCCTTACCTCTTGATGCTTAATGCTTCTCCCAAAGACTTCTTCTCCATAACAACCTTGAAATAAAAATTTAAAGAGACTAAGCCACTATCAAGAGAAATAAAAAGAACTTACATACTATCATAAGGAAGAATACTTACCTTTCTTCCTTTTCTTATTTCCTTTCCTTTTCTTCTCCCATTTCCTTCTCTCCATATGCAAACCTTAACATTGGAAGACTCCTTCCAATTTCTCTCTTCCATTTTCCTTTTATATCTAATAGTCACAAGATTAAATCTTAGCCTTTGGATTTACTTTAGGAGAGCAAATCTCATCCACACAAACAAACACAATCCATGCCACTTGATCTCTTTAAATCCCAACCCTTGGATCACTTTGCCTTTTCCAAGGCTTAATCTCAACCACTCAAAGAAAGCACAATCCATGTGCCTATTCGAGATTTAATTTCCTCCATGGATTTATTTTGGAGAATAAATCTCCACCATCCATCTCATCTCTCTTTATAAATATCTCCACCCATTTTGCAATTCATGCCAACTTTCAAGAATCAACCATGTCCCTTGGATTAAATCCTATTCTAAGACCAAATCTCCACCATTGGATCTTCTTGAATTTCTCATTTTTTTCTCATTTATTTTAATGAGACTATTTTCAACCCATCACATAAGAGACACAATGCAATTCTTTTCCATTTAATTCTCACATTTTCACATTAAATGGGAGATTAATTTTCATTTCTTTTTGAATTTCTTTATTTCTCCCATAATCATTTATTCCATAAATAAAAGAATGACTAATTCCCATTTCTTTTTGATTTAATTAAATCATTCATTTCTCTTGGATAAGAACTTGCTAAGTGTCACCCTTAGACACCACCCTTGGCTTCCAAGCTTTAATCTAAGCCATCCATGAGGCTCCACCACATTTATTCTCCAATTTAAGGAAAAATAAATTACTTCTCACATATAAAGGAATTATAATTAATTTCACTCTTTAATAATTTAACTCCATCGTGGAATTATTCTTCAAATTACCAAAATGCCCTTAAGAATTAACAATTCCTTCAATTCCATTCAATTGCACAAATGAGAATAATTTCCAACAAATTCTCATTCCAATTAGGAAATACTTTCCAAATTTTTCAACTACCTTCATTGGGTCTCGCTACCCAATTACCAAAATGCCCCTCCTCGAGGGCATCGTTATTTCCATAGATCTACTTATCTCAAGGGCACGCCTTGGAAGTTTCTATCAACCTTCCATATTTTCTAACACCACTACAAGAAATTAGGCTTCTTGTGATAAAATATTTTGTCACAATAACTATGAAAATTGTCACAACATACTTGTTGTGACGGAAATGTTTGTTATCATGTTAGTCACAACAAACTTGTCTTAATAAGTATATTGTGACAAAACTGAGTTTTGTTACAATATCAACAATTTTATTGTGACAAAAAATATTTTGTCACTTAAACCAACTTATTATGATAAATTATTTTGTTGTAAAAGAATTTTTTTTGTCACAATAGATACTATTTAGTCACAATAAATTCAAATTTTAGATACAAATCATATGTTTTATCGTGACAAAATGTATCTTGTGATAAAAAGTATTTTGTCACAACTTAAATAGTGACAAAACTTATTTGACATAATTTTTAATGTGATAAACTTAATTTTGTCACTTTTTAGCTAATTTGACAATAGCTTTTTGTTGCACATTTTATAATGACAAACAATTTTATCAATCATTTAATATTGTGACAAATATTTTTTTAATAATATAAAAATAGTGACAAAACTAATTTTTCAAAATTATTCAATAGTGATAAAATAGTTTTGTCAATGTTCCAATAGTGATAAAAATATTTGTGTTAATAATTTATACAAGTGACAAATTTTTTTAGTAAGAAAATATTAACAATGATGAAATTATTTTTTCACAAAATCGTAAAAAGTGACAAAAATATCTTTATCAAAATTGAAATATTTTCAATAATCTAATATTACATGATATTTTCAAGAATTGTGCTCCTATAATAGTTAGCAACGAAGTAATCGAAGCAAAAAAAGAAGAAATGGCAATTCAAATAGGAGCACATAACATATCACAACTATTGGAACTAATATTACTCGATAATTGATAATTACTTTGGATAAGTTAATAATGTTGAACAATCTAAACAAAAACAAATATGGTGCTTCTCCTTGCATAAACTAAAACTAACTCACATAAATTAAATGAGCTAAAACAAAACTTAAAATGAAATAAAATTATTCCATTTAACAAATGAGCTCGGCAACAAGTCTCTTAAGGAGGGTCCTGCAACCACTATGCTAGAAAGTCCACTCAAAGGCATCGATGTCTAGCTCTCTTTGGCAAGGCATGTTTGCAATTTAAACAAAGGAAATATTAGAACAAATAAATCAATGCAAACCACTACATATATGGCACTAGAGATCAACCAAATACATAATATCTGATAGGGAAATTTTGACAGTTATTTACCATATTTTTCCTATGAAACATATGACTAGCCATAAGTACATTATATCTGATGGTTGATCCCAAATACATTTTCTCTTTATAGCCTTAAACTAAAATACAGACCAATATAATAGTGACTACATAAAAGAAGAGCATGCTTAGTCCTTTTCAATTTCCATCTCCTTAAGCTTGCTTATAGTTCATTTCCATCAAAAAATCATTGACATATGGTGTGCCAAAGGTCAATATATTCTATGGATAACATCCAATTCTTGAAATGCCATTTCAAAACATATTTATTTATTTATTCATATTTTATTATTATAATGAAAAAAATATTATAAAATTTATTAACTTTAAAATGTATATATTTTTTAATAATATATTAACAATAAATATTTCTAATTTACTAAATAATCAAATTTATTGAATAAAATAATATTAAAAAATTATTTTCAAAATTTTCAAAATTATTTTTCTAGTGTTTCTTTTATAATTTGTTAATATGTTTGTTAGGATATCTAATTAATATTAGGGCTAAAAATTTATGACAAAATATTATAATAAGTAATTTTTGTCACTACATGTCTTTTATTTTTTTATTATGAAAAAATATTTTGAATTTTTTTTGTCACTTGATTATTATTTTTTATGCCTAATATGATGTATTTTTATGAAAAATTAAATTTAATAAAATTATTTTTGTCACAAAAAATTGAATTTATTGTGACGTACATATTTTTGTCATATTTTTTTTATAATACTATGTTGTGACAAACTATTTTTGTTATAAAATTTATTACTTATTATGACTAAAACATTTTGTAATTATATCATATATAATTAAATATTGTGACAAATTTTTTTGTAAAAAAATTATTTTGTCATTTTATGTAAGTTGAATTGGCGCCAAAAATTTGGCGCCAACTTGATGTGACAAAATTTTGTGACAAAAATTATTTTGTCAATATAAATTATCTCCATCACTATATTATGACAAAATATTTTGTCAAAATATTGTTTGTCACAACTTTACTCACTTTTTGAATTTGGCATGAGAAAACTTTATTTTG
Source organism: Diospyros lotus (assembly GCF_014633365.1). Taxonomy (NCBI): domain Eukaryota; kingdom Viridiplantae; phylum Streptophyta; class Magnoliopsida; order Ericales; family Ebenaceae; genus Diospyros; species Diospyros lotus. Next base: position 26,701,167 of record NC_068342.1, read on the forward strand.
TCACAATTTTGTCACAAAAAAATATATTTTTCGTGACAAAATTTAATCCATGACAATTATTTTTGTCACAATATACTAATTTTTTTGTAGTGCACCAATAACATCGGGTGTTACACACAAGCTCCAGAAACACCCTGGTTTACTATTGTCATGGTTTTACACTTGCACAAGAGAAGAAAATTTTGATGTAGCATGCCAAGAACTAGTCAAAATTAGTCTAAAATGTTTATAAGTAGCTAAATTCTTTCAGGATTGCAAGTAAAGTGTAGTTTGGAAAGTAACACGATTGCTTATTTCAAGTAGCATAGATACCAATTAAAGGAGCAGGCAAAAGCTGTTGAGCCAGCATGATAATTTAACAAAGTTTAATATGTTTTGAGACCAAGGTAATAGAACTTGTAATTTTGGAGGAAGTAGGACATACAACAGTTGAAAAGGGACAATAGTCTGATGTCTGTGTTAGTCCTTTAAGAGTTGGATTCCACAGTGCTGCTGTTGCGCAGTTCTGCATCTACAATGGCAGATTAGGAACACGGTTATCAAACTCCCAACTCTAGATGCAAATGACATCTCATGGACATTTATTCAAAAGAACTGGAACAAGTTGAATGGATTCTTTAGGCCAAACCAGAAGCAAACAGATTGAGCAATGAGAAGATTCTATTAGAAAAGTGTCCTACTTCCATTAGGCAAAAGATTTGAGCAGTTTCAGTCAAGTAAGAGTAGAAAATATGACATATGGGCTTTACAGAATGAAAATGGCCGGAAAAGGGAAATCAATTAACCAAACATAATTGAGTATTACTTTCCATCATGAACACTATAAGGGCAAGCCTGGAAATGCTGGAAATAATAGCTATTTTAAGAGTGTGGAACTTCCGTATTGGATGCGAATTCTCTCGTGAAGAAGACCCCATGATTGAATTGCCAAACCCTAGTTACAGCTCAAAGCTCGACGCCGATTCCGCACCGTTGGATAATGAAGATGATAAGGACCATTGTTACAATCAAAGTATAGAGAAATTTGCCATTGTTGCAATTAAAGTACAGAGTGAGAGGGAGAGAGAGAGGACCTGCCGAACGGATTTTGCGAGTGTGGAACTTCCATATCGGATACGAATTCTCTCATGAAGAAGACCCCACGATCGAATCGCCAAACCCTAGTTCTTATAGCTCGAAGCTCGATGCCGGTTCAGTATAGAGAAATTATCATTGTTGCAATTAAAGTATGGAGTGAGAAAGAGAGAGAGAGAGGACCTGCTGAAATTAGAGTGAGAGGAAGAACGAGAATCAGAACCCCAAGGCATGCCTAGGGTTTTACCTGTTAGTCTTCTTGTTGTTGTTGTTGTTGCTTTTACTTGAAGGGTTTGAAGAGAGCAAATTAAAGCTTCGCTTCGATCTAGAATAAGATTCCACTCGCTCGCTCATTGTCTATATGTCAATTTGAACAAATTGGGATCCTCGAGGATTTCATTCAAATCGTTAGAGAGAGAGAGGAAGGAAACTTGTTTGCGAAGTGGCAATTGCGATTGGAATAAAGCGGCAACTGGGCGAGGACCACTTTTATACTCATTTAGCCACTCACCACGACCGTTGCCCGTGGTCTTAATACTGATAAAAATTTAAAAATACAATAACCAATTTATTATTATTATTATAAATATATATAATTTAAGAATTAATATGATGATGATGATGATGATGATGATGATGATAATAATAATGATGATGATGATGTAATTTTCCTAATACTTTTTATATAATCTAAAGTTTCCTTCCTCTCTCTCTCTCAAGGTTTGAATGAAATCCTCGAGGATCCCAATTTGTTCAAATTGACATATAGACAATAAGCGAGCAAGCGGAGTCTGGTTCTAGATTGAAGTGAAGCTTTAATTCGCTCTCTTCAAACCCTTCCGAGTAATGGCAACAAGAAGAAGAAAAAGAAGAAGAAGACTAACAGGTAAAACCCTAGGCATGCCTTGGGGTTTCGATTCTTGTTCTTCCTCATGCTCCGATTTTGGTAGGTCATTTCTCTCTCTCTCTCTCTCTACTTTAATTGCAACAATGACAAATTTCTCTGTACTGAATTGATGTTGAGCTTCGAGCTGTAAGAACTAGGGTTTGGCGATTCGATCGTGGGGTCTTCTTCACAAGAGAATTCGCATCCGATATGGAAGTTCCACACTCTCAAAATTGCTATTATTTCCAGCATTTTCAGACTTGCCCTTATGGTGTTCATGATGGAAGGTAATACTCAATTATGTTTGGTTAATTGGTTTCCCTTTTCTGGCCATTTTTATTTTGTAAACCCCATATGTCATATTTTCTACTCTTACTTAACTGAAACTGCTCAAATCTTTTGCCTAGTAGAAGTAGGACACTTTTCTAGTAGAATCTTCTCATTGCTCAATTTGTTTGTTTCTAGTTTAGCCTAAAGAATCCATTCAACTTGTTCCAAATCTTTTAAATAAATGTCTGTGAGATACCATCTGCATCTAGAGTTAGGAGTTTGATAACCATGTTCCTAATCTGGCATTGCAGATGCAGAACTGTGCAACAGCAACACTGTGGAATCCAACTCTTAAAGGACTAACACTGACATCAGACTATTGTCCCTTATCAGCTACCGTATGTCCTACTTCCTCCAAAATTACAAGTTCTATTGCCTTGGTCTCAGAACATATTAAACTTTTTTAAATTATCATGTTGGCTTAGGAGCATTTGCCTGCTCCTCTAACTTGTATGTATGCTACTTGAAATAAGCAATCGTGTTACTTTCCAAACTACACTTTGCTTGTAATTCTGAAAGAATTTAGCTGCTTATAAACATTTTAGACTAATTTTGACTAGTTCTTGGCATGCTACATCAAAATTTTCTTCTCTTGTGCAAGTGTAAAACCTTGATGTTGGTTTTGTGTTTCGGAGGAGAAATGGGCCTAGCCCATTTGCTCAAACAAGAGGGAAGCCCACCTTGAAGCCCAAGCCCATTGTCTTTCCCTAAACCCTCCATATAAAAGGTTTTTACCCCTTTGTTGGTTTGTTGTGGTGGCTGATTTTCTCTCTCCTCCTTTCCATGCTTGGCTGATTCTCCATGGTTGTCTTTCCATCTTGATTCGATGCTCTTTTCCTTGCCGGGTGCTGCACCTTCCTTGTGCATTGTGGTTGTCCGTCAATGGCATTTGCGACGCCTATTTATTACGAGTTGTTATCTTCTCTTTGGCAAGCTTTTCGGCCCTTTGTTGAACCCACCATCTTTGTGATCCTTTGCTCCTTCTGTGGTCTCTACTGTGTGTGGAGTTTTCTGTGGTAAAGAGGGGTTTTCATTTCGGTCGAGAGGGTTGGGAGGAGGATTTTGGCTATTAGGCATTTTGGGGCTTTCCTTTGTGGCTTGGTGTGCCTATTCTCGGTGTTGCCTAAGTGTTGTTGGACGCTTAGATCTGAGCCTTGGAGCAATCTTCGTGACTGCCATTGCCGAATGGAGGTTTTCTCTTTACTTTGTGTATTGTTTCAGAGCCTTGTTTGGCTCTTGCGTAGTGCCTTGTTTCGAACCAGATCTAAAAAGCCCCATCATTTTTTCAGATCCGATTTCACAGTAAGTGGTTTCCATATTAGATCTGATCTTGGTTCAATTACTCTCTGAAAGTTGTGAGTTGGGTTGAAAGGACCCCAGATCTAGATCTAGTAAGTTGCGGGTCATCTTCTCGAGTAACACGTGGCTGCTCACTCACCTGCCAATCGACGGCCCGTGAACTTGTAGGCAGCGGCACGTGAAGCGGTGCATGGAGGTTGGGGTGCCCTTTTTTTGCTTCAGATCCAATCCTACATCATTCACAGATCTCATATCTGAGATCTGTTTTGGTAACTTGTGTGGTTTTATATATTACTTTCTGCGATTTACTTGTGATTATTTAATTGCTTGGTGCCTTTAATTATTGCTAAGTAAATATGTGATATCTTTGTGATATCAGTGAAATCTGCACTTGTGGTTGTTTTGTTGCTTAGTGCTTCATTAGTCTTGTAACACCCGAGATTTTTAGACTCAAATATGATGTAATACTTGAGATTTTTAGATTCAAATACTTGAAGAAATATGATATTTCAAAGGATTATGAAAGTCTTGAGGTAAAAATTCAGTTTTTGAGCCAAGGGTAAAATCATAAATACAGTATTTTGGGTAAAAGTGTAATTTACCTAAAATCTTGAGGTATTAGCGTAATTTATCCATTTTTTAGGGGCCAAAATGTGCAATTAAAAATAGCATGGGAATCAAGTTGCAAGGGCCTAAGTGCAAATTATCAGAAAAGTTTGGGCTAAGGTGTAGTTCTTGAAACCTTAAAATATCTCATCAAAATATCTCAAACTAAGTAGTTAAAGTAACCAAATATAGCTAACTAGTTAAAGGTGTAATGATGGGAAATGTAGAAAATCAATTAACCATGTGGGAGTAATGATGGAAAATGTAGAAAAATGAATTAAACCATTTGAGATGTAATGATGGAAGTGTTGAAAATGTAATTAAGCATGTGAGGCTCAAAATATCAAGGACACATGGCAAGCTTCCATTGGTCATTAGGAAGATAAGATAAGATCACATGATGACTCATAATGACCCCCTGAGGTGGCATCGCATGATTGGCCAGGGAAAAGCTTACTTAGCCTCCAAGTTTGCAAAAGTCTCCAAATCTTATCCTTAAGGACATGTGGCAAGCATTTATTGGCCACACATGGCATGTAATAATGAGGCCTCATGATGATGGGACATATGGCAAAACATGATTGGTTGGAAATGTCTATAAATAGGCCTTAAGGTAGTTCACAAGTTTTAGGTAGAATTTGGGCAAGGTTGAGAGAATCAGAAGAGAGGATTTTGAGATAGAGAGTAAGAGAAAAATTCTGTAAAAGGAAGGAGTAAATTTGGTGTAGAAACAAGAGCAAAATAGTTTCGCCAGAAAATTTGGGTCCTCTCTGACCAAGTTGAGATAAGTACACTATGAACTATCTACGATGTTTAAGCATGGTCATGAATCATGTTTATGTGGTCTCCCATGTTATGTCTCAAGCAAGTTCATGTTCTCAAGTAAGTTACGGGACCGGGGTTTAGTAGCGCTACGCACAGAGGTTCTTACCCTTACAAGTTGGTAGAACCTATCGTGTCCCCTCATGTTATACGTTCATGTTTCAAGTTTATGTTATGTCATGTTTAAATACGTTTGATAGTTCTCTTGTACTTATTGAGATTTGCGTAATCTCACCCCTTATGTTCCTCCCCCCCAGGTGATCATGAATGAGGAGATCGGGACGTGGACGTGGAGCGTGGTGGCTCGTTGAAAAAGAATTTTCAAAAATTTAAGTTTTAGTTTCCTTTTGAAACAAAGTTCTTGGGGTTGAACTCTGATCTTTTCTTATATGTATGCCATAAAGCATGTCTTGGATTTTTATTTAATTTAAAGGAAGTATGAGTTTGGCTTTAAGCTTCGGATTCAGATATTTTTATATATGCTATTGCTATAAAAGCATCTTCGTGAAGTCTTTCTTTCTTCTGTTGAAACCATGTTTTCCATGTCAAACTTTATATTTACACAAAACATGCTTTGAATTTTATTATGTTCGAAACTTTACTTAAGTTTATAAAAGTCTGATTTCTCCAGTTTTTCTGTGCTAAACCTTAAAGTTCATTCGAATATTATTATTATTGTTAAGCATGTAAGTAAGTTACGGGTGTCACAAGTTTGCTTAGTAAATCCTCTCAGATTTGATCCTTTGTGGGTTCCAGTGTTTGCTTGTTGATTTACTGTTGTCTAAACTACTGAGTACCTTTTAGATATTGTTGAGTAAACCTATGTTATTTTGGTACTGTTTTTGTTGGAATTGATTCTAAGTGAATCTATTGTTTAGGTTTTAAATTGAAACTTTGTGTTTCTATAAGTCCACTTAGGTAGCATCGTATCTGTGTTTATATCTGTGAATCCCATTTGGTTGCTAGAGAATCATTTTTATTTTCACTTTCCACATGCTTGGAAACTTAATAGCACTGAAACACTTTCTATGTGAAGGTTTTTTATGGTGATTGTTGGTTGCACGAAATAACATTTCTTGATGTCTCCCGCATAGGGAAATTGCTAGGTATGTGTTAGGTTGTGTTTCCGAATAAGGCCCAAGGCGGTGACGATGTTTCGGGCGGGTATAGTCTTCATAGGCTTTGGCCAGTGATTGAAGTCTAACCATATCATGACTTACTGGTAGCCCAATTAGAAGTCGGGCCATAAGCCTATTTACCATCTCTTTGGAGGAGAAATGAGCCTAAACCCATTTGCTCAAGAGATGGAGAAGCCCAACCCATTTGTTATGATGGCCCATTTGCTTTGAGAAGCCCATTTATTGGATGCCTTAGCTGCCTCATATATATACCTTATCTAGTCTTTAGAGACTTTCTCTTTCTCCCTCCCCCTAGTCGGCGACCGAAATGCTCTCTCTCTACCTCGTATCAGCATCGAATCTCTCATTTTTATCGACTTTCCTTGCTGCTTTGTGCGACATCTCCTTGCTGATTTGTTTCCTTGCTGATGTGTGCGGTGATCTCCTTGCCATTTTCTGGACCTCACCTCATTGATTTTCTTCTCTATATATTCGGTATGGCACGAGTCTTGGGAGGTAAGCTTTTATGATCGATTCATTCTCGCTTCTCGCTTTATCCTCGTGGTTCTTGTTCCTTTGTGGACTCTACTTCATGTAGAGCATTCTGTTGGCAAGATAGGTTGTTGTCGGCTTAAAGAGATAGGGGCGTTTGGGCGGTTCGGGGCTGGGTTTTATTAGGGCTTTGTGGCCTTATTCTCGGTGTTACCTAAGTGGTGATTCTATAGCCCAAATCTGAGCCTTGAATGCATTCATCGTGACTGCCAGGGAGGCTTTACATATACTGTGTATATTGCAGATTCTGTTTTGTCGATTATATTACACTAACCTTTTTTTTTATAGATCTTCCGTTCACAATAAGCTATTTGAAAATACACAGAATATAAAAAAGTGAATGCATAAGGGGATTAGGAAATATGATTACTGCAAACCAGTGATAGAATTCGGTTGTGCAAGTAGATCATGCTTAACTGCTATGGTTTGACTAGTTGTAAAACCACTTCATTTTGTTAATCTTCTTTTAAGTATTTGAGCATTTTAATATTACTGAATTGTTAATCGAGTACTTATGTTTCATCATTACTTACCATCATTGATTTTTTTGTCAAGTGCACAATTTTTATGTTGGGAACTTTTGGCTCTATACTGACTGTAAGATCTTTTTCTCAAGTGAAGTATGAGATTTTACGCTCTTCTGAGAAAGTTAATGAAACACTAAAGCTTATTCTTAAAGTTTGTGAGTTCCAATATGCATCGCTCTTCCTCTCTTCCCTTTTCTTAGAGTAATATATTTTTATGATGTTTTCGACTGCAGAAAGTAATTGGATTGTTCTTTGGAGGTCTACATGTAGCTTCAATGCTGTTAGTTATCACTGTAATGATCTTTTACTGTTTATTCCCTTGTATTCCTTTCCTTTTTTTTTTTTTTTTTATGTCTTGTTATTTCAATCGTGATGCTAAAATAGTCATTCCATTTTAAACTAATTGGGTCGTGATAGCTTTTTACCTCAGTGTGCAAGTTCTCAGGACTGAATGCTTGGGAATTGAGAGAGCTCATCTCTTAGACAAACAAGTAACTCTTTGTTCTTACTTTCTCAGCTGCCTAGTTATGGTTTTTCTAGATAAAAAATTCTGCAATGATTTTATTTTTTGGCATTGTCCATGTGAAATATTTTAAATGCATTTTAGTGGATTATAATTATTTGGTGAGGGTGAATCAAATGAAACTCAAATGGAAAAGCCCTTGGGGATTTTCTTAGTAGCTACCAACTCTGTCCCTATGTTTCAGAACATGTCTCGATAACTTTCTTGATTGGGTTCTTTTAGGCAATTGCCCTTTAATTTCAAGCCACATATATTTGATTCTTATCTCATCCCAAGAACTTGTTTGCCCCCTTTTTTTTTTTTTTTTTTTTTGTAGCTTAGTTTCCATAGCACTTCAGGCAAGGTTATTTGCTTCTGCTAGTGAAAGGGTTGGTGCTCGAAGACTAAGACTTTCAGTAACCGGCTACTCCTCCTATTCTTCATCAAAGAAGAACTAATCAACCATGTTCTCTTCAAACTTCAAATTCTTGGACTCTAGTCTTTCTCTATATAGGGACAAAAATGCTTGTAATTTTAAATTGGACTGTTATCTGTGCAACAGGCGAAAATAACAATGAGCAAGTTTTGAGGACTGAATGGTTGGGAAGTCAAAGAGCACCTCAAACAGTCTAGCTGAAATGGTGGTCAATTACCCATCTGGAAAATCCTGGCTTAAGCCAGTTTTTGACTTACAAAATTCTCATTTACTCTTAATCTATAAGTTATTACCTCTAAATGGCATTAAGTGAAACTTGTATGGTTGCAATAGACCGACCTATTTTGTACCTTTTTTTTTATCATATGTCAAAATTTAGAATTTGCAATTTAATTATTATTTTGTTGTCCTAGTATTCCATTTCCCTTTGCTATCTAGATATTGTGAATCTATTTTTTTGCCCATTAGATATTTTTAATCAACTTAAAGAGTACTGCATTATTTTGGGTGGTTTTATGTGTGAAATGCAGTTAGCTTTAGAGAAACAGAACAAGATTTTTGTTTCAGTTACTGGAATCAGCCAAAATGCTTTCTTTTCCTAAGCAAGTGACACAAATACTTCATTTAGAAACAAAATTTCAATGTTTCTGTCAGAATATGTCAAATGTACTGAAACTACAAAGCAATGCTTGGTTAGGCAATATGAGAAATATTGATAAGGGTTACCATTATTTCTCTTTTCAATTATATGAATATATTTTTTGACAAGAAAAAAAGATTGTGATATGTAAAATATAAAGTTGAGTGAATGTAAAATGGAAGAGATTTTCTTTGTTTTACACATAGGTGCTTTCCTTACAGAAATGTTCTTATTGTAATTTTTTTTTTTCTGTACTACACAACCATTGTCTAGCTTCTTTATGAATCATATTCCAAAGCTAACCAAGTAAAACATTCGACTCCAAGTTCATAGCCCTCATTCTTATTGAGCTTCATTCTTAAATATATTTAGAAAAGAAAATTAACTATATATCATTAAAGACTGCCCACATAAATGAAAAGAAAATTAACTATAGCTTTTTGTGGTTCATATAATTAGTTTATTTGACATTCATGGTTGGCTTTACTTTCAAAAAAATTTCTATAACAACATAAAAAGATGCGTAGACTTCAGTGATTGAGTTTTTATGTCAGAAAACATTATGTTAATTATAGAGTTTGTACCAAAACTTATAAAGCATTAGTTTTTGTTTCCAAAATTTTCACAATTTCAGTTTTTTAAATGAGAATGAGAATGAGTTTTGGTAGTAATGGTAAGTTGCTTTTTTGTAACTAGGAGGTCATAAGTTTGAGTTCTAGAAATAGCCTTTTTCCAAAGCAAGGGTAAGGTTGCGTATATACACCAGCCTCCCCCAACCTTGCAAAGTAGGGAGCTTCATGCATTAGGGTTTCCCTTTCCTCATGTTTGAACTGTTTTCAGAATAGTTATGTTTCCAAACTAATTGAAAAAACACATTGAAACAAAATATCAATCCACAAATAGAGGTATTGGTAATGATTGCTTTAAATATCATACTATTTTTGAGATCTATGTTGAGTGGACTATAATTTCCCACTCTGATTTTATCTATTCTATGCTCAATTCTTTGTTTACAGATTTTATCTGATATAGATAGTATCAAGATGGAGGATGATAGTGAGATAGAAGATAATGATGATGTACAAACTGTAACACCCCCTCTCCTAGAATTGCCCGAGAAGAGGTGCTACGAGAAATAAAAATAAAACTAACTGATAATTTAAAATCTGATATCATAACTGAACATCTCAATCAACTGGAATAAAAACTCTAAGTCAATATAGACTGAAAACCATAAACTCTGTCTAAGAGACAATCCCTTAACTGAAATATAAAATAGATTTAAACTGAGAAAACACTATAAAACTCAACAAACTCCCAGACATCTTTTATCTTGAGCGGCTTCACGTACACACACTATAAACCACTGCTGCTAGGCCCCACATCTGGTACTCTCCTGCTAGAACCTGGAGGGGTGAAGAGTACAAGGTGAGCTACAAAGCTCAGCAAGTAATAAGCTAGAAAGAATATTGAAGCTGAATTGAAGAATATCAATACTGATAAATACTTACTGAACTTGTACTACGCATAATCACTGTCTGTTTGCATTCATAAAAATGTAATGCACATAAACTGTAAACTAAATGCAGGTATGCAACTTTGGCTTATAGGCCCACATAATTTGATAAAACATACCTAACTGATCTGAAACCTGTAAACAGAAAAACTGTAAGCACATAGTGTAGGTAATATGCCCCTAGCCCCCTGGTTGCCACCAGGCGAGCAACTCATAAACTAAACTGAAACTAATGGGATCCCCGCGGATAAGCCGCCTGGCGCTCATAATGCAATGCAATGCTCACATACATGCTAGCACACAATATGTAGTGCTCCATATAAAGTCATGCTCAATGCTCATACCAAAATGTATGCACATAATCTCACAAAATAATGCCGATCATGTTATAATAAAATAATGTTGAACATGAAATGATCTTCATCTATATATTGGAATACAAAGATTCTATGAATTATGATTTATGGTATGGGCATGATTAACTGGATAGATTTTGGCCTTTAAGTTCAATATTTGGAGGTATTGAATACATTAATTTAGTTAAAACTTTGATTAAAACATCACTGGAAGCTAAATTGGATTTCTGGAAAAGTCATTCGGATATCAAGAAGGATATCCGGATATGATGAAAGACATCCGGATATGAAGAAGGCTCATCCGGATACATTGGCATTCAAAGCAGAAGCTATTCGAATATGCTCGGATGTATTCGGATATGAACTAGGACATCCAGATATGATTCAGGTCATCTGGATATCTCACTGAGGCATTTGGATACTACTGGAGACTATTTGAATATGAAACTCAACTTTTGATAGAGGCATTTGGATACGGAGGGAAGCATCCGAATATACTAAACCTGTCCAGATAGAAGAAAGGGCATCCGAATATCATCTTGACCTATCCGGACGTATGAACAAACCATCCAGATATCACACTTCGAAGAATTTTAGACACATCCGGATACACTGCAAGGTATCCGGATATCACTCATAGAAAGCCTTAGACTCATTCGGATACAATACAAAGCATCCGGATATCACTCACAAACAACTAGACCCATCCGGATATGACTCATGGGATCCGGATACAACTCACAATTACTGCTGGACACATTCGAATATGAAACGAAGCATCCGGATATCACTGGGCCATCCGGATATGAACAAGAGCTATCCAGATATTACTCATAATAAGCATTGGACTCATCCAAATGTGATACAAACCATCCGGATATATTACTAAAGCCATCTGGATATGCCCAAGGGCCATCCAGATGTCACTCACATAAAACTTTATGACACATCTGGATAGCCTCTAGGCCATCCGGATGTTACTCACAAACTCTGAAAAAATCCATCCGAATATCAAGAACACATTCGAATGTCTGCAACTATTTTTGATGAACATGAACGTTTACAGAGGCTATGTTCTTGATCAAAACTCAATGAAACTATGCCATTCTGAACCAAATCTTGGAAATATGAATCCCAACTGATATGAAACAACTCTAAGGATTATTCAAAGATAATATTGGATCGAATCGCTATAAAATCATACAACTCTTGATTATGCATTCACTGTTTATGTATATATATATATATACACGCACTGCAACTGATATAAAATCTGGGAACTCATTGAAGAACTGGAATAATATGAAAAACTTATATGAACCTGTAATGGAAGGGATTATAAGAAGAATACTTGCCTTTCAATTTCTCTGATCGGATTGAACGATTCGCTAAGCAATTTCCTCCTAGGAAAAACTTGAGCCCACTGCCATCTTTCTTGCTCTCTGTTCTCCACGGCGTGGAGAAAATATGGCTATGGGATTATATATATAGAGAGAAAGAGAGCAACCCTAAAAGCCTTCTCTCCATCTCCTAATACAACTAGGATACTTCTCAATCCCAATCCTATTCACGTATGGATATCTCAATCCTCCTTACATATGGATTCTTAATCCCTTAATCACAATAAATTTAATTAATAATTAAATTCTAATAACAAATTTCTAAATGACCTTCATGTCCTAGCATTTAATTTCCACAATAAATAACTAGAATCAAATGCTCTTTAAATGCTATTTAAATACTATTCTCTCAATTAAAAATTACTACATTGCCACCTTGGTAAATTCCTTTAATTCCAACCTTAAATAGAATTAAATGCTATTCTTTTCCTTTAAAATCTCTAAATTGCCACATTAAAATAATTAATTGACAAAATCTCTTAATCAAATACTTCAACAATTAATAAAATAACTCTTAAATAAATACTGGGCCCTCTAATGGGTCGTTACACAAACACCCATTGGTTACCAAGAGGTTGCTGGCAAGCAAGATTCTGTTTCTTCTCCTACTGAAGAGAAAGATGTTACAGTTGCAAATGTGGAAAAATCTATTGCTTCATATGATATAAGCATGGAAAAGGATTTGGTTCGGCAAAGATCTATTCCTTCCCCCCCACACTAGGCAAAGGATATATGAAATAGATCCACTTCTGAGAAGTCACTGTGAGCACCTTGATTATAGGTCAGATTCTTTTCATCTCTGGCCTTATATGTAATTTTCATGCTCTTATTGGAAGAATATTTCAGCAACATGCTAAACTATTTCTTGGCAATGAACTAGTGCAAGCATTTGTAGTAAGTTCCTTTTGTCCGATGCCTCTTAGACACAACCAAGTGTGTGCTCTTTTTATTTTTAAAATGGTAGATTCGCCTGAAAGACTTGGGGGCACAAGTGTTGCAATGAGCCGTCCCCCCTGGTGTGCCATTGTTTTTTACAAAATTTGGATAATTCTTTTACTATCCAATTCTTATTTATTTAATTGTTTAATTGTTCCACGGTCCACCCATCCAAGGTTAACCTAACCACACTAGGGTTTCACACTTACCCTAATTAGATTATACATCCACCTTGGGTTACCCACTTGGATCATCCTGTTGGGCCTTGACTACACCCATAGTTCGAGATATACTTATTTTTTAGTGTAGGATCATGAACGAGGATCAAAAGCATGCAACGGAAGCGTTTTAAAATAAAAACGATCCTCGTATTGGTTAGAGTCTAGGAGACTTACTTTTACGGCGGATTACCGGACGGAATGGAGCGATGGGAGCTTCTTCGTGTGGAGGAGACGACGGCTGTCCTGCTAGCCTTCGGCTCCGTCGCATCAGAACTCAAACGCCCCCTTTCGATCTTCCGGAGTATGACTCGAACTCGTGGCCTCTCTTCGGTGAAGAAGAATAAAAAACGACTTGGATTAAAAAACAACTAAAGAGAGATATATATAGGGAGAACCCTAGGGTTAAAACCCTAGTGGGCCAAACCCTAATGGGCCAAATCTTTTAATTAATTTCCTAATTGGGTTAGCCCAATTAATTAATTAAAACCCTTATGAACTATTATTTTATTTTAGCCCAATGGACTATTCTAAATAAAATAATTCTCTCTTAATGTAATTCATCCAACAAGCCAAATGTATTAAAAATACATGAGTTACATCGAGCTACCCCGGGGACCAAAAGACAAATTATTCACGGCTACTAAAATGACCAAAATATCCCTGCTACCTAGTAGCTATATTTTGTCATTCTAAGTGTTCCAACTATCACCATATGGTAACACTGACCCCACGAATAATTTTGCATATGCCATGTCTTTGACCTACTAGTGTAATGACGAAAATACCCCTCTGCGTAACACCCATCATTTAGAAAGGAATATTGTACTAACACCTTTCTAAATGACTTCTACCATCCTTAGATCACTAGTCCAATAATCCGTGACTACTCGAATGTACTTGCTTATCATTGGGAGCTACCCAGAAGCACACACTCATAAGTCACGTTCCCAGGGCCCTGGATTATTCGATTATTCTTGGACAATCACAAGGGGGTGAATCACAGAAACTATCTTGTATTAGTCTGTCTTAGCTAATTAGAAACCATACTCCCAACTCAAAAGGATATTGATCTTTGATAGACCTCACCTGCAATGAATCTAAGAATATAGCTCTAGGTTCACTAGACCACCAACTAATACTCAAGTATTAGAGTACTCGTCCACGTAGTAGCAGTGATAGACTAGCTCCATGATAATTAGCACTTTGTCATTAGCTTCTATCACAGGTCCACTCTACGCATTCCAAATGCGCTTGTACAATTAGAGTAAACGGACTGTTTACTGGCTAAGGCAAGCCATCCTCCATTGGGATCTATTGCACAATGATCTTATCATGATAGAATGCCCAGTTCTATCAAAAGATCAAGAGTTATATTTTCTTGCTTATTAAGTACCCATGATTCATGCCTAACTGTGAAGAACGACCCATCACATGAATCACTTACTTAATAGCATGGACACCTTTCCAACAATTAAATGCAAATAATATATGTGCCATAAACTGAATAAAAGAAACATCATTACCATAAATTAAACAAAACGTGTCTTTAGGGCATACATTTCCAACATTTAGTTGGGCCAAAATTAAATCTTATTGGGCCTGAGTTCTTTTAAAGTGGCTACAGGTTTATTCAGTAGTTTTTAGGCCCAATTTGTAATTTCTCTTGGGCCTCACCTTAAGCCCAAGTCACCCATTCTCTTTAATTCTAAAACAGTCCCAAATCCTATGCCCTTTCTTTGCAACTGAGCCCAACACTCTAAAGCTCAAACAGACCCAAAGTCCTGCATTCTCCATGGCCTATAAACTGCCCATAGCTAAGAGACAATTCTAGGAGAATTTCAACCCATTTATTTGTTAGAGACTCAAGTCTTCTTTAACCATTTTGTGTTCTCTTGATTCCAAACCCTCTCTTGATGCAGTATGGGAGGAAGATCAACAAAACAAGTGCAAAAATTGGGTAAAAACTGTAATACACCAAGTTTTTCTAGGCATTGTTGTTCAAGAAGTACAACGTTTCCTTGGAAATTGAAGGATACGGTTGATACATGTGAAGTTCCTAGGTAATCGTCGAGGAACAAATGAAGGATTTTTTGAAAGATCATGGAAACTACCACGAGGGGGCATCATCTTAAGGTATTTTGGAGAAGTTTAAGAAGTTCTAGGGCTCAAGTGATATAAGTGCAAAGAAGTTTTGGGCTAAGGAGTTATTTGGAAGAAGTTCAAAAATATCTTGTGACTAGTTAGTAAAAGGAACCAAATAAGCTAACTTAGTTAGGAGACATAACCATGAGTAATTATGAGGAATCTTGAAAAACCTAATTAACATGTGGTGGCAGATGTTTCAAAGGACACATGTCGCAAGGGGGAGGAATGGCACAAATCACAAGGGACACATGGCGCGATCCTACGAAATTAATGATTACAACCTTATCTAAGTGACACATGGCAAGTGACACATGGCACTCTTGGATTGGCCATAGATGCCTATAAATACTAAGGCCTTAGAAGGGACAATCTCACCATTAATCAAGAGCAAAAAGGAAGTGAGTTTGAGAGGAAAAGTTCTGCCCAAAAATATAGTGGAGAAACGCTTCGTCAAAAAATTTGGACTGCCACCATAAAATGAGCCAAATAGCATCAAAATAGTAAGTTAATTTTAATTTCTTTCCATGGTTTGATAGAGAATTGAATAAGGGGTGCGTGGCTTCAAACGGAGGTCAAAACGGAGTTCGAACGAGGGAGAACGGGCCAAAAAACCACAAGAGGTCAAAGCTGGAGGGGCGGCGCGTGCAGCTCACGCGCCACCTGACTGCCGCGAGTGCAGTGCATGGGGGTCCTTCCCCCAGCGCGTGAGGGCCCGTGAGAGGCCCCCTTGGCCCCAAATTTTGCAGTCATGGTCCTTAAATTTATCCTTAGGACACCATATAAAAATATTTTAGGTTTGAGTTTCGAAAGTATGTTATTTTTGTAGAAAAGCATTCCCGAACCTTGTGAACAGTAACTTAATGCTTCCAAACCAGCAAGATGAGTGTTTCTTGCATCCTTTTGCTACATCCTGATCATTTTGGCTTCATTGGGTGAGGGTGTTGGCTTGCATATCATGCTTTTGTGGCTTACATGTCATTTTTCCCTTGTTTATGCATATTCCTTCTACTTTGTCATTTATCATGTTCGTTGAGGTGACTATGGCTAGTTGTTGGGACATCATGGGTGATCTCGTGCTCTTACGGTGAGCCAAGGAGTGACTATGATGACCGCGGAGGTGATTGCAACACCTTAGCATTGCTACCACATGGGTGGATTTCATAATGACCTTATTGCATCTGCACGCATGTACTTCATTGTTTGATTCACTCACTTAGATGTAATATCTAACTTGGGTTGATGCCCCTGAAACGTTTAACGTTCCAAGTATGTTGGAAGTGCCAGGGTTTTAGGTTCTAGTTTGAACGTAAGCAATGAGATGATGCTTGGCTAGCTTTGGGTTTCACAGCTAGCTTTGGCTTTTATTTCATTATGTAATTGTACCACAATGATGTATTGGAATAGCAGCTAGGGTACTCAAGATTGTAAGAGGTGTGCGTATGTGGGTGTCCTACAGCTGTACCTATGATTTATGTGTTGAGTCACTTTTAAAGTATTGGATGTCGTGAGCTTTTCTTATACTTGTAAAGGAAATCTAGTAGAAACCCTTTTATTTAGCTTTGGTTAAGCTTTCAGGTTCGATCCAACGCTTCCGTTGGTAAGGGTTTCCATAATGCCCATAGGTGATGTCTACTTATATTCCATATTGGAGTGTATTTGGAAAAGTGGGGCATTACAAAAACAGTCTAAGATAAATTCCGAAACGGAGATCTTAAAATTAGGGTTTAACAAATCCTCAAGGTTGAAATAGAAATAAAATAGAATGGCTGCCTACAAAGTCTCTTAAAAGACTACTTATATTAGATTCCTAATCCTTGATCACATAGGAATCCTAGTCCTTCATCACAAGGAATCCATCTAATCTAATGAATCTATCTTTTTTTTTTAATAGTCACATGCTAGTCACATGACTACTTATTAAAACTAATAAATAAAAAAGTATTTAAAACCTAGTAACTTAAATACTAAGCATAATTAAACTAATAAAAATAAAATAAAAACACTAATAATTAAAAAATTGCTCCTGTATCATCTCTAAGTAACTTTGGGATCTATTATGGACTGAAATAAACACTATTTCACCAATTTACAACAGCAAAACAGTTAGAAAAATCAGTCACTAACCTTATCTCTCAAGTCCAATGACCAGCTCCTCGGCTTTCCAATTATACTACCAGCCTTTTGAACGGCAAGTGTAGTGTAATACCCCATATTTTCGTGAGATTGCCACGTATTTTAAGTGTGTTTAAAATATCGAAAAGTGGCTTAATAGTAAAATAAATTGTCGAATCAATGGAAGGGAGTACCTTGGGACATAAATATTTGAGGAAATAGGACATTTCAAAGGGTTATGAAGGTCTTGAGGGAGAAGTTTAGTTTCTGAGCTAGGGGCAAAATCGTAATTTTTGAGGTTCAGGTAAAAGTGTAATTTACCTAAAAATTAGGGATATTAGCGTAATTAGTCCTTTCTTCGGGGACTAAAATGCAATTAAAAATTGGTCTA
Source organism: Diospyros lotus (assembly GCF_014633365.1). Lineage (NCBI taxonomy): Eukaryota > Viridiplantae > Streptophyta > Magnoliopsida > Ericales > Ebenaceae > Diospyros > Diospyros lotus. Next base: position 26,719,036 of record NC_068342.1, read on the forward strand.
GGGACCAATTTGAAAAGGGTCTAAGTGCAATTACCTGAAAAGTTTGGGCCAAAGTATAATTATTGAAACCTTATTCCTAGGGGCATCTGGGAGATTAATGATAAAGTCTCATAATAACTTTAGAGATAAGATGAAAACTCATGATGACTTATTTGATAGGATTTGATGAGATTTGATTGGATGCGATTTGATTTGGATAAGATTTGATGAGATTTGATTGGATTTGATTTGATTTGGATAAGATTTGATAAGATCTTATTTGATTGGATAAGATTTGATTCGACTAAGAATGATTACAGAAAATCTAAGAAGATTTGGAATGATTAGCGAATATCTTAGAAGATTTGGAATGATTAGAGAATATTTTAGAAGATTTAAAATGATTGGAATATCTTGGAAGATTTAGAAAAGATTTGAAATGATTGTGGCTTACTTGGTGGCTAAGTTTCCAAACCTATAAATAGGGTGCTCATGGACAAGGGTTTCCTCATTCTAAGTTGTGATAAATTTGTGCTAGTCGAGAGTTCTTCAAGCTTAGTGGATAGAAGGCTTTTGTACCTAGAGAAGAATAAGCACTTGCTCAACGCGTAAGGGCGTGTGAGGAGGTGGTTTGGTCAGAAGACTTGAGGATTTGCACAAATTTTGAGGAATCTCGAAATTAAGTCAAGGTGAGACTCTTATACTCCAAATCCTATTTTTGTTCTCTTATGTGAGAATACTATTACATGAAACGTGTTTTGTGTAATGTTTTTGTACGCAAAATCATATTGTGCTCTTACATGAAATCATGTTGCATATATGAAATGTAATTTCTTAGAAAATAAATGTTGTTGGTTTTCAACTATTGCATTTATAAAATTCGTGTGGCTATACTATTGTACCTATCTATTGTTGTTCGAGGGAAAAAGTCGGGATATCCCCTGAGAGGCGCTGTGCGTGCGCCATTGAGAAAGCTCTCGTGGGGAAGACCGTGAGTCTAAGGGACAATGGATGTGGTGTTTGAATGAGTTTTATGAGATCGGGCCGAGGTGACATGGTTAGGGACCTCCCGAGAGGCGCTATGCGTGCGTTACTGAGAAAGCTCTCGTTGGAAGAGGCTGACATGTTCATGAGGCAATTCGGAGTAGTCCTCGTTGTTTTCTCATACGTTTTATATCTGTTCATGTATGTATATAAACTATTTTGGAGTTCTCACTAGAAGGTTCATCTTCTAATTGGACTATGTCCCAGGAATATTCAAACGTTCCAAGTTCGACGAGTAGCTCTAAGGGAAGGGAGATAGCTGAAGATTAAGTTTATCTGTCGTATGTAGCATGTCTTTGATTATGTACGTAACCTATGCGAACCCTATGTATATTTGAGGTATCATTTGATTGCACCAGAGGTGATTAGCTGTTATCTCGGGAAACGAGTCTCCATGTATTAAGGTTGTTGAAGATATGATGTTAAACTATGGTACGGATTCTCATGATATAATTAAAGTGAATTTAGTTGTGTACCATATCAGATTTCGATTATCGCTTTCGCAATTTTTATGATATGCTGGGGGGTTTTGTTCAGAATTCAGTACTTGAAATTTAAGATATGTACCGTGATAAAAAGAAATTTATGTATATTTTGGGACTCAGCATAGTGACATGTCAGTCAGAAAAATTGGGGTGTTACAGTTGGTATCAGAGCTTAAGTTTATTGGAAAGACTTAAGTGCCTCTAATGTAGTTGATAGCAGAGTTAAACCCTATTTGGAGATTAGGGAATAGCAATTTGGAGACTTAAGGGGATCCGATATCGATGGAACCAGGTAGTTGGAACCCCAAGTGGAAGCTTAGGGGGGAAGAGACTGATGGTTCATAGAACGGAATCCCTACTTAGAGATTTGGGATTTTCGATTGAGGTCTTAGAGGTTATTGATTTGAGAATCTAGCCTTGTTAAGTGATTGAACAGTTGGTCGGGATGACCTAGCTATGGAAGTTAGGATCCGATAGTATGATTTAGGTGTAAGGTTAATTCGATAACCATGATTATGGATCCGAGAGATTTAGAGACTGTTGATTTGAGGTCATTAGTCAAAATCATTGCAAGAAATGATAGGATAACGTTGGTTATCAAGGATGATCGAATCATGAATGATTAGTCGGATGTGTCATAACCTAGTCGATGAGCTAGGAGCTGATGATAAGTATTTTTGGGGATCATTTAGTGACTCTGAAAATGAGATAAAGGATCCAGGGGATTGGGTCAAGTGAGAGGCCGAAGAAGGACAGTCGTTTTAAGAATATGAAGATATAAGAGAATCTATTGGTTAGATCTAAAGTAGTCTTCATTTGACGGCATACAAATGCACTCTTCAATCAAGGAAGGACTTGAGAATGCAAGTATGAGTGGCGTTGGAGACGCTACGAGGGAATTGTGATTCGTTAAGTTTTGGTATGCAATTGCGGTGTATTACTGAAGGAGTTGGACACGTGGCCGCAACAGTGAATGATAGTTCTTGGAGGACTTCAATGGGATCATGCAGTTTCACTCAAGGCGTACCCGTGTGGGGGTTGACGCCGGTGTAGGAGTAAGCCTACTATGTGACCTGGTTGATGGTGACAGCTTGTGTGCTGGCTGACGGTAAATGTAGTGCCTAGGAGGAACTAATTTGGTAGTTGCAGATCGATAGTCAGCTAGATCTGAAGAATGGAATCTCGGTGAGTGAGATTTTGGGTAAGAGAGCATGGCTAGTCTAAAGCCTTGACAATGAGTTGTGGAAATCTCGGTTCAAGGAAGAGATCAAGTACCAAAAAAGGTAAGAGTTGCTTGATAGGTTGTAGCAACAAAAAAGGGAATGATGAGATACCTAGTCAACAGAATTGGTGACTACGGTTCAGTGTGCCAAGTGGGCTTGTAGATTTAGAAATTGTGGACTCAGAGTAAACCTAAGGGAAGATTTGCATAAGGAGTACCATAGATATTAACGTTGTTAGAACTTGATAGATGATTGGAAAGTTGTACGTGGCTAAATGTGCGAAGCCACTGTGAATCCTGGGATTTATGCTAAGAATTTTGAGGAGCCTAGCGAGTTCAAGGATTTGAAACATACTGAGTGTATGTAAGGAAGACACGTCTCAGAGTTAACTTCCAATAGGCTGAAGTGTAACGCCCCGCTCCCATTTATGGGTGTTACTCGTGAACAATCACCCGAATTGTCCACCTGCCCGGCCTTAGGTGAAGGGTGGACCATGTTTCAAGATGAAACGCCCTAGGTGGGAACTAGGCTCGTCCTTCCCTTCCCTGAACCCCAGGATTCACTAGCAGAATTGGGCTTTAACCACACCGCATAGGCTATAACGAAAATCTCCTTCAGACGCCCAATCGCCATTTTCTCATTTTTATTTAATTCTTTTCCATCCAAGAATTTTACTGGGCTCCATAAATCACCATTTAAATCAATCCATTGATTGATTACTAATTTTGGAGGAAAAACTCAAATTTTCAATTTTTCAAAATTTCGGCATTTTCTCCAAAAAATGCTCGAAAAATTCCTTTATTTTGAAAATTCCTCTAGGGCCCAAAATCAATTAAGAAATGGCCCAAAATCCCCAAAAAGTCCAAATTTTAAAAAAAATTGGACGGTGGGGCCCACTGGCGTGCCCGGGGCTCGCCCGGGGCCTCGCGGTGCGCGTGTAGCGCGGGCCGCAAGCCCGCGCGTGCCCTCGCGCAGCCACCCGCGCACCCCAGCGCGCATCCGCTCGCCCCAGCGCGCATCCGCGCGCGCATCCGCTCGCCCCAGCGCGCATCCGCGCGCCCGCGCGCCCCACCAGTGCACCCCCGCGCGCGCCCAGCAGCCTGCTGCAGCCTTTTTTTCACCTCTTTTCTTTTCTTTTTTTTTTCTTTTCTTGGGCATTTAAACCCCAAATTTCCAAAAATTAGAAAGAATAAAAATACTTCACATGCTTTCAATTTTAGCCTATTATTCTCCATAATTAAGGCTTAAACAATATTCTTGATGCTTCCACAACATACATCAAACACCCACTAATTTTTCCAACAAAAAATCATTTACTTACATCTTGGTTCCTTCCCACAACATACGCAACAATGAGGCTTTCACCCAACCTAGGCTTCAACATGCCTTAAGCCAATGCCTCATTTCAACATAAAATCAAACATTACAAAAATGAAATACATTACATCTCATAAATCAAACACATCAACATAGGCTTCCATAAGCCATAACATACACTTGAATCTTCTTTCCATTCTTCCACATGCCATTCCACCATTTCCTTTACTTTACCATGCTTTCACAACCTACATGTGAGGGTAAAAACCTCATGAGCTATTAAGCTCAATAAGGGTGCAATGCCAAATAAATATGAACATAACAAGTTATATGATGCCAAATGCATGCAAGTGTGGCTAGGTTTCTTTGCCCTCACAACCCTCCAAGGTTAGAGGCATCAACCCACCATTTCAACCATGTTCTCAAACTAACCTATGGCCATAAGTCTCATGAACACAAAGAACATGCCAAATGCAACATATACATTTATGAAACATATTTAAAACCCATTGCAAGGCCACCCTCCCATGGGGCCATCCCTTACCTGTTCTTGAATATTTAAATCTCCCTTTCAAGAGAGCTTCCAACATCACTTTCTCCCACCTAAAAGGGCATTTCAACAAGCCACTTAATTTTTTGCATACAAGCACACCAAAAATAAAGAGGAGAAAGAATACTTGCCTTGATTTTCTTCATCATCTTCTTTCTTTCTTCACTTTTCCCTCCATGGAGACTTCTTTCTCTTTCTTTCTTTTCTTCCCTCTTCATTTCTAAAAATGGCCAAAAGGGAGACAAGTCTCCCACACTTGCCCTTTTATACTAGTTTTCCCATATTTCAAGAATGCATCCTAGCCATTCACTAAAGGCACAATCCATGTGCTTAAGGGAAAACTAATCTCAACCATTCATTTAAAACAAACAAGTCTCCTCTCTAAGAGAAAACACACCTTTAAATATGTTGGCAATCCATGCCATTTACTTTCTTTAAATCCCCACCATTAGATTTATTCTCTATTTCAAGAATGCATTTCAACCACTAGATCTCTTGAAATTTCCATTTAATTCTCATTTACTTAATTAAACTATTTTCATATCCATCTTCAAGACTTAAATATAAGCCATTGGATATATCTCACCTTTTCAAGACTTGATCCTAACCCTTGGATCATTTTAGTCTTCCAATACCAAAATTAGTCATTTTCTCATATATTTATTTTGACTAATTTCAACACATCACACTTGAGAGACATAATTAATTTCCTTCCCATTTAATTTAATGGGGCTAATTTTCACCATCACATGAGAGACCACTTGAAAGACATAAATCCCTCATTTTCCACTTAAATAAATCACACCATTTTCCAAGCGTTAATGGGTGACCATTTTCCCATTTTCCATTTCATTTATTTAATTCACCATAATTTCAAACATTAATGGTGACTATTTTCCCATTTCATTTGGATTTTCTTTAATCCAACACCATAATGCCTCTCATTAAATGCTTGAAAGACCAATTATCCTTTTTTTTTTTGCATTTAATTAAATCATTCTCCAACTCATAAATCCATATATATATATATATATATATATATACATGCTCCCACATTTCTAATATATATGATTCCTCTCAAATTTCCAAGATTATGCCAAGTGTCACTCTAAGACACAAACTTGGCTTCCAATTCTTTATCTTGGTCATCCATGTGGCATTACCACATTAATTCAATAACTTAGGAAAAATTTAATTATTCTCCTCAAATAATTTAATATCCACAATTTTCCCTATTTCCAAAATTAATTTCCTTCATGGAATCACTCCAAAATTCCCTAATACTCTTTGTGAATTTATTAATCCCATATATCTCCACATAAATACCAAATTGGGATTTTTATTCACTTACACACCTAATTCCACATAGGAATTATTTTTAATTTATCCAAATACCCTTTTATTGGATTTCTCTTTCCAAATTACCAAAATACCCTTCTCATGGGCATTCTCAATCTCAAGGATCCATCTCATTCTCAAGGGCATTTTTGAAAGTTTACTTACTTCCTTTCCTATTCTCTTAACACCGGTTACACCGGGTGTTACATGAAGGGCGACCCTAGCTTTGTGATCACTCATGCGAGGACTTTGGCCGTGTGATGGGGTGAGGGAGGTGTGATAACCTACCCAAAAGTCTGGTAAGCCCAAAACCTTAGCCATGATAAGGTGAGAGAGGTGTGGATGCCGCCTAAAAGTCCTATAGCTAAGGTGGGTAACCCCAGGTTCATTGTTGAAAATGGGTGTGTGTGAACGCTAGCCCTTAATGGGGGTGAGAGAGGTGTGAATACTGCCCAAAAGTCCGGTCGACCCAAAGTAGTTGAGGAAGGAGGTTTCTAGACTATCTGAATTGAGGTAAAGTTACCTTGAGGAAGTGACTCATAGGATGAGTCATGTCAGTTTGGTGTCAACTTATCTGATGAAGTGACCAAAGTGAAGACTTGAGCCTCGTAAAGGTTTCGAGTTGGAAATTTTGATTGTCCATGATTTGAGACATGATGGTTTGATTGGGATGATAGTATATCCATGTCAGGAAGACACGAGATGATAAAGAGTCTAGGTACGATCTGTGAGATGGGACATGTGGATAGGTTATGCCTTGGGCAACTGCATGGGACCCAAATCATTATTGAGATAGTCGAAAGGCGGATCTTTGGAAGATTTATGATTTTGAGATGTATAGCTCTAATCATAGTGAAATTTCGTTGGGAGTAGAAACCAAACCTATGGGAAGGAATATGGAGTCCTCAGAGATGAGTGACTCGAGGATCCATGAGGTTTGGAGTTAAGTCTGGTACGGGAAGTAGTACCAAAAGTGACAAAGAAAGGGACCAGAGCTTTGTGATAGGATCCTTAAGTTGTTTATGAAAAAGTTAAAAGTATGTTGAGTTTGGCAGGCTTTTGTCAGAGATTCGTGAAGAGAATTTTCGGAATAGTTGTATCCATGTCAAGACTCGTGAGGAGAGTTAAGTGAGAATGGTCTGTCGGATGCAGTGAGGCTTGCGGTAGCTCAAAGGTTTAGGTTGCGTGTTGATGTAACATGACCGAGTGATCTTATGTAGATCACATTGAGGCACAAGGTAAACTACCCGATGTGTGACTTGGTGCTGGCAGTTGAGGTATTCGCTCTTAAGGTTATGGAAGCACTACCAATGCGATGAGATGTTTGAGGTGTTCACGAACCACAAAGGTTTGACGTGTGTGTTCTCACAGAAAGAGTTGAACATGAGGCAGCAATGGTGGATGGAGTTCCTGAAGGACTACGACTGCACTTTTTGTATCACCCGGGGCGTGCTAATGTGGTGGTCGGGTTGATGGCCCAGGGGTGGCTGCTGATTGAGGCTTTTACTTGATGTTAGTGAGTGTAGTGCCGAAGGGTTCGTCCGTCTTGATAGCTAGCCTAGCGGTTCAGCTGGATCTGGAGACCGAGATACGAGAGACTAGTGGGGGTGACCGGTGTATACATCTATGGATAGAAGAGTGTGGCTAGTCCAAGGGTTATAATTTTTGAGATGCGAGATGACATTCTCAAGTTTCAGGGTAGGAAGTGCGTGCCTAAAGTTTGGGAAGAGCACCTGCCGTTGGTTGAGTTCGTGTTACCACGGCAGCATCGGGATGGCTTCTTATGTGGTTTATGGTGGAAGAGCACTATCGATCGCTCGATGTATCAAAACTATCGACTGTTGGACCCTTAATCAAGTAGTCCCTGTGGTTGAACCAAGTGGGTGGGGCAGTCCATACCCAGGCTAGGAATGTTGGGACCGCTGGAAGTGAGGAAGCCTCTGCCAGTGGGTGCGCTAGATTCCTTTGGGGAGGAGCGATCCCATGTCGGGCCGACGGGGGGAATGCTAGATCTATGGGTGCTAGCTGTCGACTATTGTGGTTGTTGGTTGTTCTTGTTTGCTGACCACCAAAAAAGTTATATTGGAAATTTGGAATTTTATGGACTATGAGATATGTCCAAGCTGTGAAATGGCTTATTTTGATATTTGGAGATTGCGTGTATGAGTCAATTTCGAGGATGAATTTCTTTTAAGGGGGGTAGATTGTAATACCCCATATTTTCGTGAGATTGCCACATATTTTAAGTGTGTTTAAAATACCGAAAAATGGCTTAATAGTAAAATAAATTATCAAATCAATGGAAGGGAGTACCCTGGGACATAAATATTTGAGGAAATAGGATATTTCAAAGGGTTATGAAGGTCTTGAGGGAGAAGTTCAGTTTCTGAGCTAGGGGCGAAATCGTAATTTTTGAGGTTCGGGTAAAAGTGTAATTTACCTAAAAATTAGGGGTATTAGCGTAATTAGTCTTTTCTTTGGGGACTAAAATGCAATTAAAAATTGGCCTAGGGACCAATTTGAAAAGGGTCTAAGTGCAATTACCTAAAAAATTTGGAACAAAGTATAATTATTGAAACCTTATTCCTAGGGGCATCTGGGAGATTAATGATAAAGTCTCATAATGACTTTAGAGATAAGATGAAAACTCATGATGACTTATTTGATAGGATTTGATGAGATTTGATTGGATGAGATTGGATTTGGATAAGATTTGATGAGATTTGATTGGATTTGATTTGATTTGGATAAGATTTGATAAGATCTTATTTGATTGGATAAGATTTGATTCGGATAAGAATGATTGCAAAAAATCTAAGAAGATTTGGAATGATTAGAGAATATCTTAGAAGATTTGGAATGATTAGAGAATATTTTAGAAGATTTGAAATGATTGGAATATCTTGGAAGATTTAGAAAAGATTTGAAATGATTGTGGCTTTTTCCATCCAAGAATTTCACCGGGCTTCATTAATTCACAAGCTCAATCCATACATTGATTGATTACCAATTTTTGGGGAAAAACTCAAATTTTCAATTTTTCAAAATTTCAGCATTATTCTCCAAAATGCCCGAAAAATCTCTTTATTTTGAAAATTTCTCAGGGGCCTAAAATCAATTAAGAATTGACCCAAAATTCCCAATTTTTTGGAATTTTTAAAAAATTTCGGCTGGTGGGGACCATAGAACGCCCTGGGGCCCTCGCGGGGCCCAGCTACACTCTGGCAGCGCGCCAAGCCGCTGGCCGCGCGGTCGCCCGCACACCCGCGCTCGTGGCTGCTGCCTGCTGCCCTTGCTCCCCTTCTTACTTCTTTTGCCTTTTTTTTTTCTTTGGCTTTAAACCCCAAATTTTCTAGAAATTAAATTAATTAAATGAATTTCACATTCATTCAATTTTTGCTTCTATTTTCCAAAATTAAGGCTTGAACAAATCTCTTGATACTTCCACAACATACATCAAACACCCATTATTTTTCCAACAAAAATCATATGATTCAACTTCTTGGTGCTTCCCACAACACACACCAAAATGAGACTTTCACCCAACCTAGGCTTCAACATACCATAAGCTAATATCTCATTGTCTAAATACAACATACACTTCAACTAACAAACAAATTACATTACATAAACTAAACACAACACATAAGCTTCCATAAGCCATAATATACACTTGAATCTTCATTTCCATGCATCCACATGCCATTCCACCTTGACTTGATTTTTCCCATGCTTCCACAACCTATATGTGAGGGTAAAAACCTCATGAGCTATTAAGCTCAATAAGGGTGTAATGCAAAATAAATATGAACATAACAAGATTATACAATTGTGGTTAGGTCTCTTCGCTCTCACAACCCACCAAGGTTAGAGGCATCAACCCACCATTTCAACCATATTTCCAAACTAACCTATGGCCATAAGTCTCATGAACATAAAAGAACATGCCAAATGCAACATATACACTTATGAAACATACTTACAACACATTGCAAGCCCACCCTCCCATGGGGCCATCCCTTACCTCATTCTTCTCTTTGAATCTTTTAAACCTCTTCTCAAGAGAGCTCCCACCATCATCTTTTCCCATCTAAGATGGCATTCTAATAAAAATTTACTTTGCATACAAAGCATACCAAAGGAAGTAAAGAAAAATGGGACTTACCTTGATCCCTTACTTCTTCTTCTTTTCTTCTCCATTCTTTCTTTCATTCTCTTCATTATTTCCTTCCTTCTTCATTCATTTCTTTCTCCAAATGGCCAAAGGAAGACAAGACTTCCTCACATGCCATTATATACTAGTTTTCCATATTTCAAGAATGAATCTAAGCCATTTACTAAAGGCACAATCCATGTGCTTAAGGGAAAACTAAATCTCAACCATCCATTTCAATAAACAAATCTTCTCTCTTGAAGAAAACACAAGAAGCACAATCCATGTGCTCTTTGACTTTTAATCTCAACCCTTGGAAATTCAAGACAATTTCTCCACCCTTGATCTTGTCTTCAAATCCCAAAAATATAATTTCTTTTCTATTTATTTAATTTGGCCATTTTCCAACAATCACTTGAGAGACCACTTTGAAAGACATAAATGCTTTATTTCTCATTTAATAAAATCTTCATATTTTCCAAACATGAATGCTTGACCATTTTCATTTCTTTTGGATTTTTCTTTTAATCCAATACCATCATGCCTCTCATTTAATGCTTGAAAGACAAATTTCAAATCTTTTGCATTTATTTAATTCTCTCATTTAACTTGGACCACATTAAGCCATGTGTCACTCCAAGACACCAACCTTGGCTCCCAAGTCCTAATCTCATCTATTCATGTGGCATTACCACATTATTCACCAATTTAGAGAAAAATAACTATTTTCATAAATAATTGGATATCCACCATTACCACATTAAGTTTATCTGTCGTATGTAGCATGTCTTTGATTATGTACATAACCTATACGAACCCTATGTATATTTGAGGTATCATTTGATTGCACCAGAGGTGCTTAGTTGTTATCTCGGGAAACGAGTCTCCATGTATTAAGGTTGTTGAAGATATGATGTTAAACTATGATACGGATTCTCATGATATAATTAAAGTGAATTTAGTTGTGTACCATATTAGGTTTCGATTATCGCTTTTGCAATTTTTATGATATGCTGGGAGTTTTGTTCGGAATTCAGTACTGGAGATTTAAGATATGTACCGTGATAAAAAGGAATTTATATATATTTTGGGATTCAGCATAGTGACACGCTCGGTCAGAAAAATTGGGGTGTTACATGTAGGGCATTGTAATGCACCTTTTTAAGGGCACTTAAGACAGTTTTTAAACTGTAGATTTATGGTCCTAAAAAAGCAACCATTTCAGCAACTTTCCAGCCCAAGTAGCTGAATCCCACCATGCTCCAAAGTTATTATATTTTGGTATTTTTTTGTTTTAGTGATTAAACCAACTTAAGTGATGAGAGAAATGCTTTTAATAAATAACTTTAGGAGCCCGATTTTTAGGCAGTAAAACAGTGCGGTCCCATGTTTGTCTGTGTTTGTAAGGTGCACAGTAACCGCGCATTGTCTTTGGTGACATGTCTGTGCTTCTTAGGATTTATCTTTTTATTATCCAAATCTAATAGAAAATTGGAGAAGGCAAACTGAGGTGGAATGAGTTCTGAGCACTTTGCAGGATTTGTTCCTTTAACTTTCCAATTGAATCATGCCCCTGTTGCCCCATCAATGGGTCAGTTAACCGGTAGTGTTACTCTTGGTGCTGTTTTTGACCTAATATCACTAGTTGGATGGCCTCTTTAGGGAAGATCTATTGTCTGAACCTTTAAGCTGAATTTTCTGCACACAATCACAATTTTGATCCTTCAGCCTTTGTTTTATCTGCTGTAAATATGTTCTGCTTGTAATGAAACTTCCAATTGTTCCCTGTTTGAAGATGTTTCTTTTCCTTCTCTTTGCATGTATTTTATGCCATCATGGGCTTGCATGTTTGTTTTTATATGGTTAAAATTGCATGAGTTTGTGTATATATATGTCTACAAACATAGTGTATATAGATATTTCTGCTTTTATATATATCAGATGATGGCTTGTGTATAAATAAATTCAACATCTAAAGGTTGCATGGCTTGTACATGTCTTTCTTGTTTTGGACAACAACAACCAGAAGCCTTAATCCCACATATGGGGAAATATTAAAAAATTAATACCAAAGAATTATCGGCCTGATATATATATATATATATATTTTACACCTATCTGCCTGTAGATATGCACATTACAGAAGAATGCGGGAGGCAATTGACAAGCATGATGGCGGTTTAGAAGTGTTTTCTCGTGGGTATGAGAAGTTTGGTTTCACTAGCAGGTATATTCGTTTTTTGAATTCTATTCCTTGCTGATTCTACATCTTTTTTATTATGTTATTTTATTTCATATACGCTATTGTCTATGAGTATGATAAGCATATATAAATACAAAGTCTTATAGCCACTACTCATTGTCTTTATTCTTTATTTTTGGCAAAAATTTACTAAAAACATGATGAATGGTACAAATGAAAATGTGATTCTGAAGGAAAAATGGGTAAGAAAAAACGAGGAGCCATAATTTCTATACATGTGACCATGATGTTTTTATTTACTGCACTTCAAAATTACAGGCCATTTTGAATATGGAACACTCAGGCCATTTTAATCATATTTTGGCGCAATTATGCTTGCTGCAAGGCTTATACTTGTCATCTAAACCCTAAGAATTGCTCTTCCCTTTACTCCATTAGACTTGGTAAGTATAAGCTATTTAAGCAGGCTGAGAAAGTGAGAAGCGTAGGCTTTCAGCTTTGCTGTGCAGAGTGGCCTTCCCATTATGTCTAGTAAGTTGGAAGCTGCTGCATTTTTAAGTTTGGATCACTTCACGTCACAACCAACTGTAAGTTGGGGTGTGGGTGTGGTTTGCAATTTTAGACATTTCTTTCTTTCTGTCTGGTTACTAGTTTGAGTACTATGTTAGAAATTTGCTGGATCTTTGATCAGAGAAGGGACTATTGTGTTCCATTACTACTTCCTAAGCCAGCCGGTGTCTGAGTGTTAATTTGTAATTTCTAGCCACTAACTTTTTTATTCACAATCCTGATGTAGGATGTGGGAAAGATGGAGCAAGCAGCAAATACAGTGAAGCAGAGAGGCTGATGTGTGAAATGAGAATGCTGAAAAGCTGGCACGCACCTGCTGCTGCTTTATTCGTTGCCCAAAGTCTTCTACAGTTCACTTTGATTGGTTTCGTTGTAGTGACTTATCTGCTCTAAAATCAATCTTATATTTGTTTTTCTTTTTTCTTTACCATTATGATGGCTAAAATCTAAGGATTTACTCGACTTGATAAGCAAGTGTACAGTGCAAAACTATTTTTCATTCTGACGACGGAGTATTATTAATTGTGTTTAATTTTGTTGAGGATTTATAGTGGAAATTCGAGATTTCTAGCGTTTGTCTCAAACTTGAATAGATGTGACAATTTATGTGCCTTCCATGCATCTGCGTTTATTTTACCTAAATTGTCTTAATCTTCCATCATTTTAACATTCCCCTGGATGTTTTTGTTATTAGCATTAGGCTGGGGTATTTGATGCACAACAATTTACCATTTCGTTACTTCGGTGTGGTGGAAGCACTCATCCTTGCTGAGCTATTGTCTAAATTAGAGTGTCCTATTTGGTATCTTAATTTGGAAATTAGCTAGCACTTCTAATTCTTCCTTATAAAAGAGTGTTATATTGACTTCTCTGCTCTAACTCACACCATGTATTTCATCTATTTAATTCCAATTTTTTGTTTTTCATCTTATTTTTTAACACTGTCAAACTTAATAGCATCGAAAGATTTCTATGTGAAGGTTTTTTCTATGTATTTCCTGAATTTACTTATGGTTGCTGACTTGATGTTTTATTTTTTGAAAAATTTTGTTAAACTATAAAGGCTGAATTTTGCTGGACCATATAGGTTGATTGCCCTCTCATTTGAAATTGCGATGTTTTCTCAAATAGTATTTCAACTATTGTTTAAATTTCTTATAATTGGGCATGGTTTTTATTTTTGATTTGTCCTTTTAAGAACTAAAATTCTTATTTTCACTTTTGTTTATATTTAAAGTATCATCTTAAAGTCATTTTGAGTTTTTTAGCCAATGGTGTTGGTTCAATCTTCAACATGTTCGTTGTATTATCATTTCAAGGAGTTTTAAGAAATTTTATTATTATTTTTTATTTTTAAACTATGGTCACTTTAGGACTTTGTTTAGAAAGTGGTTAGATTCTTGAATTTTTCATTCATATCTTCTCATGTTTTTTTTTTTTTCCTCAATAACTAATGCATTTTTAATTGTTTATTAGTATGGATAATGTTAGTTTATTTTTTCTTACATATCCTTATTTTTGTTAATTTATTTATTTATTTTTTAATTTATCTTATCGGTGTTGACTTGTGATATCCTTACTTGCAATTGATTCCAATGATTGAATTGCAGACATCACACAAAGATAAATTAAACAGCATATGTTTTCTGCAAAGGGCTCTGAAATATCTTCTAAGAATAAAATATTTTGGTTCTTCTACAGAAAATTAACGATAATAAGATTAAATTATTGGTCTTTTAACTATTTATTGTTAAAATTTATTTTTTAGGAAATTAAATAATAAGATTAAAATATTGGTCTTTTAACTATTTATTGTTAAAAATTAATTTTTAGGAAATTAAAAAATTGATAAAATTTCAAAACAATAATGCACAAAAGGAAAGGTCTCTCTCTCTCTCTCTCTCTCTTCTGGTTTCTTTCCTCCGTGAGCATGTGAGCAAGGGCTTCTAAACCCTATTGAAAATTAATATTAATTATTTAATAAATTTTAATACTTATTAATTGAAAATCAGTATTAAGGCATTGTTGAATCTATAACCTAAAGGTTTATAGAAAAAGTATTAGGTAGATTATATTATTAATTCTTGAATTTTATATTTTATAATAAATTAGTTATTGTATTTTAATTTTTATTACCACAATTATTAAATTTCAATTTTTACTATAATTTCATCTCTCTTTAAATTTTTTTTTATCAAATTTTGTTAATGAAGATTGGCGTGATTTACATTAGTATAAACTTAAAAATCACTTGGAGAACCATCAAACAATTATGACTACTTTGTCGAGTACACTACTCTTTCAACTTGTGTTATAGTACTACCTTTAGTCTCTCCTATTGCGGCTATGATCCAAACACATACAGTTACCAAGTTTCAAAAATATGATAAAGAGTTTCCTCCCTTAAAACCAAGAGAATACCTCCAAAAGAATATCTCTTATGTTTGGAGGGTCAAAAATCATTCCAAACATAAAACTTCGGATGGCACTCCAACTATTGCCTCTCTTGTAGAACAAGTTCTTAATTAGTAGTCTTATAATGTTGTAACTTAGAATAAACTTTTGCAAAACATAGCTAGGACTCAAACTCAACTTGAAGAAAAGGTTGATAGATCTTGCCTGTTGTTCTCACCTCTTAATAGTGTTGCGGAAAATCACTACAAAACAATGGGTTAGTGCAAAACCAATATCGAACCAAAAAATAATGAAAGTAAGAGCAGAATGTAAAGGAGATGAACACGAAGTAAAACTCCCTATTTCGACAACAATGGCAGTCACGAAGACTGCTCCAAGGCTCAAATTTGGACTCGTCCAATCACCACTTAGGTAACAACCAAGAATAGGGACACCAAACCACAAATGAGCCCAAACCCACACACAAGAACCGAAGCCCTCAAACCTCCCCAAGTCTCTCGGCCAAGCACACGGACACCCCCTCTCTTGCCAAAGCACCACATAGGTTTAACATGCAATGGAGTCCACATAGGAGCAATAAGGATCACTAAGATGATGGGTCAAACTAATGGCCAAGAAGAACTTACCAGAAAAGAGAACCACCAATCGGCTAAATAGAGGACACGAGCCTCGACGAAGGATCAACCAAGAACCCACAAGGAAAGAGGTAGCCTCCAACATGGAAATGAGCATCCGACCAAGATGGAAAGAAACCCCAAGAGGATCAACCATCAATGGAAAGAAGAATCGACCGAGAGAGGGAACAAGAGAGATAACACAATCGGCCGCCACACATAGGGTACAAAAGGGAAAAGAATCCCTTTTATATTAAGGGCCTAGAGCACAAGAGAAAATGGGCTAAGGGGTAATGGGCTTGGGCTTCCTCCCTCTCTTGAGAAAATGGGCCAAGGCTCATTTCTCCTCCAAAGGGAGGGTTAAGGGCTTATGGTCCGACTTCTATTTGGGCTGCCAATAAGGGTGTTTGAACCGTCGTTTCAATCCTAGGCCGAAGCCTATGAAGCTAACCTGAATCATCGTTATCGCCTTGGGCCTCATTAGGAAACACAAACCCAACAAATAGCAAATAGAAAATGGAATGATAGACCTTCAAAAATAAATACAATTATTAAATTTTAACTTTTACTATAATTTAGTCTTTCTTTTAATTTTTTATCAAATTTTATTAATGAAGACTGACATGATTTACATTAGTATATAAACTTAAAAATCACTTAATATAAAAAATTAATATAAACCCCATAATCAAGTCACCTTGATGTTTATATTAATGTATACTATATTAATTTTTATCAGTAAAATTTGACAAAAAAAATTAAAAGATGATATAAATTGTAATAAAAAGTTAAAATTTAAAATTTAGTAGTTGTGATGACAAAAATTAAAATACAATGACCAGGTTGTCAAAGAATGAACATAGTAGTTTATTCAAAAATTATTTCACATTTAATTTTCTATTCATTTTCAATTTTTATTTTAGATTTTTTTTTTAAAAAAAATGGTAAGCACTAAGGTGGTGATTGGTTATACCAATTGTAATACCTGAGATTTTTAGGGCATTGTTATAAAGCATTTCCTTTGAAGTTGAAAGATTCGATAGGCATGTGTGTAGTTCCCGGGTAATTTTCAAGGAACCAATGAAGGATTTTCTGAAAGATCATGAAGAGTAATGCAAGGGATCATCATCTTAAGGGATTTTGGAAGGTTTAAGAAATTCTAGTGTTATAAGTACAAAGAACTTTTGGGCTGGGGAGTTATTTGTGAGAAACTTAAAATATCTACTTACTAACACTTAAGGAAATCAAATGGGCCTAACTTATGGTTATAAGTGTAATGATGAACAATGATTAAAACCTTAATAAACATATGGAGGCACACATCTCAAGGGACACTTATCGCAAGGGCATGAAAAGGCACAAATCTATAGGGACACGTGGTACGATCCTACCAAAGTCATGATGACCTCTCTTATGCAAGCGACATGTGACGCACTCGGATTAGCCGAGGATGTCTATAAATACCAAGCCTTTGGAAGGGTCATTCTTACCATTAAATAAGAGGGTAAGGAGGTGAGTTTGAGAGGAGAAACTCTGCCAAAAAATGAGATGAAAAAATGCTTCACCGGAAAAGTCAGGCCTCCATCGGAAAGTGCACTAAGCAGTGTCGAAACAGCAAGGAAACCATTCTCGAATCCTGTGAACAGTGTCCAAACCCATCCAAAACAGCAAGGTGAGTGTTTCTTGCATCTTCTTGTTACATACTGAGCATTTTTTCTTCATATGGGTAATGGTGATTACTTGCATAGCATGACTTTCCTTTAAACCGAACATTTTTCCTCTCTCTTTGTCATGCATCACTTGGTGTGTGTGGCTAGATGAAGTCAAGGCCTCATGTTAGACTGGTGAAAAGTCATGGAGATATGAGAACATCATGGATCAGTAGGGGTGATTGTAACACCTCGGCGTCTCTTCCACACGGGCGGTCTCATGTCATTTTGCATTACTCATTTACATGCATGCCTTCTTTCTTCAATGCACTCACTTAGATTAAATTGTCTAACTTTGGTGTTTCATACCTCTAGAAAATTCAACATTCCAGGTGGGTTAGTCGTGACAGGTGCCCCAGAATCCAACCAAATGAAAGGGAATGAAGTGGTCATCGGATAGCTAGTTTCTTTATGTTGTAAAAGTATTGTACTGTAGTTTTAAGTGTGAGTTGTTAATTGTTGTAAAAAGCTATGTTGCACGGAAATAGAAACGGGAAACATTTCCGATAGGAAACAGAAACGTGAAAACGGATGTTTTTCTAAAAAAATAAGCATAAATAAGGTCCAAAACGGGAATAAGAAACGTTTCCGAAACATTTCGAAAATAGGGAAACGGCACCTATGAGGTGTTTCCGTGCAACATAGGTAAAAAGGGACTCTAAATAATCCCTAGTTCCCCATTTTGTATCAAAGCATGTCAGGTTGTATTTGTGTTAAAGCATTTAGTGGGGGCCTTAATTGTTTAGCTTATGGTTTTAAAAGCTTTCAGGTTCGATCATTTACTTCCGTTGGCAAAGGTTTCCATAAACGCTCCATAGATTATCATATGATTGCTAGCATTATCATGCATCACTGTGTGTGCTTGGAGAAAAGAAAAGTGGTGCGTTACACCAATTTAGTTGTGAAAAATAATCTTAATTTGTTAACAAAAATAAAAATTAGAAAATCTATAAAATACTGCCAAATTCTAAATATATATGCTAATCTTTCATATTAGTAATTGATTTTTTCAAACTTTTACAGAAAATTTGATATAAAAATTAAAAAATATATATTTTCCAGAACTAACTATCCTCTAAAATAGAAAGAAAAATAAAATAATTAATGCATAAAAGAGGATTAATTATTTAAGTTTAAATTTATTGTAAAATTGGTACATGTTGACTTCATGATCTGTATGTTTTGATGATGACTGCATGATGCCAAAAACTTTAATGTCCTCTTATGTTATGATCTTATAGGTTTATTTGTATGTTTTAAGTTAGAATATTACCTAAAGGATATGTTAAGCTTTATCTTGATTATATATATGGAGGTTGCCTTGAAGATGTGCAAGGTCAAGGATCCTTGATTGGTATATATGATTGTTCTTATATGTGTTATATTTGCTCTAGCCATATGATTTAGTGATATGTTTGTGTATGCCTCTCTTTGGGGTCATCCTAAAGATATTGCATGAGTGCTCTGTGGAGGCTCATGATATTTTATATGATAAGTGATGTATAAGTCATCATTACTCAAAGCTTAAGAGTAATGTATATTTGATGTTTGAGATCTTTTAAGTAGATAATCATATTCTCAAAGTGATGATACTTGAGTTTTGATTCATAGAATTTATATTGTCTTATTTTTTCATGATAAGGTTGTGTTAACAAACTTAGCATATTTGCGATTAATCTTGCTCTTGCTTATGTGCTTAATATATTGCATTTATAGGATTGATGATTTCAAGCAGCATTTGGTGAAATTGCTAAAAATTCATCTTCTCAATTTGATATTCAAGTAATGGTCAGTCATTCGAGTAAAAATGAAGATGCCATTAAATGGTTCTATCTAAAACATCTAGATATAGTTAGAACATTTCTTGAATGAATTTAAATGCCATATGTGTTCTAAGCAATACTTTTTAGTGTTGCTCATGTTTAGTGTTAGAACGGGAGATGCTATGGCACACACCAAGAGGGGGGGTGAATTGGTATAATTAAAAGCTTGGTAGATACTTGAAAACTTTTTGACTCAATTGAAGTTTTAGTGACTTAAAACATAGAACATATGAGATGGTAAATGTAAAGCAAGAAGAATAAAAGACACAAAGGATTTATAGTGGTTCGGCTTAAACCAAGCCTAATCCACTACCTTAGCTCCCACTAAGGATTTTAAACCAATTCACTAAAACCTCCTACTTACACAAGTAGGCCCTCTAGCTACACAAGCTAGAAAATACAACCTCCCAATTTAATGGGCCCTCTAGCTACACAAGTTAGGAAAATAGAAATGATACAAATGAAAGAGATAAGCTAAGAGTTAACACTCTTAGTTACAAGTCTTCTCACAATGAAAAACAAGGCTTAACAATAAATTTACAATGATAGAACAACAAAGCCTTGGAGAGAAAAAATAAAACAATGAAAGCCCAAACACTGTAAGCTCGAATAAAATTGTTTGCAATTGCTAGATCATCTCGTTTCCATCCATTAGCCTCTCCTTGATCATCCATGAGTTGTATATATAAGCATCCATAAAGATTGAAGAAGAAACTAGCCATTTTTATGACCGTTGGAGTTGAAAAACTAGCCGTTATAAAATTCTATGAAACACAATAGTCGACAGAGAAAAGGATTAGTTGACTATTTTTACATGTAAAGCAAGAAATAGTCGACAGACAAAACGAATAGTCGACTATCTTATAACACAAATTTTCAATAGTCGACAGACACATTCCAATAGTCGACAGATGCAAAAATGTGAAGAAAATTTTGAAATTTATGAACAAAAATAGTCGACAGACCAAAAGGCATAGTCGACTATCCTTACTCGATAGTCGAAAGATGCTAAAATAGTCGACAGATGCCTTGAATAGTCGACAGATCAAACAGAATAGTCGACTAATTTTCAGGCATAGTCAACAGAATGAAAAACATAGTCGACTATCCTTTTGAAAAGATTGAAAATTTATCAAATCCTCATTTGATTCTTTTGAATCCTCATTTTGATTATTTTGAAAGCAAGTTGAGATCATCAAAAGTATATTTTGAAACAAATCACTCTCAACAAGCAAGTTTTTCAAATCACTCTCAATCATACTCAATATTTCTTCTATAAGTTTTCATATCTTGCTTCAAAACTTATATACTAAAAAATTCATTTTCTCATTCATATAATCCACATAGAAGAAATTGATTTTCATATAGACATTTATCAAAACCATTCATTACCAAGAGATATTAGATATCAAAATACTAGGAGATAGTTTTCTAAAATGAACACTTTCTAAAATGAACACACTTTCAAAAACATGTTCTAGTTGGTCTTTTGCCTTAGAATTATTTTGACCAACGATTTCAAGGAGATTCTTTTTAGATCTTAAAACTTGTTTATGCTAATATCCAAATAATATAAAAGATCATAGATCATTTTAACAAAGCACTTTGAAATTGATTTTTGTTTCCAAACCATATGCTTTGATTGAGAAAAAAAATACATTTGAAATTTTTCATCATCAAAACTAAACACAAGAGTAAAATATCATTTAGGATAACTGCATTCAAGTAAATGATCTCTAAAGTTGCTATCTTCCAAGAATTACTCAAAATTATGCATTTGTATAGAGCTTATAGAACAAAATTCATATATGCTTTGCTAAGCTAATGTGTGCTCTTACTTTGAAAAATCATGATGCTAGAGTTAGAGCATATTGATAGTTGTTGTTGTCAAAATACAACAATTAAAATTTGTGATGTGGGGTCCACTCAAGCTCGGTGTCGGGTGAAATTAGGTTGCTGTAAGAGATGTCGCCTCAAGGGAGATTGTCGTTAGGATGCTGGCCACAAGGATTCGCCACTAGCTTTTGCCATTAGCTCTCACCACTATCTCTTGTCACTAGCTCTCGCCACTAGCTCTTGCCACAAGCTCTTGCCACAGGCTTTCGCCACTAACTCTTGCCACTAGCTCTTGCCACTAGCTCTTGCCACAGCTCTTTCCACAAGCTCTTGCCACAAGGTTTCGCCACTAGGTCTCGCTGCAAGCTTCTGCCTTCATTGCTAGGTCTCACCGCAAGCTTTTGTCTTCGCCGCTAGGTCTCGCCACAAGCTTTTGCCTCCGCCGCGAGGTCTCGCTGCAAGCTTTTTTCTTTGCCAATCGGTCTTGCTGCAAGCTTTTTCCTTCACCGCAAGGTCTCACCACAAGCTTTTTCCTTTGCCGCTAGGTTCGCCACAAAGATTTGGCCCTGCTGATGCTCAAAAAATGGGTTAGAAGGCTCGGAGGAATCTTCCCCCTCAAAGACCCTTCGATGCCAAAATTAGTTTCGAATCCCAATGTCTATTCACAAAAATCGTAAAGGTGCATTCAAAGTGTCTAGATTTTACTGAAGTTGGAAGTCCCCATCAATATCCTATAGCTGGGTATTTATAGGGCACGACTCTCAAGGGTTGCTAGTGTTGATACATGGTGACTGATGAGAGGCTTTGCCGGGAATAGGCTTTTTGATGCTTAGTTGCGAGATTGTTCACAACATGCACTCGCGGCATGCGGCTGTGAGGTGGATTGCGGCTAGCAGCCGCGAGACTGCCTCTCGTGGCAAGCGGCTGTGAGGCTGCCCCTCGCGGCTAGCGGCTGCGAGGCTGCCCGTCGTGGCAAATGGCCGCGAGGCTGCTCCTCGCTGCAAACAGGTTGGCCTCGTGGCTAGCTCATGCCGCGAGGTTGGTTTCTGCTAGCGGCAATTCTCTTTTGCCACTAGCCTCTCCATCTTTCCTTCCATTTTGACCTTATTTTTTCCAATTTTCCATGGCACAACAATTGCCCCCCACTCTTCTGTTTTGTCTTTAGATAAAATTTGAAGAGTAAAATATCAGTTACGGAGTCGGGTCTAGCACCTAGACTCAATCAAGTGTTCTAGAATACCCAATGATCTTACATCGGCCGAGGGCTAGAGTACCAAATTATCTCTGGGCAACCATGCCTTCGATAGATAGGCTCCGTTGCGAAATTCTTGCCGGGTGTCCAAACTTGCCAGGAGGCCTAAACGCCGAATCAGCCAAGGAGTCGAGTCTAGCTTGGGAGCATAGCACAAGACTCAATTAAGGGATCCCGACGAGCCTGCAGGCTGCTGCATCACTCACCCTGCATTTGTCACTTTTTGTATTTTTCTTTCACTAATTCAGCTGATTTAGCAACTAATTATGTTCACAGATAGGATGAGGCGTTTAGACTCGCCAGTGCACGAGTGTGATTGTAGCAGAAAATTTATATGTAATTTTTCCGGGCAAGACCGGGTCGACTCACAGGGAGATTACTCATGGAAGGAGATAACCACACCAGTTCTTTTGATTAACAGAATAATGAAATGAGATCAAACTAAATGTGATATAACTGTAATCTGGAAATGGATAGATCTTGGGTCAAGACAAATCTGGTGCCAAACCCAACTGATTCACCATATAGCTTTCTGTGATGTAACTAGCAGCTCAAATAGCTTGGGTTTTCAACCATTAAATGTACTACTGAGATGATGATAACTCTTTGTTCAAGCAACCTCCATACATGACATGGAGACTCTATGGTAAGAAGCTATCATAAATCAGTGTATAAATAATGTTTTGACAAAATAAGTGCTCGGGGCTTGGGTATGAGGACGTTTCCAGGTCAAGCAGCCTCCATACATGGCATGGAGACTCTAGGTTAGGCGTACGAACCAATCCAAGCCTGAGGTTTTCGTTAATAATATTTCCCAAACTGCTTTTGCTTTTGTTACTTTGACATATGAAGTTCTGTTATATTGATTCATCAGTGGCTTTGGGCACCATCTTTGCCTTAACCCAAGAATCGAATTAGCCACACATCTTCATAGGAAGTGCACGACTAAAACTAATCTCTACAGATGAATACATGATTCGTAAAGGAAATAACTGAGACAACAGATAGGAACTTGGTAAATTACTGCTGTATTGATTGCTGAAACGCACTACAACATGAAGCAGAAATTAAAATGAACTTGTAATACAGAGCTAAGATTTTGCAAGAACAACTAGTGTAACTGAAGTGCTATATCAAAGAAAGAAATACAGACAAGAACAAAAATAGGAGAAACAGACAAAAGGAAAAGAAAAATCCCTGCTTTCAAAATGATCTTCTTCTTTCTTGTATTGTTTTCTTAGTATCTTCTGCACTCGTCAACTTCTGATTCCAAAGAATGTTGGTCCCTTTTTAAGCTTTTGGCGCATGGAAGTGGGGACCATTTGTTGAAAAGTTGTTTAAAAAGTTGGTTGAATTTACCGTAGAGCCACCGCGTGTATTTGCGCATGTCAGAATTTTTGTTCGGCTGCTCATTCGAATGACTAGCAGAGACATTCGAATGCTTGCTGAGCTTCTTTTGGCTGACCGGCTCATTCGAATGAATTTTAGTCCTATTCGAATGAATTTCATGATTTACTGTTCCTTACACGGCGATTTTCTCGGTCATTCGAATGCAACAGTACTTTCATTCGAATGAATTTCTAATTTTTCTCTTGACTTCTTCATTGCATTCGGATGACCTGGAGAGCATTCGAATATGGAGTTCCTTGGGTTGCTACTCATTCGAATTACTCAGCCTTCATTTGAATAGATTTCCTTTCTTCTTCAACTTCATTCGAATGACTTGGATCTCATTCGAATATGTCTTCACTGCTTCCAAACGATTATGCTCATCCGAATTTCTTCTTATGCTCGGCTCATTCGAATGACTTGGATCTCATTCGAATATGCACAATCTGGAGATCTTGATTTTTGTTACTTCTTATTCGAATTAGGACAAGCTCATCTGAATACATACCCGATATCTTGCATATTCGAATGTCTGAATGATTTATTCGAATGTTTGAGCAGCTTTCTTCTGTTTTGCTCCATATTTGAATACCTTTGGAGACTTATTCGAATTGCTTTGACTTTCATTAGGACACCTTTATTTCTTGACTTTTTATTCCTCTTTCAATCATGCTTTTGGAGAGTATGAGTCATTCTTTCATCTCTTTTCCTTCTTTTGAGCTGCAACAAGCAATTCTGGAGATTTTAAGTCGATCGAATGGGTTAGGAGGTAATAAAAACATAACAAATATTGCATTTTTCTAACATCAATCACAGGCACAGTCTTCAGAGCATTTGGTGATCTCAGGATTGATCATTGTGTTCTCCATGTCTGTCTTTCGGGGTTAGTTTACCTCAGGGAATCTGGGTTTAGCTAGTGGTTTGGCGTGGGATTCCTACCAAACATCCGAGTTTGTCGGGAGACTTAGGCGCCAGATCAACCAAGGAGTTAGGTCTAGCTTAAAAGGCATAGCACCCAACTCAAGCGAGGATCTAGGTGAGTCTGCAGGCATAGGCATCAGATGTTCTAGTGATCCCAGGCCAACTCGTGGTCATAGGCACCAGATTGCAACTGTGTGACTCAACTCCGATAAGCAGGATCATGGAAGAACTGTCATAGGGTTGTTGTCTCTTCATGCCTTCCTTGGGCAGTCTACCTCATGGGATCTGGGTTTGGCCAATGGTTTGGCGCGGGATTCCTACCAGGCATCCAAGTTTGTTGGGAGACCTAGGCACTAGATCAACCAAGGAGTTGGGTCTAGCTAAAAAGGCATAGCACCGAACTCAAATGAGGGATCCGGGTGAGTCTGCAGGCATATGCATCGGATCCTCTTGTGATCCCGAGCTAGCTCGTGGTCATCAATACCAGATTGCCACTAGGCGACTTGGCTTTTGGGAGAGGTCTTATGCTAGAACTATCATGTGATCACTTCACTTCCTTTCCGCCCTTCTAGGGCCAGTCTACCTCAGGGAATCTGGGTTTGGCCCATAGTCCGGCACGAGATTCTTACCAGACATCCGAGTTTTCCAGGAGACCTAGGCACCAGATAGACCAAGGAGTTGGGTCTAGCCAAAAAGGCATAGCACTGAACTCAAATGAGGGATCCGGGTGAGTCTGCGGGCATAGGCATCGGATGTTCTGGTGATCCTGAGTCAACCCGTGGTCATCGACGCCAGATTGCCACTAGACGACTTGACCTCTGAAAGCGAGCTGTGCTTGAGCCACTGTACCTGCATGACACATACAAATAATCTGGGCTCATGGAGATTTTACGTGGTTCGGCTTATAGCTTTGCCTACTCCCAACCGGAAAATTAAAGAACATGGGATATATTCTTTATACATCTATTACAATGGAAAATTAAAGAACATCTCAGCTCCCAACCGGTTCGAGTGACGCTTCTGGTGAGAGGCTTGACTCTACGTCTCGCGCTTCGTCCCATTCCTTGGGGTTAAAGCCGGGAAGTACCTCTCGAGGTGCACGGTGTTCAAAGCTTTTCCTATCGCCTCGCGTTGTAGTGTTGATAGTGTGCACATGTTGGGGCCTTACATCTTCTGAATTTTGTAAGGTCCTACACACTTTTGGTTGGGTTTCCCTTCCTTTTCTATTACCTTCCCCTGCGTCCAAAATTTCCATTTGAATGATAAACTGCTATGCTCGGTTGAACAAGTCAATCACAGAATTTGGCTCGGAGAAAGCTAAGGATCTTCTAAGTCGGGCGTATGTAGTTTCGTTTAGCAGGGCTGACGTCGCCAATCCGATTGGGAGATTCTTTACTTCTTGCGTCGCGGCTCTGAAACGCTCAATGTATTGCTTAAGGGATTCATTCGGCTTCTACTGTAAGCTCATTAGATATATTGCACTCTTCTTCTTTGGGAGATATGCGGAGAATGCATTTAAGAATTCTTTCTTCAATTGTTCAAATGACCGTATATGTCTCCCTGGTAATTCAGTGAACCACTGCTGAGCCTGTCCTACTAGGGAGAGTGGGAAAGTCCTGCACCTAGTGACCCCATTCCATCCATGTAACACGGCCACTGTGACAAAATGCTGTAAGTGTTTCTAGGGGTCCTTCCTTCCTGAGTATACCGAAAGCTGTGGCAGTTCAAACCCTAGTTGCACTAATTGCCTCTGGAGTTCCTCCGATAAAGGGAACCCTTTTGGGGGAGTTACCTTTGGCACCATCATTACCTGTTTCTGCTCTAGCACTTCTATGAGGCGTTTGATGTTTGACACGCTGAGTGTTTCCTGTTTTGCTTCATTTTGGCAAAGAAGTGGGTCATGGGAACTCCTGAGTAGGTGTTTTCTATTGTCACTCTATACGTGGGAGCTTTTCTTGCCCTCCTACTATTTTTCCTTCTCGAGTCTGTTACTTCTAGGACTTGGCTATTTAGCCCTGGAGTTCTGATTCTTATCCCCTACTGAGGGGCTCTTGGAGGGTTATCTTGGGATCTCCAATGTTCTCCCCTCGTATCGATTTGTCCCATGTGGGGAATGTGAATGTCCGGCATTAGTTCATGTAACAAAGTAGTGACTTCTTGTAGTCTTCTCATATTTTCCTCATTGTTCATCCTGAGTTCATCATTCTGTTGTTTCAACTCCTCAAAATTCTTCCGCAATAGTTCATAATCTGAGAGTAAAATTGTGGGTGGAGCTATTCTTGAAGTTCCCATGAGGTTTCCATTTGGAATTGAAGACTGCCCAAATGAGTGTTGTTCCTGACTAGCGAGCGCTGCGTGTGGGACTTGCTTTTCTCGCCCTGTCGTATATCTCTTCAATCTAGCTACGTGTGCTTCTCTTTGCTCTGAATGCTCCATGTCCCCTTCCGGTGGTATGGTTGCATTCGAGCATAGGAAAGTTCCCGAAACGCATTTCGTTATTAGGATAATCTACTAAAAATTTTGGTATTGTAGAGTGCACCTGATGGGAGCCTTTTGTGGCTCCAGTCCTGGTACGAGTGCTCCTTCGGGCAGGGTCAGGTGGGTTTGCCGAACTGGCTGATCTTGTCTCTCTGGGCATCTGGTGTTAATATTGGCTTTTTGTTGCATTTCCCACAGACGACGTTAAATTGTTGTTGCTAAAATATAATAATTAAAATTTGTGATATGGGGTCCACTCAAGCTCGGTGTCGGGTGAAGTTAGGTTGCCGTAAGAGATGTCGCCTCAAGGGAGATTGCCGTTAGGATGCGTGCCGCAAGGATTCGCCACTAGCTTTTGTCACAAGGTTTTGCCACTAGCTTTCGCCACTAGCTCTCGCCACTAGCTCTTTCCATAAGTGTTTTCCACAGACTCTCGCCACTAGCTCTTGCCACAGCTCTTGTCACAAGGTTTCTCCACTAGGTCTTGCCGTAAGCTTCTGCCTTCGCTGCTAGATCTTGCCGCAAGCTTTTATCTTCGCTGCTAGGTCTCGCCACAAGCTTTTGCCTTCGCCGCTTGGTCTTGTCGCAAGCTTTTGCCTTCGTCGCGAGGTCTCGCCGCAAGCTTTTTCCTTCCTCGCTAGGAATAGGCTTTGCTGGGAATAGGCTTTTTGACGCTTAGTTGCGAGATTGCTCGCAGCATGCGCTCACAGCAAGCAGCCGCGGGGCTGGCCCTTGCAGCCAGCCTGTAAGTATTTGCAAGGCTGAGCCTCACGACAAGCCATTATGCGATCGCTAAGTGGCTCGCGGCATGCTAGTCGCGAGGCTGCTCGTGGCTAGAAGTCGCGAGGCTGCCTCTCATGGCAAGCAACCGTGAGGCAGCTTGCGGCTAGCGACTGAGAGGCTGCCCCTTGCGGCAAACGGCCGTGAGGCAGCTCACAGTTAGCAGCTGCGAGGCTGCTCCTCGCGACAAGCAGGCTGGTCTCACGGCTAGCTCATGCCGCGAGGTTGGTTGCTGCTGGCGGTAATTCTTTTGCTGCCAGCCTCTTCATCTTTTGTAACACCATCTCTCCTAGAACTGTCTGAGAAAAGGTGCTACAGTGAAATAAAATAAAACTAACTGATAAACTGCAATTTGATACCATAAATGAATATCTCAATCCACTAAAATAAAACTTTGAGTCAACATAAACTGAAAAGAATCATAAACTCTCCATACATCTTTTGTCTTGAGCGGCTCCACGTACACTGTAACGACTCGTTAGAGGGCCCATAATTTATTTAGAATTATTTAATTCATTATTGAGGTTTAATTAAGAGAATTGGCCAATTAAATTTTAATGTGGCAATTTAGAGATTTTTCATTGAGAGAATAGTATTTAATTCTTTTAAATTATGGAAATTAAATGCTAAGACATGAAGGTCATTTAGCAATTTGTGATTAGAATTTAATTATTTAATTAAAGTTATTATGTTTTGGAGGAGTTTATTCGAGAGAGTGTTTTGGATTTGTAGTCTCCTAGTTGCGTGAGGAGAAGGAGTGGGCTTTAGGGCTGCTTCTCTCACATATATATGTATATATAGAGTCATAGCATTGAGTTTCTTAACGCCATGAAGATTAGAGATTGCATCGAAGAAGAAAAAAAGGCCAAGAGAAATTGCAGTAGTAGTTTCAGTAGGAGCATTCGAATCCGATCAAAGAGATTGAAAGGCAAGTATTCATCCTGTAATTCTTTCCATTACAGGTTCATATCAGTTTTGAATTCAATTATTCCAGCGTGTCGTTGTCCGAGGGCTTGGGCCACTAACGTTGATATTATCTGGCTATGGTTAGGGATCATTTGCCTGCTCTAAGGTTGAAACTTGGAAATGTCGGGGCTACCAAGGCGGTGGGTCGCTCCGAATTTTCATTAGGAGCAGCGGTTATGCTGGCAGAATCTGACCCTTTGGAGGGTAGGAAGTACAAAAGGGGTTCGGTCATTTTTTGGCGATTCAGGAGTAAGGCGATTGCTGATAATCTAGAGGAGTGCGATAGCTGCTTGATCGTGCTTTACCAGTTTGTTTGTCCTTTGTTAGATTTCCAAGGATTTATATTGTGTGATAGTTGTAGTGTGGTAGGCAAGTGTAATGTAGAACTGTTATAAGCGTGAGGCTTGTAATCAAATGTAAATTGTTTATAACAAAAATGTAAGGCTGCGTTCTTTTTACTTTTCAATTTTTAGTTTTGAGTTTTGAATTCATTTTTAGTTTTCTATTTTGGTAGTCTGTTTTTAGAAAATTAAAAACCCATTCTCTTTGTCATTTTGAAAAACTATTTTTCAAAACAGAAAATTAGAAAACGCGTTCTCTTTGAAATTTTGAAAATATTTTTTAATGATATTTTATTTAATAAATTTGATTATTAAGTAAATTATAAATATTTAATGTTAATATATTATTAAAAAAATATATACATTTTAAAGTTAATAAATTTTGTAATATTTTTTCCCATTACAATAATAAAATATGAATAAATAAATAAATAAATATGTTTCGAGTTTTGAGTTTGTTTTGAATGAAAATACTCAAAACAACTTTTTGTTGTTTTCAGTTTTCTTTACAATTTTTTTTTTGTTTTCAAAAATGCATATTTAAAAATAGCAAAGATGAAACATTTTCATTATTTTAGAAAATTGAAAACTAAAAATGACTTGAAAACAATAAAGAGAACGCAACCTAAGTAAGGTTTTTTGTGTACTTTGTTTTGTGTTGTGTCCTGATGTAAGGTTTTCTGGGATCAAACTCAGGATCCGATGTGTGTCTGTTCGAGTCCCTAGGTCCGCGCGGGGTATGTGCGCCTGTTTGATACAAGACGTGGCTCAATAGGGCCGAGACGGGCTTGAGGCGCTTAGAACAATGACGGTGTTATGCCCAAGGTCCGCTCGGGACAGACTGACCATGTTGGTCTGGATCTCGAGCATGGCTTAAAGAAGACTCGAGGTCCTGTGCGCCTATTTGATACAAGGCGTGGCTCAATAGGGCATGCCTAGATACAATCAAGCGGGTCCTTCATATAGAGAGGATCCCGCACTTCAATTCCTGCCAAAGGAAAGTTTTATTTACACTAGTACCCCCTTCTAGAAATAACTACCCAACTTCTTAACCATTCATGTGACAGTCCTGCCACTTGCATGTTATATTCCCTTGTCGTGACTTATATCATGACAAATCACTGCTCAGAAATCCAAAACTAAGTAACTGATTTACCATGCATAGTTTAAGGGGAGGTGTATTTTGCCAATCAAGTTTTAATGGAAACTCTGGCACAATACGAGCAGTCCCCTTGCGAACAAAAAGAAAAAGAAAAAAAAAAAAAAAAAGAAAACAAATCAACAACAAATTAGCCAAAAGAAGAAAAACTTAATTATGAAATCTAATTTTCAAATATAAGAATAGGAACAAGGGAACTCAGTGACCCAGTTTCCAGTTCAGATATATAGTTCACAAATTGTTGAACTCTAGCAGAACAGGGTAAACCTGTAACTGATATACATAGGAATACAACAAATTTTTTTACAAGTCCATGTAGATTTCAAATGGCTAATACATAACAGAAGAACTGGAATCTTGCATTTGAATATTTGTATAGACAAACAATTGTCCGTATAGAATAGGAAAAAAAAACATTTGTGGAACTGAAAGAAAAGATAGAATTACGAGCAGAAGTAGAGGGGAAAAAATCAATGAGAATATAATTCAAGAAAATGTCATCAGGATCATCAATACCTTTATTTTGTTCAAAAGAGGGTCCGGCTACTCCAAATAGCAAGTTCCAGATGGCCTTTAGAGACGCATATTGCATTGCCTGCAAAGTAGTAGCACTCCAAGGAATATTAAGGATTTCTAGATATCATATTTAAACTAACTCAACAAGGGAAAAAGAGGATATGAGTCTCGAGACGAAACCAAAATACTTAGACCGTCCATATTTCTTTCCAGTTGCATACTCGTACCTTCCAGTTAGTAATCGTGAAAATGAAACATGAGGTAGCAACCCCCAGACTTCCATATCTTAAAATATCTCAACAAGAACCCTGCAATCCGTCAATAAATTATGTCTGCAACTGAAAGCTACTTGTTCTGAACTACAGATCCCATATAATTTCCTCAAAGTTCCACACTGCTACCTTACATATTTATGAACTCTGAATAAACTCCACAATTAGTAGAAGCAGATATTTTCATTAAATTGTTGTAGACAGCTTATAAGAGTAAAAGTCATTATCAATTTGCTGCAATGTTAAGCGTAATAGGTCATGAAAAATAGCATGGATTCATTCATTCCTGGACTGAAAGATAAAAGGAAAAGCTATAGGATAAGAATTGGTCTAAGTCCATATTCATACAACCATAGATGAGGTTCATGAGTTTAGATACGAATATGGAAAAAGGAAAGAACCAATAATGAGAAACAGTAAACATAATTACAAACTCTAGAGAATGGAAGCTTTTGAAGACATGAAATTTAAGCAAGCAATGAAGGAAAAACCCTTAAAATTCATAATAATTGGAAATTCCAACCAAGAAGAATTGTCAAATAAAATTCATAATAATTAGCTTGGATGCTAGCAATTAAAATATGTATTTAAGGAATGACTACTAACTGTTATTTATTTATTTATTTTTCTTTTTTTTAGGGGGGGGGGGGGGAGATGGTTGGGTATCCAAGTTCGCTGCAACCTGAACTCACCAACAAAATTCAGTCATGATAATTTCAGATGTTAAAAGATACATACAGTACCAATTGTTGGGAACTCTAAAAGTAGGTAACACGTGCAAAAAAATGTTTCAGCATCTAAAGTATGCAAGTAAAAAGCTTTGATATCTTACTAAAAAAGATGAAACTAATTTGATATCTGAATTCTATGAACACTTATAAATTCTGTAAAGTTTTGCTTAGTTTCTCCATTCTAATGCACCAGATTCACCAAGTGTTCACTCTCAAGTTTAAGATTGCGTTTCTGGTTAAAGACTAAACATGTGAACCAGATGCAATTATTTCTTTGTTTTTGAGGGAAAAAGAGACTATATTCGTAGACAATAAAAGGTTAACAACATACATATACAAATAAGAGGTTCAAGAGGGATAAACTACAGGCAGCCAATTAATCAAAAGATGAATTGATCAATCATTCGAGATACAGAATCTCTCTTACCCTCCAATTGAGAAGGCTGCATCATTTGAAGAATTTATATCTGGGAATGACCCACTCTCTCTCCTATCCTTGAGAGGTGGTGGAGACATTTGAGCAGAGGAATTACCAAGTTGGGCTCCCTGCATCTTCTCGTCTGCAATGGCCACCATCATCAGACCTCATTTTTCCACATAATACATAATCCTAACAAATACCAAGCTAATACTGCAAAGAGAATAATACAGTCAGAGTGAAATGTAGTCTTCCAATCACAAAAGAAAAAAACTACAAACTAAGAAATAGAGTCAATTAATTAATAGTGAAGAATATGCTTCAGCATTAATGAGAAGAACATTCAAACAACTAGAATGCACATTATAAAAGAAAAAGATCTTACTCATAGTTCTTTAGAAATGACACATAGCTTCACTATTCTGATTATTGATGGTACATAAAGACATTTGAAATATACATTAGGTAACTACATACTATTTGAAACAGAGCCACCACTACTTATGTCATCAAGTGAAATACTCCGTATCTCCTGTCTGATAAGTGATGGAGCAGCCTTTTTTAGAGTGTCTTCTGACAATGTTGTTGTCACGCTATACATCTCCAAGAAGAACTTGTTACTGCTATACTTAAAAAAAAAATATGCTATTGCTACATAAGAAACATAATTTTGGAGCTAAAAAGGCTTGCTAAATAAAGAATAAATAGATAAATATCTGTGCTGTATCTATAATTATGAGTGGAAACATATCGACATCCACCCACATATCTATATTTAAGTAAAATGTGCGTCCAAAGACATATTCAACCTCATCTGCACAGCTCTAGCAGCTTGCACTCCAGCTAATGCATCTTCAATAACAATACACTGAGCAAATAAGTGCATGAAATTAATGCTTTGATATCACTTAAATTGAAGATAATACAGAAATAAAACTGATCAATGGACCAGAGACCATAATGTTGGGCAGTGTTCTAATACACGCTAGGCGCTAGTCAGGCGCTAGGCTAGGGCCTAGTGCATAGGGCACCTAGGCGGGGCCTAGGAAAACTATTGGTTTTTTTTTTTTTTTTTTAACTTTGTGATGTAACTTGATGTTATTTTCAATTAAATTAAAATTGAAAGTGGCATGAAAATATATATATATATATGTTATATATATTAGATATATATCTAACATATAAATAGAAAAGAAAAAAAATATATATATATATCTAACATATAAATAGAAAAGAAAAAAAAAATATATATATATCTAACATATAAATGAAAAAATTAAATAACATAATAAAGTTTATATGTTAAATAAACCCGAACAAAATCAGTTCACTAGCTTAAAGCATTGCTAGTTGATATATATATATATGTTATTAAACATATGTTAAATATATATATATGTATAAAGTTATTAAATAAACCCTAACAACACCCAACAACAAGAGAAAGAGGGGTCTGAAGCAGATATGGAGCTTGACAGCGGCAGCAACATTGACTGAGTGAGGACGCGGCAGCTTGACAGCATAGAAGCGGTAAGGAGGTCGCGATGGAGCTGGAGGTAGCGAGGAGGTACCGGCGACGATCTTGGGCTGAGACGAGTATGAGAGGGCGAGACGGCTGAGAGGAGTAAGAGAGGCTTCGAAATCGACAAAGGGTAAGATTTAAACCCAAAAATTAGGCGTCCCAGGCGACTAGGCGCCGCCTGGGCATCGCCGCAGCTCGATTAATCAGGCTGGCGCCTAGAGGGGCCGACTAGGCCATATTTGCTGCGGCCAGGGGCTGCCTAGGCCAATTTTTAGAACATTGATGTTGGGAGTTTAAAGCTACAACAACAATCACTAGGCTTAATCCCACTAGATGGGGTAGGCTTAATCCCATTGGCACACACTCCCATATTTTTGTCCACGGTAAACCAATATATGGAGAAGATTTTTAGAAACTTTTTTGATTGGAAAATTAACAGTCTTATTCTGTTTTCTGCTTGCAGTTTGACAAAGAGATAATTTCTCAACTAATAAAGGTAATAATATTGGATGGAGAAATATGTGACTGTAATATCAGTATCAATAACTCTTTCAAGAGAGTGAAATGTTCTTGGCATGGATGTCTAGATAAATCCACAAATATACCTCATTACTTGGCATATAAAAAATTTTAGAAGCAGACAGAAAAATATCAGGGGCAGGCTTTAGATTCTCAAATGCATCTGCAGACACAATAGCATCAAACTTGCAAAAGACATCAGAATGTGTGTATTATTAAGTAAATCTAAGGAAAATAACTGTAACACCATGATTCCTCACCCACACCTACTAGTTGAAGGTAACTCTTAGGTTAATGGGACCAAGTAATATATCCAAAACCTCCAAGGTAGACCATCGATGCGGGATTTGGGTTGTGACAATAACTAATCCAATGCCATTGTAAATAAGCATATGGGAAAGAACTGTTATTGCAGCACATCAATCTGAGTCATGTCCTCCCCTTATTTTATTTTATTTTTATCTAAAATTACCATATTAACTTGTCCTTATTGTGAAATATCCATGTCTTACATCTATTTTATGCTTCTTACTCCACCTTGTGTCCCCCATAACACAAAATATACTTTCATCTTTTAGGCAACAATGACATTGCAAGAATACAAGCTCATAAATGAACTAAACCAGATACATATGCAAAAACTGAGACAAGAACAAGAAACAACAAGAAAAACAATCACAAACTTTTAATTATCAATTAAAATAAAAAAAAAGGTCAAAATATTCAGATGCATTCTTAATCAGGGCTTGGAGAAATACTCTCCATCAAAATGATAGGATACTGAAAATGGAGAGAAAAACAACTAGAAAATTAAGCAAATGAAAAGAAAATGGACTTTCGAGAGGTCCACACTCTCCCAATATCCTCACTAAAATATTCCTTCCTCCTACTCTATTTGGTTTTCTATTTATAGGAATCTGTTGCCCTCACATACCCCCATGTTCTTCCCATTCTACTCCTTAACTGAATTTGTTAGTCTGCACATGCACCAATTGGCCTTCTCCTATTTCAATTCCTATTCTGTCCTTATTGCTTAGGTCTTTGGTAGTGGAATGTTATGGGCTGCCTATCAATACTCCCCCCCCCACGGAACTCACCTTGTCCTCAAGGTGAAAAACAAGGAACTATTGTAGGGTTCCTAGGTGATCCAGGACCCAGTTGATCTTGGAGTATGTGAATCTTGTCTTCAATTTGTTGGGTTGTCTCCATGATTTGCGATAGACTCGATGGTTGTAACACCCTAACCTCTGCCTTGATTTCTGGCTTCAACTCGTTAACTAAGAGGCTTTCTAGTATGGCCTCTAAAACTTCGCCCACCGGGGTCACCAGTGTCTCAAAGAGGAGGCGGTATTCCGGCACGGAGTCCTCTTGCCTGAGGGCCAAGAGCCTCTCCTCCATTGATCCCTTATGCGAAGACCGGAATCGTCTACGT
Source organism: Diospyros lotus (assembly GCF_014633365.1). Lineage (NCBI taxonomy): Eukaryota > Viridiplantae > Streptophyta > Magnoliopsida > Ericales > Ebenaceae > Diospyros > Diospyros lotus. The sequence goes on from NC_068342.1 coordinate 26,754,991, forward strand.
AGATGGATCGTTAACTCCTCCCAGCTCCTGACTCTATGCCGCCTTTGTTCCCATTGAAACCAGGCGAGTGCAGGCCCATCGAAACAGAGAGTTGCTAAGTCTAATTTCTTAGCCTCCGTCAGTTGGTTGATTATGAAGTATCTCTCGGCCTTGAAAACCCACCTGTTAAGGTCGCCCCCTTCGAAGATCGGCATCTCCAGTCACCGACTTCTACCATCTTAGTTTTTTTTCCATCTCTTTGCCACAAACATCTTCCATCCCTTCCACTCTCTCACAAGAACATCTATTGGGTTCTTGACACATAAGCAAACCATCTGAATTGTGTTTCATGCATCTTATATTTACTAGGTGTCACTCCAAGCTTATTATGAATAAGTTAATTTCTAATCATGTCTTTTCTTTTATGGCCACATATCTATTGTAACATCCTCATCTTAGATCTCACATTTTAAACATTCCATGCTGAAATAAGTTTAAGATAGCAGAAAAGCTTCAATGATTCATCCTATAGGGCCAAATGAAATATATAGACCCTAGCTGCTAATAATTCTCCTACAATTTAGGAGAAGATATAAGCTATCTACTTCCTAGAAACTAGGATATTTTATCTCCTAAAACTTGGGAAATAAAAACAAACTTATACAACATTATCTACAATTTAAAATACAACATTTAAACACTTGTAATTATCTATTTTAAAAATTGAGCAGCTCCCGATTCTTTATCACTTTTTCTGAGATTCTCCAACACTCCCCCTCAAGCTGAGGAATAGATACAAGTCATTCCCAGCTTGCCAATTAGTAACTCGAACCTTGGCCTTGTTGAAGGATCAAAAACGAGGATACAAAAGCATGCAACGGAAGCGTTTTAATCAAAAAAACGATCCTCGTATTGGTTAGAGTCTAGGAGACTTACTTTTACGGCGGATTACCGGTCGGAATGGGGCGATAGGGGCAGGATGCGCGGTAGCTTCTTCGCGTGGTGGAGACGACGGCTGTCCTGCTATCCTTCGGCTCCTTCGCATCAGAACTTCGAGGCTCTCTTTCGATCTTCCGAAATATGACTCGAACTCGTGGCCTCTCTTCGGTGAAGAAGAATGAAAAACGACTTGGATGAAAAAACAAATAATGAGAGAATATATAGGGAGAACCCTAGGGTTAAAACCCTAGTGGGCCAAACCCTAATGGGCCAAGATCATTTAATTAATTTTCTAATTGGGTTAGCCCAATTAATTAATTAAAAACCTTAATGAACTATTATTTTATTCTAGCCCAATTAATTATGGACCATTCTGAATAAAATAATTCTCTCTCAATGTAATTCATCCAACAAGCCAAATGTATTAAAAAATACATGAGTTACATCGAGCTACCCCGGGGACCAAAAGACAAATTATTCACGGCTACTAAAATGACCAAAATATCCCTGCTACCTAGTAGCTATATTTTGTCATTCTAAGTGTTCCAACTATCACCATATGGTAACACTGACCCCACGAATAATTTTGCATATGCCATGTCTTTGACCTACTAGTGTAATGACGAAAATACCCCTCTGCGTAACACCCATCATTTAGAAAGGAATAATGTACTAACACCTCTCTAAATGATTTCTACCATCCTTAGATCACTAGTCCAATAATCCGTGACTACTCGAATGTACTTGCTTATCACTGGGAGCTACCCAGAAGCACACACTCTTAAGTCACGTTCCCAAGGCCCTGGATTATTTGATTATTCTTGGACAATCACAAGGGGGTGAATCACAGAAACTATCTTGTATTAGTTTGTCTTAGCTAATTAGAAACCATACTCCCAACTCAAAAGGATATTGATCTTTGATAGACCTCACCTACAATGAATCTAAGAATATAGCTCTAGGTTCACTAGACCACCAACTAATACTCAAGTATTAGAGTACTCGTCCACGTAATAGCAGTGATAGACTAGCTCCATGATAATTAGTACTTTGTCATTAGCTTCTATCACAGGTCCACTCTACGCATTCCAAATGCGCTTGTACAATTAGAGTAAACGGACTGTTTACTGGCTAAGGCAAGCCATCCTCCATTAGGATCTATTGCACAATGATCTTATCATGATAGAATGCCCAGTTCTATCAAAACATCAAGAGTAATATTTTCTTGCTTATTAAGTACCCATGATTCATGCCTAACTGTGAAGAATGACCCATCACATGAATCACTTACTTAATAGCATGGACACATTTCCAACAATTAAATGCAAATAATATATGTGCCATAAACTGAATAAAAGAAACATCATTACCATAAATTAAACAAAACGTGTCTTTAGGGCATACATTTCCAACACTTGTAACGGTTTTTGTGAAGATGTCAGCTACTTGATCAGTAATTGGAATATAGGATAAGTTGATTCCTCATTCAATTTCCCTTGTTATAAAACTCTTGTCAATTCTTACATGTCTCATTCAGTCATGCTAAATTGGATTCTTCACAATACAGATAGCAGATTTGCTATCATTATAAACTTTTGTCAGTTGAGATAAAGACAACCCCAAGTCTTCCATCTTCCTTTCTAGCCAAATTACTTCACATATCCCTTGAGCAATATCACAAAATTTAGCCTCGGCACTGCTTCGGGCCACTACAGACTATTTTTTGCTCCTCCAAGTAACCACATTACCCCATAACTTGGTGCAATAACCCGAAGTTGACCTGTTATCCTCACGTGAACCAGCCCAATCAGCATCCACAAAACATTCGATTCTTCTTTCATTAGTCTTCTTGAACATCAGCCCTTTTCCAATTGTTCCATTGAGGTATCTTAGAACATGGAACACTATATTCATATGCTTTTGAGTAGGGGAATGCATATTTTGACTTATGTCACTTACTACATAGGTTATGTATGGCCTTTGAAGTGATAAATAAATTAGTCTACCAACCAACCTTTGGTACCTTTCTTTTTCAATAGGAGTGTCCTCTTTTTCTTCAACATTCCAACCCTTTTCTAGAGGAGTACCAACTGGTCTACATGCTAACATCCCAGTTTCCTTTAACAAATCAAGTGTGTACTTCCTTTGAGAGATGATCCCTCTTTACTTCGAGCCATCTCCATTCCTAGCAAGTATCTCATGACTCCTAGGTCTTTTACCTCAAATTCAGTTTTTAATTATCTTTTCAAGTTTTCAATTCCCTATAAGTCATCACCTGTCACAATAATGTCATCAACATAGACAATTAATATGGCATTTTTACCTTCTATTGTAGACTTTATAAATAGGGTATGATCAGTTTGGCCTTGTTTATATCCCAAGCAATTTAGAGTCATGCTAAATTTCTTAAACCAAGCCCTTAGAGTCTGCTTTAATCCATATAGGGATTTTTTTAATTTGCACAAATTTCCACTGCCAATTTCCTGTTCAAATCCTAGGGGTATTCTCATATATATCTCCTCATCCAAGTCACCATTCAAAAAAGCATTTTTAATATCAAATTGAAGTAGAGGCCAATCAAGATTAACAACAAGAGAAATTAATACCCAAATTGAGTTGAGTTTGGCCATAGGAGCAAAAGTCTCCTCATAGTCGATCCCATATATTTGGGTAAACCCTTGTGCAACCAATATTTCTTTGTATCTTTCAACACTTCCATCTGCATTATGTTTTACAGTGAAAACCCATCTACAACCAACCACCCTTTTGTTTGGAGATAGTTTAACAATCTCCCATGTGTTATTCTTCACCAAGGCACTCTTTTCCTCCATAGCTGTAGCTTTCCACCTAGGATCACTCACTGCCTCCTGAATATTTCTTGGAATGACAATGTTGTCAATGCTTGCAATAAATCCCTTCTATTGAGGGGACAATTTAGCATAAGTCAAGTGATTAGACATGGGATACTTGACGCGAGATCTTACCCCTTTCCTTAGAGCAATAGGCATAGCCCAATCCAAATTATCACTGCTGGTAGGCTCATTTATAGTGTTGTTTTCCAGTAGACCAGCATCTGGAAGTGATGATTGGTTTTGTTGTTCTTGAAGATGGGCCTTTAGACATCTAGAATATACTTGTAAAGGATGTTTAGCTGCTGAATATGGAGTTGGGACATGTGGTTCAGTTGCAATTTCTGGCTAAGAGAATGAATTAGGAGAAACAAGAGAAGAACTTAAGGAATCTGCCCTTATGCTATCAGAACTTAAAGAATTAACAGGTAGAGAGGCTAGAAATTCTCCCCATTGAGAGCATAAGGACAGAGGAGCATCAAGAGAAGGAAAGGAAATAGGAGTAGGATCCAGGAGAGATGGAGATGTAGCAACTGAAACCGATGAGGGGTAAAATGATTGGAGTAGGATCCGTTCTCCAAGGACGTGCTTAACCATGCGCTTCCTCCTAAGTTCAAGCTACCACACTTACTTGAGGATAGTGGCAGAAAGGACCCCATCCTCTACACACAGCTCTTTGAATCCTTGGCATATCTTTACAAGTGGGGTGAAGCTACTATGTGTTCAGTCTTCTCGCAATCGTTGATGGAATACGCTCACGCATGGTTCAGCGAATTGCCCTCCGACTACATTACCTCCTATGAGCAGTTATAGGCATACTCGTCACATCATTTGCAGCCCATGCCTCAAGAGAAAAGGCTCCCACCTACCTCCTTAGTGTTTGATAGGGTCCCAAGGAGTCCTTCAGGTAATACATCGATCGCTTTTGGAGCACTAGAGGTACAAGACTTATCGGTCGGTGTAGCCGTCTTAGCCTTCTTACAAGGAACAACCCTCATACCCCTCAAGGAATCTCTTGCCCTCAAGCAACTAACTACTTTGGCAAATCTGTTTGCCCCGTGCTAATAAATATGTGGTATATAGCTAGACATCATGCGGACTTTTGAATTAACTAAGCACCCTGAAGAGGGAACCAAAAAAAGAGGCCGACCTGTAGGTGATAAGAACAAACAAGCAGATGGAAAGGTTCCTCAACCCGATGACTACTTCAGGCACTGTCACCAAACATACATACCACCTCCATCTTTTACCGTCCCTCCTACAGGACTTATCAACTTCCCTTTTTTACTCTAAGGAGCCGAAAGAGAAGAATCCCCCTCCTTTTTGCGAACTTGATCAGTGCTTAGGTCACTCCACGAAGAATTGTTACACATTCTGTGAATAAATAAAAAGATTGGCCAGGGAAACCAAGGTCGACCAATTTCGGCCTATGATAGCCGAAGCGCCTCAAAAAGCACCACATTATCCACCTCGACAAGATAGGTTCCCCAGGGAAAATCATGGCCCACCAAGAGGACGATCTCGGGGTGGCAACAATTAGTTGTATCGAGCTCCCCCCAAGCAGTAGAGGGTACCCCAATAAGGAGAGCCCTCCCTCTACGGACAATGAGCCCACACTAGAGGACATCCATGTTATATCTGGAAGAGAAACTTTAGCTAGCGATTCTTCAGCAGCCCGCAAGTCATATGTGCGTCAAGCTCAGCATGTGGATTATGTGGCTCACGTGGCACACAATGAAGAGCTACAGATGGTGACCTATTTATAACATAAGTTGCAATTACTATTTAAAGTCAAGGCTTTGAAACCAGATTGTTAAATAAAGAAGCTCTCTAATAGAACACACTCACAATTCACACACAAAAAATGAATAAACACAGAAATAGAATAGTAAGAACAAAACATACAAGGCACAAATTTATCATGGTTCGGATCATCAGGAATCTGATGAACCACATCTTGCCTTAAACTCAAGAGCAAGATTTTACTATCTTGATATTCAGACCAATGAAGGAAATGGAGGTCATAGGATATCTGCATGCTGACTATAGGGGCTCACTAGTGGATAGAAGGTCAACTACAGGGTACTGTGTCTATCTTGGAGGCAACTTGGTATCCTGGAGAAATAAAAAACAAAAATGTGGTGGCTTGGTCTAGTGCAAAGGCTTAGTTTAGAGTAATGGCCCTTGTTTATGTGAGCTATTGTGGATAAAGATAGTGCTGGAAGACCTAAAAATCCCTAGCAATGGACCAATGAAGTTGTGTTGTGACAATCAGTCGGCTATCAACATTGCACATAATCCTATGCAACATAACAAGACCAAACATGTTGAGATTGATTGTCATTTCATTAAAGAGAAGTTGGAAGCTAAGGAGGTTTGTATGCCCTTTGTTAAGCAAGTCAGATTGAACAAAGGGTCTACCTATCAAGAGATTTGAGAAACTTGTAAGCAAGCTGGGAATGATAGATATTCATTCACCAGCTTGAGAATGAGTGTTGAATGATTCACAAAGATTGAAAGAGATTAGAGGAAAGGATCATGAGCTAACTTTCCTACAATCAAGACAGATATCCTCTCCAAGATTAGGAATGTGATCCTAATTTAAGAAGTTTCCTAATTCTGTAATTGTATCTTTTAGTTTCCTTGTAATAGTGTACAACATATTTACTTTCCTTTTCTATAGCTTCCTATTAGTAGGGAATGCATTCAGTGTCTATAACATAATAGAACGATTTCATTCTTCTTCTTGTTCAATCTATACCAATTTTTACAAAAACACATTAAATATTGAGAAGATAATTGTTAGTATAACTACTCAAATTTTGTATTGATAAATATAAAGTCTATCATGTAAGCCTCAATTTAGATTGTCAATGACAACTAGGAGAGCTATTCAAGGCCCAATCTAATTAGGATTGCTACATATAAATAGATATCCCCGATTCAATTGTTAATTAGAATATGCCTTGAGATTATTTGTATCTTTGAAATTTGACAAACCAGTTATCGAGAGGTTGTGTTCCAGGTGTTTCACAGTTAGTTACTTAGATTTGTTGGGATTATGAGGGCTTTCTCGGTTTGTCATAAAACTGGATTATTCTAGGGATTTTAGTTATATCCAACCAAAAACTACTTGGTGGATCTTATAGTTTTCCTTTCAACAACTATGTTTGGTGGATCATTCCATTATTGTGAGAACGTTGATGTAGGAAATTGCCCAACCAAGTTAAATTTGTTGTGTTCCTATTTTTCTCTTGATTTCCATGTTTGATGTGCCCAATCCAGAATACTAGCAGATTTTGTCACAGCGAAACATTCTTCAAGATACTCTAGGAAAACACAGAGATGAAATACATTATACATTGTACTCTCTAAACCCTTTTTGGATCATGCTTGTAATTGCAAGATGGACTAACATAAATTGTTTAATTGTTAGATAAAGTATGGTTTTGCGCAGGTAATTGCCAGACTTATCAACATAACTTTATCAAATGAGGTATTCAACTTGGTTTCATGGTCGGTAATGGCAACACGTAACAAAATAAAGTTATTTTATGGAGAGATTCAGCAGTTAGGAAACTAAAATACAATAATACTAGCAAACCTAGTCAATCAAGGAAGCTACAACAACTGCAGCTTGTGTCTTGTGAGAAAGTTCACGAAGAAAGCACCCAAACTGCAGACGGCAATGGAAAAGGCCAAGAGGGACAACCACCAAAGCTAGCACACAAAATAAATAGTTAAAAAACAAGATGACATTATCAAATTTGGATTGCATGAAAAAAGAAAAGTTCATAGCTACGCCATAAATGGTTGAGAAACTACATCTTAACTAACATGAAGTAAAAATCATGAAACCAAGACCAATAGACATGGTAGAAACATTCCTTGCAACCTCAGAAATTTACACTACGTGTCCTTAGATAGGTTACTTACCAGTTCCCCACTGCGAGTAACATTGAAAAATGCTATTTCCTGCAACCATCAGCAACTATGAAAAACCTTCACATAGAAATTGTTTCAATGCTATTAAGTTTGAAAGTATGTGGAAATGACAAGAAAAATGAATCTCCACCAACAAAATGGGATTCACTGTGTTAGGATAGATTATTCAACTTACAGGGAAGACTTGAACTAACTTGGTGGATGACACGATTGAACAAGTGCTTCTCAACTGAACAACAATCCTTTCACAAGCAAAAGAAAACAACCATGCCTGAAGTGCTATGGAAACTAAGCTATAACGGAACAAGAGATTTCCAACTTCTTGGGATGAGATAATTATAAAGTATACATGGCTTGAAATGAAGTGGTTACTTAATAGAAATCCAATCTTTTAATACTCAAAAGTAAGAATAATCCATAACCAAAATTTTCAATCTTAGAAGCTTTGGACTTCCCAAGAAGATGTCCATAGCACCACATTTTAATCTTAATGATTGGGTTTTTGCTGTTAAGATAAAAAAAAAGGAATGCAGCATATCACACAAACTAAAGCCAATGAGTTTTGAGATAGTCTCACCCAACTATGACAACAAACAATAGGCCAATTATGTTGCTCTTGATAGCATCTAATGTTTTAGCCGTTTACTATGTTGTTTTGACATCCATTGGCACAACAACAAAGATTTTGCCACATCATTTACGCTGCACCATGAATGTTAAAAAGTAGAAAGCTATCGTGGCCCAATTTGTTAAAAATGGAAAAGGACTATTTTAGCATCATGATTGAAATAGGCAAGATAGATAAAAAAAGGGATAGAAAAAATAAACCAACAGATTCATATCAATAGAGAATTAAAAATGCATTAAGTATTAGAGAGAGAAATAGGGCGCGGGGGGTCGGGGGGTGTTCTGGGGAAGGAGGGGCAAATTTGGAGTTTTTAGAAATTTTAGTTGTGAGGGTAATTGTTAGGATAACTCTTCAAATTCTGTTATGATAAATATAAAGTCTAATATAGGCCCTAATTTTGATTGTCAATGGGGAATAGGAGAGCTACTCAAGGCCTGGACTAACTAGGATTGTAGCCTATAAATAGATATCCCTGGTTCAATTATTAATTTAGACCCCACCCCTCAAGATTATTTGTGTTTTCAAAACTTGATGAACCAGTTATCAAGAGGTTATGTTTTCACAAATAGTTACTAGATTTCTTAGGATTATGAGGGATTTTTTGGTTTGTCATAAAAGATGGCTATTCTATGATTTTTAGTTATCTCATACCAAAAACTATGTTTAGCGGATTATCGCATTATTGCGGGATTGTGGATGTAGGCAATTGCCCAACCATATTAAATTTGTTGTGTTCCTATTTTTGTCTAGATTTTTGTGTTTGATTGTTCTCCATCCAAATTCCTAACAAATTTCGTCACAGTGCACATTCTTCAAAATACTCTAGGAAAACATAGAGATAAAATACCTAATATCTTGTACTCTGTGAACGCTTTTTGAATCATGCTTGTAATTGCAAGATGGAATAACATAAAGTTGTTTAATTGTTAGATATAATATGGTTTTGCGACAAGTAACTACTAGACTAATGCAGCTATCCTAATATTGTTTGTATCGTGTAGTGTTTTATTTGTTTGTTTAAATTTAATGTATTTAGCAGATGTAGTTTATTTCTTTTTCCTTTTTGTACATATTTCCTAAACTAGTTTAGTAAACTATCTAATTAGGAAACTGTTGGGATTCCAAACAAATGTTTTGAATTTCTATTCAATTCCTCAATTCCAATTGGAGTTTCTACACAGCTTGCTAAAAAGAAAGAACAATAGGGCATTCGAGAGGCCCCAACTCTCCAACAATGTAACACCCGAGATTTTGTTTATTTCCTTTCTCGGTTCAAATATGTAATACCCAAAAATTTTATATTATGTAAAGGTTGCATGTTGTAATAAAATGTTTCAAATGAAAGTTTAGAATTAAAGTATAAACATGAATGGTTTTAGGGCATTAAACCGAACCCGAGTGCAAATATCACAACTTGAAAAAGGGATAGCTTGTTTCCAACAAAAGGAATGAATGCAATAATGAATCCTTATCCTATAAGCTATGTGTTGGAGAGATAGGATTGGTTGAGAATTTTTCTAAAGTCTTAAAGTGTTATAATTGTAATGATTGATTTCTACCCTAAAAGTCTAAACTTGGAGGACTAGGATTGGCTAGGATTTGCTTGCAAAGAAAGAAGATGATAAGGGCTTATCTTGAAGGTGTATTTGGAGGCCTAGGATTGGAAGAAGTGGAGGCTTACTTGAGAAGATTGAAAAATTTCAAAGTTGTGATGATTACTAGGGTGAAAAATGAGTAACTTGGAGGCCAAGTGAAATCTTGAGGATTTGGGAATTTAAAGGCTATATAAAGGGCAGGAGGTAAGGCCACGTGAAGCTAAGGAGAAAGGAAACAAGCAAGTGCAAGAAAAATCAAAGAAAAAGCAAAGAAGAAAGGATAGGGAGACCTGATCGGAAAACCATGAAAACAGAAAGGAAAACGAAAAGGTAAGCTAATTTTATTTCCATAGAGTCGTAGAACACGAAAATAGGAGTCCGTAGGTTCAAACGGAGAGCGAATCGGATAAAAAATGAGCAAGTTATAGCATTTTTAATTTTGGATTGCAAAATCCGTAACAAAGAAGGAGGAGGCGCGTGGCCACTCTTCCGGGGGCGCGTGAGCTCGCGTCTAGCCTCTGTTTGGCCTGAAATTTTTACTGTTATTCTCCTATTTTAATTACCTACAACCCTATATAAAAATAATTTAAGTTTGTCTTATAAAAACCCATATTTTCTACAGAGAAACAAAACCCATTTAAGGTGTGAAGGCCTTAAACCTTAAAAAAATCTGTCCAACCAAGTTGAGGTAAGTACACTATGAACTATTTATGATGTTTAAGCTTGCCCATGAATTATGTTATGTGGTCCCTTATGATATGTTATGTTCACGCAAGTTTCAGGACCGGAGCTTGGTAGCGCTACGCACAAGGGTTCTTACCCCTGCAAGTTGGTGGAACCTCTTGTGTCTCCATATGACATGCTATGTTATGTCATGACTTGTTTAAATACATATGATGGTTCTCTTGTACTTACTAAGACTCGCATGAATCTCATCCCATATTTTTCTCCCCCAGGTGATTATGAATGAGGAGATCGGAACGTGGACGTGGAGTGTGGTGGCTATTTAAAGATAATTTTTAATAGTCGAAATGATGTTTCTCTCTTCTTGTATTAGAAATATTTTCAATATTACACTCTTATGATATATGTACACTATTGCTACACTGTATGTCATTAAAGCTTATATAAGTTTATGAAAAGAGCCAAGTCTCATTTTAAGTCCGGATTTCTCAGTATGGATGCTATTATATTTGCTAAGTCTTTCTTTCTTCTACTGAAGCCATGTTTTCAATATCAAACCTTATATTTACACGAAACATGCTCTGAATCTTATTATGTTTGAAACTTTACTAAGTTTATAAAAGTTTTGTTCCTCAAGTTTTCATCTGCGCTAAACCTTGAAGTCCATAAGAATATTAATATTATCATTATTATTATTAAGTATGTTTTAAGTCACGGGTGTCACAAACAACCTTCTACAAAATTCCACACCTCTTTCTCACTTTCTTTCTCTTATTTATTCCCCATCCTACTCAGTATAACTGCCTCTGGTAACACAAGCTGGTTTGTTACAAACAAACTAGCTATTTCCCCTACTACCCTCCACCCACTTTACCTCCTTGCCCCTGTCCCTTGGGATGCCTTTGATAGGTCCAAAGGACCGGGGGCCTATCATTATCCCCCCCTCACTTTCACCTTGTCCTCAAGGTGGAAATCTGGAAATTGTTGCTGAAGGAGGTTAATCGGTTCCCATGTTGCTTCTAAAGGGGGCAGCCCCTTCCATTGTATTAAAACCTCCTTGCCTTGTAGATTACTTCTCGTTCTCGATCGAACCCCCAAAATTTCCTCGGGCTCCACCAATAGCTCCAAATCTGCACTCAGCTAGCTGGGAACTTGCACACTAGCCCTCAACGCCCCTCTTGCCTCACGTAATTGGGACACGTGGAAGATGGGGTGGTTATTGCAATGGGAGGGCAGTGTTAATTTGTAAGCAACCGGTCCTACCTCCTTTTCAACTTCAAAAGGACCATAAAATCTAGGAGCTAATTTCTCGTTGGAGCGACTCGCTAACGATTTCCGACGATATGACTGCAATTTCAAATAAACAAAGTCCCTCACTTTGAAGTTTACCTCTCTTCTCTTCCTGTCAGCACCTCTCTTCATTACTGATTGAGCCCTCGGCAATTGAGTCTTCAAGTCATCCAAAATCTTGTCCCGTTCAACTAGTTGTTGTTCCACCATTGACATGGGTGTGGTACCTCTTTCAAACCTCACCAAGGCTGGAGGTTCTCTGTCATACACCACCTGAAAAGGGGTCTTCCTTGCAGCTGTATGGTAGGATGTGTTGTACCATAGTTTAGGCCAAGGCAGCCACATGGACCATGATTTCGGTTGAGAGGAAGCAAAACAACACAAGCAGGTTTCCAAGGTCCGATTCAGTACCTTTGTTTGCCCATCAGTTTGTGGCTAATAGGCGGTGCTTCGATTTAGTTTAGTACCTTGGAGGTGGAACAATTCCTCCCAAAATCGGCTCATGAAAATTTTATCCCTATCCGATACAATGGACCTTGGGAGGCCACATACCTTACTATTTCCTTAACAAAATTTCCAACCACTTCCCCTGCAGTAAACGGATGTTTCAGCCCAATAAAGTGCCCATATTTACTTAGTCGGTCTACTACAACCAATATTGAATCCATTTTGCCCAACCTTGGTAACCTTTCAATAAAATCCATAGCAATATCCTCTCAAACTTGATTAGGGATGGGAAGAGGCTGCAATAATCCCCCAGGTGTTAAAGCTGAATATTTGTTCTGTTGGCAAACAACACTTCTCCTCACATAGTCGTGAATGTCCTTCTTCATCCCTTGCCAATAAACACTAGCCGCCACTCGCTTGTAAGTCTTCAAGAACCCTGAATGACCCCCGAGACTGCCATCATGTCCCTCATGTAGAATCAATGGAATGAGAGATAACCCTTTTGATATGTACAACCTCCCTTTGTAGAGTAGTTAGCTGCCTACCCATTGAAAATTGGGTTCGGCAGAAGGATCAGTGTGTAGATCCTTGATAATTTGCTGCACCCTGTCATCTGTTCCTACTTCGCAGGCTAATTGATCTAGTTGGATTACTTTTGGTACTATCAAAGCCATGAAGGCTGTTGTATGGTTGATGCGTGATAACCCATCAGTGGCCTTATTCTCCAATCTTGGCCTATAATGAATCTCAAATTGAAATCCCATTAGTTTCACCATCCATCTCTGATACTCGGGGCTTACCAACCACTATTCCATCAAGTATTTGAGGCTCTTTTGGTCAGTCCAAACCTTAAATTTCCTCCCTAAAAGATAATGTCTCCATTTTTACATCGCAAAGACTATGGCCATCAATTCCCGCTCATAAACTAATTTCATTCTTCCTAACTGATTGAAAGCTTGATTGAAATGGCAATGGGTCGGTGATTCTGCATTAAAACAGCACCCATGCCCTCCCCCGAAGCATCCGCCTCTACCATAAAAGGTTTATCAAAATCCGGCAAAGCGAGAACGAGTAGGGAAATCATCTTCACCTTAAGCTATTGGAAAGCTTACTCGGCTACCACATCCCAATAGAAATTATTCTTCCTCAACCGTTTAGTTAAGGGTCTTACCATCTTACCATAGTCTTTCATGAAGTGCCAATAATATCCCGTGAGCCCCAAGAAACGTCTCAATTCCTTCATTGTTGTAGGAGTAGGCCAATTTACCATCGCTTGCACCTTAGCGTGATCAGCTGACACACCTTGTTGAGAAATGATGTGGCCCAAGTATTCAACCTCCAGCTGCCCAAACAAGCACTTTTTCCTGTTAGCAAGTAGCTGATTTTCTGCCAACACTTTTAAAACACAACATAAGTGCTTTGTGTGTTGCTCTAAACTCTTACTATACACTAATATATCATAAAAAAAAACCAATACAAATTGCCTTAAATACTCCCTAAAGATATCATTCATTAGTGATTGAAAGGTTGCGAGTGCATTTGTCAACCCGAACGGCATAACTAGGAACTCGTAGTGGCCTTCATGTGTCCGGAAAGCTATTTTGGGAACATCTTCAGCCCTGACCCTTATCTAATGGTAGCCAAATTTTATCTGATGGAGAAAACCACAGCCCAGTGCAACTCGTCCAGCAGCTCCTCAATCACAGGTATAGGGAATTTTTCGGGGATGGTTACCTTGTTCAAAGCCCTGTAGTCGACACAAAATCGCCACTCTCCATCTTTCTTCATAACCAACAACACCGGGCTAGAAAATGGACTGCAACTTGGCTGCACAATCCTAGCTCCCAGCATCTCGCTCACCAGCTTTTCAATCTCAGTTTTTTGCATGTAAGGGTAATGGTAAGGTCTCACATGTATGGGTGTTGTTCCTGGTATCAAGTTAATAGCATGGTCTCTTTTTTTGCATGGTGGCAGCCCCTCGAGATTAGAAAAGACCCCTTCAAACTCGTCCAACACTCCTTGCAACATCTTAGGGATTGCCCACTGTTTTTCTTCAAATTTTGTTCTAATGGCTCCCAACTCCAACAACATCCCCTCCCCACTTCCCTTAAGAGCTTTCAGCATGGCCTTCAAAGACACAATGGTTTTACTTAAGCTTGGGTCTCCTTGCAGTGTTACTACCATACCCCCTACTCGAAACTTCATTGTTAAAGTTTTCCATTCCATATTCATTTTCCCAACTGCGACTAACCACTTCATTCCTAAGATAACATTTGAGCTACCCAGCTCTAAAGGCAAAAAATCCTCCACAATTTGTAGGTTTTGTAGGTGCAATTTCACCCCCTTGAAAATACCAGCCCCTTGCACTGCCATTCCTGTCCCCATAATCACCCCATACCCAGCCGTTTCTATTCTTGGCAACCCCAACCGCTGCACCAACTCGGCTACTATAAAATTATATGTCGTCCCTCCATCAATAAGTACTACCATTGGCTGCCCTTCAATATCCCCTTGTAGCTTCATGGTTTGTGGCGTTGTTAATCCAACAACTGAATTCATTGAGAGTTCAATGACCTCGCTGCCTTGCTCCACTTCTTCTTCCCTCTCTTCCCCTGTTTCAGCCTCAACTCCTTTCTCTTCCATCTCTTCATCATAAATCATCATAACTTGTAGCTCCCAGTTCTTACACCGGTGGCCAATAGAATATTTCTCATCACAATGGAAACATAGACCCTTTTCCTTTTTAGATTTCCACTCGACGTCATTGAGTCGTTTAAAAGGGACAGTGCTGCCACTGGCAGCTTGTTGCTCACCTGGCTAACAACTCTCGAATGAGGAGTTGGGCTTTTTGATTGTATGAGAGGGGGTCGAAAAATGTTGGTTGTAGAGTGGGTCGAGAAACTACTCCTCGCTGGCCCGAACGTCCTACTACAGCTGAGCATGGCTGCATTCTTATCCTCGATACATTGAGCCATCGACATGATCCGATCCAACCCCCTCAGTTGCAGTACCCTGATCTCAGCCCGTATTTCCGGCTTAAGGACATTAATGAAATGGCCTTCCAAGAATGACTTAGAGACTTCCGTCACTGGCACGGCCAAAGTCTCGAACATCAACCTGTAATCCTTGACAATCCCTTCCTTTCGGAGAGCCAAGAACCTCTCCTCTAGTGACCCTCTTGGGTTGGGAGGAATTGGTTGAGAATACCTTGCTTGAGCCCTTCCCAGCTGCGGATTCCCCTGCGCCTAGACTCCCACTTGAACCAAGGAGGGCCTCTGCCTCGAAGTAAAATGCGGCGGACTCGATCTTCTCATCATCATACAGTTGGTTGATCATGAAATACCTCTCCGCCCGGAATATCCAGTCATCCGGATTCTCTCCCTCGAAGGTCGGCATCTCCAGCTGCCGACCTCTCCCATCTTGCCGCCATCCGGCGCTCGTGCCCCCCTCCATTCTTCAGTTCATGCCGACTCCAAGGGTCACGTCAAAATCTTGGGTAAACTCCGTTGGCCATTCGCCCCCATGGTGTTAGTGTAGGTGCTCTAGACCCAATCAGATTGGGCATGTTGTACACTGATAATTGTAATCATGTTTATTATTTGAATAAGGAGTTGTTCAAATTCACAAGATGTCATTCTATTAGTTTCTTGTTATTATTGTAATAACCGAATGAAACTAGATAGAAGTCCATATGATGTATATTGTGATTAATCTATAAAGATGTGAGATGATGCATCACAGTTTCTAGACATAATTAAACGTCCCAAGTCGTAGCAATGTCAAGAATGGACATTGACAATTAC
The DNA here is from genome assembly GCF_014633365.1 of Diospyros lotus. Classification (NCBI taxonomy): domain Eukaryota; kingdom Viridiplantae; phylum Streptophyta; class Magnoliopsida; order Ericales; family Ebenaceae; genus Diospyros; species Diospyros lotus. The sequence continues at coordinate 26,771,150 of NC_068342.1, forward strand.
AGTAAGACTTGTATGTGCTATGTTTTTTCTATGTGATAACAATGGGGGTCTCACATTCATAGGCATGGGGATGCCTAGATAAGTACATAGGTGACTAATGTTGGAGAACGTGTCACTGGATTTGACTCGCCATGAGAATCCATTTTGGTTATATGTTGATGGTATTCTCATACGAGATGGGTGTAACTAACCTTGGACCTGAGGTTATCACGGTCATCTCATAAGAAGACCGGTATGCTTTGACATCGTTTCGATGGGCCTAGACAAAGGCTGCACGTGGGCGATCGTTGGGTATATCGTGAGGCTTATGGAGATTGGTGTATAACTAAGATGAGACTCGTCTATCCCTTGATAGAGGATGATGTATCTAAGGTGCCTTCGGTGGATATTCACTTTAAATCCATGGCCATGGTGAAAGAGATCAATAAAGAGTTATTGATTTACTTTCTATTAAGTGAAGATATCCGGAAGACCGAAGAAAAATCATGTGATCATTATCAAGCAACACATCGCCATACTTGAGATCACATAAGATACATTGACGAGAGGATCGAATTACACGGTAACCATGCTCGTGAAAGGTTATCTGCAGATTATGAATCCTTCTGAATAATTGGGTAGGCATGATGCCTTACTAGAGGCCAATCTTGTCTTATGTGTTCGTACCGACACATTGCCAACATATTCAGAAGCGTAATGATTCATACGCAATAGGCACGGTCCCTGGCTTAAACTAGGAGAGTGGACGTATGGTTAAGTGGGACACTTCGGCAAGAAGTTGTGTCGTCGTAGGTTCTCATGGAAAAAGAACAAATAGACGTAATGACGTCGATATGACGAGGAGTCATCATAATGGAAAGAGTTTCCTAAAATGGCAATTAATTAAATTAGGAAGGAGTTTCTAATTTAATAATTTTCTATTTGTTGGAGTGGCAAATAGGAAATAAAATATATTTGGGCTTAAGTTAATATTTGGACTAAATTAGATTTGGGCTAAATATTAAATATTATATTTGGACTTGAATTAGATTTGGGCCAAAATATTTTATTTAAACTTATAAAAGGATTTGGGCCATTTAATTATATTTCTAGTTGGACTAGAATAAGCCCACTTAATATTCTAATTAAATTAGAATTAATGGGCTAGCCCAATCTATTAGGGTTTTAGAAACCCTAGGATATTTCACTATAAATATCCCTTTATGGGTTGCCCAAAATTACAGGGGTTTTTGGTGTCATTTTTCAAGAGTTGAAAAAAACGTATTATCGCTCACTCTTTCCCGTTTCTTTTGGCATCAATAGGAAACGAGGGCGTTCTTCTTCCATTCATACACAAGCCGCGCAAAGGAAAAGGAGCTAGCACTCCTATTCTGCTCTCCTTGCCAACGAATGCGTACCGTGTATCACGAGTTAGAGGCCGAATGTTTGGACGGCTCGAATCCGCAAATGACTCGATAATCTAAAGGTTAGATTTATTTATTTATTTGTGAATGATTTGATTTCGACGTTGATCCAATCGCTGGGATCGGGGTAAGGTTCAAAATTTTTGAACTACGCTGCTTGCCCCGTAGCGATCATGCTTTACTTTCACATGGGTCTTCGCCTTCCTCTCCTGCTCCTGTTCGTCTGATCTTGTTCACAGGATGGCGAACTGTTCGAGCATCTCCGCTATGTTCCGGTCTATGGCTTGAATTTCTCCCCTCATGGTATCGACCTTCTCCTCCAGGTCCCCCACTCTCTCGCTCAAGTTTACCATGGTGATCGACAATTGCTCTAATACCAAAATGTTTGGATTCCAAACAAATGCTCTGAATTTCTATTCAATTCCTCAATTCCAATTGGAGTTCTACACAACTTGCTAAAAAGAAAGAACAATAGGGCATTCGAGAGGCCCCAACTCTCCAACAACCTTCTACAAAATTCCACACCTCTTTCTCACTCTCTTTCTCTTATTTATACCCCATCCTACTCAACATAACTGCCTCTGGCAGCACATGCTGGTTTGTTACAAACAAACTAGCTATTTCCCCTACTACCCTCCACCCACTTTACCTTCTTGCCCCTACCCCTTGGGACGCATTTGGTAGGTGCAAAGGACCGGGGGCCTATCAAAAACTTCCTAATTAGACAGACTTATGTGTCTGGAATCTATTAGAATGAATAAGATTGGTTTTTTACCTTCTTCTTAACATGGTATCAAAGCCCTAGGTAGTGTTTGAAAATGCGGCCTAAGAGGTCGACTAGGCGCTAGGCGGTCCCTAGCCGTCGCAATTAAGGGCAACTCAGCACCCCTAGGTGTCGAGCTTGATAGATCGCTGGTGGCGGTGCCTAGCCACTTGGGTCCGGCGCAGCTGGTTCCCCTTCGCCTTTCCCTTTCTCTCTCTGGTTGTTCATCACCTGGGTCGTTTCTCTCTCTCTCGCCGCCATCGCCGATCTCGTCCCTTAGTCGTTCTCTCTTGTCATTGATCTCGTCTTCCTCTACTATGTATGGATTGCTCCTTGCTACAGCAAGAAGCATACGTAACCGACTCTATAACAGATGCTTGTTGTTGCCGCTCCTTGCTGTAACAACTACTTGTTGCAGTTGTTGCAGCAAGCAAGAACCTTTGTCCTAGGCGCCCTAGGCGCTAGTTGGCCTCCTAGCGCCTAGCACATTTTAGAACACTACTAGGTTCTGTCCTCGAAGTAAGGTGTTCCTCAGTTGTTTGTGAACGAAACCTTCTTGAACCAATCTTCTTTCATAATCCTAGAATTATATCAGACTCCATGGAATCCAGCAACACAACTAAAGTCCCATTTACGAGCAGTTCTAGCCATTGTGCGATCATCAATGGAGAATTACAAAACATCCAAGTAGCCTATCAGCTGAATGGAAAAAACTATCTCAAATAGTCCTAACTGATTAAAACGTTCCTAAAAGGAAAGAGAAAGTTGACTCACTAGCTTGGAACCAGGCTGAAGGAGAGTGATCCCACGTATGTGCAAGGCGTTAGTCGAGCGCCTAGGCAAGGGCTTAGGAAAACTGTGTTTTTAAGAACTGAGGCGGACTTAGACAATGCTCCTGTACTCCTAGTCCCATTCGACATCATCAGTTTATATATATACACTTGTAATCGAATAAAGCCTACAACAAATACCTATATAGATATATATATATATACACCTACAAACAGAACGACGACAATGGGTTGGGTTCGGAGAAGAGAATGATGATGCGTTGGGTTAGAGACTCTACACGGTACAAGAAAATGACAACAAAGGTGGGTTGGGTTGGGTTCGGAGAAGAGAACGATGGCAGGAACGATTCGGACAAGAAAACAACAATGGGTTGCAAACTTACTTACAGTGGTGATGGGGGAAAGAGACGATGGCTGTAGGCTGTAGCAGCAGTAGCGAAGAGGGAAGAGTGAGGAGAATTAGGGATTTCTTTGAGGAGAAGGTTGAGGTATCACACGAAGTAGGGAAGGGGGGATTTCTTTGTGGATTAGCATCATTTTCTGCTTTGGCCAAAAGGACGTCCTCAAAAAAATTAGGTGACCCAGGCAGCTAGGCACCACTTGGGCCTGATTAATTGGGCCTGATGCCTAGCATGCCGACTTGCACGTATTTGCGGAGGCAAAGGGTCACCTAACGCCTCGGCCACGTTTTAGAACACTGCTCACTAGTCATGTCCTAGCTCTGGAACGCCATGATTCTAGCAATCACTGACACGGTGATGTTCCTTACAACAGCTAGGCACATTTAGGGAGCAGTGAAGATCACATATTCAAACGTAAATGATGCTACACAAATCTATGAGATTGGAACCAAGGTAGCAGCTACTAAGCAAGGAACTAGGTCAATAACTGAGTATGCCAATTTGTTGCAGAGCTTGTGGCAAGAATTGGATCACTAGCAGTGTATCCAAATGAAGTGCAGTGAAGATGCTATCATTCAAAAAAGGTTTGTGGAAAATGAGAGAACCTATTATTTTTTAGCTGGACTAAACGTGGAGTATGATGCAGTTAGGGTCCATATTCTTCGCAAGACAAATTTGCCTTCCTTAAATGAGGCAATATCCATAGAGCGTGCGATAGAAGGCAAAAGAGGGGTGATATTGGAGAATAATCATATGCAGAATTCAACCCTTTTAACCCTAAAAGGCTTTGGTCATAAGAGATTAACTAGAGAAGATAGGAAGGTTGTGGATCCAAGTAAAACCACAAACAATGATAATTTGTGGTGTACATATTGCAAGAAACCTAGGCATACCATTGGAAAGTGCTGGAAGCTTCATGGGAAGCCAATCAAATGAGGACAACCAAAGGGATAGGCCTATGTGACTAATAGCCAGCAGGTTATAGAAGGGGAACCTCCAGAACAGGCTAAATTAATGGAGCTCAACTAGGAGGAAATAGAGAAGCTGAGGAACCTACTAGGAAACTCTTGAAAAGGGGCTAGAGGTAGGTACTTCTAACCCATCCTTCATAGGTATTACTTCCACTTCTCTTAACTTACATGCTTTAGATTTAACCTTTAAAAATACTTGGATTCTTGACTTCAAAGCCACAGACCATATATCCCCTTCCTCACACATATTTTTGTCCTACAAACCATGTCCTAGCACAAAAAAAATAGTATTAGTCGATGGTTCCTTAACAATTGTAGTTCGAATTAGGGATATACTTATAAACAACCACCTAACCTTGAAGGATGTCCTTCATGTCCCTAAGCTTTACACCAATCTTATTTCCATTAAAAAAATTAACCCATGATGCTAATTGTCGTGTCATCTTATATCCTTTCTTTTATGAATTTCAAGAAAAGGACTCGAGGAAGATGATTGAGCATGCTAGGGTAAATGAGGGACTTTATCATCTTGAAGACCTTAGTGGACAAATTGCTAAGAGACAGATTTCCCCTGTATCATTTTTAGTTAAATCCAATAAGGATGTACTTTGGTTTCATCACTTTCACCTAGGACGTCCATCTTTTAAAGTTCTTCAATTTATGTTTCCTTCTTTGTTCAAGGGATTAGATACTAGGGATTTCTAATGTGATGTTTGTCAATTAGCTAAACATAGAAAGGTTTCATCCCTTCTCAATAGTAAGAGAAGTTTTCTTCCCTTTACTCTAATTCATAGTGACATATGGAGTCCTCCTCTCATTCCTAATCTCTCAAGTGCTCAGTGGTTTGTGTTGTTTGTAGATGACTTCACACAAGTGGTACAGTTATATCTATTAAAAGTCAAATCAGAAGTATGCACCATTTTTCCAAACTTCTACACTATGATTAAAAATCAATTTGGAGCTGAAATAAAAAGGGTTCGAACATATAATGCCAAAGATTTTTCAACCAAACCTTATCCAATTTTTTCAAAAGAAGGATATAATCCATAAGTCTTCTTATGTTTATACTCCTTAGCAAAATGAGGTGGCTAAGTGGAAAAATGGCCATTTGTTTATTGTTACAAGGGCCTTGTTGTTCCACAATAACGTTCCTAAACATTATTGGGGAGAATTTGTCTTGACAGCAACCTATCTCATAAATAGTTTACCCTCTAGAAGGAAGAACTGAACTCACAATTGGAAGCCATTAATGCTAGTTAATTGGCTTTGATACCATGAAGTGAGAGCTTCACAGTCGAAAAGAATAACAATCAGAGATAGAAAAATACCTCAAAAATATTAATCTTTTGTGCTTGCTGAGCTGGAAGTGAGCCAAGAACGAATAGAGTTTCTTTCATGACCTTCGCACCCATAAGTAGACAAACAGTTTTTACTTTCAAAAAAGTCAAAGATAAACAGAGGTCATAGAAAATAACAAAAAGAAATATGTAGTCTCTAGATGAAACTACTGGTATGCAAACTACCTAAGCCCACCGCCACGTAATGCCTATCATTTTAAGTTGTGTATTGTGTCCCCTACCCAAATTTACCGTGATCTAGGTGACCATACTCTAAACTTATTACAAAAAAACCCTAATTTCAATTTCTATCTTTCCTTGCATGCCCACACATCCATTGTAATATCCTCAATTAGCTACATGCATATTTTGCTCTAATATTCTATGAGATAAAACAAACTTGATCTTATAGTCATCCAATAAAACTTTCTTTTAAGTTTGAAAGGGAATTTTATAATTGCATAACATGGTGGAAGCATTTCTCCACTCATTTCTTAAAAAAATGAGAAATCTAATCTAATTTCTTAAAAAATTAATTTTGGGAAATCAATGATCTCCTCATTTCTTGAAAATTTGATTTTGGGAAATCAATGATCTCTTAATGATCTCCTCATTTCTTAAAATTTTTTTTTTGAGAAATCTAATATAATTTTTTCTTGAAATAATTTGATCCAAGTCTCATCATAACATCATCCATAATCCTATTTTTACTACAATTACATCCATATATTTTATTTTCAACCCACTCAATTTGAAGCCTTCTTATGTGTGCCTCCATAAGTCCATCTTAGTGTTCGTGCCTACTTTTATATCATTAACTAACACAATATCTTTTGCGAATAGTGACCAACACACCTCTTCTTAGGCATGCCTAATCAGTTCATCAATCACTAGAGCAAAATGTAAGGCTTAATGCAATTCCTTTGATGTAATCCAATTGCAATTGAAAAGTCATAGTATCTTCTTCGTGAATCCTAACACACGTTTATGCTCTACGGTACACGTTTTTGATAATCTAAATATAAGCAACCCAGACTCCCTTTCAAAAACCCTCTAAAGGAAACACCATACTTAGTAACATAAATACTTTTGCTTATCTCTATGCCACTACATCAAATGCCCAAGCAAATAAATAGCTATTGTTGTTTACCTACTAAGCATGAAACTAAATTAGTTTTTATACTAGGATTCTTTTCTTTAGCTTTTGCTCAACAATCATTTTCTTTGATCACAACCTAAAACATTAAGTCTTAACCACCACCATTGTAAGCCAGCTATGAGAAATTAGAAGGTTCTTGCTAAGAGAGATTACTAGATTTCTAAAATATGACAATAGAATGTTCATATAAAAAGTGTATAGAGTTTGTGGTATCCTTGAATCGAGTACCAAATAAAAAACAAATGATAGAGGAAGGTCAAGAATCCAAAACTGACTTACCTATATGAAAAGAGCCAAAAAGTTGCGCCATTATTCTTGTGATCACATCTTCATCATCAATAGCCAAAGGAACCTATTATTCATTTATAAGGTTCAAATAAAATGCCAATTTCAATACCTTCTATGGAAATCTAAAATTTCAGATGAGCAAAATATGTCGTTATCATTACTACCGTTGCAGAGTGGCTCAGGTTCTCACAATCATTGTTGTTAAAATCATGAGTCAACTCGTACGATTTTACAAGTCAAGATGCATAAAATGAATCAACTCGCTTGTAGGATCGGGTTTTATAGAATCAGACCCGAGTCTACGAGTTTACCGATCTGAGTTTACGAGTTTATTGGATCCGAGTTTACGATTTTACGAGTTTACCAAGTTTAGTCTTGCTCACAATTTTGAGGTTAGAAACAAAATATTTTCATCCTAACCAACATATATATATATACAATTGTTGTCAATCTCCTATTATGGTTCTTCTACAAACCCTAAACGACGTTGTGTCTACGTGCTTGTTTCATTCACTTGTTGTGTCTTTCTGCAAACCCTAATTGTTGTTGATCTTGTTTTGACTGACCTTCTTCTTTCGCTCACCTTAAAAGTTCGAAGAATCAAACCCAACCCAAGTATGTGAGTGAGAGTGACTATGTTTTGCTAAGTCCGATAATCAAATGTCGCGTGTGCGTTGTGCTGAGCTCTATGTTGCGTCCAATTAATGTGTTGAGTGAGTGTGTTGTGCAGCTGTACTTGTGTGTGTACATTCTCATTTGTGATGTTGCTATCTACACATGTAAGTAAGTGCAGATTCAAAGAATTAATCTTAAATATGTTATAATCAGATTGTGGGTGGGTCTAATTTTATATTAAGATTGATGATTAGCAAGAAACAAATATACCTCTTTGGCATTGGTAACGTAATTAGCGTAATGACATAATATAGAAGTTTAACAATATTTGTTGTTTTTATGACTTAGTATTTTTAGTTATTTTTAACAATGTTTGTTGATGATGATGGCAATGTTTGTTGTTTGAAATTTTGATTATGGATGGATGAATGATGAATTTAATATTTAGAAATTTCATATTATTTAGTATTTTTGAAATTGATATATAAAGTAATTTTGAAATAGGTACATCTATTTCATTTATAATAAAGAATATGTCATTATAAATATATATTTACATAAATTAAAGGGTATATTTAATTTTTCGTATAATCTTACGATTTTACAATTCGATTTTACGATCCGATTTTATGAACCCCCTTACAATCCCACTTAAAATCTCAATTTTAACAACCTTGCTCACAATCTTCTCACCCCATATATGTCACTGGCTCCTCAGCATCACTTCTTCGCTTATTTGTTTATATCCACATATAACATTGACCTGAGTAATGTTAGTTATTACAAGTAAAATAATTATAAGAAACAGAGTATTATTAACTAACATATAAACTTTCTCACTTTCTTAATAGACTTAAGCCAGGCATGAATATCAGGATGTCATGTACTAACTTGTAAGAGGGAGTTTATTATAATTAAAGATAGTAGGAGGGTGAAAATAGTATATTTTGTAAGCTGGATGTAATGGGTTGTACCTATTAGTTGTTGCATCAGGCACCGGTACATTCCCATGCACATGTGAAAGAACAAGAATTAATCTTTCATATATCAAAACTAATTAATACAATCTTACTTATAACACACATACTCATAATCCTTGAAGAATTCTAAGACTATTCAACCTCCTAACAATTCTCCTAATGCATAGGAGTTGATTATTCTCTTATAAATTAGGAACCCTACTAGATTACAACAACTCAAAACATTAATGAAATAAATCAACTGATAAATCCAACTACCAACAGTCCCCCTCAAGCTGGAGAATGGATGTCCCACATTCTTAGCTTGCTTGCTAGATCTTCAAATCTTTTTACTGGCAACCCTTTTGTCAATATATCATCAACTTGTTCCTCTGATGGAACATATGGCAGGTGAATGAGTCCAGCTTCCAACTTCTCTTTTATGAAGTGTCTGTCTATCTCAACATGCTTAATCCGGTCATGTTGGACCGAATTATGTGCCATACTGATTGTTGATTGGTTATCACACCACAACTTAACTGTGTCTTGGACTAAAATTCTTAGATCATCAAGAACAATTCCTATCCATAGAATTTCACATAGAGCAAGGGCCATAGCCCTAAATTCTGCCTCTACACTTGATCTTGCCACAACACTTTGCTTTTTGCTTCTCCAAGACTCCGAATTCCCTCCTAGGAATACACAGTAGCCACTTATAGATCTTCTATCAGTCATGGACCCTGCATAATCTGCATCTGAAAAACCTTGAATGTTCAATTTATTTCCTGCTTTAAATAGGATCCCTTTACTTGGAGTAGCCTTGAGATAACACAAGATTTTTCTAACCGCTAACATATGCTCCTCAGTTGGGTTGTGCATGAATTGACTTACCAAGCTGACAGGAAAGGCAATATTTGATCTTGTGTGAGAGAGATATATCAATCTTCCAACTAGTTGTTGATACCTTCCTTTGTCTATAAACTTGCTAGTAGGGTTGTTTCATAGCTTGCAGTTAGGTTCAATAGGAATTTTTGCCCTTTTTCCTCCAATCAATCATGTTTCAGTCAATAAATCAAGCACATATTTCCTTTGAGAGAGAAAAATACCTGCCTTAGAATAAGCTGCTTCAATTCCCAAAAAATACTTGAGCACACCCAGGTCTTTGATTTCAAATTCCTTAGCTAGCCTTTCTTTAAGCTTTGCCTGTTCTCCTTCATCATTACCAGTTACTATCATGTCATCCACATATACCAATAGCACAGTAACCTTTCCTCCTATCGAGTGTTTGATGAATAAGTTATGGTCCCCTCCCTACTTTGACTATAACCGATAGTATGCATGGCTTTAGATAATCGCCCAAACCAAGCTCTAAGGGATTGTTTGAGCCCATATAAGGCCTTATTTAGCCGACATACCTTCCCATTGAGTCTCTCATGAAATCCTAGTGGTAAATCCATAAACACTTCCTCTTCTACATCTCCATGGAGAAACGCATGTTTAACATCTAGTTATTGTAGATTCCACCCAAATGAGACTACCAATGATAGGAGAATACAAACTGTGGTCATCTTTGCCACTGATGTAAATGTCTCTAGGTAGTCAATCCAATATGATTGAGTGTAGCCTTTAGCTACCAGACTTGTCTTATGCCTCTCAAGTGTCCCATCGGCCTTATACTTGACATTAAAAATCCATATACACCCCATTGGATTAAGTCCCTCAGGTCTGTCCACAATATCCCATGTATGGTTCTTTTTTAAAGCCCTCATTTTCTCAACCATAGCAAGCTTCCAATTCTGATTTCAGAGCCTCAATTACTGATTTTGAAATAATAATTGAATCTAGAAATGTTAGGAAGCTTTTATGGTTTTGGGAGAGGCAATGATAGGATACGTAATTAGCCATTGAGTGTTGGGTGGTGGAGCTTCTAACTCCCTTCCTAAGAGCTATGGGAAGGTCGATATCATCAAGGATTTAGTTGATAGAGGCTGGAGGTATTGTCTGCATGTGATCCCGGCTTTGAATGGGAGAGGAGTTTGGAGCTTGTTGGTCTTCTAGGTTTGGTTGTTTTCATTTATATACATAAGGAGACCCCTTATATCTTCCTTGCAATTGCTGGTAGCCTTCTTGCTCATCAAATTTGGCCTGATCATCACCATGGTTAAGGTTGTTTGAGTGCTAGAGAGATAGACTGGTTGTAGGGTCAGGATTAGAGGCATGACTAGGCTGAATGGAGACCAAATGAGGATCAGCATTAAGCTGAAGAGTGGACTAGGAAGATGGTAGAGAAAAGAAGATGTCACTTGGGTCACTATAGAAAGTCTCCCCCTGGTGACCAACTTGGATAGAGCCAAAGAATGGAGTAGTCTCGACAAATGTGACATCCTTAGAGACATAGAGCTTGCGAGTGGGAGGATGATAGAATTTATAACCTTTTTGTGTGGGGGAATACCCAAAAAAGACACACTTCACAACTCTTGGATCAAGCTTATCCCAAGAGGATTTGGAAATATGAATGAAGGAAACACACCTAAATACTCTAAGAGAAAGAGTGGTGTGGAAATTAGAGTCGGGAAAGTGAGTAGTAAGGCAAGAAAGAGAACTTTGTTAGTTTAGAACATTGGTAGACATGCAGTTAATAAGAAATGTGGCCGTAAGGACAGCCTCCCCCTAAAAGATTTTAGGAACAGTATGATGGTGAAGCAATGCTCGAGCTACATTAAGGAGATGACTCATCTTCCTTTCAACTACTCCATTTTGTTGTGGAGTATCCACATAGGAAGATTCATGGACAATCCTTTCTTGTAGGAAAATGTGGTTCATATAAGAGTTAAAATAATCTTGAGCATTGTCAATTCGAAATTTCTTTACAAGAGTTCCAAATTGAGTCATCATCATTTTACAGAAGCTTGGTAAGACTGTTTGGATGGCTACTTTGTCTTTTAGCAAAAAAACCCATGTCATCCGAGTACAATCATCGATAAATGAGTCCAATTCTGCCTACTTAGATATGCTGGAGAGACCTAAGGAACCTATGGTTATTCTGGATAAAAGGGTGATATACAAGCACGGGGCTCCCATCACTCAAGTATTAGTACAATGATCAAGCCTTCAACTAGACAATAATACCTAAGAATACCTTCCAGATTTACTCAACCAATTCCATCATGTGGCAAGCCTTCTCAACATTTCTTGGGGACAAGAAAATTTTGAAGGGGGGGTATTTGTCATGTATTAACTTGTAAGGGGGAGTTTATTGTAATTAAAGATGGTAGGAGGGTGAAAACAATATATTTTGTAAGCTGGCTGTAATGGGTTGTATCTAGTTAGTTGTTGCATCAGCTGCTAGTACATTCTCATGCACATGTAGGCGGTTACTGCACATGGGAGGTTAGGAAATCAGCTATATATAGTGTTGAATTTCCCTTCCACGGATATATGAAGAAATCTAAGAATATTCAGAATCTTTTTATCTCTATTCTCTCTCCCTTAATTCTACATTCTTCTTCTCCCAATTCTCTATCGATATCTCCCTTCCTTTCTCTCTCGATCCTTCTATTGATCGAGATCCATTGTCAAAATCCGAGGAGTTGACACAAGACTTGCATGTTCCTAACCATCACAAGTACCGGAACCCTAGCCCATAGTGTTCAAGGTATATATCTGGAATTCAGAAATCATATTTTGAAAATAGCACATTTTAAGATGTGATATATAGGAAGGTGAATTGCATGGGACTTCGATGAGAAAGAATCTTTTAGTTCCTTATCCACAAATAACCATATATTTATCTCTCACAAAAAATTAGCAAATACAAGTGTCTAATATGGCTATCAAGTTAGAAAAACATCTTGTACCCTAAGCAATATCATATCACGTTGGCATAGGCAGTTGTAAATGATAGTCCTTGTAACATAATATACTTATGAGGATGACATATTTGACTAATAATAATAGTCAATTGTAAAAGTTAGATGGACAATACCTTAAGGGTAAAACCACGCCCATGCACTGCACATCCTTGGAAGCGCAACGAGACCTCTTTATAGAGGTTCATGAGAAAATGATGACACTGGAGTAAAGAAGTTCACTATTGTCACCCAATAAAATAAACGAAAAGAACAATAAATGTTTCCATAGCATCAAAATGCCCACATCTTCCAAATCATTAAACCTCACACCCCAATTTACTTCAACACCTATAGACTTGCTTTCTTGTGGATTACAAGAAGTTGATATTGGTAAAGAAACATGTTTAAATGTTTTTATAAACCAACACAAAAATATTACTAACATGGAAAGATAACAAAGAAGTAGAACCTGACGGATATAACTAGATATAACACAATAGGGAACGTTGGACCATACAAGTCTTTTACTCAAGTAAAAAATGTTTTACAAGCATAGATGTCTCAATTGTTGAACTGTATCTTCATCAATCCACCTAGATATGCAAGTGTTGTAATCACAGTACCATCATTACACGATTAATCATAGTGGTTTGACTGTATAAAACACTAAAACATATATCAATATCGAGTTCGTCACAATTGTCTTAGGCAAGGTGTGGCAAATGATATTTATGCCTCAATTTATTTTCAACAATAAGTAAGCATAAGTTACACAGTACCCTTTCTAACATACCCCTTAAGACAATATTTAACAAATATTTATCTCTCACTGGTTAACGTAATTTTGTCACCCCAACCTCATCAAATATATGCCAAACCAAAACAGCAAGGAATAAGAAGAGAAACACATATCAAACCTCAATCCCACAGCAATAGGATAAAGAAAAAGACAGTAGTAGAATAGAATATTACCTTCAAAAAAAGGAATAGTTAAATCAATGTCTTTGTCAGCTACCAAGAATCTCAAGTTCGAAAGAAACAGAGCACATTTGAACATTTTCATTGAGCCACAAAATCACAATTTCTCGCTAACCAAAATGAAAAATTATGGGGCAACAAGAATCACAATTAATTAAATAAAAGGAAAGCAAAAGGCAAATACTTGTGGATGAATCTGAGTACATAAATAAAAGCATAGCATATTATAGTTTCTGCAAGGTCAAAAAATGCAGCAAGATAACATCTCTCAATAGAATTTAGATAACAAAATCCACGAGGGAATCAAAACAGCATTCTATAAAGAATAAATGTTCTAGAAACTTTAGAATTCTGAAAGAAACATTTAAGAGGAACAATCCAACACCCATACCGTTTCCTCCAGCACTGGCAAAATTTTCGATGACACGGCATAGACTAAACATGCCTATCCCACCAATAATAACACTTGTTGATATAATAACCCCAATATCATTTCCATGTACATCAAACATATGTAATTCAACAGTGTTACTTAAGATTCCTATAAAATCAAACCATATTTAAGTACAAATAGGTAATCTAAACTAACTTAAAGTAATAATAGCCAAAAACACAACAGAAACCATCCTCGTGAAAATTGCAAGGATAGTAGCTCACATGGTCATAATTATCTCTTATCATAGAACTAAGTTGCCATCAGTCATTATGAAACATTGCTATAGACGGATTATACTTGGTTAGATCTTGCTTTGTGAAGGCTAGCAATCAACTAAAACATATATCAATATTGAGTTCCTAACCAATGTCTTATGCAAGGTGTGGTAACTAATATATATGCCTCAATTTATTTTAAACGATAGGTATGCAAAACTTACATGGTACCCATTATAATATACCCCTTAAGACAATATTTAACTGTTATTTATCTCGCATTGGTAAATATAATTTTGTCACCCCAACCTCATCAAATATATGCCAAAAAAAAAAAAACAGCAAGGAATAATAAGAGAACAACATATCAAACCTCTATCCCACATCAATAGGATAAAGAAAAAGACAACAATAAACCAAAATATTACCTCCAAAAAAAGGAATAGTTAAATCAATGTCTTTGGCAGCCGCCAAGATTCTCAAATTCAAAAGGAACAGAGCACATCTGTACATTTTCATTGAGCCACAAAATAACAATTTCACGCTAACCAAAATGACAAACTATGGGGCAGCAATAATCGCAATTAATTAAATAAAAGGAAAGAAAAAAACAAATACTTATGGGTGAATCTGAGTACTTAAATAAAAGCATAGCATATTCTAGTTTTTGCAAGTTCAAAAAACACATGAGAATAACATATCTCAACAGAATTTAGATAACAAAATCCACAAGGGAATCAAAACAACATTCTATAAAGAATAAATGTTCTACAAACTTTAGAATTCTGAAAGAAATACTTAAGAGGCACAATCCAACACCCATACCATTTCCCCCAGCAATGGAAAAATTTTAGGAGACAAGGCACAAACTAAACATGCCTATCCCACCAATAATAACACCTCTTGATATAATAACCCCAATATCATCTCCATGTACTTCAAACATATGGTATTCAACAAAGTTACTTAGGATTCTTATAAAACGAATCAATATTTAAGTACAAATAGATTATCCAAGCTGAGTTAAAGTTATAACAGCCAAAAAAACAACAAAAACTTGGGAAGAAAGGAGACTACATAATCAGTGCCATTAACGTCAAAATTGCAAGGATAGTAGCTCACAAGGTCAAAATTATCTCCTATCATAGAACTAAGTTCCCATCAGTTATTATGAAACATTGCTATAGATGGATCATACTTGCTTAGATCTTACTTTGTGAAGGCTAGCAATCAACTAAAACATATATCAATATTGAGTTTCTCACCAATGTCTTATGCAAGGAGTGGCAACTAATATATGTGCCTCAATTTATTTTAAACGATAAGTATGCAAAACTTACATGGAACCCTTTATAATATACCCCTTGGGGCAATATTTAACTGTTATTTATCTCTCATTGGTTAATGTAATTTTGTAACCCCAACCTCATCAAATATATGCCAAATCAAAATAGAAACGAATAAGAAGAAAATAACATATCAAACCTCTATTCCACAGCAATGGGGTAAAGAAAAAGACAAACGTAAAACAAAATATTTCCTTCAAAAAAAGGAATAGTTAAATCAAAGTCTTTGGTGGCCGCCAAGAATCTCAAACTCGAAAGAAACAGAGCATATCTGTACATTTTAATTGAGCTACAAAAGCACAATTTTCCACTAAACATTATGAAAAATTATAGGGTAGCAAGAAACGCAATTAATTAAATAAAAGGAAGGCAAAAGAAAAATAGTAATGAGTGAATCTGAGTACTTAAATAAAAGCATAGCATATTATAGTTTCTGCAAGTTCAAAAAACACAAGAGGATAACATCTCTCAATCGATTTTAAATAACAAAATCCACGAGCGAATCAAAATAGCATTCTATAAACAAAAAACACCCAAACCGGTTCCTCCAACAATGGCAAAATTATAGGTGACAAGGCACAGACGAAACATGCCTATCCCACCAATAATAACACCTATTCATATAATAACCCCAATATCATCTCCAGGTACTTCAAACATATGCAATTCAACAGTGTTACATAAAATTCCTATAAAACCAAACCATATTAAAGTACAAATAGGTTATCTAAACTGACTTAAAGTAATAACAGCCAAAAACACAACAGAAACCATCCTCGTGAAAATTACAAGGATAGTTGCTCACAGGGTCAAAATTATTTCCTATCATAGAACTAAGTTGCTATCAGTTATTATGAAATATTGCTATAGACGAATTATACTTGCTGAGATCTTGCTTTTTGAAGGCTAGGAATCAACTAAAATATATATCAATATTGAGTTCCACACCAATGTCTTATGCAAGGTGTGGAAAATGATATTTGTGCCTCAATTTATTTTAAATGATAAGTATACAATATTGAGTTACACGGTACCCTTTATAATAAATCCCTTTAGGCAATATTTAACTGTTATTTATTTCGCATCGGTAAATGTAATTTTATCAGCCCAACCTCATCAAATATATGCCAAACCAAAACAGCAAGGAATAAGAACAGAACAACATATCAAA
The DNA here is from genome assembly GCF_014633365.1 of Diospyros lotus. Lineage (NCBI taxonomy): Eukaryota > Viridiplantae > Streptophyta > Magnoliopsida > Ericales > Ebenaceae > Diospyros > Diospyros lotus. The sequence goes on from NC_068342.1 coordinate 26,787,834, forward strand.
CCTCTATCTCACATCAATAGGATAAAGAAAAAGACAACAGTAGAACAAAATATTACCTTCAAAAAAAGGAATAGTTAAATCAATGTCTTTGGTGGCCGCTAAGAATCTCAAGTTCGAAAGAAATAGAGCACATTTGTACATTTTCATTGAGCCACAAAATCACAATTTCACGCTAACAAAAATAAAAAATTAAGGGGTAGCAAGAATCGTAATTAATTAAATAAAAGAAAAGAAAAAGAAAAATAGTTATGGGAGAACCTGAGTACTTAAATAAAAGGATAGCATATTATAGTCTTTGCAAGTTCAAAAAACGCAGGAGGATAACATCTCTCAATAGAATTTAGATACCAAAATCCATGAGGGAATCAAAACAGCATTCTATAAAGAATAAATGTTCAAGAAACTTTAGAATTCTGAAAGAAATACTTAAAAGGCACAATCCAACACCCATATCGTTTCCCCCAGCAATGGCAAAATTTTAGGTGACAAGGAACAGACTAAACATTCATATCCCACCAATAATAACACCTGTTGATATAATAACCCCAATATCATCTCCATGTACTTCAAACATATGCAATTCAACAGTGTTACTTAATATTCCTATAAAACCAAACCATATTTAACTACAAAAAGGTTATCCAAACTGACTTAAAGTTATAACAGCCAAAAACACAACAGAAACTTGGGAACAAACGAGGCTACATAATCAGTGCCATCCTCATGAAAATTGCAAGGATAGTAGCTCACATGGTCAAAATTATCTTCTATCATGGAACTAAGTTCTTATCAGTTATTATGAAACATTTCTACAAACAGATTATACTTGGTTAGATCTTGCTTTGTGAAGGCTAGCAATCAACTAAGACATATATCAATATTGAGTTCGTCACCAATGTCTTATGCAAGGTGTGGCATTTATTTTCAACGATAAGTACGCATAAGTTACACGGTACCCTTTATAATAAAACCCTTAAGGCAATATTTAACTATTATTTATCTCGCATTGGTAAATGTAATTTTTCCACCCCAACCTCATCAAATATATGCCAAACCAAAAGGGCAAGGAATAAGAAGAGAACAACGTATCAAACCTCAATCCCACGTCAATAGGATAAAGAAAAAGACAACAGTAGAACAAAATATTACCTTCAAAAAAAGGAATAGTAAAATCAAAGTCTTTAGCAGCCGTCGAGAATCTCAAGTTCGAAAGAAATAGAGCACATCTGTACATTTTCATTGAGCCTCAAAATCACAATTTCCCGCTAACCAAAATGAAAAATTATGGTGCAGCAAGAATCGTAATTAATTAAATAAAAGGAAAACAAAAGAAATATAGTTATGGGCGAATCTGAGTAAATAAATGAAAGCATAGCAAATTATAGTTTCTTCAATTTCAAAAAATGCAGGAGGATAACAACTCTCATTAGAGTTTAGATAACAAAATCCACGAGGGAATCAAAATAGCATTCTATAAAAATAAATGTTCTAGAAACTTTAGAATTATGAAGGAAATACTTAAGAGGCACAATCCAACACCCATACCGGTTCCTCCAACAACGGCAAAATTTTAGGTTACAAGGCATGGACTAAACATGCCTATCCCACCAATAATAACACCGGTTGATATAATAACCCCAATATCATCTCCATATGCTTCAAACATATGCAATTCAATAGTGTTACTTAAAAGCCCTATAAAACTAAACCATATTTAACTACAAACAGGTTATCCAAATTGACTTAAAGTTATAACACCCAAAAACATAACAGAAACTTGGGAACAAAGAAGACTACATAATAAGTGTCATCCTCGTGAAAATTGCCACGATAGTAGCTCACATGGTCAAAATTATATCCTATTATAGTCCTAAGTTGCCATTAGTTATTATGAAACATTGTTATAGACAGATTATACTTGGTTAGATCCTGCTTTGTGAAGCCTAACAATCAACTAAAACATATATCAATATTGAGTTAATCACCAATGTCTTATGCAAGGTGAGGCAAATGATATTTGTGCCTCAATTTATTTTCAACGATATGTATGCAGAAGATTGCGGTACCCTTTATAATAAACCCCTTAAGGTAATATTTAATTGTTATTTATCTCACATTGGTAAATGTAATTTTATCACCCCAACCTCATCAAATATATGCCAAACCAAAACAGCAAGGAATAACAAGAGAACAACATATCAAACCTCTATCCCATAGCAATAGGATAAAGAAAAAGAAAACAATAGAATAAAATATTATCTTCAAAAAAAGGAATAGTTAAATCAATGTCTTTGGCGGACGCCAAGAATCTCAAGTTCGAAAGAAACAGAGCAAATCTATACGTTTTCATTGAGCCATAAAATAACAATTTCATGCTAACCAAAATGAAAAAATAAGGGGCAGTAAGAATCGCAATTAAATAAATAAAAGGAAAGCAAAAGAAAAATAATTATGGGTGAATCTGAATACTTAAATAAAAGCATAGCATATTATAGTTTTTGCAAGTTCAAAAACGCAAGAGGATAACGTCTCTCAATGGAATTTAGATAGCAAAATCCAGGAGGGAATCAAAACAACATTCTATAAAGAATAAATGTTCTAGAAACTTTAAAATTCTAAAATAAATACTTAAGAGGCACAATCCAAAACCCATACCCTTTCGCCCATCAATGGAAAAATTTTAAGAGACAAGGCACAGACTAAACACGCCTATCTCACCAATAATAACACCTGCTCATATAAGAACCCCAATATCATCTCCATGTACTTCAAACATATGAATTTCAACATTGTTACTTAAGATTCTTATAAACCCAAACAATATTTAAGTACAAATAGGTTATCCAAACTGACTTAAAGTTATAACAGCCAAAAACGCAACAGAAACTTGGGAACAAAGGAGACTACAAAAACAATGTCATCCTCACAAAAATTGCAAGGATAGTAGCTCACATGGTCAAAATTATATCCTATCATAGAACTAAGTTGCCATCAGTTATTATGAACCATTGCTACATACGGATTATACTTGCTTAGATCATGATTTGTGAAGGTTAGCAATCAACTAAAACATATATCAATATTGAGTTCGTCACCAATGTCTTATGCAAGGTGTGGCAACTAATATATGTGCCTCAATTTATTTTGAATGATAAGTATGCAAAACTTACATGGTACCCTTTATAATATACACCTTAAGGTAATATTTAACTGTTATCTATCTCGCATTGGTAAGTGTAATTTTGTCACCCCAACCTCATCAAATATATGCCAAACGAAAATACCAAGAAATAAAAAGAAAACAACATATCAAACCTCTATCGCACAATAATAGGATAAAGAAAAAGACAACAGTAGAACAAAATATTACCTTCAAAAAAAGGAATAGTTAAATCAATGTCTTTGGCGACCACCAAGAATCTCATGTTCGAAAGAAACTGAGCATATTTGTACATTTTCATTGAGCTACAAAATCACAATTTCTCGCTAACCAAAATGAAAAATAATGGGGCAGCAAGAATCGCAATTAATTAAATAAAAGAAAACCAAAAGAAAATTAGTTATGGGTGAATCTGAGTTCTTAAATAAAAGGACAACACATTATACTTTCTGCAAGTTCAAAAAACTCAGGAGGATAATATCTGTCAATGCCATTTAGAAAAAAAAAATCCACGACGGAATCAAAACAGCATTCTATAAAGAATAAATGGTCTAGAAACTTTAGAATCCTAAAAGAAATACTTAATAGGCACAATCCAACACCCATATCGGTTCCTCCAACAATGGCATAATTTAAGTGACAAGGCACGTACTAAAACTACCTATCCCACCAATAAGAACACTTGTTCATATTATAACACCAGTATTAATTCCAAGTACTTCAAACATCTGCAATTCAACATTGTTGCTTAAGATTCCTATAAAACTAAATCATATTTAACTAAAAACTAGTTATCCAAATGGACTCATAGTTACAACAGCCAAAAACATAACAAAAATTTGGGAACAAAGGAGACTACATAATAAATGCCATCCTCATGAAAATTGCAAGGATAGTAGCTCACATGGTCAAAATTATATCCTATCATAGATCTAAGTTGCCATCAGTTATTATGAAACATTGCTATAAACGAATTATACTTGCTTAGATCTTTCTTCGTGAAGGCTAGCAATCAACTTAAATATATATCAATATTGAGTTCGTCACCAAGGTCTTATTCAAGCAGTGGCAACTGATATATGTGCCTTAATTTATTTTCGACGAAAAGTATGCATAATGTACACGGTACCCTTTATAAAATACAACTTAAGGCAATATTTAACTGTTATTTACCTTGCATTGATTAATGGAATTTTGTAACGCCAACCTTATCAAATATATGCCAAACAAAAACAGAAAGGAATAAGAAGAAAACAACATACCAAACCTCTATTCCACAGCAATAGGATAAAGAAAAGACAACAGTAGAACAAAAAATTACCTTAAAAAAAAAGGAATAGATAAATCAATGTCTTTGGTGGTCGCCAAGAATCTCAAGTTTGAAAGGAACAGAACACATCTATACATATTCATTGAACAACAAAATCACAACTTCCCGCTAACCAAAATGAAAAATTATGGGGCAGCAAGAATCGCAATTAATTAAATAAAAGGAAAGCAAAAGAAAAATACTTATGGGTGAACCTGAGTACTTAAATAAAAGAATAGCATATTATATTTTTTGTAAGTTCAAAAAACGCAGGAGGATAACATATCTCAATAGAATTTGGATAACAAAATCCACGAGCGAATCAAAACAGCATTCTATAAAGAATAAATGTTCTAGAAACTTTAGAATTCTGAAAGAAATACTTAAGAGGCACAATCCAACACCCATACCCTTTCCAGCAATGGCAAAATTTTAGGTCACAAGGCACAGAATAAACATTCCTATCCCACCAATAATAACACCTGTTGTTATAATAACCCCAATATCATCTCCATGTACTTCAAATATATGGTATTCAACAAAGTTACTTAAGATTCTTATAAAACCAAACAATATTTAGGTACAAATAGGTTATCCATAAAGACTTAAGAGTTATAACAGCCAAAAACACAATAGAAACTTGGGAACAAAGGAGACTACATAATCAGTGTCGTCCACGTCAAAATTGCAAGGATAGTAGTTCACGTGGTCAAAATTATCTCCTATCATAGAAATAAGTTCCCATCAGTTATTATGAAACATTGCTAGAGCCGAATTATACTTGCTTAGATCTTGCTTTGTGAAGGCTAGCAATCAACTAAAACATATATCAATATTGCATTCGTCACTAGTGTCTTATGCAAGCTGTGGCAACTAATATATGTACCTCAATTTATTTTAAACGATAAGTATGCAAAACTTACATGGTACCCTTTATAATATACCCCTTAAGGCAATATTTAATTGTTATTTATCTAGCATTCATTAATGTAATTTTGTAACCCCAACCTCATCAAATATATCTGCCAAACCAAAAGAGCAAGGAATAATAAGAGAACAACATATCAAACCTTTATCCCACATCAATAGGATAAAGAAAAAGACAACAGTAGAATAAAATATTACCTTGAAAACAAGGAATAGTTAAATCAAGGTCTTTGGAGGTCGCCAAGAATCTCAAGTTTGAAATGAACAGAGCACATCTGTACATTTTCATTGAGCCACAAAATAACAATTTTCTGCTAACCAAAATGAAAAACGACGGGGCAGCAAGATTCGCAATTAATTAAATAAAAGGAAAGTAAAAGAAAAATAGTTACAGGTCAATCTGAGTACTTAAATAAAAGCATAGCATATTATAGTTTTTACAAGTTCAAAAAACAGAGGAGGATAACATCTCAATAAAATTTAGATAACAAAATCCACGAGGGAATCAAAAAAAGCATTATATAAAGAATAAATGTTCCAAAAAATTTAGAATTCTGAAAAAACACTTAAGAGACACAATCCAACACCCATACCGTTTCCCCTAGCAATGGCAAAATTTTAGGTGACAAGGCACAGACTAAACATGCTATCCCACCAATAATAACACCTCTTGATATATTATCCCAATATCATCTCCATGTACTTCAAACATATGGTATTCAACAAAGTTACTTAAGATTTTTATAAAACCAAACAATATTTAAGTACAAATAGGTTATCCAAGCTGATTTGAAGTTATAACAGCCAAAAACACAACAGAAACTTGGGAACAAATGAGACTACATAATCAGTGCCATCCACGTCAAAATTGCAAGGATAGTAGCTCACAAGGTCAAAATTATGTCATATCATAGAACTAAGTTTCCATAAGTTATTATGAAACATTGCTAGAGATGGATTATACTTGCTTAGATCTTGCTTTGTAAAGGCTAGCAATCAACTAAAACATATATCAATATTGAGTTCCTCACCAATGTCCTATGCAAGGAGTGGCAACTAATATATGTGCCTCAATCTATTTTAAACAATAAGTATGCAAAACTTACTTGGTACCCTTTATAATATACCCCTTAAGGCAATATTAAACTGTTATTTATCTCTCATTGGTTAATGTAATTTTGTCACCCCAACCTCATCAAATATATGCCAATCAAAAACATAAAGGAATAAGAAGAAAACAACATATCAAACCTCTATTCCACAGCAATAGGTTAAAGAAAAAGACAACAGTAGAATAAAATATTTCCTTCAAAAAAAAGAATAGTTAAATCAATGTCTTTGGTAGCCCCCAAGAATCCCAAGTTCGAAAGAAACAGAGCATATCTATACATTTTCATTGAGCCACAAAAGAACAATTTTCCACTAACAAATATGAAAATTATGAGACAGCAAGAATCGCAATTAATTAAATAAAAGGAAGGGAAAAGAAAAATAGTTATGAGTGAATCTAAGTACTTAAATAAAAGCATAGCATATTATAGTTTCTGCAAGTTCAAAAAATGCAAGAGGATAACATCTCCCAATCGAATTTAGATAAACAAATCCACGAGGAAATCAAAACAGCATTCTATAAAAAATAAACACCCATACCAGTTCCTCCAACAATGGCAAAATTTTAGGTGACAAGGCACAAACTAAACATGCATATTGTAATACCCCAAGAGCCCAGAGAAGTTAGTATATATCGAGGATAGTGTAAGAAAGGAAACAACACCAGTTGGATACCTTTTGGGCTGAATGTTGGCAAAGAACTCCCAAGTTAAGCGTGCTTAACCTGGGGTAATCCAGGGATGGGTGACCCCCCCTGGGAAGTTCGTGAAGGCCCATCAGGGTAAGTTGTTCCGGTCCTTCCTATCGCTCGATCGGGTCGTTACAAGGTGGTATCAGAGCCGACCCCCAAGCCTCTGAGCGTGGTGGTGGGGCAAACCTCAGCAAGGAGGCTGAGTCCCGAGGGGGGTGTGTGTAGGCCCCTATGGGGGGTGCATGTAGGCACCTTAGGCGAATCCCACGTCGGCCATGCAAGGGGGGAGATCTGGGATGTTAGTGTAGGTGCTCTAGACCCAATCAGATTGGGCATGTTGTACACTGACAATTGTAATCATGTTATTATTTGAATAAGGAGTTATTCAAATTCATAAGAAGTCATTCTATTAGTTTCTTGTTATTATTGTAATAACCGAATGAAACTAGATAGAAGTCCATATGATGTATACTGTGATTAATCTATTAAGATGTGAGATGATGCATCACAGTTTCTAGACATCATTAAACGTCCCAAGTCGTAGCAATGTCAAGAATGGACATTGACAATTGCGGTAAGACTTGTATGTTCTATGTTTTTGCTATGTGATAGCAATAGGGGTCTCACACCCATAGGCATGGGGATGCCTAGATAAGTACATAGGTGACCAATGCTGTAAAACGTGTCACTGAACATGACTCGCCATGAGAATCCATTTTGATTATATGTTGATGGAATTCTCATACGAGATGGGTGTAACTAATCCTTGGACCTGAGGTTGTCACGGTCATCTCATAAGAAGACCGGTATGCTTTGACATCGTTTCAATGGGCCTAGAAAAAGGCTACACGTGGGCGATCGTTGGGTATATCGTGAGGCTTATGGAGATTGGTGTATAACTAAGATGAGACTCGTCTATCCCTTGATAGAGGATGATGTATCTAAGGCGCCTTCTGTGGATATTCACTTTAAATCCATGGCCATGGTAAAAGAGATCAATAAGGAGTTATTGATTTACTTTCTATTAGGTAAAGATATCCAGAAGACCGAAGAAAACTCATATGATCATTATCAAGCAACACATCGCCATACTTGAGATCACATAAGATACATTGACGAGAGGATCGAATTACACGGTAACCATGCTCGTGAAAGGTTATTTGCGGATTATGAATCCTTCTAAATAATTGGGTAGGCATGATGCCTTGCTAGAGGCCAATCTTGTCTTATGTGTTCGTACCGACACATTGCCAACATATTCGGAAGCCTAATGAGTCATACACAATAGGCACGGTCCCTGGCTTAAACCAGGAGAGTGGACATATGGTTAAGTGGGACACTTCGACAAGAAGTTGTGCCGTCGTAGGTTCTCACGGAAAAAGAACAAATAGACGTAATAACGTCGATATGGTGAGGGGTCGTCATAATGGAAAGAGTTTCCTAAAATGGCAATTGATTAAATTAGGAAGGAGTTTCTAATTTAATAATTTCCTATTTGTTGGAATGGCAAATAGGAAATAAAATATATTTGGGCTTAAGTTAATATTTGGACTAAATTAGATTTGGGCCAAATATTAAATTAAATGTTATATTTGGACTAAATTGGATTTGGGCCAAATATTAAAATAAATATTATATTTGGACTAAATTAGATTTGGGCCAAATATTAAATATTATATTTGGACCAAATTAGATTTGGGCCAAATATTAAATAAAATATATTTGGGCTTGAATTAGATTTGGGCCATAATATTTTATTTAACCTGTAAAAGGATTGGGCCATTTAATTATATTTCTAGTTGGACTAGAATAAACCCACTTAAGATTCTAATTAAATTAGAATTAATGGGCTAGCCCAATCCATTAGGCTTTTAGAAACCCTAGGATATTTCCTTATAAATATCCTTTTATGGGTTGCCCAAAATTAAGAGGTTTTCGGTGTCGTTTTTCAAAAGTTGAAAAACGCATTGCCGTTCACTCTTCCCCGTTTTTTTTTTTTTGCATCAATTTGAAACGTGGGTGTTCTTTTACCGTCCATACACAAGCCGCGCAAAGGAGAAGGAGCTAGCACTCCTATTCCGCTCTCCTTGCCAACGGATGCGTGCCGCGTATCACGAGTTAGAGACCGGACGCTTGGACGGCTCGAATCCGCAAACGACTCGATAATCTAAAGGTTAGATTTATTTATTTGTTTGTGAATGATTTAATTTCGACGTTGATCCAATCGCCGGGATCGGGGTAAGTTCAAAATTTTGAACTACGTTGTTTACCCCGTAGCGATCTTGCTTTACTTTTATGGGATTGGTTGTACGGTCGCATGACGAGAACGTCATGTGCTTAAGGGGGGGAGAATGTAATACCCCGAGAGCCCAGAGAAGTTAGTATATATCGAGGATAGTGTAAGAAATGAAACAACACCAGCTGGATACCTTTTGGGCTGAATGTTGGCAAAGAACTCCCAAGTTAAGCGTGCTTAACCTGGGGTAATCCAGGGATGGGTGACCCTCCTGGAAAGTTCGCGTAGGCCCATCAGGGTAAGTTGTTCCGGTCCTTCCTATCGCTCGATTGGGTCGTTACAAGGAATGTAATACCCGGTATTACGTGGTATTGAAAAATAAATAAATTTGGATTACTTTGTCAGGACCTCGGGTGGTCCAGGAAGCCCAAGAGTTGGTTTCGAGTAATTAATTATTAAGATTTGACGAGTTAGCGGCCGGGAGTGCCTCGGGACTTGGATGTCCAGGGAAGAGGACAAGAGATTGATGAGTGTCTCGGGATGAAGATAATGGTGCTGAAAGCAGTTCGATTGGGAATAATTTTTGGAATAAATTCTATATAAGCCTGAGTGGGTGCTAATACCGAATTGTCGGAGGGGACCTCCTGGAAGCTGAGGGGACCCTAGGGGTGGTTCGGTTTTCTAAGTAAGGCAACCCTTAAGTGTTTTCGAGTCAAATAAAGGTCCCGTGTAGGCGCAGGGACGAAGCCGGTATTCCCGAGTAGCGATAGACTATTTATTTTGATAAATGAAGATTTGGTGTAGCTTGGTGGTATAATTTAAAGTCTTGGGAGGGTCCAAGAGCAATTATAGAAAAATCCCTAAGTGTAATTATTATATTCCTTAAGTGAAATTATGGAGAAATTAGTGGGTTAAATATGTAATTAGTACATATATATATATACATATAAATAGGCGTGAGGAAGCTTCCTTGAAGCTTCGCGCCTCTGATATTGGAATGGCTGAAATAGAAAGCTCGTGTGAGGTAGAAAAGTGGCTGAGTGATGGAAGAGATTGTGAGAGAGAGATGATGCGAGAGATGAAGAGGAAAGTGGTGAGAGAGGGAGAGCTCAAAGCGGCGGCAGCCATGGTTGCCGTTCGCTGGCCAAACCAAAGAAACAAAGAGTGGGAGATGGAAAGCTGAGGCAGAGCAATGGGAGAGAGGGGGAGCCGAGCCAAGAGATCAAGAGGTGGCCGGTTGAAGGCAACCTGAAACGACCGGGGTGGCTGGCAGCGGTGGCCGCTTGGAGTAGCGGCCATGGCCGACACATCAGCAGCAGCGGCGAGCTTCGGGAGATTGGGATAGAGGCTAGCAGGGGCTCGCGACCGAGGCGACGCTTGCAGTGGTGGTCGACGTTAGCTTGAGTAGCAGCAACCGACGGCATCGGTGGGGGGAACCAGGGGCCGCGTCAATCGGCCATGGCAGCTCGCGAGTGCCGCTGTTGTGCGCGGGAAGCTAGGCTGTAGTGGGTTGCGTCTAAGGCGGCGGTGGCTGACGGTTGCGTGGCGTTGAGGAGCGACCGGCAGAGGCGTGCAATTCGGCAGTAGTGTGCATGGCCAGCAGCCATGCACGGTGAAGAAAAGAGGAAGAAGAAGGAGCAGTGAGGAAGAAAGCGCGCAGGAGAGAAGATGAACAGGGGAAGGGAAGAAAAATAAGGAGAAAAGAAAAAGAAAAATAGAAAAGAAAATAAAAGGAAAATCTGGAAAAATGGGAAAAATATAAATAAATTCCAAAAAATTCTAGAAAAATTCTAGAAATTATTTTGGGGCTTGAGGAGTGTGTCAGAAGCTCGAAAATGGGTTTTGAGCGCAAGTGGGAACTCGAGAGCCAACGCCAATGTGGGCGTCTGATCGGTTTTCTCCTTCAAATTAGTCGAGGTAAATTAATATTTTTTCCCCCAGTTATTTGCATTAAGCGAGTTAATGTAAAATAGTTAATTGTTGGATTAAACCCTATGTCGGGGTTGTTTGGAAAATTATTGATGGCTGGTCTATGCCAAGGTTGGTATTATTTTGCTGAGTTGTTGATGGATGGTTTTGATGGTGTATGTGGCGAAGTTGAGGGCATTGGTTTAATGTCGGATGTTGATAGAGTTGGGTTTGTGTATATTGTACCTAGGTTCGACCGGGGAGGCAGTGATCTTAGAAGAGCTTGGAGTTCGGGCTGGAGTTCATGTCGAGGCAGAGATGAGGCTTCGAGCCAGGTAAGGGACTGCCCCATGTGGAGGTGGCCTTGCAAGTTGGTAAATGTGTTTGATAATGTATCTATGTTGCATTGGCATGTAGTGATCATATCTTATGTGATGCAAGACCTAGTGGACTGATGGCCATATGGAGTACTAGTGTGGTAGGGGCTGATAGGTTGATGCCTCAAACCTTAGTGGGTTGTGAGGATGAGTGGACCTAGCCTCATTTGCATGCATCGGCATACATAAATATGATTATATTCATATTTACATGCATTGCACCCTTACTGAGTCTTTATGACTCATGAGGTTTTACCTCATGTGTAGATGATTCAAGTCCAGATGCAAGCAGGGATGGCGCCGGGAGGCTGTTGTGGCAATTACCTTGTTGCCTGAGATGTGTTGTTGTGTAATCTCCTGTAATTTTTATATGTATTCATGTAATTGAATGTAAACGATATTGAGCACTAGATGTAATTAATTGTTGAAATCATCGTAGTGTGATAAATGATTATGAGATTGTTCGTGGTATATGGCTTAGTTGGTAAAGCCAAGTTTCGGATCGAGTAAAGATCAACGAGGTATGTTCTCATAAATCCCCAATACTCAGCGATGTGTTGTTATGCTAGCTTTGTGCCTGGGTCACCTCTGGCTTGCTATGGGGAGAGCTGAAGAGAGGTGAAGCTCACTTAGGTTTCGGGTCTCGGTCCGCTGAGTTTTTCTTGTTTGAGTTGAGATCGATTCCTGAGTGGAGCGAAGGGAAGGATGAAGCCTAGTTCCCACCTAGGGTGTTTCCTGTTGAAACATAGTCCAACTCTTCAGTTGTGGTTCGTCGGGTGAGTAATCCGGTCGATTATTTACCGGTGGCGCCCGTAAGTGGGAGCGGGTTGTTGCACTTATCCCACCAATAATAACACTTGTTCATATAATAACCCCAGTATCATCTCCAAGTACATCAAGCATAGGCAATTCAACAGTGTTACTTAAAATTCCTATAAAAGAAAACCATATTTAAGTACAAATAGGTTATCTAAACTTACTTACAATAATAATAGCCAAAAACACAACAAAGACCATCCTCGTGAAAATTGCAAGCATAGTAGCTCAGATGGTCAAAATTATCTCCTATCATAGAACTAAGTAGCCATCAGTTATTATGAAACATTGCTATAAACAGATTAAACTTGGTTAGATCTTGCTTTGTGAAGGCTAGGAATCAACTAAAATATATATCAATATTGAGTTCCTAACCAATGTCTTATGCATGGTCTGGCAACTAATATATGTGCCTCAATTTATTTTAAACGATAAGTATGCAAAACTTACACCGTACCCTTTATAATATACCCTTAAGGCAATATTTAACTATTATTTATATCTCATTCGTTAATGTAATTTTGTCACCCCAACCTCATCAAATACATGCCAAACCAAAACAGCAAGGAATAAAAAGAAAACAACATATCAAACCCCTATCCCACATCAATAGCATAAAAAAAAGACAATAGTATAACAAAATATTACCTTCAAAATAAGGAATAGTTAAATCAATGTCTTTGGCGGCTGCCAAGAATCTCAAGTTCGAAAGAAACAGAGCATATCTGTACATTTTCCTTGAGCCACAAAATCACAATTTCACGCTAACCAAAATGAAAAATTATAGGGCAGGAAGAATTGCAAATAATTAAATAAAAGGAAAGCAAAAGAAAAATACTTATGGGTGAATCTGAGTACTTAAATGAAAGCATAGCATATTATAGTTTCTTCAAGTTCAAAAAATGCAAGAGGATAACAACTCTCATTAGAATTAGATAACAAAATCCACGAGAGAATCAAAACAACATTCAATAAAGAATAAATTTTCTAGAAACTTTAGAATTCTGAAAAAAATACTTAGAGGCACAATCCAACACCCATATCGATTCCTCCAACAATGGAAAAATTTTAGATCACAAGGCACAGACTAAACATGCCTATCCCACCAATAATAACACTTGTTCATATAAGAACCCCAATATCATCTCCATGTACTTTAAACATATGCAATTCAACACTGTTACTTGAAATTCTTATAAACCCAAACAATATTTAAGTACAAATAGGTTATCCAAACTGACTTAAAGTTATAACAGCCAAAAACACAACAGAAACTTGGGAACAAAGGAGACTACAAAATCACTGTCATCCTTGCAAAAATTGCAAGGATAGTGGCTCACATGTTCAAAATTATCTTCTATCATAGAACTAAGTTGCCATTAGTTATTCTAAAACATTGCTATAGAGGGATTATACTTGTTTAGATCTTGCTTTGTGAAGGCTAGCAATCAACTAAAGCATATATCAATATTGAGTTTGTCACCAATGTCTTATGCAAGGTGTGGCAACTGATATATGTGCCTAAATTTATTTTCAACGTTATGTATGCATAATTTACACAGTATCCTTTATAATATACCCCTTAAGGTAATATTTAACTCTTATTTATCTCGCATTGATTAACGGAATTTTGTAACCCCAACCTCGTCAAATATATGCCAAACCAAAACAAAAAGGGATAAGAAGAAAACAACATATCAAACCTCCATTCCACAGTAATCGGATAAAGAAAAAGACAACAGTAGAACAAAAAAATATTACCTTAAAAAAAAGGAATGGTTAAATCAAAGTGTTTGGCGGCGACCAAGAATCTCAAGTTCGAAAGAAACAGAGCACATCTATACAATTTCATTGAGCCACAAAATCACAATTTCCCACCAACCAAGATGAAAAATTGTGGGGCAGCAAGAATCTCAATTAATTAAATAAAAAGAAAGAAAAACAAAAATAGTTATGGGTGACTCTGAGTTCTTAAATAAAAGGACAGCATATTATACTTTCTCCAAATTCAAAAAACTCAAGAGGATAACATCTGTCAATGCCATTTAGAAAAAAAAAAATCCACAACGAAATCAGAACAACATTCTATAAAGAACAAATGTTCTAGAAACTTTACAATCCTAAACGAAATATTTAAGAGGCACAATCCAACACCCATATCGGTTCCTCCAACAATGCCATAATTTTAGGTGACAAGGCACAGACTAAACATGCCTATCTCCCCAACAATAAAACCTGTTCATATAATAACCCCAGTATAAACTCCATGTACTTCAAACATATGCAATTCAACAATGGTACTTAAGATTCCTATAAAACCAAACCATATTTAACCTCAAATAGTTTATCCAAACTGACTTAAAATTATAACAGCCAAAAGCACAACAAAAACTTCCGAACAAAGCAGACTACATAATCAATGCCATCCTCGTGAAAATTGCAAGGATTGTAGCATACATGGTCAAAATTATCTCCTATCATAGAACTAGGTTCCCATCAGTTATTATGAAACATTGTTATAGACATATTATACTTAGTTAGATCTTGCTTTGTGACGGCTAGCAATTAACTAAAACATATATCAATATTGAGTTCGTTACCACTTGTCTTATGCAAGGTGTGGCAACTAATATATGTGCCTCAATTTATTTTCAACGATAAGCATGCATAATTTGAACGATACCCTTTATAACATACCCCTTAAAACAATATTTAAATGTTATTTACCTTGCATTGATTAATGGAATTTTGTCACCCCAACCTCATCAAATATATGCCAAACCAAAATAGTAAGGAATAAGAACAAAACAACATATCAAACCTCTATTCCACAGCAATAGGATAAAGAAAAAGATAACAGTAGAACAAAATATTACCTTCAAAAAAAGGAATGGCTAAGTCAAGGTGTTTGGCAGTGACAGAATCTCAAATTCGAAAGAAACAGAGCACATCTATACAATTTCATTGAACCACAAAATAACAATTTCCCACTAACCAAAATAAAAAATTATGGGGCAAGAAGAATCGTAATTAATTAAATAAAAGGAAAGCAAAAGAAAAATAGTTATGGGTGAATCTGAGTTCTTAAATAAAGCATAGCATATTATAGTTTCTGCAAGTTCAAAAAACTCAGGAGGATAACATCTATCGGTGCCATTTAGAAAAACAAAATCCATTAAGGAATCAGAACAACATTCTATAAAGAATAAATGTTCTAGAAACTTTAGAATTCTGAAAGAAACACTTAAAGGCACAATCTAACACCCATATCGGTTCCTCCAAACAAGACACAGACTAAACATGCCTATCCCACGAATAATAACACCTGTTGAAAAAATAACCCTAGTATCAACTCCATCTACTTCAAACATATGCAATTAAACAATGGTACTTAATATTCCCATAAAACTAAACCATATTTAATTACAAACAGGTTATCCAAACTAACTTAAAGTTATAACAACCAAAAACACAATAGAAACTTGGGAACAAAGGAAACTACATAATCAGTGCCATCCTCGTGAAAATTGCCAGGATAGTACCTCACATCGTCAAAATTATCCCCTATCATAGAACTAAGTTCCCATCAGTTATTATGAAACATTGTTATAGACAGATTATACTTGGTTAGATCTTGCTTTGTGAAGGCTAGCAATCAACTAAAATATATATCAATATTGAGTTCATCACCAATGTCTTATGCAAGGTGTGGTAACTGATATATGTGCCTCAATTTATTTTCAATGATAAGTATGCATAATTTACACGGTAGCCCCTTATAATATACCACTTAAGGCAATATTTAACTGTTATTTATCTTGCATTGATTAATGGAATTTTGTAACCACATCCTCATCAAATATATGCCAAACTAAAACAGAAAGGAATAAGAAGAAAACAATATATGACCTCTATTCCACAACAATAGGATAAAGAAAAAGACAATAGTTGTAATACCCGGTATTACATGGTATTAAAAATAAATAAATTTGGATTACTTGGTCGGGACCTCGAGTGGTCCGGGAAGCCCAAGGGTCAATATCGAGAAATTAATTAATAAAATTTCTGAATTGGCGGCTGGGAGTGCCTCGGGACTTAGATGTCAAGGGAAGAGGGCAAGAGATTGATGAGCGTCTCGAGATGAGATTAATGACGCTGGAAGCAGTTCGATTGGGAATAATTTTCGAAATAAATTCTGTATAAGCCCGAGTGGGTGCCAATACCGAATAGTCAGAGGGGACCTCCTGGAAGTTGACGAGACCCTAGGGGTGGTTCGGTTTTTTGATTAAGGCAACCCTTAAGTGTTTTCGGGTCAAATAAAGGTCCCATGTAGGCGTAGGGATGAAATCGGTATTTTTGAGTAAATGCTGGTTATTAATTTTTGAAGAAATAGAGTTGGGAGTGGCTTGATGATAATTAATTTAAGCCTTAGAGGGTCTAAGTGCTATTATTGAAATCCCAAGTGTAATTAAATTTCCTTAATTATAATTATGGAAATTTAGAGGGATTAAATAGTAATTTGTGTGTTTATATATATGTATATATATGTATGTGATTACGTGAGTGCTGGGAAGATTTCAAATTCAAAATTTAAAACAGAGAGGGAGATTGAGAGAGAAGAGCCGAGAGTGAGCTCGAGAGAGTGAGATCGCGAGAGTGTGAGAGTGAGCTCGAGAGAGAGAAAGTGTGAGAGCATTGCGGGAGAGAGAGAGAATGCTGAGAGAGCCGGATGGCCGATCGGCCATGGCCGACGAAGAAGAGCTGCAGCAGCAGCGGTCCAAGTATGGCGCGCGGAGAAGCAGTGGCGGAGGCAACCTGAGGGGTCGCGACGGGGCCGTTTTAGGCTGGCTGGTGGCTTGCGGTAGCTGATGGCTGGCCGGTTTAAGGGCGGCCATGGTTGTTGTGACTGAAACAGCCGCGACCAATGGCAGTTGAACAGCAACGGTGTGTGTGCAAACTGCTGGGGGGAGGCCGCCGTGCTCGGCGAAGCTGGCAATGTGGGCTGGCGATGGCAGTAGGGCCGAGGACCATGGCTGCTAGTGCGCAGCCGTGTGCAGTTGAAGAAGAAGAAGCAAGTGAGGAAGAAGAATGAACAGTGTTGCGTGCAGGAGAAAGAAACAGGGGATAAGAAAATAAAGAGAAAAGAAAAAGAAAAATAGAAAAGAAAAGAAAAAATTTGGAAAAATGGGAAAAAAATAGGAGAAAATTCCCAAAAATTCCAAAAAGGTTCTAGAAATTATTTCAAGGCTCGTGGAGCATACTGGAAGCTCGAGAAAGAGATTTTGGGCGCAAGTGGCGGCTCAGGAGCCAACGCCGGTGTGGGCGTTTGATTGGTCTTCTTCTCCAGATTAATCGAGGTATTTAATTCAATTATGTTCTAGTTATTTTCATTATGTGAGATAATGAATTGTGTAGTACTGGTTGGATTGAACCCTCGGATAGGGTTGATTGGAAATTTTTAAACGGCTGATGTATGCCGTGGTTGGTTGTTTGGAGTTAGTGTTGATGGTGATTTTGCGATGTGTGGCAAAATTGAGGGCATTGGGTTAATCCCGAATTTTAATGGAGTTGGGTTTTGTGTGTTTGCCTCTAGGTTCGACCGGGAAGGCGGTAATCCTAGAAGAGCTCGGAGTTCGGGCTAGCGTTCTCACCGAGACAGAGATGAGGCTTCGAGCCAGGTAAGGGACGGCCCCATGTGGAGGTGACCTTGCAAGTTGGTAAATGTGTTTGATAATGTTTTTATGTTGCATTGGCATGTAGTGGTTATATCTTGTGTGATGCAAGCTCTAGTGGACCTGTGGCCATAAGGAGGACTAGTGGTGGGGGCTGATAGGTTGATGCCTCAAACCTTAGTGGGTTGTGAGGATGTGTGAGCCTAGCCTCATTTGCATGCATTTGGCATACATAAACATGATTATACTCATATTTACATGCATTGCACCCTTACTGAGTCTTTATGACTCATGAGGTTTTACCTCATGTGTAGATATTGCAAGTCCAGAAGCAAGCAGGGATGGCGCCGGGAGGCTGTTGTGGTAATTAAATTTGTTGCCCGAGATGTGTTGTTGTGTATTCCCTTGTAAACTTTTATACGTATTCATGTAATTGAGTGTAAGCGATATTGAGCATTAGATGTATTTAATTGTTATAATCATCATAGTGTGATAAATGATTGTGAAATGGTTCTTTGGATATGGCTTAGTTGGCCAAGATGGGTTTTTGGACCAAGTAAAGATCAGCAAGGTACGTTCTCATAAATCCCCAATACTCAGCGAAGTGTTTGTATGCTAGCTTGTGCCTGGGTCACCTCTGGCTTGCTATGGGGCGAGCTGAAGAGAGGTGAAGCTCACTCGGGTTTCGGGTCTCAGTCCGCTGTGTCTTCTTGATTGAGTTAGGACCGATTCCTGAGTGGAGCGAAGGGAAGGACGAAGCCTAGTTCCCACCTAGGGCGTTTCTCTTGAAACATAGTCCAACCCTTCAGTTGTGGTTTGATAGGTGAGTAATCTGGTCGATTATTTACCAGTGGCACCCGTAAGTGGGAGCGGGTCGTTACAATAGTAGAACAAAATATTACCTTAAAAAAAGGAATAGTTAAATCAATGTCTTTGGTGGCTGCCAAGAATCTCAACTTCAAAAGAAACAGAGCACATCTGTACAATTTCATTGAGCCACAAAATCACAATTTCCCACTAACCAAAATGAAAAATTATGGGGCAGCAAGAATCGTAATTAATTAAATAAAAGGAAAGCAGAAGAAAAATAGTTATGGGTGAATCTTAGTTCTTAAATAAAACCATAGCATATTATAGTTTCTGCAAGTTCAAAAAACTCAGGAGGATAACATCTATCACTGCCATTTAGAAAAACAAAATCCACGACAGGATCAGAACAACATTCTATAAAGAATAAATGTTCTATAAACTTTAGAATCCTGAGAGAAATACTTAAGAGGCACAATCCAACACCAATATCGGTTCCTCCAACAATGGCATAAATTTAGGTGACAAGGCACAAACTAAACATGCCTATCCCACCAAGAATAACACATGTTCATATAATAACCCCAGTATCAACTCCATCTACTTCAAACATATGCAATTCAATAGTGTTACTTAAGATTCCTATAAAACAAAACCGTATTTAACCTCAGACAGGTTATCCAAATTGACTTAAAGTTATAACAGCCAAAAACACAACAGAAATTTTGCAACAAACGAGACTACATAATCAGTGCCAACCTCGTTAAAATTGCAAGGATAATACGTAACATGGTCAAAATTATCTCCTATCATAGAATTAAATTGCCATCAGTTATTATGAAACATTGTTATAGACAAATTATACTTGGTTAGATCTTGCTTTGTGAAGGCTAGCAATCAACTAAAACATATATCAATATTGAGTTCGTCACCAATGTCATATGCACGGTGTGGCAACTAATATATGTGCCTCAATTTATTTTCAACATTGCGTATGCATAATTTACATGGTACCCCTTATAATATACCCGTTAAGGCAATATTTAACTCTTATTTATCTCGCATTGATTAATTGAATTTTGTAACCCCAACCTCATTAAATATATGCCAAACCAAAACAAAAAAAGGAATAAGAAGAAAACAACATATCAAACCTCTATTTGACAGCAAGAGGATAAAGAAAAAGACAACAGTAGAATAAAAAAATATTACCTTCAAAAAAAGGAATGGTTAAATCAAGGTGTTTGGCAGCAGCAAAGAATCTCAAGTTCGAAAGAAAAAGAGCACATCTATACAATTTCATTGAGCTACAAAATCACAATTTCCCACTAACCAAGATGAAAAATTATGGGGCAGCAAGAATCACAATTAATTAAATAGAAGGAAAGTAAAAGAAAAATAGTTATGGGTGAATCTGAGTTCTTAAATAAAAAGACAGCATATTATACTTTCTGCAAATTAAAAAAACTCAGGAGGATAACATCTGTCAACGCCATTTAGAAAAACAAAATCCACATAGGAATCATAACAGCATTCTATAAAGAATAAATGCTAGAAACTTTAGAATCTTGAAAGAAATACTTAAGAGGCATAATCCAACACCCATATCGGTTCCTCTAACAATGGCAGAATTTTAGGTGACAAGGCACAGACTAAACATGCTTATCCCACCAATAACAATACCTCTTGACATAATAACACCGGTATTAATTCCAAGTACTTCAAACATATGCAATTCAATAGTGTTATGATTTCTATAAAACTAAATCATATTTAACTACAAACTAGTTATCTAAACACACTCAAAATTACAACAGCCAAAAACATAACAGAAATTCGAGAACAAATGAGACAACATAATCAGTGCCATTCTCGTGAAAATTGCAAGGATAGTAGCACACATGGTCAAAATTATCTCCTATCATAGAACAAAGTTATCATCAGTTATTATGAAATAATGCCATAGATAAATTATACTTGGTTAGATCTTGCATTGTGAAGGCTAGCAATCAACTAAAACATATATCAATATTCAGTTACTCACCAATGTCTTATTGAAGGTGTGGCTAGTAATATATGTGCCTCAATTTATTTTAAACAATAAGTATGTATAACCTACATGGTACCCCATATAATATAGCCCTTAAGGCAACATTTAACTGTTATTTATTTCTCATTTGTTAATGTAATTTTGTCACCCCAACCTCATCAAATATATACTAAACCAAAATTGTAATACCCAGTATTACATGGTGTTGAAAATAGATAATTTTTGGATTATTTTGTCAGGACCCCAAGTGGTCCGGAAAGCCCAATGGTCAATCTCGATAAATTAATTAATGAAATTGCCGAATTGACGGCTAGGAGTGCCTCGGGACTTGGATGTCCAAGGAAGAGGGCAAGAGATTGATGAGCGTCTCGAGATGAGATTAAGGACGCTGGAAGCGGTCCGACTGGAAATAATTTTTGGAAATAATTCTGTATAAACCCGAGTGGGTGCCAATACCGAATAGTCAGAGGGGACTTCCTAGTAGCTAAGGAGACCCTAGGGGTGGTTCAATTTTCTGAGTAAGGCAACCCTTAAGTATTTTCAGGTCGAATAAAGGTCCCGTGCAGGTGCAGGGATGAAATCGATATTCCCGAGTAAATGTCGACAATTACTTTTTGAGAAATTAAGTTATTGTGTGGCTTAAGAGTAATTAATTAAAGCATTGAAGGGTCCAAGTGCTATTTATAAAAATCCTCAAGTGTAATTAAATTTCTAAGTGGAATTAATATGATTAATGGGGGTTAATATGTAATTTATGTATTATATATATATATGTATATCAGGGTGTGCGTGTAAAAAGGGAGAGGAAGCTTCCTTGAAGCTTCCTCATGCGTGTCTCTGGAAATTTAAAAAAAAAAACAGAGAGCTCGTGTGAGGTGGAGAAATGGCCGAGAGATGGAAATGAGAGAGAGCAGGGCCGAGGCATCACGAGATCGGCCAAGAGAGATCGAGCGATTGAGAGAGTGATCGCGAGGGAGAGATGCAGAGATGGCCGATCGAGTGCAGCCATGGCCGACGTGCGAGGGAGGCGGCAGCGATTGGGAGGCTCACGTCAAGGCCTTACGATAGAGGCTGATGGTCGTGAGGAAGGCCAGCATTGCAACAGCAGCAGGGATCGGCGGTGCCAGCAGCTTCAAGAGGCTTTAGCCGTGACATTGGAAGCTCCAGCGGCCGTCAATGGCCGCTGGTTGTAATGGGCCTGGTCGCGCATAGGCAAGGCGCGCGATGGTGCTAGCCGCCAACGGCGGCCGATGTAGGGTTGGCGACGGTGGCGCGAGCAGTAGTGACGGTAGGCGGCAGGCGGCTGGAGGAGCTGGCGCAGGTCAGCCATGGTAGAAGAAGAAGACGAACGCGTGAAGAAGAAGAACAGTGGAGGTGAAGAAGAAAGGAGAAAAGAAAAGAAAAATAAAAGAAAAGAAAATAATAAAAAATGAGAAAATAAGGGGAAAATAGCTAGAAAATCTCCAAAAAATGGGAGAAAAGTCTGGAAAGTATTTTGGGGCTCGATGGGCGTGCCAGAAGCTCGGAAATGGGGTTTTGATCACAAGGCGGCCTCCCATGAGTCATTGTCGGGTTGGGCATTTTTTGAATTTGTCCTCCAGATTGGTTGAGGTAATTAATTAAATTTCTTTTCGAGTTAATTTCCCTTATTTGAGATACTGAATTGTGTAGTATTGATTGGATTGAACCCTCGGGTGGGGTTGTTTGGAAATTATTAAACAGCTGATGTATGCCGTGGTTGGTTGTTTGGAGATAGTGTTGATGGTGATTTTGCGATGTGTGGGGAAATTGAGGGCATTGGGTTAATGCCAGATGTTAATGGGTTGGGTTTTTGTGTGTTTGCCTCTAGGTTCGACTGAGAAAGCAGTGATCCTAGAAGAGCTCGGAGTTCGGGCTGGCGTTCTTGCCGATGCAGAGATGAGGCTTCGAGCCAGGTAAGGGACGGCCCCATGTGGAGGTGGCCTTGCAAGTTGGTAAATATGTCTGATAATGTTTTTATGTTACATTGGCATGTAGTGGTTATATCTTATGCGATGCAAGATCTAGTGTACCGGTGGCCATATGGAGGACTAGTGTGGTAGGGGCTAATAGGTTGATGCCTCAAACCTTAGTGGGTTGTGAGGATGAGTGGACCTAGCCTCATTTGCATGCATTTGGCATACATAAACATGATTAGATTCATGTTTACATGCATTGCACCCTTATTGAGTCTTTATGACTCATGAGGTTTTACCTCATGTATAGATGATGCAAGTTCTGATGCAAGCAAGGATAGCGCCGGGAGGCCATTGTGGCAACTAGCTGTGTTGCCCGAGTTATGTATTTTTAATATTGCTTGTATGTAGCCAGGGGGCGTGATGTATGTATACTCTTGTGAGTAAATGTCTGTGTTATTGAGCTTAAAGGTATTTAATTGTTGTAATCATCATAGTGTGATAGATGATTGTGAGATTACTTGTTGAATATGGCATAGTCGGTAAAGCCAAGTTTCGGACCGAGTCAAGATTAGCAAGGTATATTCTCTTAAATCCCCAATACTCAGCGAAGTGTTTGTATGCTAGCTTTATGCCTGGGTCACCTCTGGCTTGCTATGGGGTGAGCTGAAGAGAGGTGAAGCTCACTCGGGTTTCGGGTCTTGGTCCGCTGAATTTTTCTTATTTGAGTTGGGACCGATTCCTGAGTGGAGTGAAGGGAATGACGAAGCCTAGTTCCCACCTAGGGCGTTTCCTGTTGAAACATAGTCCAACCCTTCAGTTGTGGTTTGTCGGGTGAGTAATTCTGTCGATTATTTACCGGTGGCGCCTGTAAGTGGAAGCGGGTCATTACAATTGGTATCAGAGCATGGCTAGCTATATAAGTGAGGAAAGCTAGCGTGTTTAAGTGTTAAGTATGGTCAGTTAAGTGATTAATGTGAGTAATTGCCAAAGTTTGGAATAGAGGATGTTTGGCATGATTTGAATGTAAATCGAAATGTCTTAACTGTTGAGTTGGGGTCGAGAACAATTGATTTGAAATTTTGAGATTTCAATGTAAGGTTGGTTCAATAACCTTAAAAGTTGGATATGTGAACCGAGAACCCTAAGGGATTGGGTCAAGTCATTGAGGTCTGCAATGGTATGTTTGGATATTCCTATTCTTGGGATGAGAAAATACCCTCGATTGAGATGATATACCTATGAGAGGTATACGGGTTGAGCAATGAGGAACCGAAAAACCTGAGTGTGGGTGTTGGTATCAAGAAAACTCGAATGTGGCATTTCGGGGATATGAAGTGTTTTAAGGACAGGAGCTCCTTGAAATTAAGGTGTTGAGGCTCGTGTGGGGACACGAAGCTGAAGCATGACTAATCCGATGGGGGATTAGTAGAGCGTCCTTTTGCCAGGATTGCCGAGCATGTTCGAGGGAATAGAGTTGTCCCTTGAAAGTGGTGCAGTAAGGCTTGTGCGCTTGAGATAGAGTGAGCTAAAGTGGAAGTTAGCTCAGGACCCAAGGAGATGAGATGTCAGTGAGGCTCTATGGAGAGTGTGCCTGTAAGGCATCTGTATGTCATGGCCAATGACGGCATGAAGTAAGTAGCATCCGGAAGGACTCTGAGGGGAGTCGGGATGCTAAATGTATGTGATGCGATGTGATCGTATTGTTATGATGATCCCAGAGGGGATGTGCCTAGGGTATGAGTAGACCCTAGTTGGTTTCATGATGAGTCGAGGTCTATCCTTGGGAATGATAGGCGTGTCGTAAGTCGACCCTAGTGGGTGTTTGCATGAGATGGAAGTCCCAAGTGAGTCGAGCTGGAATCTAAGGGAATCCAGATCTGGGATTGAGAAGTTGGGCATGCGTTGATATGCGTGTGAGAGCCATTGGGTTAGAAGTCCTAGTTGTGAAGGGCCAAAAGACCGTTCATGTGAGTGATGGATGAGGGGTCAATCAAAACTCTCATTATGACGCTAGGGGTCAGGTGGGACGCCTAAGGTTGGGAGATGAGAGGTGAATAGACCCTCATTATGATGCCTGGGGTCGTGATGACGTCTAAGGTCTCGAGACCCTTGATGGGAGACGTGTAGGTCACCCAATGAAGGGTATGAGTAGTGTGTGGGCCGAGGGTAGTGAATTGTGGCCACAGGATATCCATAGGCTATGCGCGCGATGGAAATGCCAACTTTGGATGCCGAGTGGGCAAGGGCATGGTGAGCAATGTGGAGGCCCTGAATTTTAAATTTCAAGTCATGGGAGCCTGAGTGAGGCATGTTGGAAGGCCAAGTTGGGCATCGTGACTGAATGCACTATGGGTGTGCAAGGAGAGACGAGAGGTCTCAATTTACCTGGAGGGTAATGGTAGGTGCTCGATGGTTATGGGTACCGGAGCTTGAGATAGGCTCAGCATGTTGGTTGTTGTTTGAGAGTCTCTTAAGCGATAAGAGATGTAGAGTCTTGAGGATCGAGACTCATGGTATGAGCTTGAGGTTATCAAGGCAAGGATAACCAACTAAGATGGTTTTGGTAAGACGGTGGCGGAACCATCATAGCTCGGGAAGGCTTTAAGTAACCTTGATGCTAAGGGTGCAAGGCTCGATGTGACGGATTTGATGCTATGGACCATGTGGCAGAGGACTAATGAGTTGGCTTGCGTTGAGGGCGAGTGGCCCATGGGCCTGAACAATTTAGTGAACTGCAGGTGACGGTCAGATCCCGAAGAGCTGGAGCAGCACCTTAGAAAAAATTTGGTCAGGTGAGACTGAGAATCTCCTGCTAGGGATAGGACATCTAGAGTAGTCCTAAGGAGAAAACGTGGAACGCGGTAATGATCCAATAGATTTTTGCCAAGTAAGAAGCCTGGTAAGAATAGTGGCTGCGAGCGTGGCGAGGTAGTCATGTCAAGTTCGATATCAGAGGAGTGACTGAAAGGCTAAAAATCACACTACGGAGTGCGAAACAAATCAGAGTGGGACCTGAGCCATGCTGTTGGAAACTGTTGTTGGGCCAGTGTAAGGGAGCCACACGGTAATAATGAGTGGGTGTTGACTCTCTGGAGCACACGGCAATACGATGGGGAACCAGTGTTGGGCCAGTATATGGGAGTGACACATGATTGGGTGTTGACTCTCTGAAGCACAAGGCGACACGATGATGGTGACTAGGTGTTGGCGCGCGCCTCAAGCACAGGGCAACATAGTGACTATGCAGATGGTCAGGGACTAAAGATCTATGAGATGTTTGAGAAAGAAACCTGTGAAAAAGAAACGGGTCCAGCATGGGAAAAATGCTACAGTTGATACCTACGGTTAACGGGTCTAATGCTAAGGACCACTGGATATAGATGGTTAGTTCACGGGAGGGACTGCAGCCCTCTATGTGGAGTAACCTGTCTACGGTGGAGACGATTAGACGTCGAAGACCTAGGGTATGCTGTAGGTTATGTCTGGGCCAGACCTAAATTTCCGTGAGGGTTGAAAAATCTTGGTAGTGTCTTTTGTTGTCTTGGTAGTAAGAAGGTTTGTGAATTGATTGAGTGATACCTGGTGATGTGAAAACAAGACGTGTAGCGATGCTTCTTGCTAAAGGATGCTAACGCAGTTGTGGTTAAATTTGATCGAAGTTGATCGGGTAAATTGAGATGAGAGACCCGTGTGACCTTGCAGTGATGCAAAAAGATGGGTCGATTGGTGGAGTCGGTGAATGACTCAAGAATGTTACGTAAGTGCCGTGGAGGGCGAGACTTACGAGATGAAAGCCAACCATGAGATGGGATCATCGAAGCATGCAAAAGTTTCAAGTAAAGGGATCTCTAATCTAGTAATGTGAGTGGTAGGCTGAACGCGTGGATAAGGCACGGTTCAAAATCTATAAAGGCTCGCAATTGCACATTCTAATGTTAGTCCTGATGTGTCAATGCGAAAATGAGGAAGTATCCTCATGTAGCACTGGATGGGTTTTCGGTTGATGACACAGGATCAGTTGCCAGGTGGTAGCACCTGATGGCACTGATGGGAGCGTGAGGCTCGAGGACTGTGATGTAAAGCCTTGTTGATTGATCGTGTACATAAAAGTTCAGTGAGTCCTGGTGGTTAGACCAGGTGAATCTTAAGAAAAAGATCCAAGGTGATAAAAGATGATTGGTCAGGGTAGAATTGTGCTGCTTGAAGGAGTGTTACTCCGTAGCGGGAGTTACGGGAGTTAAAGATGGTAGTGCTGAGATGTGGCTTGGAAAGAACTTGAGATGTTCTCCTAAGAAAGGTTGAGTATGGGGCCACAACACTAGATAAACCTCCTAAGGCACTACAACTCTAATAGGAGGGATCACCAGGGGAAAGCCAGCGTGATGGCAAGTGCCTGAGTAGGAAGATGAGTCCTATGGCATTGAGTGGAAGTGTGAGTTCCATAGGAGTGGCAGGGGTGATTTCCAGTGGGTGGACTTTAAATCGAAGTCATAGTTGATGATTGCAAGTGTAGTGTTTGGAGGAAGCATGTGTTGGTTGTAAGCCGGGTGATCCGGCTAGAGCTAATCGAGTCGATTAGATGGAAGATGAGGGAAAATTTAAGATGTCGCCAGCGGGTGACGAGAGGTCGAAAGAAGAGCTTATGGGACAGGATTGGATCCCAAGAATGGTGTTTAGGTGATGAAATCACCTGATAGTTGTGAGTGATACAGCTAGAGGGATGCCTGGGTATGGGGGCAATTGATGAGATTTAACCTCGTGGCTAAAGGTTAACGGTTGTAAAAGGAAATCAGCTAGTGGAGCCGATTGGTGACCGGCTGAGGGTAGCCAGTGGCGACCGAAGGCGTCGACCGGTGATATTGGCAGTGGCAAGTAGTGGCTGCCATGGTCGTGTGGCGTCGTGAAAGTAGTCAATCGGTGGCGTAAGTGGCTATGGAGTCGTGGTTGTGGCTGGATGTGGCGCCAAGCGATGGCAAGAGGTTATCCTAATCGATGACGGTGGCATTAAAGACAATGTGGTCGCTCACTAGGTGATGTGAGCCAGTTGAAGCAAAAGGTACAAGCAAAATTCGGAAGAAGCCAAAGTCTCTTAGGGAATTAGCTAGCTGTTATCAGCATAGCAAAGTGATATGAGGAAGGCAGCCTAAGAGTGGGGGCGTGCTGGTTGCGATGACCAGTAAGATTCAAGGAGCAATGAGTCTTTTGAGATGGCATGGTGGTGTCATCGTTGCTGTCAGGGAAAAGATGTTGTCAAGAAGATTAAAGGTAACCATTATGCATGGTTTAAATCAGGTGTTTATCGTAAATTGAGAATGAACCTGATTTTGGGATTGTCAAAAAGTTTCGTGCCTCAAGAGTAAGAGGCTTTGTTGAGAAATGGTGAGATTTGAAAAGTTCCAATGAAATTGAAGCTGGGCGAGTAAATTTGGCTAGAAGACTGCTACAAGAGTGGGGATGTAACCATGTTAGCTTGTTGTGGTATGGACCAAAGGCACGAGTCATCCTACTGGTGCAATGCAATAAGTGATTGTGCAGATGGTAATAAGCCAATCACTTATGCCACGCACCGTGGGTGATGACGAGGGCCGATTAATGGTTCTGTGACCTTAAGCGAAGTGGTAGGATCCTTGACTCGCGATAGGGTTTATTAGCCAAGGTAAGGCCTAGCATGGGGCATGATTGCGAAAGCTGAATTGGGTGAAGTATTAAATGGAGTTACTCAGTGAAGAGTTCCCTGGTATGTGTATGAGACCCCTACTAGCGTGTGATATTGGCTAGTAAGAAAGGCCTAAGTGTCTCTGTGTGCTTAATGTGAAGAACTCCTGGTTGGGAGAAGGTGGTGGCCCGAGCATGGTTAAGCTCGAGGCGAGAGTGTGATGAGCCGTGCATCGCCAGGCTCGAGGTGGACTCGGGTAGTGCACGTACGATCGAAATGTGTAAGTACCTGGCATGGTGTTGGGTATGTCGATTATACGTAATCGTATCGATAAATGAGGGTCGGCTGGTCAAGGTAGAAGACCATGTATGAAATGGTCGAAGTTTGCTGGGTGGGCCAAATGGTTGCTTCTCATGTAGTGCTAACATGGTTAATTAATCGGTAATGAGAGGTTGCCATAAGGATCGACTCAAACTCTACATGCTTGTAATAAATGGCAGTGTGCCATGATAAATGGGTGTCTGAGTGTCATGTGGGCACTAAAAGAAACATTGCGACTGATGATCATTGCTAAGACGTTGCTGGTTGGACTAGTGTAAAATCGTGGCCATGTGTGATTGGCAGTGGGAAACGTTGCCGTGTGTGATCGGCGTAAAATCGTGGTAGACTGATCAGTAATGCAATGTTAGTGAGAGTTGTTTCAGTTGATGCGAAAAAGGGGAAATGGGAAATAAACCTGTAAAGCGATGCTTCGAGGCAGAGAAAATTCATCTGGAGATGAATGTCGTTGCAGTAAGCATGACCAGCGACCAGTGGTGCGGTTTGGCGAGAGGCCAAAGCAGTGTTCGGTTGATAAATGTCCTCGAGAGGCGGAGGATCAAATGCTTAAGTGAATCCTTGAGATGGGAATAACCTCAGGTAAAGGCTGAGAAATGGTTTGGCTACGAAATTCTCGAGCATGGGAATTTGGCAGGTAGCCTGAGAATGTGATTGGCTTGGGCTGAAAAGTAAGGTAAAGTGAATTTCAAGGACGAAATTCTTTAAGGAGGGTGGAATGTAATACCCGGTATTATATGGTGTTGAAAATAAATAATTTTTGGATTATTTTGTCAGGACCCCGAGTGGTCCAGAAAGCCCAAACGTCAATCTCGATAAATTAATTAATGAAATTGCCGAATTAACGGCTAGGAGTGCCTCGGGACTTGGATGTCTAGGGAAGAGGGCAAGAGATTGATGAGCGTCTTGAGATGAGATTAAGGACGCTGGAAGCGATCCGATTGAAAATAATTTTCGAAAATAATTCTGTATAAGCCCGAGTGGGTGCCAATACCGAATAGTCGGAGGGGACCTCCTAGTAGCTGAGGGGACCCTAGGGGTGGTTTGATTTTTTGAGTAAGGCAACCCTTACGTATTTTCAGGTCGAATAAAGGTCCCGTGCAGGCGCAGGGATGAAATCGATATTCCCGAGTAAATGTTGACAATTACTTTTTGAGAAATTAAGTTATTGTGTGGCTTAAGAGTAATTAATTAAAGCATTGAAGGGTCCAAGTGCTATTTATAAAAATCCTCAAGTGTAATTAAATTCCTAAGTGGAATTAATATGATTAATGGGGGTTAATATGTAATTTATGTATTATATATATATATATGTATATCAATGTGTGCGTGTAAAAAGGGAGAGGAAGCTTCCTCATGTGTGTCTCTGGAAATTTAAAAAAAAAAACAGAGAGCTCGTGTGAGGTGGAGAAATGGTCGAGAGATGGAAATGAGAGAGAGCAGGGTCGAGGCATCACGAGATCGGCCGAGAGAGATCGAGCGATTGAGAGAGAGAGTGATCGCGAGGGAGAGATGCGGAGATGGCCGATCGAATGCAGCCATGGCCGACATGTGAGGGAGGCGGCAGCGATCGGGAGGCTTATGTCAAGGCCTTGCGATAGAGGCTGATGGCCGTGAGGAAGGCCAGCGTTGTAACAGCAGCAAGGATCGGCGGTGCCAGCAGCTTTAAGAGGCTTTAGCCACGACATTGGAAGCTCCAGCGGCCGTCAATGGCCGCTGGTTGTAGTGGGCCTGGTTGCGCATAGGCAAGGCGCGCGATGGTGCTAGCCGCCAACGGGGGCCGATGCAGGGTCGACGGCGGCGGCGGGAGCAGCAGCGACGGCAGGCGGCTGGAGGAGCTGGCACAAGTTGACCATGGTAGAAGAAGAAGACGGACGCATGAAGAAAAAGAATAGTGGAGGTGAAGAAGAAAGGAGAAAAGAGAAGAAAATAATGAAAAATGAGAAAATAAGGGGAAAATAGCTAGAAAATCCCAAAAAAATGGAGAAAAGTCTGGAAAGTATTTTGGGGCTCGATGGGCGTGCCAGAAGCTCGGAAATGGGGTTTTGAGCACAAGGTGGCCTCCCATGAGGCATTACTGGGTTGGGCATTTTTCAAATTTGTCCTCTAGATTGGTTAAGGTAATTAATTAATTTTTTTTTCGAGTTAATTACCCTTATTTGAGATACTGAATTGTGTAGTATTGATTGGATTGAACCCTCGGGTGAGGTTGTTTGAAAATTATTAAATGGCTGATGTATTCCGTGGTTGGTTGTTTGGAGATAGTGTTGATGGTGATTTTGCAATGTGTGGGGAAATTGAGGGCATTAGGTTAATGCCGGATGTTAATGGGTTGGGTTTTTATGTGTTTGCCTCTAGGTTCGACTGAGAAAGCAATGATCCTAGAAGAGCTCGGAGTTCGGGTTGGCGTTCTTGCCGAGGCAGAGATGAGGCTTCGAGCCAGGTAAGGGACGGCCCCATGTGGAGGTGGCCTTGCAAGTTGGTAAATATGTCTGATAATGTTTTTATGTTGCATTGACATGTAGTGGTTATATCTTATGCGATGCAAGATCTAGTGTACCTGTGGCCATATGGAGGACTAGTGTGGTGTACCTGTGAGATTGCTTGTTGAATGTGGCATAGTCGGTAAAGCCAAGTTTCGGACCGAGTCAAGATCAGCAAGGTATGTTCTCTTAAATCCCCAATACTCAGCGAAGTGTTTGTATGCTAGTTTTGTGCCTGGGTCACCTCTGGCTTGCTATGGGGTGAGCTGAAGAGAGGTGAAGCTCACTCAGGTTTCGGGTCTTGGTCCGCTGGATTTTTCTTATTTGAGTTGGAACCGATTCCTGAGTGGAGCGAAGGGAAGGACGAAGCCTAGTTCCCATGATAACACCACTATCAATTCCATGTACTTCAAACATCTACATTTCAATAGTGTTACTTAATATTCCTATAAAACCAAACCATATTTAACGACAAACAGGTTATCCAAACTGACTTAAAGTTATAACAACCAAAAACACAACAAAAACTTGAGAACAAAGGAGGCTACATAATCAGTGCCATCTTCGTGAAAATTGCTAGGATAGTAGCTCACATGGTCAAAATTATCTCCTATCATATAACTAAGTTGCCATCCGTTATTATGAAACATTGCTATAGACGAATTATACTTGGTTTGATATTGCTTTGTGAAGGCTAGCAATCAACTAAAGCATATATCAATATTGAGTTCTTCACCAATGTCTTATGCAAGGTGTGGGAACTGATATATGTGTCTCAATTTATTTTCAACAATAAGTATGTATAATTTACATGGTACCCTATATAATATACCTCTTAAGGCAATATTTAATTGTTATAACTATTAATCATAATGATACTAACAAAAATCCATCAATATTCAATAAAATAGAAGATTAGAAGTGACCGCCAATTTCAACAAGTCTTAATGAACCTCATGTGGAAGCATGATTAACTATTGAATGATCAAGACATAGCTAATCATCAGTAAGATGATTTAGAGTGTCCAAAAACCCCATAACCTCCAAGCATCAATAAAGAATTGCTTTCACTAAGACTAAGATGTGGGACATATGTCTCCAAGTCATGCAATCCAAGTGTTAGTAATAATAGTAGCGATGATAGCGATGAAACACCTGTGAACAGATCACATATGAGAAGTTATTGCCAAGTTCATATAGGCTCCCTAATGAACCTCAGGTGGGAAGCATGATTAACCATTAAATAATTAGGGTCCAGATAATAATCCAATAAGCAAGGATAATGAACTTCTGCTACTGTCTCTATCACCCTAAAAAAGAATGTGTATTTGTACAATAATGTCACATCTGTACAATTTCATTTAGCCACAAAATCACAATTTTTCGCTAACCAAAATGAAAAATTATGGGGACAGCAAGAATCGCAACTAATTAAATAAAAGAAAAGCAAAAGAAAAATAATTATGGGTGAATCTAAGTTCTTAAATAAAAGCATAACATATTAAAGTTTTTGCAAGTTCAAAATACTCGGGAGGATAACATCTATCAATGGCATTTAGAAAAACAAAATCCACGAGGGAATTAGAACAGCATTCTATAAAGAATAAATGTTCTAAAAACTTTAGAATTCTAAAAGAAATACCTAAAGAGGCACAATCCAACACCCATACCGGTTCCTCCAATAACGGCAATATTTTGTGACAAGGCACAAACTAAAAATGCATATCCCACTAATAATAACACCTGTTGATATAATAACACCAGTATCAATTTCATGTACTTCAAACATTTGCAATTTAACAGTGTTACTTAAGATTCCTATAAAACCAATAGACATAGATGCAAATCTCCTTTTCTCCCCCCAAGTCATGTGGTATCAAGTAGATTCCTTAATAATGGAACCATCTTATATATTATAGAAATACTACCAACTTAAAGGCTCATGACCTATCTAAATACCTATAATCAACTTTTCATGCATATCGTGTGTAACACCCGGTGTTACAGGTGTTAAAAGAATGAGAAAGAAAGTGAGAAAATTCCAAAAATGCCCTTGAGAAGGTGTTGGATCCTTGAGATTGAGGGTGCCCTATAAGAGGGGTATTTTAGTAATTTGGATAGAGAAATCTAATAAAGGGTATTTTGATAAATTAAACATAATTCCTATGTGGAATTAGATGTGTAAGTGAATAAAAATCCCAATTTGGAATTTATGTGAGATATATGGGATTAATAAATTCACAAAGAGTATTTGGGAAATTTGGAATTTAATTCCATAAAGGAAATTTAATATTGAAAATAGGGAAAATGGTGGATATTAAATTATTTGAGGAGAATAATTATATTTTCCCTAAGTTGTGAATTAATGTGGTAACGCCACTTGGAGAGATGAGATTAAACTTGAAAGCCAAGGTTAGTGTCATGTTGTGACACTTGGCATTTTGTGGTTCAAGTATAAATGGGAGATTTAATTAAATAAAAAAAAAGGATAATTGGTCTTTCAAGCATTTAATGAGAGACATTATGGTGTTGGATTAAAGAAAATCCAAATGAAATGGAAAAATAGTCACCATTAATGTTTGAAATTATGGTGAATTAAATAAATGGAATGGAAAATGGTCACCCATTAATGCTTGAAAATATGGTGATTTATATAAATGAAAAATGAGGGAATTATGTCTCTCAAGTGTGATGGATGTGAAATTAGTCTCATTAATTTAAATGGGAAAGAAATGGAAATTAGTCACTCATTTATGAGTGAAAATGGGAGGATTTATTTAAATGAGAAATAAATAGAAATCTCCAAGTGATCCAAGGGTTAGGATCAAGTCTTGAAAATGGTGAAATATATCCAATGGCTTGGATTAAGTCTTGAAAATGACATATAATTGTCTCATTAAAGTAAATGAGAAAGAAAAAGAAATGTCCAAGTGATCCAATGGTTATGCTTAAATCTTGAAAAGGCAAAATAATCCAATGGATGAGATTAATCAAGATGAAGAGCATGGATTGTGTTTTCTCCAAGAGAGGAAACTTGTTTATTTGAAATGAGTGGTGGAGATTTAATTCTCCTTAAGCACATGGATTGTGCTTTGAATGGATGGTGGAGATCCATTCTTGAAAATGGGAAAGGATAGTATAAAATGGCAAGTGTGGAAGACTTGTCTCCCTTTTGGCCATTTGTAGAGAGAATGAAAGAAAGAAGAAAGGGAGAAGATGAAAGAAATGAAGAAGAAAGGAAAGAATGGAGAAGAAATGAAGATCAAATCAAGGTATGTTCCATTCTTCTTCTTCTCTATTTGGTATTCTTGTATGCAAAGTGAGTGACAAGTTGGAATGTCATCTTAGATGGAAGAAGATGAAGATGGAAGCTCTCTTGAAATAAAGATTTAAATATTCAAGAATGAGGTAAGGGATGGCCCCATGTGGAGGAGGCCTTGCATTGCATTGTAAGTAGGTTGCATAAACTTTTATGTAATTCTTTGCATGCTTTATTTGTTCATGAGACCTATGGCCATGGGGTGGGAAAGAAATGGTGGGTTGATGACTCAAACCATGTTGGGCTGTGAGGATGGAATAACCTAATCATGCTTGCATGCATTTGCATTACATAGACTTGTTATGCTTGTATTTACTTTACATGTGCACCCTTACTGAGCTTTTGAGCTCATGAGGTTTGTTGAACCTCTTTGTAGGTGTTGAAAGCCTCAAGGGAAAGGTGAAATGGGAGGGAAATGGCTATATATTTTGGTTGAAATGTAAAATAAATTATGTTTCATTTTGGTTTCATGTGTATGAACCTCCACAAATAAGGTTAGATGTAATATTTTCCACTTTATTGTGTAAGCCTTGTAGAAGAAGAAGATGGATATTTTCTTGTAAGCTTTTGTGGCAAATTTGTGGATGGTTGATGTATGTTATGGAAACATCAAGAGCATGGTTTAAGCCTTGATTTTGGAGAAATAGAGGCTAAAAATTGAAGGAAAATGAAGTTTATTTATTCATTTTAATTTCTGGAAATTTTGGGTTAGGAGGCCCAAGAAGAAGAGAAAAAAAAAAAGAAAAAAAAAAGAATAGAAGTGAAGGAGCAGCCAGCGGCCAGCAGCTGCAGCAGGCAGCAAGGCGGCCGCGCCCGCAGCCAGCCGCGCTGGCGCGCGCGGCATGCCCGTGCGGCCAGCGACCAGCGGGGCCCCGTGCGGGCTAGCGGGCCCCGCCGGCCAATTGTTTTTAAAAAATTGGAAAAATTGGGGAATTTTGGGGCATTTCTTAATTGAATTTGGGCCCCAGAGGAATTTTCAAAATAAAGGGATTTTTCGGGCATTTTGGAGATTAATGCCGAAATTTTGAAAATTTGAAAATGATGAGTTTTCCTCCAAAATTGGTGATCCATCAATGGATTGGTTTAAATGGTGATTTTTGGAGCCCAGTAAAAATTCTTGGTCGGAAAAGAATTAAATTCAAATGAGAAAATAATGATTGGGCGTCTTCGTGAGATTTCTTTTAAACCAAACGCGGTGTGGTTTAAAGCCCAATTCTGCTAGTAAATCCTGGGGTTTTAAGGGAAGGGAAGGGAAGGACGAGCCTAGTTCCCACCTAGGGCGTTTCTTCTTGAAACATTGTCCGCCCTTCATCAAAAGACCGGGCAGGTGGACAATTCGGGTAATTGTTCACGAGTAACACCCGTAAGTGGGAGCGGGGCGTTACATCGTGCGCCCTAAAATTAAGGGTCCAAAGAGATATGACACTCAACACACCCTCATTGGATTTCATACTGAGTTCATGTACTAAAGATTTGATTGGTATGTAATTCAACATTAGACAAACTGGTCGAAACTACTAAATATTTATGCGTAGCTATAGTGAAGAAAATGTTATTTCCTAGTGTAAAAGGGCAGCATCATGGAAGAAGTGCAAATTAATATCTTCAACTTCCCCGTCAGGCTGCTGAAGGGAAGATTTATGCTCTTAAGGGTAGAGTCCAAACTTCAAAAGATAGGTATTCATGTAAAATGCTTCCAATGGAAGCAATCAGATGATTTCTTGCACCATTGTCCTAAGAAAACTTCCAAAATGATGCAGAAGGCATAGGTTGTTCAAACTTGCCAGCTTGAATCTCATCAAACATTGCATGACATCCTTCCATCTTCTCCATTCTTAACCTACACCCTTCAAACATCCTTGCAAAAGCATCAACCGCTTTATCCGATGCACCAAAAATTATCTCATTCAATATACATACAGCAGTGCTGGCCTATTACACAAATAGTCCTGATCTAGTCCTATTGTACCAAGCTTGCCATAGTCCTGATCTAGTCCTATTGTACCAAGCTTGCCAGCTTTCTTTGTCTTTCACTTGACTTCAACAACCAATTTCCTCAAGAAGCCAAGTGGAACGTCAATGACAATTGATAGGGACCCTTCACCGCTAGAATCTAGTCACAAGGAAGACAAAATAAAAAGAAAAAAGAAAAAACCAAGGTTAAGATTGGAGTAGAGAATAAAGACCTAAAAAAAATACCAATTGAGTTGTAAAATCCTGCTAACTTGCCAGTAAGGATAAATGATAAGTGTCTTTTATACACTTATTTTGTTCTATAAACTTAGCATTTATACATTCAATAAACATGATTTCTACTTGATTTGGTTCTATATATGCTTATATAGATGTGGAGCATGTGTTAAAGCGAATATGGAGCAAAAATAATGATTTTGCCATATGATGGGAGTGAAATGAAGCTTGGAGGCATGGTCGGGTATCGAATTAAAAGAAAGCAAAAGAGTATCGAGCAAAAAGTGGAAGATGATGAAGAAAGAAGCAAAAAGAAGAAGGCTGGCGGGCTTATAATGGTATGCATACCGCTGTAAGACCGCTGTAAGATTTAGTTGCTGGAGCTCACTGTCCTACAGGGGAATGCATACTGCTGTAGGACCACTTTAGGATTTGCTTTCTGGAGCTCATGGGTCTGCAGCAACAAACATACCACGGTATGACCGCAGTAAGGTTCAAAGCTTCGTTTTAAGCCCGTTTTAAACCCGTTTCAATCCAAATAAAAGAGAGATTGACTCCTTCAAGGTGTAGGACTTTGATAACCTAAAGTGAACTATATAAAGGTTCATTTAAGAAAGATTAATCACTTTTGGAAGGGAGGAGAAGACGACAAGTCGAGGCAAAAAGAGGAGATTTTCTTGAAGATCTTCGGTTTTTGGTTTTATTTTTCTGTTCTTTCTTCTTTACAACATCATGAACTCCGTTTTTATTACTCTTTCGTTGTTTGAAACTATGTTAGGCTAAGTACTTTATGGCTAGGGTGATTGATGAAACCTAGTTCAATGTTGGTTTAATTAAAAGTAGTTAGGTTTTATTTTATTCTTGTCTTTTGAGTTGATCGTTTGTTATGCACTAATTCCGTTTTAATGCTTGGCCGCCCTTAGAACGTGTTTGTGATTTATATTGCTTTTGAGAGATTCAATATAAATTAGCACTTGATAATAAACGACATAAGGTTCGATAATAGGTAGAGATGCCGTTATGCCTTGTGAAATCTTATTTTGATGATCATTGTGGATAAATGCATGTTTGTATATTTGCAGATTAATTAGAGATAATTAATCTCATATGTGAGCATAGATTCGATTGACCATCGAGAGAGGCTTTTGATTAACTTAGGATTATTGATTTTCATCTCAAAGCAAGAATTATGAAACCCGATCACTGAAAGATTTAACCATTTATAGAACTATGGTGGATTCATGAACCCTAGTGCATTAGATTGCTATATTTAAAACCTAAAGAGTTATTTTGTGTTTTCCTTTTGGTGAGTTAGTTTTAACTTATATAAAACTTCCATTGAGTATTCTTTTGATTGTGTGTGACTAATTAAAGTTAATAGTGGTTAAAGTAGGGATTAAAAGCTAATCCTCGTGGGAACGATACTTGATTCATCATTATATTACTTGTTGCGATTCCGTTCACTTGCGAGAAAGAAAAAAGAGAACAATAAACCAATGAACAAACCAAGGTGGCATGAGAGGAAGCTCATATTCCTTTCGCAGATTTACTGGCTAATGTAGTAACTTCTTGTTCTGAATATTAGGACAACTTGAGTTGTCATATGGAGTAGCATCTATGATTGACTCATCATCTTTGGTATACGAAATGCTAGCTCTCTTCTCAGTTAACGACTGTAGGTATCCAGTTGAGGACGGTCTTCCTGAAATAAGTCTGTCAAGAGAACTAGCAAAAACTGAATTCTGACTCAAGCAGAGGGCAAAAACATCCAAGAATCTAGCAGTTGTCACCTACACAATCCACATACAATATCAGCAAACATGATCATTACCAAGGCCAAGAAGTGGAAGAACAATTCTAACTAAGCTGATATGGTTAACGAAAAAAAATACAACATAAGTAATATCAAAGAAGGAACTTCGAACGACTCTCCAGTGTGCTTGTTTCCAGCTTCAAATAAATTATCTCCTTTAACAACAGAATATTCTGATAGAATCTGGTTGGAACCAAACCATTACTTCTTTGTAATGAATTCGTACATGCAATTGTGAACCTTGTCAGTAGTCATAAACCCACTCAATTACCTCCAAAGTCAAATGAAAGATCATTGAATATTATTAAGCAGGTTAAAGTTACGATATAGTCAATTCACCTCATATCAACAATAAATGGAGAAAATGCATATATTTCAAAAAGAAAAAGTGGGAGATAGGTGAACCAAAAAACCAAAGATAAGGACAAAAGTTCTAAAATAGCTAAGAAAGTGGTTTGTAGAACACACTCATGATAGTTGTAATAAAAACAGCAACAAGAGAGTAGACCATCCTTTTTTTTTTTTTTTGAAGGATAGATTATATGTTACATTAATGCATAAAAGCAAGGACACTAGAAGCAGGGATACAACAACCTTTCCTAACACAAACAACCTCAAGAAATCCTAAACTAGACAGAGAACGAGATACTGAAATCAGAACCCCCATGACATAATCGATACCGAGATGCATCAAGAAATCATCACACCTAGACAATGAAAAATAGCAAGGAGAGGCTGATGCCAAACCAGAATTTCACCTGAAGCTTGATTGCACTGAATATTCAAAAACAGGAACATGACATTGGAGACCCAATTCTTCCAAGTTCAACCACATTTTCCCATGGAAAGATAAAAAACAAACTGCTTCTCCTCAACTCAAACCACTCAAACTATCAAAGACAGCATGGAGACACTAAAGAAGACATGGGTTACTGTATCTCCAACCCCACCTTAAACTAACTTCAATAAATAAAGACCCAAAAATGCGATCAGGAGTAGAACTCATAAAAACAGAAGATCACCTGATACTTTCAATCTGCCCAAAGCAATCACACATCATTACCTGACCCCCTAACACCACGAGCCTTAAATTCTGGAAGCCAACTCACAAATTGCATACCAAATGCTGCTCTTACGATTTCATTGTCTTGTATGTCAATTTGAACAAATAAGCTATACCAGCATGCGAAAACCATCAACGAAAGCAATCAAAGTACAAAGAGAGAGAGAGAGAGAGAGAGAGAGAGAGTGAGAAAGAGAGGACCTGCCGAAATTGAACTCTCAAATCGCATTTTTGCTACTAAAATGGCTTATTGCCTAAACGTGTTTGCTATGTCTACAGAGATGGAGAATTCTCTCGTGACGATGGAATTGCCAAACCCTAGTTCTTACAGGTTCCGTACCGTTGGATATGTTGTGAAAACCTACCGAAAATAAGCTATACCAGCATGCGAAAACCATCAACGAAAGCAATCAAAGCACACAGAGAGAGAGAGAGAGAGGACCTACCGAAATCAGAGAAAGGCGAATTGCGAAAGGAGGAGCGGGAGGAGGAACGAGAATTGGAACCCCAAGCCATGCCTAGGGTTTTCCAAGTAGTCTTCGAAGGGTTTGTAGAGAGCCAATTGAAGCTACGCTTCGATCTAGAACCAGAGTTGGCAGAGCGAGTAGAGTTGAAGCTCATTGTCTTCTATGTCAATTTGAACAAATTGGGATTGGGATCGAGAGGAGATCCTCGAGGAGAATTTTCAACCGTTAGAGAGATAGAGAGAGAGAGGAAGGAAACTTGCTTGCGAAGATTGCGATTCGACGATTTGAATGTAGCGGCAACTGGGCAAAACAAACTGTGGACCCGTTTTATACTCATTTGGGGGGGGGGGGGGCACTCACCGCAACCGTCTCGCGCTTGCGATCCTATTTCTGGCTGCCTAGTAATGCATATAACGAGTCATTAGTTTTGAGGTTAAATTTATTTTTAATTGAATCATGCTAGATATACAACTATTTTGTACATCTTGGATTACATAAAGGGGTATTATGACCAAAATACCCTACACCTCACATGTGCCTCACGCATCTCTATGCGCCTCATGAGGGACCTTTTTGTCATTGGTATACCTTTATGTAGTCCAAGGTGTACACAAAGGTGTACTAATAGCACTTTTCTTTTTAATTTCCTCATTTGAGGAACCCACCACCACCGCGGTCCATCGAGTTGTTTGCTCTCAGGATCATATTTCCTGCTTTGCAATGTATTGTTCGAAGTAAAGGTAAGCATTCGGTTTAACCGAACCGAATCGGCCATTTTTTAGCGAATCAAACCGAACTATTTTAAAATGAAAAATCAAACCGAACTATTATACTAACCGATTTAATCGAACCCAAACAAATCGACAGTGAACTTCACTTAATCGAACCGAAAAATCGAACCGATTATACCCAAGAATAACTGAAAAAAATTGAAGCGATTATACCCAAAACCGACATAACCGAAAAAACCAAAATAAAACCAAGAAGAAATCATTTAATTAAAACCAAAATGAAAAAGAAAAAATCAAAAATGGATTGGGACAGACAGTGTACACAAAGACAAAGTTGAGTAGCATATCAAAAGATTCAAAACAAATGAAAAAACCAAAATAAATGAAAAAATACCTAGGCGTGGTGGACGCGAACGGACAAGATGATGGACGGACAACGAATGGTCAACAACTCGGCATCAGCTCTGAGAATAACTAAAAACAAAGTTAAATACCAGAAAGAGAGAGAGTAAGACGCGATGGCCGATCAGAGACAGAGA
Source organism: Diospyros lotus (assembly GCF_014633365.1). Lineage (NCBI taxonomy): Eukaryota > Viridiplantae > Streptophyta > Magnoliopsida > Ericales > Ebenaceae > Diospyros > Diospyros lotus. Next base: position 26,829,431 of record NC_068342.1, read on the forward strand.
CTCACATGTGACTGTGTGAGTATGTCTATGTCTAACACAAAGGCGACAGATGGGCTGGGACAACGGAGGCGACGAAGGAATCGACTACCGAGGGCGACGGACGACGACGATGACCGGGGTTCGAAATGGGGTTTCTGGGTTAGGTTAGGGTTTCGCTCTCTTTCTCTCTCTCTCTCTCTCTCTATGAACTTGGGAAGGTCGAAGGAAATCGATGAATGGCGCGCGGATGAACCAACTAAGAGTCTAAGGCTGGGTGGGGCCTTAACGCAAAACGACGTCGTTTTAAGATATACAGAGCGACGTTGATTCATATATCGGTCGGTTCGATTTCTTCGGGTAAACGATCGAGATAACCGAACCGCTAAACCCCTATCCTTTTAATCGAACCGATCACTGTCATCCTAAATAACCAAATCGAACCGGCCGGTTTGATGGGTTCGGTTAAACCGAAATAATGCACACCCCTAGTTCGAAGTTAGTTTATTTTTAATTTTCTCATTTGGGGCACCTACAGTCGAGGTGTATTAATAATTAATTAATAAAATATTAACTTTAATATAAGTAAATAGTGTTACTTCACATTTTTTACTTTGCAATGTATTGGCCATTAACTTGGAAGTTAGTTTATTTTTAATTTGTTAATGTGTAAGAAATATAAACATTACTAATAAAATTTTAACAATTTAAAAAAAAATTAACAAGATATATAATTAAGTAAATACATCACAAAATAAAAATACGGCCTTTCCTAACTAGTCCAAAATTCTTAACAACTAAAAAAAGTAGAATATTTCATAAAACTATGAAAAAATAAGAAAAAAAAGTAGAATATTTTAGATTTTTGCAAGTGAGTAAATCTCGGAAACGTCTTTTAATTCCACACAATTTTATCGGGTTTTTATCATGTGACAATTGTGCAAAATCAATTTCCTTGCCCCTTGCCCTTAATTTCCAACCCTGCCCTGCCTTGTCATCAATTTCTATATTTTCTTTCTTTTTCTAATAATATAAATACACGTATTTCTTTTTCTAATAATATATATATATACATACATCTTATATTATTACTTTCTAATAATATATCTGTTATCTTATATACTATTATTTCTTAACAATGTACACATCATCTCATATAGTATAAAAATGAAAGGAAGAAGACGCACGGCCAGAGAAGCTGGAATCTTCCACCAGCTTCTTTCATCTACTCAATTCCTTTAATAATATATATATATATATATTAAAATAAGATAATCCGCAAAAAAAAGAAATTTCTTCAAAACTTACATTAATAATAATTAAATTATTATTATTAAAAATATCAATAATTAATAATTACTGTAAAATTAATAATAATTTTTTTTAATACATGAGTTTTTTAATGCTAAGCATGAGTTTTCCAAAGTATTTTTTGCATTTGTATATATTATTAAATCATAAAAAATAAAAAATCAAAGCATTTGTATTACTTAAATCATAAAAAATCGTTTATTTGTATAAAATAAAAATAATTTACATTTAGTACTTATTATTCCAAAGCAATTGAAGACATCCTATAAAGTACCTTAAAACTTTTCACTATCAATTAATTCTTCTATTAAATTATTTAAATTCATAAAACTTCAATAAATCATAAATCACTTTAAATTAATTATTATTATTTATTTCTAAAATATCAAAATATTACACTAGCAATGAAATATTTTTTCAAATACCGAGAGGGGATCCCACACAACTCATTAACTTGATAACTCCGACAGTTGAAAATCATTCCAGGAACATGGTAGACAATCATTCACAAAAAATTTCATCACTAAAAAAGGCAAGATAAATATTATTTATAAAAAATAGATGTTATCCACAACAGTTATAGTCTCAGACAAACTAGGAATAATTAAGATAAACAATATCTACAAAAATCATAATCGTGGGACACTTTGGATTACTCTATGTTCCTTTATAAATAGACAAACATTTATTCCAAAAAAAGTAAGTCTTTGATACTGGTGTAAATATTGCTCTCAGATTTTTATTACTTTCAGTATTTGACTTAAATATCAGAGTGTTTGCACGAAAATCTTCCCGCGCCCTCTGACTATTTTCTTCCTTACAGACTCAGGCTGTTTAACGACGACGTTTTCTAATCGACTAAATTTATTATTATATCTTGGCAACAACAAAAAGATTTCCCAACATTATATTTATAATTTTTTTATTTTGAAAATAAAATTTAACATAACAAGAAATTTTCCAATAAAAATGTAGAAAAATAAAATTTCAAAAAATGATATCACATATATATATTTATTTTTGTTCCAAACATAAAATTTTAAAAGAATTTAGACAGAGGAAGCTTTGGGTAAGGGATGTAAGAGTCCGCTCTCCCAAGGCATGTCACTGTTCCAGGATTTTTTGATATATTTTTTTTTCCTCGTAACATAATTTCTAAATTCCCAAAATACCATATTCCACAAAAAATTCAAAATCCCCTGATACCTACTTAGCATTCCAAATATTAAATTGGGTAAGGTAAATTAAATACTTGTGTAAGCACTCCCGCCCGGATATCCCAACCACTTGGACTACCCGAACAGGAGCGTCTACAGAAGGAGAAAGAATAAGACACAAAACAGAAACTACCCTAGCATGTATACATAAGAATTAAAACAGCGAAAGCTAAACTATACACATGCATGCACTACGGGTACTAGGGGTGTGCATGGTGCGGTTTGGCCGGTCTGAATCATTTTCAGCAAGCCAAATAAGGGTTGTAAGGGCTATTGGGGTGATTTTTATAATAATATATTTTTTTTATATTTTCTTCCACGGTTCGGTTTTAAACCGAACCGCCAACTATACAAACTGACAATCGTACGGTTTATACAACAACCAAATCGTTTTGGACCGCAAAAAAAAAAAAAAAAAAAAAAAAAAATCGACTGGTTCGGTTTGGTTTGGCCGATTTCCGCAGTGCACCGATTTTTTTGAACACCCCTAACGGGTACTTCGCTAGCACAGTGGTCACACGAAAATTAAAAGAAAACAGACTCCTCTACCGACAAACATAAGGCACGAGGAATGACCCGGCACAGTAAAAAATAATAGAAAAAATCCCTCTCAAATATCAGAGTAGATGGGGACTGACGGAACTGCCTGTACACCATACCGACTCTGCCGTTAGATGCTATCTCCTTTGTCCTTAACCCACGCTGCCACTACCTGGAATGATAGAAAGTAAGGTGAGTCGAGAGACTCAACAAGCATAAAGAAAGAAAGGTTGCAGGCTGAACATATCCAGTAAACTCTCCCTAGAACACCAATCCCCAAGCACACACAAGCCATGAGACGCTCAACACAGTATACAAGCATAAATAAAAGCACGTATCAGTCATTGGGGCTCACACAAGACACACGACACCCAAGTCTCATACCAACCTACCACTGCCCTGAAAGGCAACATATATCTCCCACAAACATGTGCGCGCTGTCCCAGGTCGGTGCTCCCGTCGGTTCTCTCAACACCCAAGCTATAGAATAACCAAGCCATAGGCTCCCTCGGAACGGTCCTCTCGTCCGAGACCTGTGAACTGTCGGTAACCATGCAATGCACATAAAAATACAATAGCGTAGTGAACATCAACGTGATACACTAGCCCCCATACATCCAGGCATCAGGCTATGTTCCGCCCACATAGTAAACCACACGTGATGCATATGCCCGTGCCAGATGCAATCTAACCATGCTAGAAAGTCCGTGTCCAAGCATACTCAATAAATGAATACCCCAGCATGCATCATTTACCCATGTGCATATCAAATCATGAACGGTAATACAACATATTGAATCATGCAATAAATCATATACTGGTAGAGTTAGTCAGCAGTGTCCGGCACCGGTCAATGGTGAGTGACTAGGAGTGTCCGCCCAACGGTCCACTTCAGGGCCATATAATTGTCTACTCCAACGTTACCAAACAGCCAACCCTTACCCCATTGCTCAACAGCTTTAGCCTACTCACACTCAAGAAATCCCAAAATCAAACCTGCACATCTAGGAACCTAGTCCCCAAATTGGGTTCAACATCATTCCGAAAGGAATAGGGGCGGTACAAACCCTCGTAGGCACACAACAAATAAACCCCAACGAGTCTCATATTTAATTTAAATTAAATCATACTAATAAAATTCCCGTTACGCGAAATCGACGAATTAAGGGAAGGCGTGGGGTTCACAAAATTGATAGAGCTCACAAAGGTATTTAACCCCAAAAGTCTCATAATTAAATTAAATAAGCAAAATTCGCACAATAACCATTTATAACGAACGTAATTAATTTATAGAACCAAATCAAGCTAAGGGAGGATATAAAATTCATAAATCGAATGAGAGTCATGAAGGGAGTAAAGAGCTTGCCTCGTTTTAGCAGATTACAACGTTTTTACGCTTGAATATCATCAAATTAATACACGCTGTAAATTAACATAAACTCCCAAAATTAATAAAATTGGACCCAAAATTAAATTCCAACCGTAAGAAATTATTAATAATCATTTCTTAACTCACCTGGCTAATGAAACTTAGATTAAACCAAGTTTAATCTTGGATTTCTCCTAAAAAATAGCCCATGCGCGCACTTTTTCTTCTCCAATTTTTTTCTTGCTGTTCTCTACTCAAATGGCCGATTACACACTGAAATTCGGCCTTTAAAAGGCAAAAAGAAGAGCATCCAGAAGCTGCTGCGTGGCAGCTTAATTGAACCCATCGCTTTGCCCAAAACGACGCCGTTTTGGGCAAGGTTTTGGTTGAAAAATTAGCCAAAACTATTTCCAGCGTACGCACCAGCATGGGTTTGATCCTGCGACCGCGCATGCCTTCTCATGCCCGCGTGCCACCAGTGCCAGCCACTTCTTCAATATTAATATGTGCCCAATTAAATTTAAAGCAATCCCAGCCCATTTCCGCTAATCGTATTTAGACCCCATAACTTCTGAAAATTGCCACATACACCCCAAACTCCAATTTCTTACTATTTCACTTACACCCCAAATTTTCAGAAATTCACTAATTTAATTTCTTTCATTATTTCCATAAATACACCCAAATAAATTAATTAATTGCCTTAATTTCCTATTTCCTCAAAACGACATAAACTATTATTTTTCCTTAAATCTCCAAATACCAAAAGAATTTAATATTTTCTTTAAACCACAAATATTCAATAATCATCACAAATACAATAATTAATAATTATCAACTATTCACTAAATTCTTCCATTCCAATAAATCAAAATTTACTTCAAATGTAGGATTGAATAATTATTACCTACTTCCAAATTATCGGGGTGTTACAACTTTCATAAGCATAATCGAAACCTAATGGGATATTATAATTGCAAATGAATTCAAACCGCATAATATTATTCTCAATAACCATAGAAATTAGGCTTAATACATTTTTTCATCCCTGGACTAATAAAAAAAATGGCTTTAAGGACCTCTACTAAAAAGTGCTCACTATTCATCCCTAAATCAAATTAATTTATACACTTTTCATCTCTAACTTAACAGTCGCTAAAAGAGGCATTAAATTTTCCTCGTCAGTATTGCCACGTCACTCTATTATCCTTGTCAGCACTACCATATCACCACATATATATACACACATACATACATACATATATATATATATATACACAGCACACCAGCCATGGCCGCCGCCACAGCTGGGCTTCCTGACCACGGCCATGGGGAGGATGGGTTCCATGACCCAGCCGTGGCTGGGTTCGAGAACCCAACAGTTGGGCGGCTGGGGGTCAGGAAACCCAAGGTTCCCTACCGAGGGCCATGGCCGCAGCCATGGCTGGGCTCCTTAACCATAGCCACCAGCTGTTGGGGGTCAGGGAGCCTAAGTTTCCCCGACCCCAAGCAGTCGGGGAACAAATCTGGGCAAGATAGAGAGAGGGGGGGGGGGAGAGAGAGAGAGAGAGAGAGAGAGAAGGTGTAAAGGATTCAAAGCTGGGTTTTTAATCTTTCTAATGGCGCTTGTGATTGTTGTGCATGTTTGCGTATAAGGATTATGTTCGCATCGTTTGTGTTTTAGCGGCTGGAAAATAGATCCAAGGTTGATTTTTCAATTTTTGACTTTTCCGTTCACGCGAGAGTTTGAATATGCTGACGCGTTTCTACGTTTGAGGGTTTCATTTTTGTTCCCAGTGGGATTTCCTTATTTTGGTGGTCTATCTTAGTGATCTTTAAGGGTTTCTTGCTTCATTCCTACTCAAGGGGCCTAGCCTGTGGCGACCAGTCTCTGTTTTCACGATTTTCAGATGCTGGAATGGGGTGGGTGTCAATCAATTTGGTCTCCTGGATCTATTAGCCATGGCTGGTGTGCTATGTGTGTATATATATATGTATGTGTGTATTTTCAGAAGCTGGAATAGGGTAGGTGTCGATGGCTGGTGTGCTATGTGTATATATATATATATGTATGTGTGTATTTTCAGAAGCTGGAACGGGGTGGGTGTCAATGGCTGGTGTGATGTGTGTGTGTGTGTGTGTATATATATATGTGTGTGTGTGTGTGTAACGGCCCGCCTTCTCGGAGCCCCCACTAGCATAGAGGATCCGTGAGAGGATCATTATTTGAGTGATATAGAACAATAACACAAACTAAAAACTCAGACACCGCCTTTATTAAAACCATATATTTTAAATCTCATAGCATCTCATAGTCATTTTTACATAAGCGTTTACACCATGAGCCCACCTGGGCTTACATAATACAAATACATCGCAAGAAAATATAAAACATTAATCTTAACATAGGCACATCGGGAGAACTTTGCACTTGCTATCATAACTCTACGATCTGGACCCAACCCTACCGTACGCACCTGCAATCTCGAGATACTCTTACTTGGAATGATGGAAAAAAAACGTGAGTCACGAGACTCAACAAGCTCTAGAAAGAAAGGCTGTAGGTTAAAGATATGACTCTTCCCAAGACATGCCAATGCAAATCGTGCCTATGCAACCACACCATGTCATGATCCATATGTGCCTTACTTCTAAATGCATAACATAAAATTAACTACACATTAAGGAACTAGGGGCCCACATAAGCCACACAATTGGCACCCAAGTCCCGCATACAAACCTGTTGCATCCTAACATAGGCTAGCATTTCATCATTCACTAGGACCCACCTTTTCCTGACCATGGTCGGCTTTTCCTGACTTGCAACATTTGGTTTTTCCTGTCTTCCCTCGGGCTTCTCCCGAGCTAATTTCTAAGGTCTTACCATGGGCCACGCCGCCGTGGGTCTCACTCCCAAGGTCTTACTGTGGGCCACGCCGCCACCCATACTCATTACTGAAAATCGCACATTCTCACCATGTAGTGCAACAAATAGGAAATGTAATGGCTTTTGTAGCATAAACGTGATGACAAGGCCCCCATAAACCAAGCATCAGGTCATGCTACGCCCATATAGGAATTCACACATGCGATATGGTTTAAATGCACCGGCTCACCTAAAGAACCCAAGTTGGCTCTTGGACCAAGCGGGTCATGCAATTGCTCACACATCCTATCGCACACAAAGCATGACCCAACAGTGAATGCAACCCAATCCCCTGCAGTACACACATCATGCTATGCGTAAGCCAAGATGGGAATCTGGCAGTACCAGCTCTTCTGGCTTGTCTAGCGCTTATCGTAATAGTCAATGATTGACGCCCATACATCCAGCCATCAACTTCCACGACCCACGATCGACAGTCAGTGGCTTTGTACCCACCTCAACATCAAACTTATACACCTCAAACTTAACATTTATTAAGCTACTCCCATGAAATCTCATGCACCTGTAACATAACCATTAATATACCTTTCCTGTTCTCATTCCTTCTAATTTTCATAAAACCACCTCAACATGCAAAATAGACTCTTAACATATTTTCATAATCTAAACCATATCATTTTCTAATAACCTAACCCCAACGAGTTCGGCATCATTCCCAAAGAAAGCGGAGTGGAATGAAGCCCCGTGATGGAGGAAGTCAATAACACTAAAACATCCTTTACTTGACTCATTTAATCACCAATAGACCCATTATTAATATACAAGTTATATTAATGCCACACGGATTATTGTTATTAATGCGTGGAACCGAGTCACGGTGAGGGAGGGAATAACATACGAGGAACTACGAAGACTCTCACAGGAAATAAAGAATACGAGTAGAGGGTTAGGAGCTTACCTGAAACTGGCTAATTCCGACCTCTCTTGTGCTCCCATTGTGAAGTAAAATATTTTGCTGCTACTAGTAAAACCATGACTTAAATTAATAAAATCTAACCGTGAAAAATCCAGAATTTAAATGTATAACACTTCCAGTAATTTAACTCACTTACCGAAATATTTTAAATATCAAATAACTTCAAAAACTCTTTAATTCCCTTATTTTTCTTCCATTTTCTCACTGCCGAGCGCCTCCCTTCTTCCTCCTTATAGCACCTTCCAATTAAACCTTTAATGGCCGCTGCTTCCCATTCAAGACCACCAATTTATAACCCAATTAAGTGGCATTAAAGCCACAAAAAAAGTAGGGCTGAGAAGCGGCCACGTTGCAGCCAAGGCTGCCACCTCTCTTGCGTGAAACGGCGCCCCAAGCAGTGCCTCCTTGCTGGAAAATTCCAACAGCCCCTTATTATATATATATATATATATATATAAAATATGCACACACACATTTGCAATTCGGCAGCCTTCTCATTTTAATTTTTCCTTTTAACATCTACTAGCTAATATACTCATTTATATGGGACCACATAAACTATTAATATATTCTCATGCATACTTATGCTCGTCTACCACCTCCAATTTCCCAATTGCTTTGTTATTATTTTATTTAGTTTACTTTTAACATATAATGCATACTACACATTTAGAGTTATAATAATATAAAAATTAAAACTTCAAAATGCTACTCTTAATCATTTTTCTTAAAAACCTCAATATAATTATTTCAAAAGCAGAATTTAATAATTATTAACTATTCCCAAATAAATTAATTATTTTAATTCTCATTTTCTCAAAACAACATAAACATTTATTTTTCTTTTACATCCTCAGACATTTCATATTGACTTCAAATATCAAAATTAATAATTAATATTTATCTCCAAATTTCGGGATGCTACAATTTTCCCCCCCTTAATTGAATTTCGTCCTCGAAATTCACGCTCAGTTCATTTTCTCAAGATATGCTCACAACTCTCAAGATATTACCCAACATCACCTCTGAGACACTCCATATCATCATTTTTTAGTATCCCATCCAACATCTTGTTTCTTAAGCTTATCCATTAGGCCCCTATCACTAATTCCATTTCATATTGCATTTACCAAATCAATTACCAAAGTTTTTCACAAAACAGACTTCAATTTCATTCATGATCATTTGCTTTACATATATGATGCCCAACACACCTTCACATATATATAACAGGCAACATCAAAATTAACTAGGTCAAAGAAGTCTATATGTATCATACACTATCGTCTATCCCTTACATAGTTCCCTCCTCGTTTCCTTGTTCAACATGAGGTGCCGTAAGGGCAAATACCTGCCCTTGAGCAAGGGACCTATCAAAATTTCCCTGCTGAGGTGCTGGTGGTGCCATTATGTGCCGAGTGGCTCCTCCTTGCGATCCAGGTGCAGGAGGTCTTTGGTCAAATCTCGGTCCTTGACTACCATACCAAGGTTGAGGGGCTTGTGGGCAGCTACTTGCCCGGTGTCCTTTCTGTCCACATCGGAAACATGCTAGACCCGCATCCTTAGTGAAGTTTGTTTGCCACATACTCATCCACCAAATACTATAGTCGTCATCAAATCTTCCATCAACTATAGGTGACAAAATCTAATGGAGGTGTTGTCGTTGCTCTTGTTAAATATCCTATTTTCCCTCTTCCCTTGATCATAAGTTAGGAAATACAAGAACTGAATAATAAAGAGAGAATCTAAGAGATAAATCTCTTAGTTACAAGATCTCTCAATGTAAAATACAAGACTTGAATCAAATGAAACAAATTAAGTATAAAGCCTTTGAGAGAAAAATTAAAGCATAAACTCTTGAATGCTCAAAAAATAATTTACAATCTCAAATTAGCTCATTTCCATCCATTAGCCTGCTCAAGTTCGTCCATGAGTTGTATTTATAGACATCCCAAAAGAAACTAGCCATTTTCTAGCCATTAAACCTGCAAAGCTAGCCATTAGAGAGATTTTGCTATAAAAACGGTCGACATATTCTATAAAACAGTCTACCGGATGGCTTAAATATGAAAAATGGTCAACAACTTATGAAAAGCGGTCAACAGTTTAAAGTTAAAGATTCTGCTGGTCAATAGATGGGGAAAAATTGGTGGATAGTTTGCAAGTGAAACTATTCAGTTTACTATATACTTTATTTTAGCACTTAATTAACAAGGTTGCTTCTAGTTGGAGTGACTCCTCGTTTTTGCTTAAGTCTTGGACTTGGCTAGTGTGACAAGGGTTCAAAATTTGATTCCCATTGACAAGAGTTTGATTCCCATTGACAAAATTTGGGGGTAGCAATTACACTTGTTTTATTTTCAATCTCTTTTAAAATTTTTTGTACAACATTTTTAATCAAATAAAAATAAAATATTTCAAATATCATTAAGAAATTCTACCACAAGATTTTTTGACATTAGATTGTCAAAACTAATTTTCATTCAATATTTTTTTAATTAAATAAAAAACACAATATTCCAAATGCCAAAAAAAATTATCACAAGATATTTTAGCATTGGATTCAACAATTTTGATCAAATAAAAACATAACATTTCAAATGTCATCAAGAAATTTATAACAAGATTTTTAACATTTAATTGTGTGATGAAATTAATTTTTATTTTGGTGCTTAATATCATATAAAAGAAATTTAAAGCACCAAGTTAATTAATAAAATAATTGCATCATAAAATACAATTGAATTTCATCATTAATTAAAATCATGTCAAAGACAAAAACATCAATCTATAAAGAGCATGCATAGTTTTTTGCCTTTAAAAATGTTTTGTTTTATTTATCCAATGGTTCAAAATCAATTTGTAAAAATCATTTAGTAGATTGTTTTAAATCTTAATACTTGTTTTTTCAAATCTTCATACATGTAATTCATTTGGTTTTCATTTTAACAAAGCAATTGAAATTGATTTTTGTTTCCAAATCACATACTTTAATTTAGAGTATAAAACCATTTGATATTTTTCATCATTAAAACTAAACATAAGAGTAAAATATCATCTACAACATCCATTTCAATCTTCCTCGCTTTCTATTTTCAAAAATATATGAGTCCATAATCAGTAGAACCACTTGTAAGCTTCCATTCAGGATGATTGTCACTCTCATCCTCAAAACTGTTGTTGGTTCATTAAGTGGATTTTCTATTCCCCATTCTTCTTTTTACACCTACACAAACCATTCTCTCAAAATAATGAAAATCTTCTATGAAAATGGAGCTTGGAAGATGCCTTCCAAGGAAGTGCTCTCAAAACTTCATGAGAAAAATGATTCCTCTTCATCCTTTTAGTCTACTCCTTCATCTCCCAATCCAGCTCCTTAAAATTATGTGAGGATTCCTTTGAATGAATTTCTTTCAAACTCAATCTCCAATCGCATATCAAATCAAGGAGGATGAAAAATGATTCCTCTTCATCCTATTGTTGGTTCTTTTGAATTTTTTTTAAGCTATGAATTTGGTAGGATGAAAACTCTTTAATGTTATGTTATGTCATGACACTCCTTGATGCATTATGTTTAAAAGTCTTTTATGTAATGCATCTATGTTCTTGCTTAGACTTGGTATTTAAAGTCAAATAGTTCAATATGTTGGGGGAGCATGTTTCATGCCACCTCTTTGAAGGATCAAAAACGAGGATACAAAAGCATGCAACGGAAGCGTTTTAATCAAAAACGATCCTCGTATTGATTAGAATCTAAGAGACTTACTTTTGCGGCGGATTACCGGTCGGAATGGGGCGATAGGGGCAGGATGCGCGGTAGCTTCTTCGTGTGGTGGAGACGACGGCTGTCCTGATATCCTTCGGCTCCTTCGCATCAGAACTTCGAGGCTCTCTTTCGGTCTTCCGAAATATGACTCGAACTCGTGGCCTCTCTTCGGTGAAGAAGAATGAAAAATGACTTGGATGAAAAAACAAATAATGAGAGAATATATAGGGAGAACCCTAGGGTTAAAACCCTAGTGGGCCAAACCCTAATGGGCCAAGATCATTTAATTAATTTTCTAATTGGGTTAGCCCAATTAATTAATTAAAAACCCTAATGAACTATTATTTTATTCTAGCCCAATTAATTATGGACCATTCTGAATAAAATAATTCTCTCTCAATGTAATTCATCCAACAAGCCAAATGTATTAAAAAATACATGAGTTACATCGAGCTACCCCGGGGACCAAAAGACAAATTATTCACGGCTACTAAAATGACCAAAATATCCCTGCTACCTAGTAGCTATATTTTGTCATTCTAAGTGTTCCAACTATCACCATATGGTAACACTGACCCCACGAATAATTTTGCATATGCCATGTCTTTAACCTACTAGTGTAATGACGAAAATACCCCTCTGCGTAACACCTATCATTTAGAAAGGAATAATGTACTAACACCTCTCTAAATGATTTCTACCATCCTTAGATCACTAGTCCAATAATCCGTGACTACTCGAATGTACTTGCTTATCACTGGGAGCTACCCAGAAGCACACACTCTTAAGTCACGTTCCCAAGGCCCTGGATTATTTGATTATTCTTGGACAATCACAAGGGGGTGAATCACAGAAACTATCTTGTATTAGTCTATCTTAGCTAATTAGAAACCATACTCCCAACTCAAAAGGATATTGATCTTTGATAGACCTCACCTACAATGAATCTAAGAATATAGCTCTAGGTTCACTAGACCACCAACTAATACTCAAGTATTAGAGTACTCGTCCACGTAGTAGCAGTGATAGACTAGCTCCATGATAATTAGTACTTTGTCATTAGCTTCTATCACAGGTCCACTCTACGCATTCCAAATGCGCTTGTACAATTAGAGTAAACGGACTGTTTACTGGCTAAGGCAAGCCATCCTCCATTAGGATCTATTGCACAATGATCTTATCATGATAGAATGCCCAGTTCTATCAAAAGATCAAGAGTAATATTTTCTTGCTTATTAAGTACCCATGATTCATGCCTAACTGTGAAGAACGACCCATCACATGAATCACTTACTTAATAGCATGGACACCTTTCCAACAATTAAATGCAAATAATATATGTGCCATAAACTGAATAAAAGAAACATCATTACCATAAATTAAACAAAACGTGTCTTTAGGGCATACATTTCCAACACTCTTATCCAATATTCTAGAGAGACTCTTTTGTTAATGACAAAAAAGTGGAGAAAAAGGATATTAATTTCAAGGGCAACTTCTCAATAACTCAATATTTCAAGGGAGCATCTATTTATGTTTCCATCATAACTCCTTAGGTTAAAATGTTTTGTCATCATCAAATAGGCTTATAAATTAAAATGTTTTGTCATCATCAAATAATATTTCAAGGGAGCATCTATTTATGTTTTGATTTCATGAGAAAATAAATTTTCAGTAAATTTCATTCATTGATGATGCCAAAACCCTTTGAAAAATTCTTAAGTTTGATAAACTTTTAATCAAGTATGATGTTTCAAATAATCAAGCTTTTGCTGAACATAATTGAGTCTTTTACAAAGCATATGAGAGTAAATCAAGTAAATTCTTTTTGAAAATCGAGTAAGCATATGAAAGAATTTTGTGAAAAATTAATCAAGTAAGTCTTGAGAATAATTGAGTAATGCTTAGTCCTTTTTCAAATTAATCGATTACATATATGTATATAATCGAGTAAAGATAAGATATAATCAACTATCTAATTTCCTATACTCGAGTATGTTATGCAATTGTCTATTATCTCAAAATCAACCGAGTAAGGTTTTTTAGTAATCAAGTAATGATCTTTTGCACTCGAGGTATTTTCAATAATTGAGTAATGATTCTTTATACTCAAATAGATATCTTTTTCAATTGAGTAAAGATGAACTAAAAGCTAACTAAGTTTCTGGACTTAAGTTTAATCCAATAAACAATGCAAATTTCTAAGGCTTAAAAGTTAATCAAGTAATGACTTAATCATACTCGAGTAAGCTACATATATACTATACTTGAATACATAGTTAATCCAATTGAGTAAGGATTTGAGTTAGTCAAGTAAACATAATATTTACTCAAGTATTTTCTATCTGAATTCAAAAAATATAGCTGTTAGACGTGTTAAATGTTGCCAATTTCATATTTCAGTTCATTAAATATTCTTCAAACAACTTGAGTGTACTTTTGTGATTTAATACTAGTTTTTTAATGCTTATAGAGAAAAAATGGCAGTTGTGACTCAATCAAAATATTCCAATTGTCAAATGTCATATCAATTAACATTCAATGTAGAAACTTTATAAATAGGAGAAGAAGTTGATAGAAGAAGGTGACAACACTGAACAATACAAGTGATAAACTAACTTTTTGAGCTTATTCTCTCAAGCTTATCTTGATCAATCTTTTCTATTTCATTCAAAGAGAGTGTATTTCTTTTTAAAATCTTGTAATTCTTTGTCAAGGAAAATTATCAGTGCTTATTATATCATCTTATATTTTTCCTTTAAAAAATCATTTCACAATATTTGTAAAAATTCATAAAGGTTATGCCTAATCCTTGAAAGACAGTTGGTTGTGACTGAACCAAGTTTGTAAAGGCCAAATCTGTAAATGTTGAGTAGTTGATCTTGTGTAAAAGCTACAAGGTAATAGTAAAAATACACTTTGTGTGTTTGCAAAATCCTTGACGGTGGACCAAGATAGTGGATTAAGCTTTATAACTGAACCACTTTAAATCTTGTGTACTAGATTCTTAACTTTCTTTGTAGTTTTACTTCAATTCAATTATTTGAATTTTATTTTAAAAAAGATAAAAAAAACTTAATTCAATTCACCCTTCTTAAAGATAACAAATTTATCACCTCATAACCTCATGAATCTCTTCCTCGCTCTCGTATCCACATTTAGATTTAGATTTAGATTCATATTTACCTAATCTTTGTCCATCATGATACAAAAATGTATAATTTTGGACCATGCCATAAACTATTAGATGAATTTCAACCACTTCACGACTTCTTGAATAAGTGTTATTACACTTGACTCATGAACTTCAAATTTCACGATTTCCCACCTTTTTTTAAGCATGTCTTAAAAATTCCTTAATGCCAAATTGATATGTTTCACTTACTGATCATTACCAAGGTTAAGATTCATTCATTGCTTATTCGGTGTCATTGCTAATATATAAAATGACACTAAATTGAGAATTCCAACATAAAAAAAAACAATATGTTAAGTTTTGATATATCAATAAGAATCAAATATGTAAATAAGTATATCTAATTCAAATCTATCATCAGCCTAAAAAAATGATACGAGATACATCCTCTTCAATATGTACATTCAAATACATGCATCGTTGACACTTTCAGACAATAAAATACACAAGTTAAATAATACCACAAATAAAGTTGAATGAATAATTTACTTAAAAATATTATTTGACAATTGACATTTTTATTTTTGAATTGACTAATATCTTATTCACAAACAATCCACATACTAATATAAAAGCATTTTTTTCTTTATTTTTCGGATGATCATCATTTCAAAGATAATTTAAAAATTTTCCCCAAAAAAACAAAAATCAAAGCAATAAAAACAGTGTTTCCACAACCATTAATAAATGAAAGTAATAATAGAAACCATGGTAAACAAATCAACCATCGGCTAATGTCTTAAGAGGACATCATACCATTACAACCATTCACAGCCAAAGTAACAAGTATTGCTTGCTTGGAAGAAACAATGGTAAACAAAACAAGAACGAAGGCAGTGTACACATGGCTTGCATTCATAATAACAGTAATAATAGTAATAGAAATAAAACAAGACAAGGACAAAGCATCAAACTAAAACTGGGCATCAAGTAGGTAGGTCTTGCCGTTTCATATCTCATCCATATAAAGTCAAAAGGCGTGCAAGAATGATAAATTCAATTTTTTCAATGTAGATTACAGAAAAGTTAGTATGGGTTGCACATACAAGAACAATTAAACGGTGTCTACCAAAGCAGACTAGCTTCTCACATGAAAAAGTTCACTGGGCATGCCCTATAAGCAGCAATCTTAAAGGAGAATCCTGCAGAAACATCTGATAAAAGTGAGCATTATAGTACTAGAGAGCAAGTTGCTGATTTGTTTACACAATCACTTCCTTTGGAAAAAATTATTTATTTAAGAGACAAATTAAGTGTTACAGATTTTTGCACCAAGGGAGAGTATGTTAGTGATTAAAGCAAAAATCTGTTGGTATTTGTCCCGTTCTGCAGTTTGCATCAGAGATTCAACAGCTTTTCAGTCTCAGCCAGATATGCAATCTTTTCAACCAGCCTACTTTGTCCCTGATTTTTTGATCAGTCAAACCTAAACCAAAATGGATCTAATTAGTGCCTCTTACTCCCCAACACCTCCTCTATTTCCAATAACAATATGTGCCCAAACAAAATTTAAAGAATTAAGGTCTATGGAACCTGCTGAAGAACAGAAGAAGAAGTATTCCCATCCCAATTGCAGTTGTTGAATCTATTAAGCTAATATTGTCATTGGACTCGTTAAAAATGAAAAGGCACAGACAAGACATAGAGGCAGAGACCTAGTCATGTAAAAGGAACAGCTAGCTCTCTCAGCTGAATTAACAATGAGCCCCCCCTCAGCAAAACATTCAACATTGGAAGAATGATAACTTCAACTCTGCTCATGCTCACGTACGCTTGCTTTGTATGAGACATCAACTGCAGTCTGCAGGCAGGTCCCCTAGTGTAGTGGCAGAACAGGGTCCTTATGTTCATCATACATAATGTTACTTGCATGTACAAAGAGCTGCCAGCCAACGCCCAACACCCTATTGTTATATATTCCTAACCATTGTCGAGTGAAACAATTGAAGGAGTTTCAATGAGTTTCCTTACATTTCTCTATACGCTTGAAAATTTTATTTTTCTAATATCGTTTCATGTTGGTTTCTTAGGAACATAAATGGTTCAGCTGTTTTGATGAAAAAGAAATGATGCTCTGTCAGTTTTTTCTTCCTTTGTGTTGTGCTTATGTGTTCCAAGTGGGGAGTTGCTGTTTCTTTTACGTAAACATGACCGGTATAGGTTCTAGTAGGAAAAAGATGACAGACGGGATTTCTCAGAGAAAAACTCAATCCTTCGTGATCCTTAGTCCCCTCTTATTTGTCACTTCTAACATTTGCTATTTAAATAGGGCCATTTTATCTGCTTCTTTTGCATGTGCAGCTGGCTGCAGTATATATATATATATGTTGTATATACTGCTTGCTGTATACAGAGAGTATATACTGAAGCCCTACCACAATGCTACACATATTGTGAATAAAAATCAAAATATTTATTGACAATTATATATTATCTAAGTTATTTATAATTATAAATATTAAATACTTCCCAAGTTACAATCTAAGCAACAGTACTGAGAGTTTAGAGCATCAATGGAGGGAGTATCGGGAAGAAGGTCTCAGGGAGGGACAAGAACCAACAATGTTAAAACAATGGCACCTAGGAGTATATACAACATATAATGTTGATCTCATCTCAATACTGATTGTCATCTGTTCTAATACATAGATATGGATGCTACGATATTAATTAAAAATATTAAAACAATGCCACCAAGGAGTTTGATTTCCTCTTATCAGGTAAGCTGGCAAAAAATAATCACGAGACATCTAAATTTTTTGTGAAAATAGATATATCTCTAGGAGAATGACAATCAAAGCTGAAAATACACACTACAGGGGTAACATTAGATTTCAGAATCAATAACAAAGTCCCCTAGAACAGAAACAAGTCATTGCACACACAGCATAAATGAAAAATATCCAGCAAATCCAACAACACAAGTTTCCCAACTGCAAGGTTCGGTAGAGATACTTATCAAGGAAATATTGAATAACGTAAAACAGCCATGTAAAACATGGAAACACAACTTGAATATTAGTGATTATTTGGGGGTATTGATAGCTTAAAATTAGTGATTATGGTATATCATATCATAATAGGCACTTGAAGATGTATATTTTTTTTTTTTTATTATGTAATCAAATTTCAGGGTAATGTTCTATATATATAGCCGATGGTAGTATAGTGGTGATTCTTGAGAAGGCTATATATATAGCAGGTTTCTAAGCCCTAAAGTTATAGAAGTAACCAATTTAGAGAGAGGAGGAAGTATTTTTGAGAAAGTTTTGATGAGCTTGAAAGGGCAATCCTTTCCCTGCAATTGAATTCAACATGCCTGTAAATTTCAGTTTGAAGTTTGCATAATATATTGCTCGTCTAGAGCTATTTACTCCACATGCAAATCATGAATATGTTCCTGAAAATGAACTCAGCGGATTCTAATACTCGAACCTGGGGTGACAGGGAATGAGATCTAAAGGCTTCTTAGGTTTGTAGCCATGTACTACCTCCAATAAACTCATAACAGTAGACTCTTTACGGAGCTGTTATAGGCAAATTGTGCAGTGGGAAGGATGAAATATTAATTCCTTTGGTTGTCTTGCATCAAGCATCTCAACAAATTTCCTCGACTTCGATTGATAACATCAATTTGTCCATCCGTTTGAGGATGGCATGCAATTGTCTTCATTTTTTTTGGGGGGGGTGGGGGGAGGGGGGGAGGAAAGTTTCTAGTGGTGGCTTATTTTGACAGCGCAGCAAATGGTGTGATGACTTAGCTAATGATGATGAAGGCTACTGATAGTTTGTTATTGATCCTGCAAGATGTATTGATTGAAGATACAGCATTGCTGAAGTTTGTGATGATGATGGACTCATGATGCTCTATTCTGATGGATTCTCCGAGAAATGAGGGGCTGTTGCTGAAATATAATGGCTGAAACTGATGGAAGCTTAGAATTGAGGTTTTCTCTGATACCAATTTGATGCAGAACAGGCAGAAAATTGAGAAAGATTGAAGAAGAAGGAAGCAGGAACAGAGAGAGGGACGGATACTCACTAATTTCTGTATTCAAATCATCAAAAGCATGCATTTCTAATTACATCATGAGCCTATTTATAGGATGAATTCCCAGTTAAAAGACAATTATTACAATTATCTCAACAAAATAAATAAAAGATAAAATCTAAATAAAATAAGATAAATTAGCCAAATATTTATCACTAACCCTAGGCATATATTTGTTATAAGAATTAGATGGCAAACGGAATCTTGAACCTTAAGCAGATGTGGTGTATGCTAGCAACTGATCAAACCTCATTTTGTGAGATGAAGTCAACCACATTTTACTATTCATTATATGTAATGTAGTGATGGAGGAGTAGAAGTTATGAGAATACTAGGGCGGCATGGACAAAAATGCCTGCGATTCTCTTTTTTATCTACTAAAATTGACTAGCAAACTGTGCAGGTATATGTATTGATTGACTGTTGAGAACCACAATTTAAGGCGGAATATGAAGTTAATTGTAAACTGAATTAAGAACATGATTTTATAGTTTAGTCCTTTCCTCAATACAAATGGATAATAGAATTAAATTGTTAAGACTTTTGGAGTCAAAAGTTTGACAGGCCTTCATATACCAAGTTGTAGTCTTGAATTTTAGTAAGCCCCTTCTGAATTTATCTTAGTACATGGATTAAACATTGTATTCTAGACACTTTAGTTTTATTTAGATAATTTGTCAGCACACTTGATGATAGGCTATTATTTTGCATTAATTTTTGAATTGATTTCTAACAGGCATCACACATTTTGGCAGGCCACACCTCTACTTCTAACAGTAGCAGTTATCAAACTCAGTGATATTGCATTTGCAGTGCGTTTTCTTTCTTGCTTGTCCATCTTAGATGTGTGTTTTGTAGTTAATATTTCAGCATATGTTGTAAAGATGTTTTAATTGGTAATTTTAAAGCACAGTTAAAATTACCAGTTGTCGGGTACCTTGTTGATCACAACCACTAAAAGAATACAATAACTAACCGAGCAACCATCCGATATTATATACTTAGACAGAACAGCAAAATCAAACTAATTGAACAATCATACGATAACCAACCGAACAATCATCTGAACAACCATTCGAGAAACAAATAGATTAATTGAACAACTATATGACAAACTAATCGAACAACTATATGACAACCAAACAAACTAGTCCAACAAATATAAACCAACCAAATAGCCAATTTCATTTAAAAACACCAAGACAAATAGCAAAAACAAGGAAATTCATAGACACAGCCCTAACATGTAGCAGAAAATAAAACCATAAACCCTCAAAATAAACCACAATTTTATTGCTCCAATTTATCTCAAGCCCGTTAGTTGCGTGTACAAAGTAATAGTTAGGGTTTTGCTACAATACAAATGGGATGAACGATTCTAATAGTTGAGTACTCAAATCTTGAAACCCTAGAATTCAACTTCAACCTTTGAAGATACCGTAACAAAAAGGATTGAATAGTCAAACAATATCAACTAATTGAGATCACACAACTGATTGAGATGTTACGTTGTTAAAGCTTCACCCAACAAGAAGAGCAATAGAGAAACTTACACGAAATTGAGATCGTGGACGACACAAGCAACAACGATATGCGGGAGCTAGCTTCAATCGCCGACGGAATGAAAGAAGGGTTTGCACAAACAAAAAAGGGAATAGAGTGAAGAGAAAAGGAAAATCAAAAGAATAGAGGCGAATTTGGATTGACAGGAAGAAGAGGCGATTTCAGATTTGGATTTGGTAGGGATTTGGAATTGATGAGAAGAGGTGGAGATTGGGATACAGGCACGCGGGAAGGAGTAAGAAGGGAATGAAAATTTGATATGTTTTTCCCAGAAATTTTATTTTGAAAAAAGAAGATTAAGTGTAAAAAGAGAAATTAATAAAAAAAAAATTGCCTATTTAAGATTATGGGTATATATTTGGAGGGAAATATTTGCGTTGATTTTTTAGGTTCAATAACGATGGGGTTTCTTAATTAATAGTTTTAAATTTAGAAGTCTGTCGTTAAAAAATTAATTTTACGTCACATTTAACGAGAGTATAAATAATTCCTCGCTATAATAATGAAAATTATATTTTTAATGACGGAATATTTGTCCTCTCATTAATTTTCCCTCGTTAAAGGTCCTTTTTTTTGTAGTGTTAAGGATCCAAAAAGACAAGAAAAAATTGGGAAAAGAACTTTTAAAATACAATTTAATCAAATGATAATGCAGAGGTATAAGTAGTTCTTTTTCAAATACACAATATATCTTTTACCAAAGACAGATTAAATATGAAACTCAACAAAAAATACGAAATATGCTAAACGCAACAACTTTGCTAACAATTTTGGAAAGTTAACAAAATGTAGTTAATGAGGGGAACAATCAAGAAGAAATTCAAAATCTAATTCAAAAAGATGACCCTCTTTGTGAGAAAGATGTTGAATAGTCAAAAGCATATAAAAGAAAAGAATCCATAGCATATAGAATTTCAGGTAGTAACGGAAGGGAAGTCTATTGGAATCAATTGGGACGATTCTGTGAGATTTATTCTCTTCCATGTATAGAATGTGTATATAGTTAATTGATGATTAGCAGAACCCAAACCCTAGTTTTTCTTCTACCCACAATTGGTCGATCCTATTGGCACATTATCCGATGGTATTTTCGAAAAACCAACCATACTGTCACACTCGAAATCTCTAGATTAGCTGGCCCTTGGTGCCGTGCAACCATCGGAAAAGCCATGCGCCCCCACGCACCACCGCCTCCGCCTCCACGCGCCACTGCACAGATCGCCTCTGCCACCAAGTGTCGACGCGTATGTTGCTGTCTTGCCTCCGGCCACTCCAGATTGGACCTCTAACACCCTTTGAGCCCATCCCTTGCGTCAAAACCCTTGCCATGTTTGACCTTAGTAACACCATCTCTACTTGTGGTGCTTCTGTTTCAGCATCTGATGCCTCTCAAACCTTTAATGTCTCTAATCTCAGGACACCCAATATCACGACTGTCAAGTTGATAGGGTTTGTCAACTATCTCTCATGGGCAACCTCTGTGAAAATGTGATTCAAAGGACAAGGCCAAGCTAATCATCTTACCACAAAGGTGCCGGCAGCCAATCGGGCTAGATGGGAACAAGTTCATGCCCAGTTATGCAACTGTTAGTGTAGGTGCTCTAGACCCAATCAGATTGGGCATGTTGTACACTGACAATTGTAATCATATTTATTATTTGAATAAGGAGTTGTTCAAATTCACAAGAAGTCATTCTATTAGTTTCTTGTTATTATTGTAATAATCGAATGAAACTAGATAGAAGTCCATATGATGTATACTGTGAATAATCTATAAAGATGTGAGATGATGCATCACAGTTTCTAGACATCATTAAATGTCCTAAGTCGTAGCAATGTCAAGAATGGACATTGACAATTGCGGTAAGACTTGTATGTGCTATGTTTTTGCTATATGATAGCAATGGGGTCTCACACGCATAGGCATGGGGATGCCTAGACAAGTACATAAGTGATCAATGTTGGAGAACGTGTCACTGGACATGACTCGCCATAAGAATCCATTTTGGTTATATGTTGATGGTATTCTCAAACGAGATGGGTGTAACTAATCCTTGGACCTGAGGTTGTCACAGTCATTTCATAAGAAGACTGGTATGCTTTGACATCGTTTCGATGGGCCTAGATGAAGGCTGCATATGGGCGATCGTTGGGTATATCGTGAGGCTTATGGAGATGGGTGTATAACCAAGATGAGACTCGTCTATCCCTTGATAGAGGATGATGTATCTAAGGCGCATTCGGTGGATATTCACTTTAAATCCATGGCCATGGTGAAGGAGATCAATAAGGAATTATTGATTTACTTTCTATTAAGTGAAGATATCCAGAAGACCGAAGAAAACTCATGTGATCATTATCAAGCAACACATCGCCATACTTGAGATCACATAAGATACATTTACGAGAGGATCGAATTACACGATAACCATGCTCGTGAAAGGTTATTTGCGGATTATGAATCCTTCTGAATAATTGGGTAGGCATGATGCCTTGCTAGAGGCCAATCTTGTCTTATGTGTTTGTACCGACACATTGCCAACATATTCGGAAGCCTAATGAGTCATACGCAATAGGCACGGTCCCTGGCTTAAACCAGGAGAGTAGACGTATGGTTAAGTGGGACACTTCGGCAAGAAGTTGTGCCGTCGTAGGTTCTCACGGAAAAAGAACAAATAGACGTAATGACGTCGATATGACGAGGAGTCGTCATAATGGAAAGAGTTTCCTAAAAATGGCAATTGATTAAATTAGGAAGAAGTTTCTAATTTAATAATTTTCTATTTGTTGGAGTGACAAATAGGAAATAAAATATTTTTGGGCTTAAGTTAATATTTGGACTAAATTAGATTTGGACTAAATATTAAATTAAATATTATATTTGGACTAAATTGGATTTGGGCCAAATATTAAATTTATTTGGACTAAATTAGATTTGGGCTAAATATTAAATATTATATTTGGACCAAATTAGATTTGGGCCAAATATTAAATAAAATATATTTTGGCTTGAATTAGATTTGGGCCATAATATTTTATTTAAACCTATAAAAGGATTTGGGCCATTTAATTATATTTCTAGGTGGACTAGAATAAGCCCACTTAATATTCTAATTAAATTAGAATTAATGGGCTAAGCCCAATCCATTTGGGTTTTAGAAACCCTAGGATATTACACTATAAATATCCCTTTATGGGTTGCCTAAAATTAAGAGTGGTTTTTGGTGTCGTTTTTCAAGAGTTGAAAAACGCATTGCCGTTCACTCTTCCCTGTTTCTTTTGGCATCGATTTGAAACGTGGGTGTTCTTTTACCGTCTATACACAAGCTGCGCAAAGGAGAAGGAGTTAGCACTCCCATTCCGCTCTCCTTGCCAACGGACACGTGCCGCGTATCACGAGTTAGAGGCCGGACACTTGGACAGCTCGAATCCGCGAACGACTCGATAATCTAAAGGTTAGATTTATTTATTTGTTTGTGAATGATTTAATTTTGACGTTGATCCAATTGCCGGGATCGGGGTAAGTTCAAAATTTTGAATTACGCTGTTTACCCCGTAACTATCTTGCTTTACTTTCAGCAACATCTTATGGCAGTCTATAGATCCATCAATCTTGTAGCTCTTTCGCTTATTTGAAACTTGTGTTAACGTATGGAAGGAAGCTGAAGAATGCTATACAAATGATATCTAGCGTTAGTATACTGTGGTCTCCAATATGAAGAATCTTAAGCAAGAGACATCCATGGAATCTTATCTAGGGCAACTTTGCGCACTCGTGCAAAAATTTGATATTGTTCTTCCTCTTAATACAACTCGCACCGAACAGATTTCCCAAATAGAAGTTTTTCACGGTTATTTCTCTCTCCGGATTGAAATCGGAATTTGACGCCATCAGGCATCAAATCTTGATTAACTCCACTAATCCTACCATGAAGAACTTTTTCAAAAGGTTGTTGAACATGACAAGTGCGCATGGTATGTCCTCTTCCTCTATTGTTGTTCCTCCAACCAAATCTTCAACTCGTGTCTCACATCCACAGTGTACCTTTTGTAAGAAAATGGGTCATCTTGAGGAAAAATGCTGAAAGAAACATGGTCAGCCAGCTACTTTGCCTGCATCATCTACCAGTGCAGTTAATTCGTTTTAGAGTGATCCTAGTCTTGCCTTATCTCCATTAGGTTTGCAGTTGATACCTATTTCCGCAGTCGATTTTGACCTTAGTAACACCATCTCTGCTTGTGGTGCTTCTGTTTCAGCATCTGATGCCTCTCAAACCTTTAATGTCTCTAATCTCAGGACACCCAATATCACGACTGTTAAGTTGATAGGGTTTGTCAACTATCGCTTATGGGCAACCTCTGTGAAAATGTGATTCAAAGGACAAGGCCAAGCTAATCATCTTACCACAAAGGTGCCGGCAGCCAATCAGGCTAGATGGGAACAAGTTCATGCCCAGTTATGCAACATCTTATGGTAGTCCATAGATCCATCAATCTTGCAGCTCTTTCACTTATTTGAAACTTGTGTTAATGTATGGCAGTCCATAGATCCATCAAACTTGTGTTAAGGGTGCAAATGAGCTGAGCCGAGCTTCGCTTAGCTCGACAAATTTTATCACAAGCTCAAGCTTGAGCTCGAGTTTGAGTCGAGCCTAGAAGCTTGGCTCAAGCTCGAGCTCGAGCTCGGCTCAGGCTCGGGCTCGGGCTCGGGCTTGGCTCGTCAATCAAATTGACGAACCGAGCTCGGGCTCGAGCGAGCCCCAATCTGAGCTTGGGCTCAGGCTAGAATTTATCAAAGTTTTATTTAAAAAACCCCAATAAACTGATGTACAACAGAAACAAATATCAATTTGATAATCAACAAATATACCTAAATGAACCCAACCTAATAATCAACAAATATAACATCGACATGATAATTAAGTAATACTAATTTCACAAATTATAATAAGCATAATATCATTTACCATACAAAAAGATAATCAAATTACTTGTCTACCTATTTTCAAAATACAAATATAATCAAAATTACAACATAACAAAGATATTTTCAATTCAACTTCAAATTAGCTACTCCAAATATCAACCTACAATTTGAAATTGTAATATTAATCAGTAATCATAATTATATATCAAATCACATATATCAACCTACAAAATACCAACACATCAAAAGTTTCCAAGAATCACATACATTATTTTGTTTCATGTGGCAGAAGAATCTTAGTGATGTTATTCTATATATGAAAACATAAAAATTAATAATTTTTACCAATATCAACTAACAAGGTGCTCACAAGCCTATAAGTGAGTTAGCTCGCGAGTCTTTATTCGAGATAACTCACGAGCCTATAATTGAGCCAGCTCATGAACCTTTATTTGAGCCAACTCGCGAGCTTAAGAGCCAAAATTTTACTAAGCTCAATTTTAGCTCATATACAAATCGAGCTTCAAAGTTAGGCTCAAGCTTATCTTGTTTACCTTAATGAATGAACTGAACGAGCTTTTATCGAGTCCAACACCGAGCCAAACCCGAATGGCTTAGCTCATTTGCACCCCTAGTCACTACCGTTTGGTTGCATCTAGTCCATTGGTAGCTTGGACCAGTATCACCTCTCCCTAGCTCCTCCATCATCGCCTTTGTCACCCGAGTCTCTCTAAATTCAAGAAATTGATTCCAAGTTTATCTTCTTTATCTATTTTCAATTGTGAGTCCTATTAACGTGGAAAGCACACTCGTAGTCATTTTCCTCGTCATGTCTCCAGTAAAGCTAAGTCCCTTTTTCTCTCTTATTCACAAGGATGCATGGGGTCCTAATTGTGTTCAATCTACTTTGGGTTTTTCTTACTTTGTTACCTTCATTGACGACTATTCTTGTTGTACTTCACTCTTTTTATGGAAAAATTGTTAGAAATTATTTTCCATATTTCAAACATTTTGTGTTGAAATAAAGACTCTGTTTGGCAAAACTATTTGTACCTTGCATAATGATAATGCTCTAGAATATTTTTCCTCTCAATTTACAACATTTATGGCTACTCAGGGCATTTTACATCAATCTTATTGTCCATATATTCCATGTTGGAAAGATAAAGAGGAAGAATTCAAGTCTCATGAGGAAAAGAAGACTTCAAGATATAAGTAGTGAGGATATTCCTTAAAACATATAAGGAAATTCCACAACAATCTTAATTCTAATATGAAAAATATATCGTTGTAATCTAGACCTAAAGTTTAGGAGATTTTCTAGGAACTTTTGTGTATATATTTACAGCTCTTAGATTAATGAAATTCATGGAAGTTATTTCCTCCCATTAGAACTTTTACTCAGTTTATTTTTCATGGTATTAGAGCCACGGTTTTGAGGCAAGTTTTTCTAGCCTTTCTCCTTCTCCTACAATCTTTAGACTTCTTCCAACTTACGGTATGGCTGAAAATCAAGCAATAAGTGATGCTTCGACTAATCTATCGCCTCTAACAAGGAATACTCAACCTCTATCATCTCCAATCACTCTAGACAACCATTCCCTTCAGATCACTCAGCATAAACTGAATGGAACCAACTTTAAAGAATGGTTCCAGTCAATTTTATTGGTGATCTAGGGAAAAGGAAAAATTGGTTACCTAATAGGGATAGTCTTGAAGCCGAGTACAAATTCAGCTAACTATGATGTGTGGGAGGCTGAAAACTCAATTGTGATGGCATGGCTGGTTAATTCTATGGAACTAAGGATTGGAAGAACTTATCTATTCTATAAGACAACTCAAGAGATATGGGAAGTCGTGCAAGAGATCTACTCAGACATGGAGAATACAACCCAAAGTTTTCAGATTCGATCTACAATTCGAACAATAAGGCAAGGTAATAACTCAGTCACTAAATATTACAATGCTTTAATTGAATTGTGACAAGAGATGGATTTATTCCATGAGATTAAATGGGGATGTGTTGAAGATGGGAAGAAATATGAAAAGATGGTAGAAAAGGAAAGAGTTTTCGATTTTTTGCATGGCCTCAATGTTGATCTTGATGAAGTAAGAGGACGGTTTCTTGGAACCAAACCCTTTTCCCTAATAAGGGAAGCCATTGCAGAATGAAGAGAAGAGAGCAGAAGAAGGGTAATGATAAGCTCTTCAGAGATGACCAATTCTAATGCAAATTCTCAGGCATCAGCCTTGGTCTCCTCAAGGATAAAACCATCTAATCCACCCAAGGGAGAGCCCCAAAAAGAGAAGCTATGGTGTGAACATTGCAACAAGCCTTATCACACTAAGGATAGTTGCTAAAAAATATATAGAAAATTAGTAAATTGGAAGCCAAGAAATTAGAGAAGAGGAAGTCAAACAACTTATGGAGGAGAAGGGGAAACAGGGAAATCAATAAATCTAACTTTATCTATAGATCAATTGGAGATCCTAGAACAACTATTGAGTCAAACAAAGGTGACCAAATCCAAGGCAACAGAAGGCTCTAACCCGGTAGTGTCTCTTGCAAAATAAGGTACACCTAGACTCTCTAATCTCCTTCAAATTTCCTATAGATTGTTGGATAATCAACACTGGTGCTTCATATCACATGACCGGATCTCCTGAAGTATTATTAGCCTATAAATCTTGTTCACAAGGTCTAACCATCTCAATGGCTGATGGTACTACTATCATAGCTCAAGGGAAAGTTATAACAAGTGTGGCAGGTTTAAAATTGAAGACAGTCCTATATGTTTCGAATTTAAAGTGCAATCTATTGTTAGTGAGTAAATTAACTAAAGAAGAGAAGTGTTTGGTGACATTTTGTCCTTCCTATTGTGAATTTCAGGACCTATCTTCGTGGAAGACAATTGATAGTGCTGAGGAAGAGGGAGGCCTCTATTATATAACAAAGCATGGACAAACCTTTGAATCTAGGTCACACATCAAATCTTCTTTGTCTACAATTTCAGTTTTTGAACCTATGTTATGGCATCAGTGTTTAGGGCACCCTAATTTTAGTTATCTTAAACTTTTGTATCCTCATCTTTTCATTAATAAAATGAGCCATTTGTTTCATTGTGAACAATGCATTCTTGCTAAACAAACCAGAAACTCTCACCCTTCTCATGAATATAAACCCACAAAACCTTTTTATCTTATTGATACTGATATTTTGGGACTAACTAGGACTCCCAATTTGACTAATACTCGATGATTCATCATATTTATAGATGACAATATAAGGGTTAGTTGGGTGTTTGGTAGAACCCTTACACTTCTGATTGAATTCAGTAATAGAATAGTAGGAAATTCTTTGATTACAAGGTTTACATCAATAGCTAAGAACGTATACACACAAAGGAAAAACAAAATCGGCCTATTCGAGAAGGTCTTATCTCTCCCACGACTTTCAAAATTTTCCCGATCCTTTCTCTCTCCTTTCCCCTCCCCTTTTATATGTAATCCTCATTCCGTTGCAACCACGTGAGTGGATATTCCCTCCTTAATTGAATTTGACTCTTTTTCCCTTGAATCATTTTCCCTAGCTGCCCCTGTTGCCCCCCTTCTTTTACACCTCTAATAAGTATGACTAATAAGGGTTCTAACATTACTCTAGCTGATGACACTCACCTTGTTCTCAAGGTGAAACTCAAGGAATTGATGCAGTGTCTGATGGTATGACTCCCAAGTTAGCTCCAAGGGTGGCAACCCCTTCCATTGGATAAGAACATCAAGGCTCCTTAATTTTTTCCCCGTGCCCAGCCTTACCCCCACTAGAAATTCCAGCTCCACCTTCATCTCCAACTCGGTAGTTAGCTGGTCAGGGAATTATGTCGTCTCCTACATTGCTCATTCAGCTTTGCGAAGTTGGGAGAGATGAAATACTGGGTGAATAACACATGCAGGTGGTAGAGACAGCTTGTATGCCACCTTCCTGATCCTTTTCTCGACTGCAAAAGGCCCATAGAACTTCGGTGACAATTTCTCATTTAACTTAGTAGCCAACGTCTTCTATCGATAGGGGTAGATTTTCACATAAACCAATTCACCAACCTCGAATTGCACGTCACGCCGCCTTTTATCTTCTATATCCTTCATTTTGGCCTGCAACAATTGGGCCTGCAACTCCTCCAAAACCGAATCACACTCCAGCAACTATTATTCTATTACTGAAACTGCAGTTTTTCCCTTCTCAAATTACAACAAGGGGGGAGGTTCACGATAGACTATCTGAAATGGAGTTAACTTTAAGAAAACATGGTAAGAGGTATTATACCAATATTCAACCCAAGGAAGCCAACTGCATCACGCCTTTGGCTTGGAGGAAGAAAAACATCTGAGGTACATCTCCAAAGTGATCGTAAGGACCTTCGTTTGGCCATCGGACTGAGGATGGTAGGAAGTGCTTTTATTCAAGTGAGTGCCTTGCAACCTAAATAGTTCCTCCCAAAAATGGCTGACAAATTTTTTTATCTCTATTAGAAACAATAGAGTTTGAAACACCATGTAACCGGACAATCTCCTTCACAAAAATCCCTGCTATGTTGGCTGCTGTAAATGGGTGTTTTAAAGCAATAAAATGACCATACTTACCTAGTCAGTCTATAATGAAGATAGAATCAATCCCCGCTAATTTTGGCAACCCCTCAATGAAATCCATGGACACATCCTCTCAGATTTGATGAGGAATTGGAAATTTATTGGGGATTGTTACCTTGTTCAAAGTCTTGTAGTCCACAAAATCTCCAGCCACCATCCTTCTTCTTGACTAGCAACACAGGGTTGGAAAATGGGCTAATACTTAGCCTGATAAGCCTTGCTGCCAACATCTATTGAACTAACCTCTCAATCTGATTTTTCTGGAGGTGGGGGTAATGGTAAGGTTGTACCCTTATCAGAGGGACCCCTGGTAGCAACGTGATAACGTGGTCCCGTCTTCAGTGGGGGGGAAGCCCACACCACTCCTTAAAAACTTCCTTGAAGTCAGTTAACAACTCCCGCAAATTGTTAGGGACTGCCGCATCCGCTTCTTTGACCTCAGCTGCCAAGCTCCCCAATTCCAGCAGCACTCCTTCATTTTCTCGGAATGCCTTAATCATCAATTTCAAAGTTACCAATGTTTTGCTAAGGTTGGGGTCCCCATGCAGTGCTACGGTCGTTCCCCCCACTCTAAATTTCATAACTAATGAGCCCCAGTCCACTTGTGTCTCCCCAAGTGTGGCTAACAACTTCATCCCCAGGATTACGTGTGAGCTTCCCAGCTCTAATGGCAGAAAATCCTTGACTACCTCAACATTTTGCAACGATAGGGTCACCCCTTACACACTTCAACCCCTTGCATTGCCATGCCCGACCCCATGATCACTCCATAGCCTCTAGTTTGTGTATGGCTCAGTCCCAATTTTTGCACTAGATCAGCAACTATGAAGTTATGGGAAGCTCCACTATGAATTAAGACCACCACTTTCTAGCCCTCTATTTCCCCCTTTACCTTCATGGTTTGTGGAGGTCTTAACCCCACTATCGAATTCAAGGATAACTCCACCATTTCCCCCACTTTGACCGTGTCTCCCAATTCCTCAGAATTCTCCCCTGTTTCAGCTCTCTCTATACCTTCTTCTTCCTATTCCCTTTCCTTTTCATAAATTACCATCACCTGCAACTCTCTGTTCTTGCATTTGTGCCTAACCAAATAATTCTCATCGGAATCGAAATACAAGCCCTTTTCTTGTTTAGCTTGCAACTCACCCTCACTCAGTTATTTGAAAGGGGGGTTGCTCCAATTACCGATGGCCGGAAGCTGATGTGAGGAGGCAAGGTTAGGCGTCACCAATTTTTGTGACGTCGGTGGAGGCAGCGGAATCACCACTCAC
The DNA here is from genome assembly GCF_014633365.1 of Diospyros lotus. Classification (NCBI taxonomy): domain Eukaryota; kingdom Viridiplantae; phylum Streptophyta; class Magnoliopsida; order Ericales; family Ebenaceae; genus Diospyros; species Diospyros lotus. The sequence goes on from NC_068342.1 coordinate 26,861,128, forward strand.
TGGTGATTCGGAGTTGGGGTTGAAGGGGCTTGTCCTCTATTTGGGCAGGGTCCGGAATTGCTTCCACAGATCACCCTCATCTCAACCTGGATGTCCTGATTCCTCTCCTCGATCGGTTGGGCCGGGTTCATCATTTGCTCTAACCCGGTCGGCCTTAGTACCCTTATCTCAACCTGGATATCTAGCCTCAACCCGTTGATAAAATGGCGCTTTAGCATGTCTTCAAGCGGTGAGGCAAGAGTCTCGAAGTAGAGGCGGTGGTCCTTGACGAACCCCCACTGTTGAAGCGCAAGGAACCTCTCCTCTACCATGCCTTCCTGGGTGGACTTGAATCTACTCCTTAGAATCGCCTTGAGCTCCTCCCATCTCCTCACCCGTCATTGCCTTTGCTCCCACTAGAACTAAGAAAGAGCAACCCCTTCAAAACAGAGAGTCGTAGAGTCCAGCTTCTCCGCATCCATCAATTAATTCACGGAGAAGTACCTTTTGACCCTAAAGACCCCATAAGGATCGTCTCCCTCAAATATAGGCATCTCTAGGCCCCAACTTCTAACTTCTGGCCTCCCAAAGCTATTGAACCCAACGCCTACTTCCCTACTCCTTCCCTAAGTTCTAGTGTGTCCATAATGAGGGATGAGTTCACAGGTAGGTTCTCCCCACTCTGTTTTCCCTTCCTCCCCTTTTCCTGCACCCTATTTCTCCATCAGTAAATTAAATTAGTCCAACATCACCACGTTCTTCTCTATATTCTGCACCCTCTGGAACTCATTTCTCATCGAATCCAATCTGACCTGCAGACTCTCCATCCTCCCTTTAAACTGTTGTTGATAACTCTCCAATCTCCCCCCCAACTTGTCCACTCTCTCAAAGATGGTCTCCCCCACGGATCAATGCTTTCATACCAGAATGATAGAATCCTTACACTTCTGATTGAATTTAGTAATAAAAGGAAATTCTTTGATTACGAGATTTACATCAATAGCTAAGAATGCAACAAGCAAAGGAAAAACAAAATTGGCCTATTCGAGATGGCCTTATCTCCCCCACGACTTCTTCCAAAATTTTCCCGATCCCATCTCTCTCTTTTCCTCTCCCCTTTTATATGTAATCCTCATTCCGTTGCAGCCACGTGAGTGGATATTCCCTCCCTAATTGGACTCTTTTTCCCTTGAGTCATTTTCCCTGGCTACCCCATTCCTTTTACGCCTCACGCCTCTAATAAGTATGATTAACGGGGGTCCTAACAGTGTTCCTAATAAGAGATAATTTTGAAGCCTATGCCATGTTTAAGAGGTTTTACCAAATGATAAGCAATGTTTTTCAAGTCTCAATCCATGTTTTAAGAACAGATAATGGTAGAGGATATTTCTCCAATTATTTTAGTCATTATCTTGCTAAACATGGCATTATTCATCAAAGTTCTCGCATTTATAATCCTCAACACAATGGGGTGGCAGAAAGGAAAAATCGCCACCTCCTTGAAACTGCAAGGGCTCTTATGTTTACAAGCTTGGTTCCTAATTCATATTGGGGGGAAACTGTTCTTACATCCTCCTATCTTATTAACCGACTCCCATCCAAAGTTCTTGGCTTCAAAACCCCTTTGAGTGTCATTGATTTCTATGCCCATTATAGGTGCTAAACTCTTTGTCTCCTAAAGTGTTTGGATGCATTGTGTTAGTTTATAAAAACTCTCAAATGCATATTAATTGGCTATTCTCCTACTCAATAAGGATATAAATGCTATCACCTTCCTACCCAAAAATCTATCATATCTTGTGATGTATCCTTCCTAGAAAATCAACCATTTCTTTACACTACTTCTTTGCAGGGACAAGTACCTAATGCAAAAGAACAATGGGACTCTACTTTGTCTTTACCTATGATCTCCAATTCAGAAACTCTTCTTGCGAATGAGTCAACTCTTGAACCTCAACCTTTAATTCAATTTTCAGTACCTAATTCAGGGGGAGGTTAAGAAAATTAGAATAAGAACAATTTAGCTTCTAATAAATCTCTTTCGGTATATTCTAGAAGGCCTCATGCTCCTCAATCAAACCAATTATCAAATCCGAAGGTATGTCCAAAAGCTGATGACAATGGCAGCATGAAAAGGGTGGAAACTAACAGGGGAGATGATCTTGATGTGCCAATAGCTCTAAGGAAAGGGGTGCGATCATGCACTAAGCATCCTATTTCAAATTATGTGAGTTATTCAAAGTTATCCCCACAATTCAAGGCCCTCACAGCAAGCATTGATGATATAGTGATCCCTAAGGATATATATCATGCATTGCAAGATGAAAAATGGAAGGCAGTAGTAATGGAAGAAATGCATGCCCTAGAAGTTAATAAAACCTAGGATATTGTCTATCTACCAGAAGGGAAGAATATTGTTGGCAGCAAATGGTATTCACAATACAAGTCAAATGGAAGCATTGACCAATACAAAACCAAGTTAGTAGCTCAAGGGTTTACCCAAACCCAAGGGTTTGATTATGAGGAGACCTTTACTCCAGTGGCCAAGCTTAATTGTATTAGAATTTTATTATCATTGGCCATTAATTCAGATTGGAGGCTACATCAGTTGGACATCAAGAATGCATTCCTAAATGGGGAGCTAGAGGAAGAAATATACATGAGGATTCCCTCGAGTTTTGAAACAGAGAGCACAAGAGGAAAGGTATGCAAATTGAAGAAGTCCCCATACAGCCTTAAGCAATCTCTAAGGGCTTGGTTCAAGAGTTTTAGTGACACTATTATTCAACTAGGATACAAACAAGGGTTGTTGATCGGGACTGTCGAACATCGATAGATTAGATGAATGATGATTCGGATTTGCAATAGGGGTGCAACCCAAAGTCGTCTCCCAACGAACCTCTAACGGATTTGTCAAAACAAGGCTAAACGGGGGGGAAGGTTTTTGATGAAAAACAGAAAACAAGATATGCAAGAACACAATGAATCAAGATCAATCAGTTGCAAACTAACCTTCTATCCCAGTTTTCATCGCCTTCTCAATAAACAATTTGTTTAGTTTTAATCCTCAAATCGAAAATCAGAAAAATCCTTTAACAACCACCAAAGATTGGAAAGAAAACCAATAAAAAGATTTCAGAAACCTCTTAGTTCAATCTATCAGTTTTGATTCCTCTTTTTGCACAGATTCGAGACTGATTGAAATACCATCCAAACAGGTTGTTCTTGCTTCTAGTTAAAGCCTCAACCGAGCACAAAAACTTTGGATTCTCAAACAAAGACAATGCATGCATTCATCCAACCGGTATCAACACATACACAGATTTAAGAGAGAACAGAAACAAGAGAACAATAAAGTTAAAACTAAAAAATAGATTTCCATTAAAACCAAAGACTCAAACCGGGAACAAGGATGGTATTGCAACTGATTACAGAATCCTTAGCCCTCCATCTTGACAAGAACAATGGAGAGAGGGAAATCTGGCTAATTTTCACGCCCTTCAAAAGAATACTCCCTTTTAATGGCCTCTTAAGGTGCTTAAGTAGAGCTTAAGGAGGAAACCCTAGGTTACTGCCACTTCACAGCCGATTTCGGATAGGTTAACGTGCGTTCTGGGCTTCGGCCTCTTCATAATAATTGTAGATCAGGAAGGTTAGATAAATTTTGGCTTTTGAATCACTTGATTTGGATATCGGACGCCCAAGATATGGCCTTTTAAAGAATCAGTATCTGTGCAGCTTTCCTAATTTGACCCAACTTCCTAGCCCCGACTTTGAAGTGCTGTTTGAAGGCCCAAACGAACTCGGATTTGGACAAACCATAACATTCCAGAAATACCAAGAAGTCCTCTACAGTATCTATGAGACATCATCTTCATTCTGGAATTTTATCTTGGCCAAAATACTGAAGGAAGTGCAGGAGGTTAAATCTGCTAAAATTGCCCTTACTTCTCTATCTCCAATTTCCAAGATATCTTATTGCCATCAAGACGTCTCATGCCCCATCTCATGCTCCCATAGCCCTAAACCTGGAAAAATAAAGTAAAATAGTGTGAAGCCCAATTCCTATAAAATAAAATGAAATAAAGTCAAGATGAATAAAATGACACAACTAATGTGCAAAAAGACTAAATATGAGGGCTAAATAATATGAAAATATGTGCTCTATCAGTTGTCTGATCATACCCTATTTAAAAACAATCATTATTGTCTATGTAGATGACATTATCATCACAGGGGACAATGTTCTAGAAATTGAGAAGCTAAAGAGGCAACTAAGAGCTGCATTTGAAGTAAAGGATTTGGGAGAATTAAAGTATTTCCTAGGAATGGAAGTAACAAGAAGCAATGAAGGAATATTTATATCTCAAAGGATGAACAGGTTGGATTTACTAAAAGAAACAGGTAAACTTGGATGTACATCAGCTAATACTCCATCAGAGCCTAATTGGAAGAATAAAGAAGACATCAAAACAGAATACCAAGTAGACTAGGGAAGTTATCAAAGGTTGGTGGGAAAATTGATCTACCTATCACTCACACGACCTAACATTGCATATGTTGTAAGCATAGTAAGTCAGTTCATGCACTCTCCCACAAGAAGACATCTTGAGGCTGCATGCCATATTCTAAGGTACCTAAAAGGATCCCCTGGAAAAGGACTTATTCAAGAAGAGTCAAGATAGAGGAATAAGAGCATTTGTGGATGCTGATTGGGCTAGTTCTATTGAGGATAATAGATCTACATCATGGATTTTATACAAAACTATGGGGGAATTCGGTAACTTGGAGAAGTAAGAAGCAATCAGTGGTGGCAAGAAGCAGTGCAAAAACAAAGTATAGGGCTATTGCACAAGGGTTATGTGAAGTGATTTGGATGGAAAAAATGCTTGAAGACCTACATATACCAATACCTTCTCCAAAAATTCTCTATAGTGACAACAAATTGGCAATTAGCATTGCCAATAATCCAGTTAAACATGATTGGAAGAAACACATGACAATTGACCCAACATTTTTTCAAGCAAGAAATAAAGAATGAAGGTATAAATCTTACTCATATTCCTACTGAATTTCAAGAAGCAAACATCCTTACGAAAGTTATGCAAAAGCAAGGATTTGAGTCAGAGGCAAGCTGGGAATGATGGATATCTATTCACTAGCTTGACGGGGAGTGTTGGAAAGATAAAGAGGAAGAATTCAAGTCTCACGAGGAAAAGAAGACTTTAAGATAAAAGAGATGAGAATATTCCTTAAAACATATAAGGAAATTCCACAACAATCCTAATTCTAATTTAAAAAATATATTATTGTTGTGAGAAGTTAGAGGTAGAACTCTAACTTGAAATGCTAGCTTAACAGGTGGAGGGATCCTCCTCCTTATATATAGCCCAGGTCTCCCTTCTGGAGGCGATGTGGGATTCTCAACACTCCCCTCCACGCCGAAACTTCTCCAATAACTGATACATGCCCAGGTGATCGGACAGGGTACTGGTCCATGACCATGACAGCCAAGGGTTAGCTCTGATACCATGTGAGAAGTTAGAGGTAGAACTCCAACCTGAGAAGCTAGCTTAATAGGTGGAGGGATCCTCCTCCTTATATATAGCCCAAGTCTTCCTTGTGGAGGCGATGTGGGATTCTCAACAATTGTAATCTAAACCTAAATTTTAGGAGATTTTCTAGGAACTTTGGTGTATATATTTACAGCTCTTAGATTAATGAAATTCATGGAAGTTATTTCCTCCCATTAGAACTTCTACTATTTTTCACTCCACAACAAAATAGCGTCGCTGAAAGGAAAAATGGTCATTTGATTGAAATTGCCCAAAATCTATTATTGCATGCTAATCTTCCTTCTCAATTTTGGGGTGATGCAGTTCTTATTGCCTGTTATCTTATTAATCACATGCTCTCTTCTGTTTTGCAGGATCAAATCCCTCATCATATTTTGTTTCCTACTATGTCACGTTCTTTCCTTCCCCTTCGTTCCTTTGGTAGTGTTTGTTTTGTGCATTATATCTCTCCTGGACAGGATAAGCTTGTTGCTAAGGCTCTTAAATGCATTTTCTTAGGCTATTCTCGATTACAGAAGGGCTACAAATGTTATTCTCATGAGTTACGCAGATACATCATGTTTGCTTATGTTACTTTCTTTGAAATGTCCTCATTTCCAGTTGCTCAACCCGACTCGTAACGCAACGCATTGATTAGGTTTTGCCCATTCCCTTTTATTCTCCTTCCTTTTCTATAGAGGATTCACCTATTTCTTCTTCCACTCATCCTCTTCTTCTCACTTACCATTGTTGTCCTTGTCCTGTTACTAGTGCTACCCACCAACTGCACCGACCCATGTGGACTTACTCTCTTCGCCAGGCGCTCCTCCCATAAATCTGGATACAGGTAGTCTCCCTATTTCCCAATGCAAAGATAAATGATCTCTTCTCAATCCTTACCCTACTAATCATTTTTTGAAGTATGACTGCCTATCACCTACCTATTGTGCCTTTGTATCGAGTCTTTCTGCTGTCCCTATTCCTAAAGATACAGGTGAAGCTTTATCTCATCCTGGTTAGCGTCAGGCTATGCTTGATGAGATGGAAACCTTGCACTTTAATGCGACATAGAACCTGGTTCCTCTCTTGTCAGGAAAGGCTACTGTTGGGTGTTGATGGATTTTTACTCCCAAGATTGGCCCTGATGAAACCATTGATCACCTTAAAGCACGTATGGTCGCTAAAGGGTATACTCAGATCTATGGGCTGGATTACAGTGATACCTTTTCTCTGGTGGCCAAGATGGCCTCTGTTCGTTTATTCCTTTCTCTGGCTGCTATGCATCATTAGCCACTCCACTAGCTTGATATTAAAAATGCGTTCCTTCACAGTGACTTGCAGGAAAGAAGTATACATGGAGCAACCACCTGGGTTTGTTGCTCAAGGGGCGTTTGGGTTAGTTTGCAAACTCCGTAAGTCACTCTATGGATTAAAACAATCTTCACGAGCATGGTTTGGTCGGTTTAGTACTGTGGTTCAAGCCTTTGGAATGACCCAGAGTGAAACCGATCACTCTATTTTCTATTGACACTCACCATCGCAACAATGTATCTACCTCATGGTTTATGCAGACAACATTGTCATCACTAGAAGTGATCAGGTAGGCATACAGTAGCTAAAGGAACACCCGTTCAAACATTTTTAGACAAAAGATATCGAGCAACTTAGATACTTCTTGGGTATTGAGGTGGCTCTGTCGAGAGATGGTATTTCTATATCATAGAAAAAGTACGCATTGGATATCTTGGAAGAAACTGGTCTATTAGAATCCAAACCAATCGACACTCCAATGGATCCTAACGTCAAACTCCTACCAGGACTGGGGGAGCCATTGTCAGACCCTGGGAGATATCGAAGACAGGTGGGAAAGTTGAATTATCTCACAGTAAAGACCAGACATCTCTTTCGCTGTAAGTGTGGTTAGTCAGTTTCTCAACTGGGACGCGGTTCTCCGTATTTTGAAGAATATCAAGAGTGCACCAAGAAAAGGATTGCTCTATATGGATAAGGGTCATTCGGAGATTTGGTGCTATTCAGATGCTAATTGGGCAGAATCTCCCTTTGATAAGAGATCTACTTCAAGGTAGTGTGTTCTGATTGGAGTTAATTTGGTTTCTTGGAAAAGCAAAAAACAGAATGTGGTAGCAAGGTCGAGTGCTGAAGCAGAGTACCGAGCTATGGCTAATGCAACATGTGAACTTATATGGCTTAGGCAACTTCTACAAGAACTAAAGTTGTGTGGAGCATCTCCCATGAAACTTGTGTGTGACAATCAGGCTGCACTACATATCGCCTTAAATCCAATATTTCATGAAAAGACTAAGCATATTGAGATTGATTGTCACTTGATTAGAGAAAAACTAGCTGAAGGTGTTATTGTCACTGAGTTTGTTAAGTCCAATGACCAACTAGCAAATGCCTTCACAAAGTTACTCAAGGGTCCTCGGATAAACTACATTTGCAAAAAACTTGGCGCATGTGATATATATGCTCCAGCTTGAGAGGGAGTGTGAGCTTTATTTTTTATCAGTAAATAAATGTATGGATTGATCAAAATGGACTATACATATACACTAGGCATACCTAGGAGGAACAAATGAAAGGACCAAGGCTAATGACCCATAGTAAGGGATTCAAAATGAGATAAAACATAAGGATACAAAGAAAAAATGGTCTTGTATACTTGTGTTTTAACCCTAGAAATGATGTTGTCCACATATGGTCTTTGGCCTTCAAAAATGTGCCTATTACGGGCTGTCCTTAAGTAGTAGACTGTGCTAGCTAGAGCTATTCTCTTGGCCTTAGGTTGCCAAGAAGATCCTTGACCCTCTTTTTTGATCAATTTTAAAGCGCTGGCAATGGATGAGATTTATTCTCTTCCATGTATAGAGTGTGTATAAAGTCAACTAATGATTAGATGATAATTAGGGTAATTAGCTAGGCTTTAATTATCTCCATGATTAGCTCCATCATTGATTGTAATTATTCTATAAATAATAGAATTGAGAGGCTAATCTCTCAAGTTTTCTCTCCCAATCACTCTCACAAATTCATTGCAAGAACACCTTAAGTTAAACACTAAAAAGGTAAATTAAAAAATAAATAAAAAACATATCCAACCCAATCAAAAATTAAACAATGCAATTTTTGTACCATTAAGGATATGCAAGAAAAAATAAACCAACAGATTCATACCAATAAAGAATTAAAAACGCATTAAGAATTGAAGAGAGAGAGATAGAGGCGAATTGGAAGTTTTCTAGAATTTTAGTTAAGGGAATTGTTAGTATATCTACTCAAATTGTTTTTGGGATAAATATAAAGTCTATCATGTAAGCCTCAATTTAGGTTGTCAACGACGACTAGGAGAGCTATTTGAGGCCTAATCTATTTAGAATTGCAACCTATAAATAGATATCCTTGATTTAATTGATAATTAGATCACGCCTTGAGATTATTTGTCTTCGAAATTTGACTAACTAGTTAATGGGAGGTTGTGTTTTAAATGTTTCACAGTCAGTTACCTAGATTTGATGGGATTATGAGGGCTTTTTTTGATTTGTCAAAATTGGGTTATTCTAAGGATTTTAGTTTTCTTCGACCAAAAACTACTTTACGAATCTTGTAGCTTTCCTTTCAACAACTATGTTTACTGGATTATTCAATTATTATGGGAATGTGGATGTAGGCAATTGCCAAACCAAATTAAATTTGTTGTGTTCTTATTTTTCTCTTGATTTATGTGTTTGATGTGCTCGATCCAGATTCCTAGCAGATTTCATCATAGTGAACATTCTTTAGGATACTCTTAGGAAAACATAGAGATGAAATACCTAATACATTGTACTCTCTGAACCCTTTTTGGATCATGCTTGTAATTGCAAGATGGAATAACATAAAGTTGTTTAATTGCTAGATAAAATATAGTTATGGTTTTGTGGCATGTGCCAGACTTATCAACATAACTTTATGAAATGAGATATTCAACTTGGTTTCATGGTCGGTAATGGAAACTGTGAGAAATAGAGGAATAATTGTATTTCTTCACTTAGCCAATGATACATAGAGGTTAGCTATATATACATAAATTTCTAACAATAAGAGAGAGTTATATCAGATCCCATAATTTGTGGAATCTCCTAATAGAATAGGAAACCAACTAAATTAGCCTAATTGATCATAAAATCCTTCCTAAAATAGCTAATATAGAATCCTTCCTAAAATGGCTAGCTATACACAGTTTTTCCACACTCCCCCTCAAGCTGGTGAATAGGTATTCTCCATTCCTAGCTTGGATATAATATTCTCGAACATTGAGCTACTCAACCCTTTGGTAAGTACATCGGATAGTTAACCATTTGTAGGAACGTAAGGTGTGCAAATCAAACCACTTTCCAACTTCTCTTTGATAAAGTGTCTGTCAACTTCAATATGCTTCATTTGGTCATGTTGAACTGGATTGTGAGCTATGTTGATTGTAGACTTATTGTCACAATAGAGTCTCATCGATCCATCCCATTTAATTCTCAAGTCTTCTAAGATGATCTTCAACCAAAGTAGTTCACATATTCCTTGAGCCATTGCTCGAAATTCAGCCTCAGCACTAAACCGTGCTACTACATTCTATTTCTTACTCCTCCAGGTCACAAGGTTTCCTCCAAGGAAAGTGCAATATCCAGAGGTTGATCTTCTGTTAACAATTGACCCAGCATAATCAGCATCAGTGTAAACCTTAAGGACTAAACCTCCATTTCTTTTGAACATAATCCCTTTTCCTGGTGTCCCCTTAAGGTACTGTAGAATCCGGTGAACAACTTGCAAATTAACTATGAGGTCACTAGCTCTCACCCTCTTTCAATAACAATAGCAAATGGCAGTAAGGTCCTAGGTCAGTCAGCCTGCGTGGGGTTTTGTTGGGAGATGAATGGAGAAGATTTCGTGGCTGACTTGAGGTTACTAAAGTTGGGGGGCTGTGATGTTGTGCTTGGGGTGGAATGGATGAAAGGCGTAAGCCCTATTAGCTTCGATTTCAATAAGATGGAGATAACTTTTGAGAAAGATGGAAGAAGAAGGACCCTAACAGGTAGTTATGAATTAGGAGCATGCAAGATGATATTGGGAAAGAGGCTACAGAGGATGTTCAAAAACAAGTTCTCTCTAGTGGCACAACTATTCTCCATTCAATCCATGGAGCCAACAAGGGAAAATTTGGAGCAAGAAGGGGGAATTAATAGTGACTATGAGTAGCCACTCACAAGACCAGTGGAAGGTACATGAAATTGACTCACTTAACATGTTTTTAATTGAGTTTAGGGACCTTTTTGTTTAACCAAATTCCTTGCCACCCTAGAGATCCTATGATCACATTATCAACCTTAAACGCAATACAGAGCCTGCCAATGTAAGATCCTACCGTTACCCACCTAGATAGAAAACTAAAATTGAAAAACTCATCGAGGACATGTTTCAAAAATCTGTCATCCAACCAAGCCATAGCCCTTTTGCACCACCCGTGTTACTTGTTAGAAAGAAAGATAGTTCATGGAGATTTTGTGTTGATTATCGTCAACTAAATGCAATAACCATCAAAGACAAGTTTTTCATACCCAATGTGAAAGACTTACTTGATGAACTTAAACATGCTTCTGTTTTTACCAAGCTAGACCTTAGATTAAGTTATCATTGTTAGTGTAGGTGCTCTAGACCCAATCAGATTGGACATGTTGTACACTGACAATTGTAATCATGTTATTATTTGAATAAGGAGTTGTTCAAATTCACAAGAAGTCATTCTATTAGTTTCTTGTTATTATTGTAATAACCGAATGAAACTAGATAGAAGTCCATATGATGTATACTGTGAATAATCTATAAAGATGTGAGATGATGCATCAGAGTTTCTAGACATCATTAAACGTCCCAAGTCGTAGCAATGTCAAGAATGGACATTGACAATAGAGGTAAGACTTGTATGTGCTATGTTTTTGCTATATGATAGCAATGGGGGTCTCACACCCATAGGCATGGGGATGCCTAGACAAGTACATAGGTGACCAATGTTGGAGAACGTGTCACTAGACATGACTCGCTATGAGAATCCATTTTGGTTATATGTTGATGGAATTCTCATACGAGATGGGTGTAACTAATCCTTGGACCTGAGGTTGTCACGGTCATCTCATAAGAAGACCGATATGCTTTGACATCATTTCGATGGGCCTAGATAAAGGCTGCACATGGGCGATCGTTGGGCATATCGTGAGGCTTATGGAGATGGGTGCATAACCAAGATGGGACTGGTCTATCCCTTGATAGAGGATGATGTATCTAAGGCGCCTTCGATGGATATTCACTTTAAATTCATGGCCATGGTAAAAGAGATTAATAAGGAGTTTTTGATTTACTTTCTATTAAGTGAAGATATCCAGAAGATCGAAGAAAACTCATGTGATCGTTATCAAGAAACACATCGCCATACTTGAGATCACATAAGATACATTGACGAGAGGATCGAATTACACGGTAACCATGCTCGTGAAAGGTTATTTGCGGATTATGAATCCTTTTGAATAATTGGGTAGGCATGATGCGTTGCTAGAGGCCAATCTTGTCTTATGTGTTTGTACTGACACATTGCCAACATATTCGGAAGCCTAATGAGTCATACGCAATAGGCACGGTCCTTGGCTTAAACCAGGAGAGTGGACGTATGGTTAAGTGGGACACTTCGACAAGTTTTGCCGTCATAGGTTTTCACGGAAAAAAGAACAAATAGACGTAATGACGTCGTTATGACGAGGAGTCGTCATAATGGAAAGAATTTCCTAAAAATGGCAATTAATTAAATTAGGAAGGAGTTTTTAATTTAATAATTTTCTATTTGTTGGAGTGGCAAATAGGAAATAAAATATATTTGGGCTTAAGTTAATATTTGGACTAAATTAGATTTGGGCCAAATATTAAATTAAATATTATATTTGGACTAAATTGGATTTGGGCCAAATATTAAAATAAATATTATATTTGGACTAAATTAGATTTGGGACAAATATTAAATATTATATTTGGACCAAATTAGATTTGGGCCATTAAATAAAATATATTTGGGCTTGAATTAGATTTGGGCCATAATATTTTATTTAACCTATAAAAGGATTGGGCCATTTAATTATATTTCTAGTTGGACTAGAATAAGCCCACTTAAGATTCTAATTAAATTAGAATTAATGGGCTAGCCCAATCCATTAGGGTTTTAGAAACCCTAGGATATTTCACTATAAATATCCCTTTATGGGTTGCCCAAAATTGTAGTGTTTTTGGTGTCATTTTTCAAGAGTTGAAAAACGTATTGCCATTCACTCTTCCCGTTTCTTTTGGCATCGATTTGAAACGTGGGTGTTCTTTTACCGTCCATACATAAGCTGCGCAAAGGAGAAGGAGCTAGCACTCCTATTCCGCTCTTCTTGCCAACGGACGCGTGCCGCGTATCACGAGTTAGAGGCCGGACACTTGGACGGCTCGAATCCGCGAACGACTTGATAATCTAAAGGTTAGATTTATTTATTTTTTTGTGAATGATTTAATTTCAACGTTGATCCAATCACCGGGATCGGGGTAAGTTCAAAATTTTGAACTACGCTATTTACCCCGTAGCGATCTTGCTTTACTTTCAATCATCAAATTCGGATGAGGCCTGAAGACATTCTAAAATAGCCTCCAAAACCCACCAAGGGCACTATGAATTCCGATGTGTTTATTTATTTTTGTCTATAAGTATGTTGAAGCATTTTAAAGGATCTAATGCTCAAACACCAAGAAAGCCCCTTTTATTTATGTACTTTTTGTTATAAGGGAATTGTAACTCAGTGTAGGTGAAGAAACAACTTAATACTTTAGGAGTAGCATTCCATTTTCCTCTAAGACTAAGCTTGAATAAGGGAAGCGTCTTTTCTTTACTGTTAATTATTGCCATGTCTTTAGGTTTGAGGAAGTCCGAAAATATAGCACTTTGGATTATTGTACTGTTGGTTGCTTCTTCATGTCATATTGGGATTCATTACCACGTGTCTCTATCCATGTCCATCCCTTATTAGCCCATTACATTATGTTTGTCTAAGAGTTTCCCACCAGGTTTCTTTTGGTCTACTTTCCCTCTTTTTAGATAGATTTACTCGATTTCATAGGAGTTTATATTAGTCTTCTTCCTAACATGTACAAATCATCTAAATCATGACTCCTGCATCTTATCTTTAACAGACGCTACTCAAACCTTGTTTAATATGATCTCATTTCTTATGAGTCATACAACAAAGATAGTTGTCAAAGTCGGACTCTGATAGGGGTGAATTCTCCTCGGATTGGGGAGAATTTGGGGTAATTGAGAGGGAAGAACAAAGAGAGAGAGAGAGAGAGAAATAGGCGGGAGAGACATTAATAATGATCTTTGATGCTTTGGGGCACGATATCAGTGTATTTATATGCTGATCCAGCTCCTACTAGTGGCGCCACGGCCCCCTTGATCATCAATTACATGAGTAGTTTGAATTTAAAATTCAGGCCTAACTACCTAACTACTCTTCTCGCTTAAACAATCAATTAACCACAATTCCCCCCAATTATTACAATTGTATGTCTGTGACAATTTCCCCTCCCTTCAGCAACTTCTTGTCCTCAAGAAGGTTAGAGTAATCCTGCCACCTTAGGGAATTCCTTGAGCTAAGGTATTGCCAAGTGTTGTTTTTTGGGTGAAAATTGGACCATCTCACCAACACTTGTGTTAAAGGGGCTCCCAGTCGGTATATGATCCTTTTGTCAAGGATGGCCACGAGTTCTGCAACCTCAGTAGGATCTGGAAGAAAGGGAGGCAGATTTGTGCTGATTGAGTGGGCTCCTGCTAATTTCTTTAATAAGGACACATGAAACACTGGGTGTATTTGAGAGTTTAGGGGTAGCTGAAGCTTGTAAACTACCTTACCAATCCTGGCTTCAATGGGATAGGACCCATAGTACCTTAGACTGAGCTTGGAGTGTTGCCCCGGGGCTAGAGCCTTTAGATGAGCCTGTCTAAGTCTCAACTAGACTTCCTCTCCTTCTACAAATTCTCTGTCACTCCATTTCCTAACTGCAAATTGCTTGGTCCTGTTTTGAGCATTAGCTAATTCCCTCTGTAGAACCCTGAGCACTTGTTGCCTCTGCTGTAGATATGAGTCCATTGTAGCTACTATGGTTTCTCTGGATATAGTGTAGAGGGGGTTTATACCCATATAAAGCCTCAAAAGGAGTCATCTAGAGAGAACTGTCATTACAAGTATTGTACCACCACTGAGCCAATGATAACCACTGGTGCCACCCCTTAGGTTGTAGGAAGCATAGGCATCTCAAGTAGGTCTCCAAGCATTGGTTCACCTAGGTTGAGGACTTATGTAGCTTGGCTCCTAGCTGCTTAAACAACTCCTTCCAGAAGAGACTGGTAAACAACTTGTCTCTATCTGATACGATGGATTGGGACACTCTATGCAATTGCACCACCCTATCTAGGAAGCAACGTGCTACCTCCTGAGCAGTGAAGGGGTGGGTCAACCTAATAAAGTGAGATAATTTAGTGAGCCTATCCACCACAACCAAAATGTAATCCTCCCCCTCAGACTTTGGGAGCCCTTCCACAAAGTCCAGAGATATGTTAAATCATGTTTGCATAAGTACAGGGAGTGGTTGCAGTACCCCAAGGGTTGCTACTGTTTTTGTCTTGCACCTCCTACAAGTATCACACTGCAGCACATACTCATCCACCCACTTCTTTAACCATGGCTAATAAAATAGTTGCTTGACCCTTTGGTAAGTATTTTGCATTCCAAAATAGCCCCCAAGTGGGGATCCATGGAGGGTGTCCAAGATCTTCCTCTTTAGGGCCTCACTGTCCCCAATGACTAATTTCCCCTAGTACCTCAACACTCCATTCTTGATAGTAAACCCCAGTTTAGTGGTAGGATCTAGAATGAGCTATTCCATAATCCCATTCTTCCACTCATCCTGTTCATAGCTAGCACTTACCTCTTGATACCAGTCAGGAACAACCGCAGTAATAGAGGTCACCATTGCTTCCTCGATAAGGCATCAGCTACCTTATTTTTGTAACGACCCGCTCCCACTTACGGGCGCCACTGGTAAATAATCGACCGGATTACTCACTCGACGAACCACAACTGAAGGGTTGTATTATGTTTCAACAGGAAACGCCCTAGGTGGGAACCAGGCTTCGTCCTTCCCTTCGCTCCACTCAGGAATCGGTCTCAACTCAAACAAGAAAAACTTAGCGGACCGAGACCCGAAACCCGAGTGAGCTTCGCCTCTCTTCAGATCGCCCATGGCAAGCCAGAGGTGACCCAGGCACAAAGCTAGCATAACTAAGATTTCGCTGAGTATTGGGGATTTATGAGAACGTACCTCGTTGGTCTTTTCTCGATCTGAACTTGGCTTCAATAACTCAAGTCACATGTAAATCACGCAGACTCACAATCTTCTATCACACTGTTATGATTACAACAACTAGATACCTCTAGTGCTCAATATAGCTTACATTCAAACACATGAATACATATAAAAGAATACAGGAGATTACATAACAACACATCTCAGGCAACAAGCTAATTGCCACAACAGCCTCCTGGCACCATCCCTGCTTGCATCTGGACTTGTATCATCTACACATGAGGTCAAACCTATGACTCATAAGACTCAGTAAGGGTGCAATGCATGTAAATATGAATATAATCATGTTTATGTATGTCAAATGCATGCAAATGAGGCTAGGCCCACTCATCCTCACAACCCACTAAGGTTTGAGGCATCAACCTATCAGCCCCCACCACACTAGTCCTCCATATGGCCATAGGTCCACTAGGTCTTGCATCACACAAGATATAACCACTACATGCCAATGTAACATAAAAATATTATCAAACACATTTACCAACTTGCAAGGCCACCTCCACATGGGGCTGTCCCTTACCTAGCTCGAAGCCTCATCTCTGCCTAGGCCCTAATTCCAGCCCGAACCTCTAGTTCCTCTAGGATCACCGCCTCCCCAGTCGAACCTAGATGCAAACACACAAAACCCCAACTCCATTAACATCCGACATTCAACCAATGCCCTCAACTACGCCGCACACACCATCAGAACTCAACAAAACAATATCAACCTCGGCATAACCAGACACCGACAACTTTCCAAACAACCCTGGCATAGGGTTCAATCCAACTAATATGACACAATTCATTATCTCACATAATGAAAATATGTTGAAAAGAATTAAATTAATTACCTCGATTAATCTGGAGAGAAAAGCGGCTAAACGCCCACATCAGCCTTGCCTCTCAAGAAGCCATTTGCGCACAAAAATCCAAATTTCGAGCCTCCGGCATGCTCGTCAAGCCCCAAAATAATTCTCAGGATTATTCCAGAATTTTCTGGATTTTGTTGGAGATTTTTCCTCTATTTCCTTCATCTTCCCTTTTTTTTTCTTTTATATTTTTCTTTTTCTTTTCTTTTTTCCTTGCTTTCTTCTTCCCACGCGTGAGGGGCTCCTGTTCACCTTCTTCTTCAACATCTCCCACGCGCGCACAGTTCCTGCGCGTGTCGCCTGCCACTGCCGCTTGCTCGTGCTCCGCCCCTGGCCGGCCATCTCTGCCGCATCATAGCCTCTGGCACTGACGACCTTCACCACAGCCCGCGCTTCCCGTGCACGCCCCTGCTTCTTCCTCACCGGACTGCATTGAGGGCATCATCGTCAGCCGCCTCTGTTGCAGCAACCCTCAACCTTCAGGTCTCTTGCGCGCTGCAACTGCCATGGCCGAGTTCGGCCATCAAGCTCTCTCGGTCTCTCATTCACTCTCTCGCAAGCTCTCTCTCTCCCTCTCACTCTCTCGCGAGCTCTCTCCCTCAATCTCATCTCTCTCTCTCTGTTCTCGCGGCCATTTCAAAATGGCAGAGGGGGGTACACAAGGAAGCTTCCTCACGCCTATACATATGCGTATATATATATGTATATAAACTAATTATATATTTAACCCACTAATTTTCCCATAATTTCACTTAGGAAATTTGGATAGTTGCATTTGAGGATTTCTATAATAACACTTGGGCGCTCTCAAGGCTTAAATGAATTATAATTAAGCCACTCCCAACTTGATTTCTTTGAAAATTAATATTCGAGTTTTACTTGGAAATACCGACTTCGTCCCTACGCCTGCATAGGACTTTTTTTCCACCCCAAAACACCTAAGGGTTGCCATATTCGAAAAATCGGACCACCCCTAGGGTCCCTTCAGCTTCCCGAAGGTCCCCTACGACCATTCGGTATTGGCACATACTCAGGCTTATACAGAATTTATTCCGATAATTATTCCCGGTCGGACCGCTTCCAGTGTCCTTAATCTCATCTCGAGACGCTCATCAATCTCTTGCCCTCTTCCCTGGACATCCAAGTCCCGAGGCACTCCCAGCCGCCAATTCGGTAATTTCATTAATTAATTTATCGAGATTGACCCTTGGGCTTTCCAGACCACCCGGGGTCCTGACAAAATAATCCAAAAATTATTTATTTTTAATACCATGTAATACCGGGTATTACATTCCACCCCCCTTAAAGAATTTCGTCCTCGAAATTCACTTTACCATACTTTCCTGCCCAAGACAATCACATTCACAGGCGATTCTCCGAATCCCCTACTCGAGAATCTCGTAGCCGAACCATTTCTCAGTCTTTACCTCGGGTTATTCCCGCCTCAAGACTTCACTTAGGCCTTTGGTCCTCCACCTCTCGAGGACATTCATCAACCGAATACTGCCTTGGCCTCCAGCCAAATCGCACCACTAGTCACTGGTCATGCTTACTGCAACGACATCCATCTCCTGATGGATTTCCTTTGCCTCGAAGCATCGCTTTGCAGTCTACTTCCCATTTTTCCATCAAGTGAAAGAAACTCTTGCTAACATTGCATCACTGATCAATCTACCACGATTTTTACGCCGATCACACACGGCAACGTTTCCCATTGCCAATCACACATGGCCATGATTTTACACTGGTCCAACCAACAACGTTTTAGCACTGATCATCATCGCAATGTCTCTTTTAGTGCCCACAAGACACTTTGACACTCTTTCCACCATTGTACACTGCTATTAATCACACGCATGCAAAGATTGAGTCTATCCTCATGGCAACCTCTTATTACCGATCAACTAACTCTGCTATCACTGCACGGGAGCAACCATTTGGCCCACCCAGCTAACTTCGACCATTTCATACATGGTCTACTACCTTGACCAGCCGACCCTCATTTATCAATACGATTATGCATAATCAACATACCCAACACCATGCCAGGCAATTTCATATTTCAATCGTACGTGCGCTACCCAAGTTCACCTCGATCTTGGCGATGCACGCACCATTACAATCTCACGTCTAGCTTAACCATGCTCGGGCCATAACCATCTCCCAACCAAGAGTTCTTTGCATAAGCACACAAAGATACTTAGGCCTTTCTCACTGGCCGATACTACTCGCTAGTAGGGGTCTCATGCCTATACTGGGGAACTCTTCACTGAGCAACCCTCTCCTTAATTCTTCACCTAATTCAACTTTCATAATCATGTCCCACGCTAGGCCTTACCTTGGCTATTAAACCCTATCGCGAGTTAAGGATCCTACCACTTCGCTTAAGGTCGTGGAACCATTAATCGGCCCTCGTCATGACCCACGGTGCGTGGCACAAGTGATTGGCTTATTACCATCTGCACAACCCCTTATTGCATCCCACCTGTAGGATGACTCGTGCCTTTGGTTCGCACCACAACAAGCTAACATTATTACACCCCCACTCTTGTAGCGGTCTTCTAGCCAAATTTACTTGCCCAGCTTGAATTTCATTGGGACCTTTCAAATCTCCCCATTCCTCGATAGAGCCTCTTACTCTTGAGGCACGAAACTTTCAGCCATTCAAAATTAGGTTCATTCTCAATCCGCAATAAACACCTGATTTAAACCATGCATAATGGTTCCGTTTGTCCTCCTCGGCAAGGACAACACCAGAACAACAACGAATTTTCCCTCCATGGTCGTTGCATCTGAAATTTCACAAGCACCAGCCTTCATGGCCATTCACACTTGGCTTCAAGGTCTTACCATGCAAAATGGTTACCTTTGACCTTCCTAACATCTTTTCCCTGACAGCGACGATGACACTACCATGCCATCTCAAAAGACTCGCTACTCCATGAATCTCACTACTCAACACAACCGGCACGACCCCACTCATAGGCCACCTTCCTCATATCACTTTGCTATGCTTATAGCTTCTAGCCAATTCCTTGAGAGACTCTAGCTTCTCCCGGACTTCTTATAACTTTTGCTTCAATCAGCTCACACCTCAGTGAGCGACCACATTGCCTCTAATGCCATCATCATCAGCTAAGACGACCTCTTGCCATCGCTTAGTGCCACATCCAGTCGCAACCGCGACTCAGGAGCCACCTATGCCACTGACCGACTACTCTCACGATGCCCCACGACCCTGGCTGGCCGCTGCATTGCTACTGCCGCAATCATCGATCGACGTCTTCGGTCGCTATCGGCTACCCCTAGCCGATCACGAATCAGCTCCACCGGCTGATTTCCTTTGACAATCGTTAACCTCTAACCATAAGACTACATCTCATCAATTGCCCACACTCCAAGGCATCCCTCTGGTTGTGCCACTCGCAGCTATCAGGTGATTTTATCACCTAAACACTATATCTGGAACCAATCTTGTCCCACAAGCTTTTCTTTCGAGCTCTCATCACCCACTGGCGACATCTTAAATTCTCCCTCAACTTCTGGCTAACCAACTCGATTAGCTTTAGTCGGATCGCCCAGCTCATAACCAACACAATCTTCCTCTAGGCACTGCACTTACAATCATCAATTATGATTTCGATTTAAACTCCACCCACTGGAAATCACCTTTGCCACTCTTGTGGAACTCACACTTCCACTAGACGTCGTAGGACTCACATTCCTACTCAGGTACTTGCCATCACGCTGGTCTTTCCCAGGTGATCCATCCTATTAGAGTTTTAGTGCCTTCGAAGGTCAATCTAGCATTGTTGTCCCCTGCTCAACTTTTCTTGGGAGAACATCTCAAGTTCTACTCTAGCCACATTTCACACTACCATTTATAGCTCTCGCTTCAGAGTAACATTCATTCAAGCGGCTCAATTCTGCCATGAGCAACCATCTTTTATCACCTTGGATCTCTTTCTCAACATCCGCCTGGTCTAACCACCAGGACCTGCTGAACCTTTATGTACACGGTCAATCAACAAGGCTTTACATCACAATTCTCGAGCCTCACGCTCCCATTATTGCCATCAGGTGCTACCACCTGGCAACTGATCCTGTGCCATCAACTTGAAACCCATCCAATGCTACATGAGGATACTTCCTCATTTGACATCGACACATCAGAACTAACTTTAGACTATGCAATCGCGAGCCTTCATGGATTTCAAACCGTGCCTTATTCACATGTTCAGCCTGCCACATCTCACATCACAGGATTAGAAATCCCCATACCTGAAACTTTTGCACGTTTCAATAATACCATCTCATGGTTGGCTTCCACCCGTAAGTCTCAGCCTCCATGACACTTACGTAACATTCTAGAGTCATTTACCGACTCCACCAATCGACCCATCTTCTTGCATCACCGCGAGGTCACACGGGTCCCTCATCCCAATTTACTCGATCAACTTTGATCAAATTAACCACACTATTGTAGCATCCTTTAGCAAGGAGCATCACCACACATCTTGTTATCACTCCACAGGATACCACCCAATCGGTTCACCAATCTTTTGTTACCCTGACAACAACAGCATTACCACGATACTTCAACCCTCACGAAAATTTAGGTTTGGCCCAGGCATACCTACGGCATACCCCAGGTCTTTGGCGTCTAATCGTCTCCACCGTAGACAGGTTACTCCACATAGAGGGCTGCAGTCCCTCCCGTGAAGTAACCATCTATATCCAGTGGTCCTTAACATTAGACTCGTCAACGATAGGCATCAACCGTAGCGTTATTCCCATGCTAGACCCATTTATTTTTCTCGAATTTTCTTTCTCGAACATCTCGAGACGCTACCACACCTAAGCATTTGCTAAATTACCTCTATACCGCCCTTTTTTTTTTTTACTCGCAACTGAGTTATGGAACTGACCACAGCTTTCTCCACCCCTATCGTGCATCTCACAAATCTTTAGCCCCTAACCACCTGCATAATCACTGTGTTGCCCTATGCTTTAGGCGAGCCAACACCTGGTCATCATTACTATGTCACTCCCATACACTGGCCCAACATTGGTTCCCCATCGTGTTGCCCTGTGCTTTAGAGAGTCAACATCAAATCATTATTACCGTGCTGCTCCCTTACACTGGCCCAACAACAGTTCCCAACAGCATGGCTCAGGTCCAACACTGACTTGCTTCGCACTCGTAGCATCACCCCACCGAGATTCCTACTCGACTACTACTCCATCAGAACGTTACCGCGTTCCACGATTCTTCCCGTAGGACTACTCTAGATGTCCTATCCCTTGCAGGAGGCTATCGGTCTCACCTGACCAAATCTCTTCAAGTGCTGCTCCAAATTTTTGGCATCTGATCGTCACCTACAGTTCACTAAATTGCTTAGGCCCAGGGGCTATTTTCCCTCAACGCGAGCCAACTCATTAGTCCTCTGCCACACGGTTCATAGCATCAGATCCGACACACCGAGCCTTGCACCCATAGCATCAAAGCTACTTAAAGCTTCTCCGAGCTACGATAGTTCCACCACCATCTTACCAAAGCCATTCTACTTGGTTATCCTTGCCTTGATAACCTCAAGTTCATACCATGAGCTCCGCTCCTCAGGAGTCTACATCTCTTACCGCTTAAGAGACTCTTAAACCACTACACACCTTGAGGCCTCATGATCTTACCCCACAAGACCATACCTCACGGTTCTCACTCAACATTTGAAAGTTTCAACTTTCCCTAACAATGGATCCACTGTTAGTGTAGGTGCTCTAGACCCAATCAGATTGGGCATGTTATACACTGACAATTGTAATCATGTTTATTATTTGAATAAGGAGTTGTTCAAATTCACAAGAAGTCATTCTATTAGTTTCTTGTTATTATTGTAATAACCGAATGAAACTAGATAGAAGTCCATATGATGTATATTGTGATTAATCTATAAAGATGTGAGATGATGCATCATAGTTTCTAGACATTATTAAACGTCCCAAGTCGTAACAATGTCAAGAATGGACATTAACAATTGCGGTAAGACTTGTATGTGCTATGTTTTTGCTATATGATAGCAATGGGGTCTCACACCCATAGGCATGGGGATGCCTAGACAAGTACATAGGTGACCAATGTTGGAGAACATGTCACTGGACATGACTCGCCATGAGAATCCATTTTGGTTATATGTTGATGGAATTCTCATACGAGATGGATGTAACTAATCCTTGGACCTGACGTTGTCACGGTCATCTCATAAGAAGACCGGTATGCTTTGACATCGTTTCGATGGGCCTAGACAAAGGCTGCACGTGGGCGATCGTTGGGTATATCGTGAGGCTTATGGAGATGGGTGTATAACCAAGATGGGACTCGTCTATCCCTTGATAGAGGATGATGTATCTAAGGCGCATTCAGTGGATATTCACTTTAAATCCATGGCCATGGTGAAAGAGATCAATAAGGAGTTATTGATTTACTTTCTAATTAAGTGAAGATATTCGGAAGACCGAAGAAAACTGATGTGATCGTTATCAAGCAACACATCGCCATACTTGAGATCACATAAGATACATTGACGATAGGATCGTATTACATGGTAACCATGCTCGTGAAAGGTTATTTGCAGATTATGAATCCTTTTAAATAATTGGGTAGGCATGATACCTTGCTAGAGGCCAATCTTATCTTATGTGTTTGTATCGACACATTGCCAACATATTCGGAAGCCTAATGAGTCATACGCAATAGGCATGGTCCTTGGCTTAAACCAGGAGAGTGGATGTATGGTTAAGTGGAGCACTTCGGCAATAAGTTCTACCGTCGTAGGTTCTCACGGAAAAAGAACAAATAAACGTAATGACGTCGATATGACGAGGAGTCGTCATAATAGAAAGAGATTCCTAAAAATGGCAATTGATTAAATTAGGAAGGACTTTCTAATTTAATAATTTTCTATTTGTTGGAGTGGCAAATAGGAAATAAAATATTTTTGGGCTTAAGTTAATATTTGGACTAAATTAGATTTGGGCCAAATATTAAATTAAATATTATATTTGGACTAAATTGGATTTGGACCAAATATTAAAATAAATATTATATTTGGACTAAATTAGATTTGGGCCAAATATTAAATATTATATTTGGACCAAATTAGATTTGGGCTAAATATTAAATATTATATTTGGGCTTGAATTAGATTTGGGCCAAAATATTTTATTTAAACCTATAAAAGGATTTGGGCCATTTAATTATATTTCTAGTTGGACTAGAATAAGCCCACTTAATATTCTAATTAAATTAGAATTAATGGGCTAGCCCAATCCATTAGGGTTTTAGAAACCCTAGGATATTTCACTATAAATATCCCTTTATGGGTTGCCCAAAATAGCAGTGATTTTTGGTGTCGTTTTTCAAGAGTTGAAAAACGTATTGCCGTTCACTCTTCCCATTTCTTTTTGGCATCGATTTGAAACGTGGGCGTTTTTTTTACCGTCCATACACAAGCCGCGCAAAGGAGAAGGAGCTAGCACTCCTATTCCGCTCTTCTTACTAACGGACGCGTGCCGCGCATCACGAGTTAGAGGCCGGACGCTTGGACGGCTCGAATCCGCGAACGACTCGATAATCTAAAGGTTAGATTTATTTATTTGTTTGTGAATAATTTAATTTCGACGTTGATCCAATTGCCGGGATTAGGGTAAGTTCAAAATTTTGAACTACGCTATTTACCCCGTAGCGATCTTGCTTTACTTTCATCCACGTCCATCATGATTCCCTTCTCCACCAGCTCATCCGAGAGCTTGACTGTCACGGTCTCTCTATCCATAATTGTCAAGCTGAGCCTACCTCGAGCTCCAGCACCCATAGCCATAGAGCACTTACCATTACCCTCTAGGTAAATCGAGACCTCCCGTCACTCCTAAAAGTAAAGCAAGCTCGCTACGGGGTAAACAGCGTAGTTCAAAATTTTGAACTTATCCCGATCCCGACGATTGGATCGACGTCGAAATTAAATCATTCACAAACAAATAAATAAATCTAACCTTTAGATTATCGAGTCGTTCGTGGATTCGAGCCGTCCAAGCGTCTAGCCTCTAACTCGTGATACGCGGCACGCGTCCGTTGGCAAGGAGAGCTGAATAGGAGTGCTAGCTCATTCTCCTTTGCGCGGCTTGTGTATGGACGGTAAAAGAACACCCACGTTTCAAATCGATGCAAAAAGAAACGGGGAAGAGTAAACGGCAATGCGTTTTTCAACTATTGAAAAACGACACCAAAAACCCCCTTAATTTTGGGCAACCCATAAAGGGATATTTATAAGGAAATATCCTAGGGTTTCTAAAACCCTAATGGATTGGGCTAACCCATTAATTCTAATTTAATTAGAATTTTAAGTGAGCTTATTCTAGTCCAACTAGAAATATAATTAAATGGTTCAATCATTTTATAGGTTAAATAAAATATTATGGCCCAAATTTAATTCAAGCCCAAATATATTTTATTTAATATTTGGCCCAAATCTAATTTGGTCCAAATATAATATTTAATATTTGGCCCAAATCTAATTTAGTCCAAATATAATATTTATTTTAATATTTGGCCCAAATCCAATTTAGTCTAAATATAATATTTAATTTAATATTTGGCCCAAATCTAATTTAGTCCAAATATTAACTTAAGCCCAAATATATTTTATTTCCTATTTGCCACTCCAACAAATAGAAAATTATTAAATTAGAAACTCCTTCCTAATTTAATCAATTGCCATTTTAGGAAACTCTTTCCATTATGACGACCCCTCGCCATATCGACGTCATTACGTCTATTTGTTCTTTTCCCGTGAGAACCTACGACGGCACAACTTCTTGCTGACGTGTCCCACTTAACCATACGTCCACTCTCCTGGTTTAAGCCAGGGACCGTGCTTATTGTGTATGACTCATTAGGCTTCCGAATATGTTGGCAATGTGTCGGTACAAACACATAAGACAAGATTGGCCTCTAGCAAGGCATCATGCCTACCCAATTATTTAGAAGGATTCATAATCCGCAAATAACCTTTCACGAGCATGGTTACCGTGTAATTCGATCATCTCGTCAATGTATCTTATGTGATCTCAAGTATGACGATGCGTTGCTTGATAATGATCACATCAGTTTTGTTCGGTCTTCCAGATATCTTCACTTAATTAGAAAGTAAATCAATAACTCCTTATTGATCTCCTTCACCATGGCCATGGATTTAAAGTGAATATCCACCGAAGGCGCCTTAGATACATCATCCTCTATCAAGGGATAGACGAGTCCCATCTTGGTTATACACCCATCTCCATAAGCCTCATGATATACCCAATGATTGCCCACATGCAGCCTTTGTCTAAGCCCTTCGAAACGATGTCAAAGCATATCGGTCTTCTTATGAGATGACCGTGACAACCTCAGGTCCAAGGATTAGTTACACCCATCTCGTATGAGAATTCCATCAACATATAACCAAAATGAATTCTCATGGCGAGTCATGTCCAGTGACACGTTCTCCAACATTGATCACCTATGTACTTGTCTAGGCATCCCTATGCCTATGGGTGTGAGACCCCCATTGCTATCACATAGCAAAAACATAGCACATACAAGTCTTACCGCAATTGTCAATGTCTATTCTTGACATTGCTACGACTTGGGACTTTGAATGATGTCTAGAAAATGTGATGCATCATCTCACATCTTTATAGATTAATCACAGTATACATCATATGGACTTCTATCTCGTTTCATTTGGTTATTACAATAATAACAAGAAACTAATAGAATGACTTCTTGTGAATTTGAACAACTCCTTATTCAAATAATAACATGATTACAATTGTTAATGTACAACATGCCCAATCTGATTGGGTCTAGAGCACCTACACTAACAACTCCTTGCACACTCATGAAAGCATTCAGTCACTATGCTCGGCCTGGCCTTCCAGCATGCCTTGCACAGGCTCCCATGACTTGGAAACTTAAACTTCGGACCTCCACATTGCTCACCATGCCCCTACCCACCTAGGCATCTAAAGTTGGCATTTCCATCGTGCGCATAGCCTATGGATGTCCTGTTGCCACACACTCATTGCCCTCGGACTGTTGGAAATGTATGCCCTAAAGACACGTTTTGTTTAATTTATGGTAATGATGTTTCTTTTATTCAGTTTATGGCACATATATTATTTGCATTTAATTGTTGGAAAGGTGTCCATGCTATTAAGTAAGTGATTCATGTGATGGGTCGTTCTTCACAGTTAGGCATGAATCATGGATACTTAATAAGCAAGAAAATATAACTCTTGATCTTTTGATAGAACTGGGCATTCTATCATGATAAGATCATTGTGCAATAGATCCTAATGGAGGATGGCTTGCCTTAGCCAGTAAACAGTCCGTTTACTCTAATTGTACAAGTGCATTTGGAATGCGTAGAGTGGACCTGTGATAGAAGCTAATGATAAAGTACTAATTATCATGGAGCTAGTCTATCACTGCTACTACGTGGACGAGTACTCTAATACTTGAGTATTAGTTGGTGGTCTAGTGAACCTAGAGCTATATTCTTAGATTCATTGTAGGTGAGGTCTATCAAAGATCAATATCCTTTTGAGTTGGGAGTATGGTTTCTAATTAGCTAAGACAGGCTAATACAAGATAGTTTCTGTGATTCACCCCCTTGTGATTGTCCAAGAATAATCGAATAATCCAGGGCCCTGGGAACGTAACTTAAGAGTGTGTGCTTCTGGGTAGCTCCCAGTGATAAGCAAGTACATTCGAGTAGTCACGGATTATTGGACTAGTGATCTAAGGATGGTAAAAGTCATTTAGAAAGGTGTTAGTACATTATTCCTTTCTAAATGATGGGTGTTACGCAGAGGGGTATTTTCGTCATTACACTAGTAGGTCAAAGACATGGCATATGCAAAATTATTCGTGGGGTCAGTGTTACCATATGGTGATAGTTGGAACACTTAGAATGACAAAATATAGCTACTAGGTAGCAGGGATATTTTGGTCATTTTAGTAGCCGTGAATAATTTGTCTTTTGGTCCCCGGGGTAGCTCGATGTAACTCATGTATTTTTTAATACATTTGGCTTGTTGGATGAATTACATTGAGAGAGAATTATTTTATTCAGAATGGTCCATTGGGCTAGAATAAAATAATAGTTCATTAGGGTTTTAATTAATTAATTGGGCTAACCCAATTAGAAAATTAATTAAAAGATCTTGGCCCATTAGGGTTTGGCCCACTAGGGTTTTAACCCTAGGGTTCTCCCTATATATATCTCTCTTTAGTTGTTTTTCATCTAAGTCGTTTTTCATTCTTCTTCACCGAAGAAAGGCCACGAGTTCGAGTCATACTCCGGAAGATCGAAAGGGTGCGTTTGAGTTCTGATGCGACGAAGTCGAAGGCTAGCAGGACAGCCGTCGTCTCCACAACGCGAAGAAGCTCCCATCGCTCCATTCCGTCCGGTAATCCGCCGCAAAAGTAAGTCTCCTAGATTCTTATCAATACGAGGAACGATTTTGATTTTAAACCGCTTCCGCTGCATGCTTTGTTTCCTCGTTCATGATCCTTCACGGACCACATACCGCTCATACCCTTCATTGGGTGACCTCCGCATCTCCCATCAAGGGTCTCGAGACCTTAGGCGTTATCACGACCCCAAGCTTCATAATGAGGGTCTATTCACCTCTCGTCTCCCAACCTTAGGCGCCCCACCAAACCCCAAGCGTCATAACGAGAGTTTTGATTGGCCCCTCATCCATCAATCACATGAATGGTCACTTGGCTCTCACGCGTATATCGACACATGACCAACTCTTTAATCCCCAATCTGGATTTCCCTGGATTCCGGCTTGACTCACTTGGGACTTTTATCTCATGCAAACACCCGCTAGGGTCCACTTGCCACACGCCTATCATTCCCAAGGATAGACCTCGTCTCATCATGAAACCAATTAGGGTCCACTCATGCCCTAGGCACATCCCCGCCGGGATCATCATAATAATACGATCACATTGCCTGATGTCAAACCTTTTCCTTGAGCCTCGAGCTAACTCTCACTATAGCTCACTCTATCTCAAGCGCACAAGCCTTATTGCACCACTTCCAAGGGACAAATTTATTCCCTCGAACCAGCTCGGTGAATCCCTGACATAGGGACGCTCCACTAATCCCCTCTCGGACTAGTCAAGCCTCGGCTTCGTGTCCCCACATGAGCCTCAACACTTCAATCTCAAGGAGTTCTCATCCCTAGAACACTTAATATTACCCAAAATTCCTAAATTTAGGTTTCTTGACACCGACACCCATACTTGGGTTTTTGGTTCCTTATTGCTCAACCCGTATACCTCTCACAGGTATATCATCTCAATCCAGGGTATTTTCTCATCCCTAGAATAGGAATATCCAAACATACCATTGCAGGCCTCAATAGCTTGACCCAATCCCTTAGGGTCCTTGGTCCACATGTCCAACTTTCAAGGTTATCGGACCAACCTTACATTGAAATCTCAAAATTTCAAATCAATTGTTCTCGACCCCAACTTAGCAGCTAGGACATTCAAGCTTGCACCCAAATCATGCCAGACATCCTCTATTCCAAAACTTTGGCAATTACTCACATTAATCACTTAACCGACCATATATAACATTCCATCATGCTAGCCTTCCCCACTCATATAGCTAGCCATGCTCTGATACCAACTGTAACAACCCGCTCCCACTTACGGGCGCCACCGGTAAATAATCGACCGGATTACTCACTCGACAAACCACAACTGAAGGGTTGGACTATTGATCGAAGCTGTCGAGCCGATCAGATTAGTGTATGTATTAGGACTGGTTTGCAGCTAGAATGCTCCCCAGGTCGTCTCCCAACGAACTGTCAATGACTGTCAAAACAAGATTAAATGGGGGGGTTTGATAAAAATCGAACTTAAAAACGCTAAAGAATGAAACAAAGATGGATTTTTGACCAACTAAAACGTAACCCGCTACAAACCCTACCTCCTTACCTCGGTAATCCCCGCCTCACTTATGAAAATATCTTGTTTGGATTGATTTTACTCTTCTACAACCCTAAAAGATTAAATCAAAACGAGCAATCGCTCGTACAATATATGCCGTTTCTTTCTAATCAAAGCCTCAATCGAGAACGTCAATTAAACCCATCCAAATATCATGCATGCATTCACACAACTGCGTAAAAGAAACATACATAAAATTAGAGAAGGAAAAGAAATGAAATCATCAATAAAAACATGAAAATCGAGTTCCAAACCGGATTCGACTACATGACCGAGACTCAAATCGGGCAAGGGGAACGGGAATGTAGCAGATTACAAGCGAATTAGCCTTCCATCGAAGTGGTGAAAATCCTCCAAAATCGGCCACCCTCATGCCTCTTTGCTAACTCTTATTTATAGGGTTTTGGAAAAACAAAACCTAGGCTAAATGGGCTTAGGGATTATTTATTACATATGGCCCATAATTTAATTAATTAAAAAGGGCCCAATGGATTCTAAATTCGCCCATAACCCATAATGAAGAATGGTTGCCTCTTTCAATCTCGATGTCTGTCCACCTTGCGAAGCCTACTTGTGCCTCTATCGAAATAGCTCAAATCTGCGGCCCAAATATGCCAAATAAGAATAAAAATAGTGTGAAGCCCAATAAAATAAAATAAACAAAAGACAAATGAAATAACCTAAAAATAACCTAAATAGAGTGCAATGAAGATGGAATAAGAGGGATAAATAATATAAAATATGCGCGCTATCAACTATGTTTCAACAGGAAACGCCCTAAGTGGGAACCAGGCTTCGTCCTTCCCTTCGCTCCACTCAGGAATCGGTCTCAACTCAAACAAGAAAAACTCAGCGGATCGAGACCCGAAACCCGAGTGAGCTTCACCTCTCTTCAGCTCGCCCATAGCAAGCCAGAGGTGACCCAGGTACAAAGCATAACTAAGATTTCGCTGAGTATTGGGGATTTATTAGAATGTACCTCATTGGTCTTTTCTCGATCCGAACTTGGCTTCAATAACTCAAGCCACATGTAAATCACGCAGACTCACAATCTTCTATCACACTGTTATGATTACAACAACTAGATACCTCTAGTGCTCAATATCGCTTACATTCAAACACATGAATACATATAAAAGAATACAGGAGATTACATAACAACACATCTCAGGCAACAAGCTAATTGCCACAACAGCCTCCCGGCACCATCCCTGCTTGCATCTAGACTTGTATCATCTACACATGAGGTAAAACCTTATGACTCATAAGACTCAGTAAGGGTGCAATGCATGTAAATATGAATATAACCATGTTTATGTATGTCAAATGCATGCAAATTAGGCTAGGCCCACTCATCCTCACAACCCACTGAGGTTTGAGGCATCAACCTATCAGCCCCCACCACACTAGTCCTCCATATGGCCATAGGTCCACTAGGTCTTGCATCACACAAGATATAACCACTACATGCCAATGTAACATAAAAATATTATCAAACACATTTACCAACTTGCAAGGCCACCTCCACATGGGGCCGTCCCTTACCTAGCTCGAAGCCTCATCTCTTCCTAGGCCCCAATTCCAGCCCGAACCTCTAGTTCCTCTAGGATCACCGCCTCCCCAGTCGAACCTAGATGCAAACACACAAAATCCCAACTCCATTAACATCCGGCATTCAACCAATGCCCTCAACTACGCCGCACACACCATCAGAACTCAATAAAACAATATCAACCTCGGCATAACCAGACACCGACAACTTTCCAAACAACCCTGGCATAGGGTTCAATCCAACTAATATGACACAATTCATTATCTCACATAATGAAAATATGTTGAAAAGAATTAAATTAATTATCTCGATTAATCTAGAGAGAAAAGTAGCTAAACGCCTACATCGGCCTTGCCTCTCAAGAAGCCATTTGCGCACAAAAATCCAAATTTCGAGCCTCTGGCATGCTTGTCAAGCCCCAAAATAATTCTCAAGATTATTCCAGAATTTTCTGGAATCTTTTGGAGATTTTTCCTCTATTTCCTTCATTTTCCTTTTTTTTCTTTTCTATTTTTCTTTTTCTTTTTCTTGTTTCCTTGCTTTCTTCTTCCCGCGCGCGAGGGGCTTCTATTCACCATCTTCTTCAACATCTCCCGCGCACGCACAGCCCTTGGCCAGCCATCTCCGCCGCATCACGGCCTCTGGCACCAGCGACCTTCACTACAGCCCGCGCTTGCCGTGCACGCCCCTACTTCTTCCTCACCGAGTCTGCGCACACAGCGCGCCTGCGAGCATGGCAGCCAGCCGCCACCGTTGGCTCTGTCGGACGCTGCTACGAGTAGCTCTGCTACCGCCGGCCGCCTCCATTGCAGCAACCCCCGACCTTCAGGTCTCTTGTGCTGCAACCGCCATGGTCGAGTTCAGCCATCAAGCTCTCTCGGTCTCTCATTCACTCTCTCGCAAGCTCTCTCCCTCAATCTCATCTCTCTCTGTTCTCGTGGCTATTTCAAAATGGTAGAGTGGGGTATGTAATACCCGGTATTACATGGTATGTTAAATAAATAATTTTGATTATTTTTGAAAGGATCCCGGGTGGCCCGGGAAACCAAGAGAAATTTTGAGAAATTAATTAAAATAAATTATCGAATTGGCTGCAGGGAGTGTCTCGGGACTTGGATGTCCAGGGAAGAGGGCAAGAGATTGGTGAGCGTCACGAGATGAGGATAGTGATGCTGACAGCGGTCCGATCGGGAATAATTTTTGGAATAAATTCTGTATAAGTCGGAGTGGGTGCCAAAACTGAATAGTCGAATGGGACCTCCTGGAAGATGAGGGGACCCTAGGGGTAATTCGATTTTCTAAGTAAGGCAACCTTTAAGCGTTTTCGGATCGAATAAAGATCCCGGCCAGGTGCAGGGACGAAATCGGCATTGTCGAGTAGAAAGTCGATTTTTAATTTTGTAAAAAATTAAGGTTTGTGAGGCTTGATGGTAATTAATTAATGGCTTGGAGGGTCCGAGTGTAATAAAAAATTCTCTTAACTGGAATTAGGGGTTCTCAAGTGCAAATAATGAGAATTAAGGGGTTAATATGTAAATATATATATATTTAAGTATTTGTGTGTAAGTTCTCCCACGTGAGAGGAAGCTTCAAGGAAGCTTTCTATGTCTTATCTCTTCCATTTGAAATGGCCGAATGGAGCAGAGCAGAGGGAGAGAATGAGACGCGAAGGAGTTGCGGGAGAGAGAGATCGTGAGAGTGAGCCGCGAGAAAGAGAGAGAGTGAGAGCTTTGAGAGGGAGAATGAAGATCTGCCATGGTAGAAGTTACCATGGACGACGATTGAAGCATCGATTTTGGGAGCTTGAAGACTCCAAATGTGGTCTAGCAAGGTCGATGGCCGCGATGGAGGTCGGCGACGCAGCAACAGTCAGGAGGTAGCCATGGCTTGTAGCAGGGGAGCTCTGCCATGGCAGCTCTGTGCGAGCAAGGGAGGTGATGGCTGGAGGCGCTGGTCGTGGTATTGGCTGTTGTGTGTGCAGAGCTGGGCTGTCGTCAATGGTGTTTCAGGCGGCGGCGACCGAAATGGCAGTGGAGCAAGCGGCAGGGGTAGGCGGCGATAGCAGGCGCTGTGCGCATGCGGGAGATGGTGAAGAAGGCGATGAACAGGGGCCATGCACGCGGGATGAAGAAATGGAGAAGAAGAAGAAGAAGAAGAAGAAGAAGAAGAAGAAGAAGAAGAATAAAAAAGAAAAGAAAAAAATAGAAAAGAAAATAAATTCTGGAAATAAGGGAAAATGGAGAAAAATGCCAAAAAATTGTAGAAAAATGGGAGAAACGTCTGGAAAGTATTTTGGGGCTCGAGGAGCGTGCCAGAAGCTCGGAATTGGAGTTTTGAGCACATAGTGGCATCCCCTGAAGCATCGCCGAGTTGGACATTTTTCAAATTTGTTCTCCAGATTGGTTAAGGTAATTAATTAAATTTCTTTTCGAGCTAATTTCCCTTATTTGGATTGAACCCTCGGGTGGGATTGATTCGAAATTTGTTGATGGTGAGTTTTGCGATGTGTGGCGAAGTTGAGGGCATTGGTTGAATGTCGGATGTTAATGTTTTGTTGGGTTTTGTGTGTTTGCCTCTAGGTTCGACAGGGAAGGCGGTGATCCTAGAAGAGCTCGGAGTTCGAGCTGGCGTTCTCGCCGAGGCAGAGATGAGGCTTCGAGCCAGGTAAGGGATGACCCCATGTGGAGGTGGCCTTGCAAGTTGGTAAATATATCTGATAATGTTTTTATGTTGCATTGGCATGTAGTGGTTATATCTTGTGTGATGCAAGCACTAGTGGACCTGTGGCCATAAGGAGGACTAGTGGTGGGGGCTGATAGGTTGATGCCTCAAACCTTAGAGGGTTGTGAGGATGTGTGGGCCTAGCCTCATTTGCATGCATTGGGCATACATAAACATCTTTATACTCATATTTACATGCATTGCACCCTTACTGAGTCTTTGTGACTCATGAGGTTTTACCTCATGTGTAGATGTTGCAAGTCCAGATGCAAGCAGGGATGGCGCCGGGAGGCTGTTGTGGTAACTAGTTGTGTTGCCCGATGTGTGTATTTTGTTATCTCTTGTACGTAGCCATATGGTGTTATGTATGTATACCCTTGTGAGTAAAAGTATGTGTTGTTGAGCGTTAAATGTATTTAATTGTTGTAATCATCATAGTGTGATAGATGATTGTGAGATTTCTTGTTGAATGTGGCATAATTGGTAAAGCCAAGTTTCGGACCGAGTAAAGATCAGTGAGGTATGTTCTCATAAATCCCCAATACTCAGCGAAGTGTTTGTATGCTAGCTTTGTGCTTGGGTCACTTCTGGCTTGTTATGGGGCGACCTGAAGAGAGGTGAAGCTCACTCGGGTTTCGGGTCTTAGTCCGCTAGATTTTTCTTGTTTGAGTTGGGACCGATTCCAGAGTGGAGCGAAGGGAAGGACGAAGCCTAGTTCCCACCTAGGGCGTTTCCTGTTGAAACATAGTCCAACCCTTCAGTTGTGGTTTGTCGGGTGAGTAATCTGGTCGATTATTTACCGGTGGCACCCGTAAGTGGGAGTGGGTCGTTACAGTTGGTATCAGAGCATGGCTAGCTATATAAGTGAGGAAGGCTAGCGTGCTTAAGTGTTAAGTGTGGTCAGTTAGGTGATTAATGTGAGTAATTGCCAGAGTTTTGGAATAGAGGATGTCTGGCATGATTGGATGTAAGTCGAATGTCTTAACTGCTGAGTTGGGGTCGAGAACAATTGATTTGAAATTTTGATACTTCAATGTAAGGTTGGTCCGATAACCTTGAAAGTTGGACATGTGGACCAAGGACCTTGAGGGATTGGGTCAAGTCATTGAGGCCTGCAATGGTTTGTTTGGATAGTCCTGTTCTAGGGATGAGAAAATACCCTAGATTTAGATGATATACCTGTGAGAGGTATACAGGTTAGGCAATGAGGAACCGAAAACCTGAGTGTGGGTGTTGGTGTCAAGAAAACTCAAATGTGGCATTTCGGGGATATGAAGTGTTTTAAGAATGGGAACTCCTTGAGATTGAAGTGTTGAGCCTCGTGTGGGGACTAATCCGAGAGGGGATTAGTGGAACGTCCCTATGCCAGGGATTTATCGAGTATGTTCGAGGAAATAGAATTGTCCCTTATAAGTGGTGTAGTAAGGCATGTACGCTTGAGGTAAAATGAGCTAAAGTGGGTGTTAGCTCGAGGCCCAAGGAAAAGATTCGACATCAAGCGATGTGACGAGCTACTGGGATTAAGGTTGCTTGCTGTAAGGCTTTATGGGGAGTATGCATGTAATGCATTTGTATGTCATGGCCAGTGAAGGCATGACGTAAGTAGAATCAGGAAGGACCCCGAGGGGAGTCGGGTGTGAGTTATGCACAAGAGATGCATATGGTGCCATGTGATTGTATCGATATAGCGATCCCGGAGGGGATGTGCCTAGGGTATGAGTGGACCCTAGTTGGTTTCATGATGAGAGGAGGTTTATCCTTGGGAATGATAGGCGTGTGGCAAGTAAACCCTAGCGAGTGTTTGTATGAGATGGAAATCCCAAGTGGGTCGAGTTGGAATCCAGGGGAATCCAGATTTGAGATTAAGGAGTTGGGCATGCGTTGATATGCGTGTGAGAGCCATTGGGTTAGAAGTTCTAGTTGTGAAGGGCCAAAAGACCGTTCATGTGATTGATGGATAAGGGGCCAATCAAAACTCTCTTTATGACTCTTGGGGTCTGGTGGACGCCTAAGGTCGGGAGATGAGAGGAGAATAAACCCTCATTGTGATGCTTGGGGTCGGGATGACGCTTAAGGTCACGAGACCCTTGATGGGAGATGCGAAGGTCACCCAATGAAGGGTATGAACGGGTGTGTGTGGCCCGAGGGCGATGAGTTTGTGGCAAGAGGACATCCATGGGCTATGCGCACGCAAGAAATGCCAACTTTGGATGCCAAGTAGGCAGGGGCATGGTGAGCAATGTGGAGGCCCTGAATTTTAAATTCCAAATTATGGAAGCTCGTGCGAGGCGTGCTGAAGGGCCAGGCCGGGCGTCGTGACTAAATGCACTATGGGTGTGCAAGGAGAGACGAGAGGTCTCTGTTTACCTGGAGGGTAATGGTAGGTGCTCGATGGTTATGGGTACCGGAGCTTGAGATAGGCTCAGCATGTTGGGTGTGGATTGAGAGATCGTTGATAATCAAGCTGTGAGATGAACTGGGTGGTGAAATGAATCATGATGGATTTGGATCCATTGTCATGGAAAATTGAAGCTTTCAAATGTTGAGTGAGAGCCGTGAGGTATGATCTTGTGGGGTAAGATCATGAGGCCTCAAGAGGTGAAGTAGTTTGAGAGTCTCTTAAGCGGTAAGAGATGCAGAGTCTTGAGAAGCGAGGCTCATGGTATGAGCTTGAGGTTATCAAGGCAAGGATAACCAAGTAAGATGGCTTTGGTAAGATGGTGGCGGAACCATCATAGCTTGGGAAGGCTTTAAGTAGATTTGACGCTACAGGTGCAAGGCTCGATGTGACGGATCTAATGCTATGGACCGGGTGGCAGAGGACTAATGAGTTGGCTCGCGTTGAGGGAAATGGCCCATGGACTTGAGCAATTTAGTGAACTACAAGTGACGGTTAGATGCCGAAAATATGGAGCAGCACCTTAGGAAAAATTTGGTTATGCGAGATCGAGAGTCTCTTGCAAGGGATGGGACGTCTAGAGTAGTCCTATGGAGGAATAGTGGAACGCGGTAACGTTCCGATAAATTAGTAGTCGAGTAGGAAGCTCGGTGGGGTGATGCTACGGGTGTGAAGCAAGTCAGTGTTGGACCTGAGCCATGCTGTTGGGAACTGTTGTTGGGCCAGTGTAAGGGGAGCAACACGGTAATGATGATTTGGTGTTGACTCTCCGAAGCACAGGGAAACACGATGGGGAACCAGTGTTGGGTTAGTGTATGGGAGTGACACGATAATGATGGCTAGGTGTTGGCTCGCTTAAAGCACAGGGCAACACAGTGATTATGCAGATGGTCAGGGGCTAAAGATTTGTGAAATGCGGTAGGGTGACGAAAGTTGTGGCCAGTCCCACAACTCGGCTGCTAGTAATAAGAGCGGTTAGGGCGTTGCACTCGAGTCAGGGGTTAAGCCCTTTATTTCGATAAGTAGTATCGAAGTGGTTTGGCGAATGTTTAGGTGTTGTAGCGCTTCAAGATGTTTGAGAAAGAAACCCGTGGGAAAGAAACAGGTCTAGCGTGGGAATAACGCTACAGTTGATGCCTACGATTGACAGGTCTAATGCTAAAGACCACTAGATATAGACGGTTAGTTCACAGGAGGGACTGCAACCCTTTATGTGGAGTAACCCATCTGCGGTGGAGACGATTAGAAGCCGAAGACCTGGGGTATGCTGTAGGTTATGTCTGGGCCAGACCTAAATTTCCGTGAGGGTTGAAGAATTATGGTAGTGCCTTTAGTTGGCATGACAGTTAGAAGGCTGTGAATCGATTGGATGATATCTTGTGGTGTGAAAACAAGATGTGTGGCGATGCTCCTCGTTAAAGGATGTTAACGCAGTGGATCGGACAAATTGAGATGATGGACCTTGTGTCGATTGGTGGAGTCGGTAAATGGCTCCAGAATGTTAAGTAAGTGTTGTGGAGGGCGAGACTTACGAGTTGGAAACCAACCATGAGATGGAAATATTGAAGCGAGTGAAGTTTCAAGTATGAGGATCTCTAATCCTGCGATGTGAGTTGTGGCAGGCTGAACGTGTGGCTGAGGCACGGTTTGAAATTCGTGAAGGCTTGCAATTGCATGGTCTAGTATTAGTCCTAATGTGTCGATGCGAAAATGAGGAAGTATCCATATGTAGCACTGGATGGATTTCTGGTTGATGACACAGGATCAGTTGCCAGGTGGTAGTACCTGATGGCAATGATAGGAGCGTGAGGCTCGAGGACTGTGATGTAAATCCTTACTGATTAACCGTGTACGTAAAGGTTCAGTGGGTCCTGGTGGCTAGACCAGGCGAATTTTGATAAAGAGATCCAAGTATTATAAAAGATGGTTGGTCAGGGCATAATTGTGCCGCTTGAAGAAGTCTTACTCCGTAGCGAAGGTTATAAATGTTAGGAATCGGGCAACCGTGAAGATATGATTCTGCCTTGATTGATCCGTAGAGCCGCAAACATGAACTCCTCCAAGTCGGTCCACACGATCGGCCGTTTCCACGAACGCCTTGAGTAATGCTAGTAACCCTAGGCGCCTCCAACGAGAGATCCGAATTTCTCCTTTTTTTTTTTCCAGCTTCTTAAGTGGCCTATTTATAGAGTAAAAACCCTAATTATGCCTTTGGAAAAATCCTAAACGATTTAGGTCTGGCCCATAATCATATTGGGCCGTATCTCTCTTTTAATTTGTGGAACGGACTCGACCCAAGTGTGTGACCCCTTAGGGCCACCATTGGGCTAGATGTAGGGCCAATTCTATTGGGCTATATGAAGGCCCAACTCCTTAGAATAATTAAACTCTTTTAATTAAACTTATGGGCTTCATAATTAACTCATTGATAGCATGCATATTTATACCATATTTTGGCATTTCACCTCATTCTTATTAGGCCATTTGAAGCAATTTTTGCTGATATTTCATTGTTTCTATTTTATTATGCTTCAAATTGTCCTTACACTATTTTCTATCTTACCTCTACTCTATGGATCCAGGCTAAAGGAGCTTTGGCCTACTAAAGGAGCTTGGGCCTACTAAAGGAGCTTGGGCCTACTAAAGGAGCTTGGGCCTACTTTCAAGGAGCTTGGGCCTACAATAAAGGAGCAGACTTGGGCTCACTTGTTTTCTGTTGGGCTAGGCCCAACCCTAGCCTCCCTAGCCTTTCCTTTCTTGGCCATGTATTTAAGGCCTCCTAGCATTAATTTTCAGGGATCATCATAGAGAAAGAGAGGAGAAAATAGAGAGGATTCTACCCGTTTTTGTCATTGTAGCATTTTTCTGTTTTCTATATGTTTTGTTCCATTCTGTTTTCCTTGCTGTAATGATAGGCTAGAACATTTGGTAACCGGTTGTGTGTCTTGAATCCATGTGGAATTTGAGTCCCGGATGAGCTACAAGAATCTGGTTTGTTATTTGTTTCTTATTCATTTCTATTTGGTTTAGTTTGAGCAGATTTGTGAATGCATGGAGTTCATGGCAGGTTTGTGTGAACTTGCATGGTTTCACTTTCTGTTAGATGCTTAAGAGAACAGAATGTCATAGCCGGTTGGTATAACATCTCGGAAATGAATATTGTGTGCTTGAACGGTTGTTCTTGCATAGGTCCGGATAGGTTGAATAGAGAGTGAATGGTTGCATTTTGTTTGCAAGAGATTTCTGCATTCATTTTGTTATTTCCAATCATTCTAATCCTTGGACGGTTGTTGGGGATGCTTGAGTTTGTTTTCCGGAGATCAAAGCATCTAGCAAACCAAGATATATAGAGTGGACAAGGAAGATTTCACATAGGAGACAAATACACAGCCGGTTGCACTCCTCTTATTGATTTTTCATCCATCTTCATATTTCTGTTTTGCCAATTAGTTTTCTGTCAAAACCCCCCCTAAACAAACTGTTATTGGTTATGCTGGTTCTTCTTTGTTGGTAGAAGAAAGTGAGGCTCCTTGTGAGAGATGACCTAGGGTGCACTTTGCTGCAAACTAGAGAAGAGATTCATAGATCTCTAATTCTGGATCGGTTCGATAGCCGGCCACTCATCTCATGGGCTTCTTAATTGAACTCTTTAATTAATAGTTTTAGAATTAATCATATTAATTCTAAAACCCTACATATCATGGTTAACGTCTAGCAACATGCCATGAACGCCTAGCCAACGATGAAAAACACGAACCTTTTCGATTGCAATTATCGTACAGTAAAATCCTTTCATCAATCTATATCCCGATTGAATTTAGGGTATGGTTTTATGATGAAACCCTAGTCATTCAATAACTATGTATCCATTCCAGATTTATGACTTGTTCG
Source organism: Diospyros lotus (assembly GCF_014633365.1). Taxonomy (NCBI): domain Eukaryota; kingdom Viridiplantae; phylum Streptophyta; class Magnoliopsida; order Ericales; family Ebenaceae; genus Diospyros; species Diospyros lotus. The sequence goes on from NC_068342.1 coordinate 26,901,635, forward strand.
ATGAAATCAAAACACCTTTTGATTTCCATCTCACCTTGGCCAAGGATTTCCATAGTCATGAAATCATCGGAATACATAGGACATCTTCTCATCTTGTCGATAAGTGATGAATCCTATTTCGACATTCACAAGCCTTCATATGTGATAAGGTTACGCCCAGTGATAATTTGTTAATGACTCCATTGGAATCCAAAAAAGAACCAAAGCGTAACCAGTCAAATATAAGACTACCATGATGTCTCAAGTCTAAGGACTAATCTGCACTACTGCAACACAGAAATTCCAATTCGACAATCAACAATTACCATTAGGAATTCTGTAGCGGGTCAGTTCAGTGTACTTATTCTTATAATAAGCACCCACATATATGCACTAGTGTCCACACACCAATGTCTATGAAACAAGACATTCTCCTAATTGAGCATGCATCATATATGCTAGTCTATCCGAGTTATTAGTGTCCAATCCTAATAACTCTATGACTAGGAACATTTAAGATCAAGGCTTATAAGGAATATGTTTCATGATCGTCATCTCTATGCACGACCATATTCCATGAGCCTATTTGATCTATGGACTTTGTCAAGAGTGGAAATAATAAAGTCAACCATCAATGACAAATAAAACATAATGCCTTACAATAATAATTGATTGAAGATAAAGAGTCACAATGGAAAAATATGATCAATTACATGTAAATTTGATTGGCTTGTGGGGCATAACTCTAACAATCTCCCACTTGCCCTAAAGCCAATTTCCCATGTATCTTAAGCCCATCTTCTCAAGATGACGTTCAAACACTTGCTGTGACAATGGTTTTGTAAGGGGATCTGCTACATTCTCCGCTGATGCAACTTTCTCCATTTTGATGTCACCACGGCCAATTATCTCACGGATTAAATGATATCTCCGCAATATGTGTTTGGATCTTTGATGGGACCTCGGTTCCTTTGCTTGAGCAATGGCACCATTGTTATCACAGTATACTAAAACTGGATCAACAATAGTAGGAACCACTCCCAATGCTGAGATAAAATTTCTCATCCAAACTGCTTCCTTTGCAGCATCAGATGCTGCAATATATTTAGCCTCAGTGGTAGAATCTGCAGTAGTTTCTTGTTTGGAACTCTTCCAACAAACTGCTCCACCATTAAGGGTGAATACATAACCTGACACAGATTTTGAGTCATCTACATCAGACTGAAAACTTGAATCCGTAAAACATTCCAGTTTCAGTTCTCCTCCTCCATAAACCATGAAAGTGTCTTTCGTCCTTCTCAAGTACTTAAGAACCCCTTTCACAGCTTTCCAATGCTCCTCACCTAGATTAGACTGATATCTGCTCGTGACACTCTGAGCATGTGCAACATCAGGTCTAGTACATAGCATAACATACATTATGCTACCTATGGCAGAAGCATAGGGTATAGATGCCATTCTTTTCCTCTCCTCTGGAGTCTTTGGAGACATAGACTTGGAGAGAGAAATCCCATGGTGCATTGGAAGAAATCCTCTTTTAGATCCTTCCATGTTAAACCTTTTTAACATTTTATCTATATACATTGATTGGGACAATCCAAGCATCCTTTTTGATCTATCTCTATAGATCTTAATCCCCAAAATGTAAGATGCTTCGCCCAAATCTTTCATGGAGAAATTAGTAGATAACCAGGCTTTTGTTGCTTGTAACATACCTACATCATTCCCAATGAGTAGTATGTCATCAACATAAAGCACCAGAAAAGTGACTGCACTCCCACTAACCTTCTTTTACACACATGGTTCATCCAAGTTTCTGATGAAATCAAACAATTTGATTGTCTCATCAAAACGAATGTTCCAACTCCGGGAAGCTTGTTTTAGTCCATAAATGGACCTTTGAAGCTTGCAGACTTTCTGCTCATTTCCATTGGATATGAATCCCTCTGGTTGTACCATATAAATATCCTCCTTAATGTCACCATTAAGGAAGGCTGTTTTCACATCCATTTGTCATATCTCATAGTCATAATATGTGGCTATGGCAAGTAAAATTCGAATGGATTTAAGCATTGCAACTGGTGAAAAGGTTTCTTCAAAATCAATACCTTGAGTTTGAGTGTAACTCTTTGCCACCAAATGAGCTTTATAAGTCTCTACTTTTCCATCAACTCCAAGCTTTCGCTTGTAGATCCATTTACAGCCAATAGGTACAATACCTTCAGGAGGATCTACCAAAGTCCATACTTTGTTAGAGTACATGGAATCCATTTCGGATTTCATTGCTTCTTTCCATTTTCCCGAGTCGATATCAAATATCTCCTCCTTGTAGGTTCTTGGATCCTCATCCAATAGAAGGTTATCTTCATTACCTTCAACTAAGAAACCATACCTATCAGGAGGTCTCGTGATCCTTTGGGATCTACGAGGAGATTGTGTACTTTGAGGTTCAAAGTTGTTTTCTGCTTCCACCTGTGGGATAGTAGTTTGTGATTCTTGAATTTCTTCAAGATCTATCATATTGCCATTATTCCCATCTAATAGGAATTCTTTTTCTAGAAAAGTGGCATTCCTTGAAACAGACACCTTTTGTTCAAGGGGATGATAGAAATAATATCCAATTGATTCTTTTGGATATCCCACAAACTTACACTTAGTGGATCTAGTATCCAACTTATCTCCCACTATTTTCTTAACATAGGTAGGACACCCCCATATTCTTAAATATTTGTAACTGGGTGTCTTACGAAACCACATCTCATATGGTGTCTTAGGCACTGATTTAGAGGGAACTCTATTCAGTAAATGGGCAGTTGTCTCAAGAGCATAGCCCCAAAAGGATAAAGGAAGATCAGCGAAACTCATCATGGATCTCACCATATCTAATAGGGTTCGATTCCTACGTTCAGAAACTCCATTGAGTTGTGGTGTTCCTGGTGGAGTCCACTGGGAGAGAATCCCATTCTCTTTAAGATGATCAATGAATGCAGTACTCAAGTATTCCCCCCCTCGATCAGATCGAAGGACCTTAATACTTTTTCCTGTTTGTTTTTCTAGTTCATTCTTGAATTCTTTGAACTTTTCAAAGGCTTCTGACTTGTGCTTCATAAGGTATACATAGCCATACCGTGAGAAATCATCGGTGAAAGTAATGAAGTATGAAAAACCACCTCTTGCATTAACATTTATTGGCCCACAGACATCTGAATGGATCAAATCCAATAGGTTAGATGCACGCTCCACTTGTCCAACAAATGGAGATTTCATCATCTTTCCTTTAAGACACGATTCACAAGTTGGAAGTGACTGTAAGTCAAACAAGTTCAATAACCCATTGTTAACCAACTCATTTATCCTGTCTTTGGAAATATGACCTAATCTCAAATGCCACATGTAAGCATAATTTTGATCATCAGCCTTTCTTTTGTTACTTTGTTGTAGACAAATCATGGAATCTTTAGTTTGAACAGAATACAAATTATTTGATAATGCACTAGTACCATATAAAAAACCATTTTTGAAAATAGAACAAACTCCATTTGCTATTGAAAAATTAAAACCTTCCTTGTCCAAAACAGGAACAGAAATAATGTTCTTAATAATGTCTGGCACATAAAAACAATCATTCAAAACTAACTTTATTCTAGATTCTAAAACTAAATAAACTGTCCCTATGGCTATAGCAGCAACTCTTGCTCCATTCCCAAGCCGTAGAGAAGCCTCATCTTTATTTAGCCTCCTGCTTGTTGTCATCAACTGCAAATCATTGCAAATATGACTACCACATCCGGTATCTAATACCCAAGAAACATCATTAACTGAAAGGTTAATTTCAACAAAGTACATACATGAATCAGAACGTTTCTGTTTCAGTTCTGCAAGATAAGTCTTGCAATTCCTTTTCCAGTGCCCAAGCTTTCCACAATGGAAGCAATTTCCTTTCTCTTACTGACTTGGCTTTGCTTTCTTAACTCCACTCTTTGGCTTTGTCTTCCCCTTTTGAGAACTCTTCTCCTTTCCTTGCTTTGACCAATTCTTCTTTGGTTTAGAGGAATGTGAGGAACCAATGAGCATGATAGGTTTATCCTTCTTCATTGTCATTTCAGGAGTCTTCAACATGTTAAGCAACTCAGGAAGAGTAGTTTCAAGCTTATGCATATTGAAGTTCATGACAAAATGATCAAATGAATCAGGAAGAGATTGTAAAATAAGATCTACATATAGATCATTATCCATGACAACACTCAAAGACTCAAGCTTTTCAATCAGGCTTATCATCTTCAATACATGAGTATTGACAGATTCAGTATCCGTCATACGGGCCCTGAAAAGCTCCTTTGAGATCTGATATCTCACATGTCTAGTCTGCTCACCATACAACTCTTGTAGGTGCAAATGAATCTCTGCTGCATGCTCCATTTTCTCATGCTGCTTTTGCAGCTCATTTGACATCGATGCCATCATATAGCAACGAGCCTGAAGATCATCATCTTTCCACTTCTGCCAAGTGGTAAGTTCCTCTGGCGTGGACGCCTTTGAAACTTTTTCAGGTGGGGACTTATCCATAACATATGTTATTTTTTCGGAATCCAAAACAATTTTGAGATTCCTAAGCCAATCCAGATAATTGGGACCTGTCAACTTGTTAGTGTCTAGCAAACCTGCAAGTGGATTCTTGGCCATTTTTGATTTCACAAATCTGCAAATATAAACATGATCATACATTTAAACATTCAATCAATTACATTCACATATGATTAAGGACTTTTGTGTCATAAGTGATACTCCCACTATTTTAATCAAATCTTAGCACCCTCAAAATAAGATTTGGAAAGCTTAAATACATAGGCTTTCTAGTGGGCTTGAGACCCAATTAGAATTACCATAAACTCGAATAATATCGAAGCTCTTATAGTAATTTTAAAAGGTAGGCAACTCTTACCAATTACATCTCATGCAACCCTCGAACTATTTTGCCTCATATTTGCATAAACTCAAATACTATTGAAGCTCTTATGCAAAACATGTTAAGTCAAACCATCATCAATCACAAGTGTGACAAATAGAGATACCCCCAAATAATATTGACAATAGTATTTCTACTTATCACCTAATGTACATCAACATGTGTAACATATAATATACATTGCCATACTTAGTATGCCCCAAATGATATTGGCGATACATATTAAACATGAAAACCTAATATTATATGCCAATGCTGGAAGGCTATGGAGAAATTAAACTCTTTTGATTTCCCCGTTCATGACTTAAAATTCATTCTTAAAACAATTTTAAGCGAGGGGTTTTAATCTATCATATATATCATATTACATGCATTTAACACATTGCATAATCAATTCATCATAAGCATGCATCTAATACACAATGATATCAACATGTTATAAGCATGTATCTTAAAATCAATAAAACCATCTCAAGCAATGAAGATAGCAATTGAAGACAAGTTAAAAGGACATGTAAACAAAACAGTTTTCAGCTTTTGCATATCTTATGCACATAACAAATTATGTTCCACCCTATATGGGGGTTCGGGGGCAGCGCCCCCGACGGGGTCGAGCTGCCGCCAGCTCGCAGGGGTGCAGGGGGCAGCGCCCCCATTGGGGGCTCTGGGGCAACGCCCCCGGACCAAAATTTTTACAGAACAGAAACATACAGCGATAATTGTTACACTAATTATATCATATCATAAACACTTACCATCAATATGTATATCATCACAATGTTGTTCGTTTAAGATCATATCAGAAACTATTTAGTGTTCGATTTTGATCATATCATAAACTTAACACACACTGCAAACTGTTCGAACATATACTAATCATATTTAAACGATAAGCAAATACTAATCGCATCAAGATTGCTGTTCATTTAAACACTAATCATATCATTATTACTGTTCGATTTAGAACACATCAGGATGCTTCTATTCGATCAGATGATAATCTCGAATCGATCATATCAAAACAGATTATAATGGCAGATTCAAACCGATTCTTTGAATCTGATATCACAACAAAACTGATCTCGATTTGATCATATCAAACCGATTCTTTTCGAACATACTGTTCTATAACACGACCCCATCTTCTGAATCAGTTTTAATCTTATTGCAAATCGATTACAGATCCTTCTTTTTAACCCTCGAAAATAAGCTGATTAGATGCATCACCGAAAACAGCAATGAATGGAAGATTCAAACCCTTCATGTATATCAGTTTCCTAACACATTAAAAACTGATTACTAAGCCTTTTAATCTACCATCTTAGGATGCTTTTCGATACATAAATACATCATTTAGACATGGCAGAATCGATAATCAAAACTGATTCGTTACTGCTATTCCGATTTATCAAAAGTAATGACAGATTTCACAACGATTACACTGCTAGAAAACGATGATAAAATCAGAATATATCTAACGAAATCATCAAAGGTTCAAGATAACCTGTCGCTCTGATACCACTGTTAGGAACCGGGCAACCGTGAAGATATGATTCTGCCTTGATTGATCCGTAGAGCCGCAAACACGAACTCCTCCAAGTCGGTCCACACGATCGGCCGTTTCCACGAACGCCTTGAGTAATGCTAGTAACCCTAGGCGCCTCCAACGAGAGATCCGAATTTCTCCTTTTTTTTTTCCAGCTTCTTAAGTGGCCTATTTATAGAGTAAAAACCCTAATTATGCCTTTGGAAAAATCCTAAACGATTTAGGTCTGGCCCATAATCATATTGGGCCGTATCTCTCTTTTAATTTGTGGAACGGACTCGACCCAAGTGTGTGACCCCTTAGGTCCACCATTGGGCTAGATGTAGGGCCAATGCTATTGGGCTATATGAAGGCCCAACTCCTTAGAATAATTAAACTCTTTTAATTAAACTTATGGGCTTCATAATTAACTCATCTCATGGGCTTCTTAATTAAACTCTTTAATTAATAGTTTTAGAATTAATCATATTAATTCTAAAACCCTACATATCATGGTTAACGTCTAGCAACATGCCATGAGCGCCTAGCCAATGATGAAAAATACGGACCTTTTCGATTGCAATTATCGTACAGTAAAATCCTTTCATCAATCTATGTCCCGATTGAATTTAGGGTATGGTTTTATGACGAAACCCTAGTCATTCAATAACTATGTATCCATTCCAGATTTATGACTTGTTCGATGAAATCAAAACACCTTTTGATTTCCATCTCACCTTGGCCAAGGATTTCCTTAGTCATGAAATCATCGGAATACATAGGACATCTTCTCATCTTGTCGATAAGTGATGAATCCTATTTCGACATTCACAAGCCTTCATATATGATAAGGTTACGCCCAGTGATAATTTGTTAATGACTCCATTGGAATCCAAAAAGAACCAAAGCGTAACCAGTCAAATATAAGACTACCATGATGTCTCAAGTCTAAGGACCAATTTGCACTACTGCAACACAGAAATTCCAATTCGACAATCAACAATTACCATTAGGAATTCTGTAGCGGGTCAGTTCAGTGTACTTATTCTTATAATAAGCACCCACATATATGCACTAGTGTCCACACACCAATGTCTATGAAACAAGACATTCTCCTAATTGAGCATGCATCATATATGCTAGTCTATCCGAGTTATTAGTGTCCAATCCTAATAACTCTATGACTAGGAACATTTAAGATCAAGGCTTATAAGGAATATGTTTCATGATCGTCATCTCTATGGACGACCATATTCCATGAGCCTATTTGATCTATGGACTTTGTCAAGAGTGGAAATAATAAAGTCAACCATCAATGACAAATAAAACATAATGCCTTGCAATAATAATTGATTGAAGATAAAGAGTCACAATGGAAAAATATGATCAATTACATGTAAATTTAATTGGCTTGTGGGGCATAACTCTAACAATAAATGGTAGAGATGAAATGTGGTCAGGGTAGAACTTGAGAGGTTCTCCAAAGAGAAGTTGAGCATGAGGCAACAGTGTGGGATAATCGTCTTAATGCACTATAACTCTACCAGGAGAGATCACCCGGGGGAAAGCCAACGAAATGGCGAGTGCCTGAGTAGGAAGGTGAGTCCTACGGCATCGAGTGGAAGTGTGGGTTCCACATGAGTGGCAGTGGCTGGAGTTTAAATCGAAGTAATAGTCAAAGTTTGTAAGTGCAGTGCCTGGAGGAAGATTGTGTTGGCTATGAGCCGAGCGATCCGGCTAAAGCTGATCGGGTTGGTTAGATGGAAGATGTGGGCGAATTGAAGATGTCGTCAATGGGTGATGAGAGCTCGAAGAAAGAGCTTATGGGACGAGATTGGTTCCCAGAAATGATGTTTAGGTGATGAAATCACCTGATAGCTATGATTGTTATACCTAGGAAGATGCCTTGGTGTGGGCAATTGACAAGATTTAGCCTCGTGGCTAAAGGTTAAGGGGTGTGAGAGAAAGCATCTAGTGGAATCGATTGGGGTAACCAGTGGCGACCGAAGGCGTCGTGCGGTGATAGCAGCAGCGACGAGCAACGACTGGCCATGATCGTGCAGTGTCGTGAGAGTAGTCGGTCGGTGGCATAAGTGGTTCTGGAGTCGCAGTTGCGGTTGGAAGTAAGCGTGAAGTGATGGCAGAAGGTCGTCTTAGCTGATGATGATGGCATTAGAGCCAATGCGATCGCTCACTGATGTTGGAAATGTATGCCCTAAAGACACGTTTTGTTTAATTTATGGTAATGATGTTTCTTTTATTCAGTTTATGGCACATATATTATTTGCATTTAATTGTTGGAAAGGTGTCCATGCTATTAAGTAAGTGATTCATGTGATGGGTCGTTCTTCACAGTTAGGCATGAATCATGGGTACTTAATAAGCAAGAAAATATTACTCTTGATCTTTTGATAGAACTGGGCATTCTATCATGATAAGATCATTGTGCAATAGATCCTAATGGAGGATGGCTTGCCTTAGCCAGTAAACAGTCCATTTACTCTAATTGTACAAGCGCATTTGGAATGCGTAGAGTGGACCTGTGATAGAAGCTAATGACAAAGTACTAATTATCATGGAGCTAGTCTATCACTGCTACTACGTGGACGAGTACTCTAATACTTGAGTATTAGTTGGTGGTCTAGTGAACCTAGATCTATATTCTTAGATTCATTGTAGGTGAGGTCTATCAAAGATCAATATCCTTTTGAGTTGAGAGTATGGTTTCTAATTAGCTAAGACAGACTAATACAAGATAGTTTCTGTGATTCACCCCCTTGTGATTGTCCAAGAATAATCAAATAATCCAGGGCCCTGGGAACGTGACTTAAGAGTGTGTGCTTCTGGGTAGCTCCCAGTGATAAGCAAGTACATTCGAGTAGTCACGGATTATTGGACTAGTGATCTAAGGATGGTAGAAGTCATTTAGAAAGGTGTTAGTACATTATTCCTTTCTAAATGATGGGTGTTACGCAGAGGGGTATTTTCGTCATTACACTAGTAGGTCAAAGACATGGCATATGCAAAATTATTCGTGGGGTCAGTGTTACCATATGGTGATAGTTGGAACACTTAGAATGACAAAATATAGCTACTAGGTAGCAGGGATATTTTGGTCATTTTAGTAGCCGTGAATAATTTGTCTTTTGGTCCCCGGGGTAGCTCGATGTAACTCATGTATTTTTTAATACATTTGGCTTGTTGGATGAATTACATTGAGAGAGAATTATTTTATTCAGAATGGTCCATTGGGCTAGAATAAAATAATAGTTCATTAGGGTTTTTAATTAATTAATTGGGCTAACCCAATTAGAAAATTAATTAAATGATCTTGGCCCATTAGGGTTTGGCCCACTAGGGTTTTAACCCTAGGGTTCTCCCTATATATATATATATATATATCTCTTTGGTTGTTTTTCTATCCAAGGTCATTTTTTGCTCTTCTTCACCGAAGGGAGGCCACGAGTTCGAGTCATATTTCGGAAGATCGAAAGAGAGCCTCGAAGTTCTGATGCGAAGGAGCCGAAGGATAGCAAGACAGCCGTCGTCTCCACCACGCGAAGAAGCTACCGCGCATCCTGCCCCTATCGCCCCATTCCAACCGGTAATCCGCCGTAAAAGTAAGTCTCTTAGATTCTAATTAATACGAGGAACGGTTTTGATTTTAAAACGCTTCCGTTGCATGCTTTTGTATCCTTGTTTTTGATCCTTCAACTGAGTGGTGTGAGCTAATTGAAGTAAAAGTTATAAAAAGTCCGGGAGAAGCCAAAGTCTCTCAGGGAATTAGCTAGTTGCCATAAGCATAGCAAAGTGATATGAGGAATGCGGCTTAAGAGTGGGGTCGTGCTTATTGCGATGACCAGTGAGATTCAAGGAGCAACGAATCTTTGAGATGACATGGTGGTGTTGTCGTCGCTGGCAGGGAAAAGATGTTGTCAGGGAGGTCAAAGGTAACCATGGTGCATGATAGGACCTCGAAGCCGAATAAGAATGGCTATAAAGGCTGGTGCCTGTGAAATTTGAGATGCAACGACCATGGGGGGAAAATTCGTTGCTGTTATAGTGTTGTCCTTGCCGAGAAGAACAAGAGAATCATTATGCATGGTTTAAATCAGGTGTCTTCTACGGATTGAGAATGAATTTGATTTAAGTTGGCCGAAAGTTTTGTGCCTCTAGAGTAGGAGGCTCTGCCGAGAGATGGCAAAATTTGAGAGGTCCCAATGAAATTGAAGCTAGGCGATTAAAAAAAAAAAAAAAATTGGCTAGAAGACCGCTACAAGAGTGGGGGTGTGACCATGTTAGCTTGTTGTGGTGCAGACCAAAGGCACTAGTCATCCTACAAGTGCGATGTAATAAGTGGTTGTGCAGATGGTAATAAGCTAATCACTTATGCCACGCACCATGGATGATGGCGAGGGCCGATTAATGGTTCTGCGACCTTAAGCGTAATGGTAGGATCCTTGACTAGCGGTAGAGTTTAATAGCCAAGGTAAGGCCTAGCATGGGGCATGATTGTGAAAGCTAAATTGGGTGAAGTATTGAAGGGGGTAACTCAATGAAGAGTTTCCCCGTATGGGTATGAGACCCATACTAGCATGCAATATCGGCCAGAAAGAAAGGCCAGAGGAGTCTATGTGCTTGTGCAAGAAACTCCTGGTTGGGAGAAGGTTGTGGCCCGAGCATGGTTAAGCTCGAGGTGAGATGGTAATGGTGCATGCATCGCCAAGCTCGAGTTGGACTCAGGTAATGCACGTATGGTTGAAATGTGTAATTACCTGACATGGTGTTAGGTATATCGATTTTGCGTAATCGTATCGATAAATGAGGGTCGGCTAGTCAAAGTAGAAGACCATGTATGAAATGGTCGAAGTTGGCAGGGTGGGCCAAATGGGTGCTTCCCATGTAGTGCTAGCGTGATAAGTTGATCGGTAATGAGAGATTGCCATGAGGATCAACTCAAGCCATGCATGTGTGTGATTAATGACAGTATGCCATGATAAATGGGTGTCTGAGTGTCTTGTGGGCACTAAAAGAAACATTGCGGCTGATGATCAGTGCTAAGACGTTGCTGGTTGGACCAGCGTAAAATCATGGCCATGTGTGATTGGCAATGGGAAACGTTGCCGTGTGTGATCGGCATAAAATTGTGGTAGACTGATCAATAATGCAATGTTAGTGAGAGTTGTTTCAGTTGATGCAAAAAAGGGGAAATGGGAAGTAAACCCGCAAAGCGATGCTTCGAGGCAGAGGAAATCTGTTCGGAGAGGGATATCATTGCAATGAGCATGACCAGCGACCAGTGGTGCGATTTGGCGAGAGGCCAAAATAGTATTTGGTTGGTGAATGTCCTCGAGAGGCAGAGGACCAAAAGCCTAAGCAAAACCTTGAGGTGAGTATTGCTGCATCGCTCACCCTTCATTTATCACTTTTTGTATTTTTCTTTCACTAATTCAGCTAATTTAGCAACTAATTATGTTCACAGATAGGATGAGGCATTTAGACTCGCCAGTGCACGAGTGTGATTGTAGCAGAAAATTTATATGTAATTTTTTCGGGCAAGACCGGGTCGACTCACAGGGAGATTACTCATGGAAGGAGATAACCACACCAGTTCTTTTAATTAACGAAATAATAAAATGAGATCAAACTAAATGTGATATGACTGTAATCTGGATATGGAGAGGTCTTGGGTCAAGACAGATCTGGTGCCAAACCCAACTGATTTTCCATATAGCTTTCTGTGATGTAACTAGCAGCTCAAATAGCTCGGGTTTTCAACCATTAAATATACTACTGAGATGATGATAACTCTTTGTTCAAACAACCTCCATACATGGCATGGAGTTTCTATGGTAAGCAGCTATCATAAATCAGTGTATAAATAACGTTTTGACAAATAATTGCTCGGGGCTTGGGTATGAGAACGTTTCCAGGTCAAGCAGCCCCCATACATGGCATAGGAACTCTAAGTTAGGCGTACGAACCAATCCAAGCCTGAGATTTTGGTTAATAACATTTCCCAAACTGCTTTTGCTTTGGTTACTTTGACATATGAAGTTCTGCTGTATTGATTCATCAGTGGCTTTGGGCACTGTCTTTGCCTTAACCCAAGAATCGAATTAGCCACACATCTTCATAGGAAGTGTATGACTAAAACTAATCTCAACGGATGAATACGAGATTCGCAAAGAAAATAAATTGAGACAAACGATAAGAATTGAATAAACTACTGTTGTATTAATTACTGAAACGAACTACAACTTGAAACAGAATTTAAGATGGACTTGTAATACAAAGCTCAGAACTAGCAAGAACAACTAGAGTAACTGAAGTGCTATCCACAAAAAAAAAGAAATACAGACAAGAACAAAACGAGAGAAAACAGACATAAGAGATAAAAAGAACTCTTTACTTTCTAATGATCTTCGTCTTTTTGTATTGTTTTTCTTAGTATCCTCTGCTCTCACCAACCTCTGATTCCAAAGAATGTTGGTTCCTTTTTAAGCTTACGGCGCATGAAAGTGGGGACCACTTGTTGGAAAGTTGTTCAAAAAGTTGGTTGAATTTACCTCAGAGCCACCGCGTTTATTTGCGCATGTCAGATTTTTGTTCGGATGCTCATTCGAATATGTTAGCAGAGACATTTGAATGTGTGCTGAGTTTCTTTTGGCTGCTTGGGTCATTCGAATGAATTTTAATCCTATTCGAATGAATTTCACGCTTTACTGTTCCTTACACGGCGATTTTCTCAGTCATTCGAATGCAACAGTACTTTCATTCGAATGAATTTCTAATTTTTCTCTTGACTTCTTCATTGCATTCGGATGACTTGGGAAGTATTCGAATCTGGAATTCCTTGAGTTGCTTCTTATTCGAATTACTCAGCATTCATTCGAATAGATTTCCTTTCTTTTTCAATCACATTCGAATGACTTGGACTTCATTCGGATATATCTTCACTGCTTCCGAACGATGTGCTTATCCGAATTTCTTCTCATGCTCGGCTCATTTGAATGACTTGGGAAGTATTCAAATATGCACAATCTTACCTGGAGATCTTGATTTTTGTTACTTCTTATTCGAATTAGGCCAAGCTTATCCAAATACATACCCGATATCTTGCGTATTCGAATGTAAAAATGATCTATTCGAATGATTGAGCAACTTTCTTTTGATTTGCTCCATATTTGAATATCTTTGAAGACTCATTCGAATGACTTTGACTTTTATTAGAACACCTTCATTTCTTAGCTTTTTCTTCCTCTTTCAATTATGCCTTTGGAGAGTATGAGTCATTCTTTCATCTCTTTTCCTTCTTTTGGTCTGCAACAAGCAATTCTGGAGATTTTAAGTCGATCAAATGGATTAGGAGGTAACAAAAACATAACAAATTTTGCATTTTTTTAGCATCAATCACACCCCCCAACTTAAACATTGCTAGTCCCTTAGCAATCAAATTACATGCACGAATACTTCAACATTCACAAATTCATTGATAGTGCAAATCTCGTATGTGAAGCAAAAATGTATGGTTAGTAGCATAGGGACTTCGGACAATCAAGGAAATGTTTATTATTTGAACTTTTGTCTCGGGCATATTAAGTTGAATCAACCAGCATATTACATTCAATTCTCTAAGCTTTGATTGCAAACTTTACTGGATATGTTTCTCTTCAATAAAATGTTCACTCAAAGTTGCTCTCAAGGATGTACCTCAATTCGGAGTGGATGCAAATCAAGTTCGAAGAGGTATCATCAATCATCAAAAAAATTGCTATTAAGGAAGGAAACGACCTGACATAGTTTCATGATTAGAATAACATCTCAATGAATAACATTTAAAATTAACCAAGTCTCCTTACTCTTGAAATTATATCCTGAAATTGCATGATTAGTAGAACTAAGAGGGATCTTTCTAGGAAGAAATGGGGCCAAAAGGTGATGTGGTATAGTAAAGGGGATGATAGAAATCAAAAGAATTATTAGGTCTCGGGAATTCTCCACTAAAAACTGAAGATTTTTTTTTTTTTTTTGCAAGAGAAGAATAAAATGCACATGTGATGCATTCATGCATCAATAGCTGAAATCATATCAGGACATCTAAATTCAGTTGGTCGTATCCGAACCTGAATCTAACTGCTATTCCAACTGATAATGAGCAAGCTTCCATTGCTTCACCCTCAATGGCTACGGGGGGTGTTTTTAATGTCCCAGACCTAGAGACAACCATTTATCTTAAATGGTATAGTGGTCTTTTAACGTCAGATTCCCAGACGATTTTTTTTTTTTTTTGAATAAACTACTGAGTAATTCCCGAGACCTAGTCAATGGATAAGAAAAATTTCAAGGCTATGACTTGGTCGGAGGGAATGATGCAAATGGTCATGAAGAGTTTCAATGGGCTATAAGTGGAAGTTGATAAAAACAATAGGTTGATTGGCTCAAGTAGTAAGAGAATGATCCCTCCATGATGTTCCATAAATTAGTGCTATTCATTTAACTGGTTTCAAGCTTAGAGTCAGTTAAAATTAGCCGCGATCATTAAAGACACTCAAGGCAAAATGTTGCTTTGAAGTTATTGAAAGACGAGAGAATCAACAAAATATTTTATTGCATGAATAGGTGTTATTTCACTCAGAATAAAATGTTATGAAGCTCTAACACTTACTTTGGTAACAAATCTCCACTTAATTTGAGAATTTGGGCAATTAGCTGATCATTTCAACATGTTTTGTATGCCATCCAAACAAATGAACAGAAATAAAGCACCCTAAGTAGTCCTGGTCTTGGTTCTAAATCTCATACAGTTCTGTTTTCAAATAAAAGATTATCATTCAAATAACCAGTTGTGAATCTAAAGCATCGAGCACAATAATCTGAAGCATAGAGTAAGCAAAGTTATTTTTATTGAAAAATGAAGATGTGATTAATCTTTGTAGTTCATAGGTACAGAAATTAAGTATGAAACATCAAATCCTATGACTACTCAGTGCCATCCGTGGCATCATCAGAAGTAGAGTTCTCCTCAGTGGAGTTTCCAGAGGGAGTCTTTGATGAAGGATCAGCAGGAGGAATAGAGGTAAAAGATGGAATGGTGGGGTGAGAAGGTGTTGCATGCTCAGGCTGTGGACGCACCCCTGATGTAGAAGGTGCACCCTCTTCCTCTTGCCACATGTCAATGGTCTTCTGTATGCAAGTCTCAGCATCAGCCAACTTGTCCTTTGAAGATTTTTGTGGAAGCTCTTCTATAGGTGCGCTCAGAAGCTGACCTACACTCTTGTCCATCGCAGTGTAACGTTCATTCATGGCCATTATTCCTGAATAGATGACTCTCTGCCTCCAATGTAGATCCTCATAAATGGCCTCCTGTCTCTCTTGGATCTTCTTCAGTGATTGCTCCACTAGGGCTTCATGTTTCACTTGTCTTTCTTGCATTTCCTTGACTAACTCATATAAGTCTCTGAGAGTATGATCTTCCTCTTGTCTCTCTGCCTGATCCTCATGTAGTGGCGATTCTTGAGTTGGTCCTTCTTGTGCTTCAACCTGCCTGTCTGATGCCTCTTTAACTGCCCACTGCTCCTTCGTGTAGATGCTGGGCTGATCCTATCCATCGGCTTGATGACTTCAAAAGTTGCCTTCTCTTTTACCCCGTGCCTTAGTACAAAATACGTAATCAATCCCCCAAAGGGTAGTCCTCCACCCCCATGTCCATGCTTGGCCACTAGGTTTATGGTATCAAAAATGTGCTTGGCCAAGTCTATGTGTACTCCCAGGATCATCTTTCCCATGAATGTGGCTTGCTTAACCGAAACACTGCCAGTGAATGAATGGGGCATGAAGTGAGAACACAGAAGCCTATGTAGGATGATGCATTTATGGGACACATTCTTCTTTGGGAGGGTAGGGCTTAACCAAAAAGCATCATCTGCCTCTGTCAACAACCTAGCCAAATTTTCTTTTTCCTAAGTCTACACTTGCCTCCTCAATGTCTCTTGGTGATGCCTCTCTTGGGATTTGGAAGGTTTCAGAAATATCAGAGGGCTTCAACTCTATTTTCACTTTTCTTACTTCAGTGATCAAGCACCTATTTCCCGAGTCATCTCTGTCACTGGTTATATTTGAGTAAAATTCTTTGACTAAGGGAACCATGGCCTTGTGTAGAAACTTAACCCAAGTTTGCCATCCTTTGGCAGTAATCAATGACAACAAATCACACGGGGGTTCTTCAAATAGTTCAAGCATAATTCCCCTCTCACAAAGCACTGGCCTCTTAGCATACCTCTCAACATAATTCTTTTCAGCCGCGGGGCTAATGAACCTGATATTGGAATATGGAGGGTTCAAATCTATGGTTGGGGTGGCAGCGGGTTCTTTTCCTTTCTTCCTCTTTGAGGCCCTAGAGCTTTCTCCTACGGCCTTGGGGCGTTTTTGCTTTGGAGACATGTTAATTTGAGGGTTGTTTGGTCTAGGGAGTTGGTTCTGGGATTTTACCGAACAGTTGGTAGGCACAAAATGGTTCCTCTCTTTTCTTCTTCTTTCAATTTCCAAACCAACCCTTTCTTTGACACACTGATCTCCTTCACTCCCTCTTCACAACAACTCCTTCATCCAATCAATCAGATTCGAGTTTAAACAATGGGAACAACTCTTACCTCTCGGCTGTTCTCTTCCCAGAATATTCGAATGCAACGACCTCCTATTCGAATGCTAGCGGACTGTTCTTCTTTGTACGAAACCGGATGGATCTTCGGATGGATGCAATGGATGATGAATGAGGGTGATTAGAACAGGGTAACAAGATATATAGGAAGGGTTCGAGTGGATGAATGAATGATTGTACCGATTAAGGAGGGGTTTCGATCTTTAAAGGGGGGGCGTCGATTCAGATTTCAGGGACGGTTATGAGGTTAACAGGAGCATCATTCGAATGATACTGGGGTTATACGAATGATAGAGGCAGATTCGAATGGAAGCTGGGCAATTCGAATGATAGCTCGGGTCTTAGAACAATGGGTAGAAGGGGATTCGAATGAGAGAGAGAGAATGCGAATGTTCGCTGAAAGCTTTTAAAGGGCCAGACGCCTCATTCGAATGTGGAAAAATTCATTCGAATGAATTTTAAACAGTAACTTGGCTTATCGAAGGATTTGAGCCACTCATTTGAATGCAACAGTACTTTCATTCGAATGGATTTCTTGGTCATTCGAATAACTATGAGTGTCATTCGAATGAATCTGGCAGCACACTCACAAAGAGGGCATTGAATAGAACGATCATTCGAATGCAAAAGGCTTCATTCGAATAACTTTGAACACATTTTTTTTTTTAGGGAAAATTAACTAATTGAAACTATATTCGGATGTTAGAAATGGATTCGGATGAAGGGTAGGTTATTCGAATGAACTTGAGGATATTCGAATGCTGGCTTCAATTTTTAAAGAAATAGCAGATTCATTCGAATGAAATTTGAGTATGGAGAAATTCATTCGAATGAATTTTAAACAGTAATTTCATTTGTGAAGGAATTTGGCCAGCCATTCGAATGCAACAGTACTTTCATTCGAATGAATTTTGAACATATTCGAATACAACAGAGACTATTCGAATGCTTTCTTGCTTTCTTTAACAGCTCACCGGTCATTCGAATGGTCTACAACGCATTCGAATGACTAAGCTCATCCGGATACAGAGTTCGAATAACAGCAGAGAGAATAAAATAACAAATTTTTTTTTACACATTTCCAAACACCTAAACACAAAATTCAAACCCACACAGAATGTCATTAAATGAGCAAGGATCAACACAACAGTTCAGGCATACTTTTATCCCACCCAACTTGCTTTGAACAATTCTTAAGAACGAAGATATAAGAAATACCTGGAGATCTTTAGAAACAAATTTGAACACAAAGGTCCAATTGCTTACTTGGATGTTGCTGGTAGCCTTCATTGCATGTGTGGATCCATGAGCTTGCTTCAATACTAAAATCAAGATAAAGAGTGATAACAGTTCATGAAAGCAAAACATTAATTTCTCCCTTTTTTTATTTTCTTTTTAATTGACCACTACCCAATGGGTGGATCTGTAAGATCCATGCTCTCTTCCTGTTCATTCAAAGATTCATAGTATGGTTTCAAACGTTGTCCATTCACTTTGAGAATCTGACCAGATTAAAGATTTTCAATATCAAATACACCATGAGCTGAGATGGAATGAATTTTGAAGGGCCCAGTCCACCTTGACTTGAGTTTTCCAACAAACAGATGGAGCCTTGAATCGTAAAGTAGCACATGTTGACCTATACAAAAAATTTTCCTGTTAATGTGCTGGTCATGTAATTTCTTCATGTGCATCTTAGAAAACTTGGCATTCTCAAATGCCTCGTTTCTAAGTTCCTCAAGCTCATTCAGTTGCAACTTTCTATTAAGTTCCACCTCTTCTAAACTTTCATTCATCTTCCTGATGGCCCAGTAAGCTTTGTGCTCAACCTCTACTGGCAGATGACATGGTTTTCCATAAACCAGTCGATAGGGAGACATGCCCAATATGGTTTTATGTGCAGTCCTATAGGCCCAAAGAGTATCGATCAACCTCAAAGACCAATCATTTCGGTTGGAATTGACAGTTTTTTCTAAAATGTGCTTGATCTCCCTATTTGCCAATTCTGCCTGGCCATTTATCTGAGGGTGGTATGGCATTGAGACCTCATGAACTACCCCATACTTTTTCATTAATTCTGCCACTGGTTTATTACAGAAATGAGAACCTCCATCACTGATGATGGCACGAGGCATTCCAAACTTACTGAAAGTGTTTTCTTTGAAAAATTTTACTACTATCCTGTGATCATTTGTCCTTGTTGGGATTGCCTCAACCCACTTGGAAACATAATCTACAGCAAGAAGGATGTATTCATGACCAAGTGAGTTAACAAAAGGGCCCATAAAATCTATTCCCTAACAATCAAAAATTTCAAGAACCAGACTGGGCTGCAAAGGCATCATACTCTTTTTTGTTAGAATCTCTGGCATCTATCACATGACAAGCAAAACTGGTGTACATCCCTAAACATGGTAGGCCAGTAAAATCCACTTTGTAGGATTTTTTCCATGGTTTTTCGAGTAGAGAAATGACCTCCACAAGCAAGGGTGTGACAAAAGTTCATAACACTATGTTGCTCATGTTCTGGAATGCCTCTTCGCACAATTTGATCAGCACAATATTTAAACAGATATGGTTCATCCCAGAAAAATGTTCTGACCTTCCTAAAAAACTTTTGTCTATCTAGCTTAGTCCAATGACTGGGAACTATACCTATAGCTAAATAATTGGCTATGTCAGCGTACCAAGGGGCAGAAGTCAATGTACTCACATGAAGAAGATGTTCATCAAGAAAGTTATCAGGAATGGAACCCTCAGTAAGATCCTAGCCTGGGATTCTAGACAGATGGTCAGCTACAACATTTTCTATTCCCTTTTTATCCTTAATTTCTATGTGGAACTCTTGGAGGAGCAGAATCCACCTAATGAGGCATGGCTTGGTGTTTTGCTTGGTGAGCAGATATTTCAAAGCAGCGTGATCTGTGTACACAATCACCTTTGATCCTATCAGGTATGACCTAAACTTATCCAATGCAAACTGTTGGAAATGTATGCCCTAAAGACACGTTTTGTTTAATTTATGGTAATGATGTTTCTTTTATTCAGTTTATGGCACATATATTATTTGCATTTAATTGTTGGAAAAATGTCCATGCTATTAAGTAAGTGATTCATGTGATGGGTCATTCTTCACAGTTGGGCATGAATCATGGGTACTTAATAAGCAAGAAAATATTACTCTTGATCTTTTGATAGAACTGGGCATTCTATCATGATAAGATCATTGTGCAATAGATCCTAATGGAGGATGGCTTGCCTTAGCCAGTAAACAGTCCATTTACTCTAATTGTACAAGCGCATTCGGAATGCGTAGAGTGGACCTGTGATAGAAGCTAATGACAAAGTACTAATTATCATGGAGCTAGTCTATCACTGCTACTACGTGGACGAGTACTCTAATACTTGAGTATTAGTTGGTGGTCTAGTTAGCCTAGAGCTATATTCTTAGATTCATTGTAGGTGAGGTCTATCAAAGATCAATATCCTTTTGAGTTGGGAGTATGGTTTCTAAATAGCTAAGACAGACTAATACAAGATAGTTTCTGTGATTCACCCCCTTGTGATTGTCCAAGAATAATCAAATAATCCAGGGCCCTGGGAACGTGACTTAAGAGTGTGTGCTTCTGGGTAGCTCCCAGTGATAAGCAAGTACATTCGAGTAGTCACGGATTATTGGACTAGTGATCTAAGGATGGTAGAAATCATTTAGAGAGGTGTTAGTACATTATTCCTTTCTAAATGATGGGTGTTACGCAGAGGGGTATTTTCGTCATTACACTAGTAGGTCAAAGACATTGCATATGCAAAATTATTCGTGGGGTCAGTGTTACCATATGGTGATAGTTGGAACACTTAGAATGACAAAATATAGCTACTAGGTAGCAGGGATATTTTGGTCATTTTAGTAGCCGTGAATAATTTGTCTTTTGGTCCCCGGGGTAGCTCGATATAACTCATGTATTATTTAATACATTTGGCTTGTTGGATGAATTACATTGAGAGAAAATTATTTTATTCAGAATGGTCCATAATTAATTGGGCTAGAATAAAATAATAGTTCATTAGGGTTTTTAATTAATTAATTGGGCTAACCCAATTAGAAAATTAATTAAATGATCTTGGCCCATTAGGGTTTGGCCTACTAGGGTTTTAACCCTAGGGTTCTCCCTATATATTCTCTCCTTATTTTTTTTTTTCATCCAAGTCGTTTTTACTCTTCTTCACCGAAGAGAGGCCACGAGTTCGAGTCATACTTCGGAAGATCGAAGAGAGTCTTCAAGTTCTGATGCGAAAGAGCCGAAGGATTGCAGGACAGCCGTCGTCTCCGCCACGCGAAGAAGCTCCCGCTCCTCCCCCTCCTATCGCTCCATTTCGTCCGGTAATCCGCCGCAAAAGTAAGTCTCTTAGATTCTAATCAATACGAGGAACAGTTTTGATTTTAAACTGCTTCCGTGGCATGCTATGTTTCCTCATTTGTGATCCTACACAAACACCACAACCAACAATTCTTTTTCTGTGGTAGTGTAATTTCTCTGAGCTTCATTTAAGGTTCTGCTAGCATAGTAAATGACATGGGGCTTCTTCTCTTTGCTTTGTCCTAAAACAGCCCCTATGGCATAATCACTCGCATCACACATTAGTTCAAAAGGTAAAGTCCAGTCAGGAGGTTGTATGATGGGTGCAGTGATAAGTGCATGTTTTAGCTTCTCAAAGGCACTTTGACAATTTGGGGTCCATTCGAATGGAACGTCCTGAGATAACAGACAACACAAGGGTCTTGCTATTGTGCTAAATGAGGCAATAAATCTCTTGTAAAATCCAGCGTGACCAAGAAAAGATCTAATGTCCTTGACATTTTTAGGGGCTGGAAGCTTCTGAATGGCTTCAACTTTGGCCTTGTCGACTTCTAGACCCCTAGATGAGACTATGTGTCCTAAGACAATGCCTTGGTTAACCATGAAGTGGCATTTTTCCCAATTGAGCACAAGATGAGTCTCCTCACAACGAATCAAAACTTTCTCCAGATTTTTTAAACACAATTCAAAGCTACTTCCATAGACAGAGAAGTCATCCATAAACACCTCTACAATATGTTCAGCCATTTCACTAAAGATACTCATCATACACCTTTAAAAGGTGGCAGGAGCATTACACAACCCAAATGGCATACGTTTATATACAAATGTCCCAAAAGGGCAGGTGAAGGTTGTTTTCTCTTGATCTTCCAGTGCTACATCAATCTGATTATATCCTGAATATCCATCCAAAAAACAGTAGAATGCTTGACCTGCTATCCTTTCAAGTGTTTGATCTAGAAACGGGAGAGGAAAATGGTCCTTTCTAGTCATGGAGTTGAGTTTTCTATAGTCTATGCACACACGCCAACCTGTTTGGAGGCGGATCGGGACTAACTCATTCTTCTCATTTTTCACCACAGTAACTTCAGACCGTTTAGGAATGACCTGAGTTGGACTAACCCATTTTGAATCAGATATTGGATAAATAATACCTGCATCCAGTAGTTTGAGCACTTCTTTTCGAACCACTTCTTTCATATTAGGATTTAACCTTCTCTGCATTTACCTCACTGGTTTTGAATTTTCTTCTAAGAAGATCCTATGGGTGCAAATTAGAGGGCTAATTCCATGCAAGTCTGATATGGTCCATCCTAAAGCCTTCTTGTGTGCTCTCAGTACTTTCATCAATTGCACTTCTTGTTGGGTACTTAGGCTGGAAGAAATGACTACTGGGTATGTCTCTCCTTCTCCTAGAAAGGCATACTTCAACTCAAATGGCAGTGGCTTCTTTTCAGGAATGGGTGGATAACTCACAGAGGTTGATGGTTTATTCAAAGGTTCTACAGGCTCTAGCTTAGGAATCCATTGAGTCAAGGGCATCTCACTTTCCTTTCTGATATCCTCCAAACGGTTATCTCCTTTCACAGTTTGAGTGACAAATTCTTTCTCAAAATACTCTTCAGACAGAGTTTGAATCAAATCTACCTCTTCTATCTCACTTTTAGTGTTCTGTTGTTTGGAAATTCTGAAAATATTCATCTCCACAGTCATGTTTCCAAATGACAGTTTCAAAACTCCATTCCTACGGTTTATGATTGCATTGGAAGTTGCTAGGAATGGTCTCCCCAAGATGACAGGAACAGGTGGTTGTGGACCATGATGGATTTGAGTGTCTAGAACTATGAAGTCAACTGGGAAGTAGAATTTATCCACCTGAACAAAGACATCTTCCACAATACCCCTAGGAACTTTGACTGATCTGTCTGCCAGTTGCAGAGTGACTCTGGTAGGCTTAAGTTCTCCCAAACCCAACTGTTGATAGACACTATAAGGCAATAGGTTGACACTTGCTCCTAAATCTAAGAGTGCCTGATCAACCTTATGGCTTCCTATTATGCATGAGATGGTTGGACAGCTTGGGTCCTTGTATTTGGGAGGAGTCTTAAATTGCAAAATGGAGCTCACTTGTTCAGTCAGAAATGCTTTTCCATGCACGTTCACTTTTCTCTTTACAATGCAAAGATCTTTTAGGAATTTCGCATATGAGGGTGTTTGTTTGATCACGTCCAAGAGTGGAATATTGATCCTTACTTGTTTAAACACCTCATATAGGTCATCATTTTGTTGTTCTTTTTTTGTAACACTCAGTCTTTGAGGAAAAGGAGGTTTAGGATGATATTGACTTTCTTTTTCAATGTTCTTACCTTTTTCATCTTCTTTTTGTTTTCGCTTGTTTTTTTCTTTTTCATTGTTTTCATTTTTTTCTAAGGTTGGCTCCTGTCCTTCTGATTTCTCTTCCTCACCAACAGTTTGGTTTATCCTAAGATCATTTGGTTTTTCAATCACCTTTCTACTTCTTAGGATAGTCACAGATTGGACTTGTTCATGTGCATTACTTTCACCACTAGAAGATTCCACCTGATTTGTTTGCCTAACTGGGTTAGGGTTGGTTTGAGAAGGGAATCTTCCAGGTTCTCTCACACTTAGTGTTTGGGTCAACTTTGTTATCTGGCTTCTCATATCCTCCACGGCTCTATTTGTTTGCTCTTGATTCTTTGTAAGCTGGGAAACCTGATTGTTGATGCCTGTTTGATTTTGAATGAACTGATGCAAGGTATCTTCCAAAGATCTCCTGTGAGGAGGTTGGTAAGTATTGGATGAAGAACCTTGATTTTGTTGGAAGGATTGTTGATGTGTAGGGAAAGGGGTTTTGAGAATGACTTCCAGAATCATGTCTCCATGAAAAATTGGGGTGATTCCTATTATTGGGATGGTATGAATTGTAGTTTTGATTGTTCCCGTAATAGGTTCCACTTTGATTTTGATTCTGTCTTCCCTCAAAATTGTGTGAATTATTGTTATTAGTCTGCCCATACAATACCTCCTTGAAAGTAGGTAGAGTAGGGCATTCTTCAGTGGCATGATCCATTGTTTCACACACAACACATTTCACTTCTACTTGTTTAACAGATTGTACCTTTTTGGGCTCCATGTTTTCAACTTTTTTTGTTAAAGCAGTTAGTCTTGCATTTAGATCATCATTCTCATTCAACTGGTATCTACCTCTTTGTTGTGGATTTTCCCTTAGATCAAATGAAGATGTTGGGCCAACTTCCCAATTTCTTGTATTTTCGGCCAATGTGTTAAAGAAGTGAAAAGCTTCTTCTGGAGTTTTCTCATAGAATTCTCCATTACACATTATAGAAACTAACATTTTTAATTGGGGCGTGAGTGAGTCATAAAAGAAACTGACCACTCGCCATTGCTCAAAGGCATGGTGCGGACAAGTGTGGAGAAGATCTTTGAATCTCTCCCACGCTTGGGCAAAATTTTCACTTGATTTACAGGCAAAGTTCATGATTTGTCTTTGAAGAGTAGCGGTTCTGTTGGCAGGAAAATATTTTTTAAGAAAGTTGCTTGCATTTCTCTCCAAGTTCCTATAGATCTAGGTAGGAGAGTGCCTAACCACATTTTTGCCTTATCTTTCAGTGAGAATGGGAAAAGTTTTAACCTTACTACATCCTCATTTACTGTATGGTCCATGCAAGTGCTACATACTTCCTCGAATTCTTTCATATGAGTATATGGATTTTCAGAATCCATACCATGGAATGTGGGCAACAATTGGATTGTGCCAGGTTTGAAATTGAACCTATGGTGATTTATGGAAGGATGATACACGAGGGCGTTGTCTGCCTTGGAGGGTGAAGGTACTCTCTAAGAGGTCTAATCAATTCCTGATCAACAGGATCAGGATCACCATGGTCACTCCCATGTTCAGACATGTTGTTAGGTTGAGCCATAAATGAGTGTGGCAATGAAAACTCAAAATCAGATGGAGTACTTCCTGAATGTAACACTTGTTCAACCACTCTACCGGATCTAAGTCTCATACACCAGATCAAACTGACAGAGAAGGGAAACTAAAGAACAGAAGTAAAAGAAAAAGGACTAGGGATGATTATTTGGCTTACCTTAATCTCCCCGGCAACGGCGCCAAAATTTGCTGCATCGCTCACCCTGCATTTATCACTTTTTGAATTTTTCTTTCTCTAATTCAGCTAATTTAGCAACTAATTATGTTCACATATAGGATGAGGCGTTTAGACTCGCCAGTGCACGAGTGTGATTGTAGCAGAAAATTTATATGTAATTTTTTCGGGCAAGACCAGGTCGACTCACAGGGAGATTATTCATGGAAGGAGATAACCACACCAGTTCTTTTAATTAACGAAATAATAAAATGTGATATGACTGTAATCTGGATATGGAGAGGTCTTGGGTCAAGATAGATCTGGTGCCAAACCCAACTGATTTTCCATATAGCTTTCTGTGATGTAACTAGCAGCTCAAATAGCTCGGGTTTTCAACCATTAAATATACTACTGAGATGATGATAACTCTTTGTTCAAACAACCTCCATACATGGCATGGAGTTTCTATGGTAAGCAGCTATCATAAATCAGTGTATAAATAACGTTTTGACAAATAATTGCTCGGGGCTTGGGTATGAGAACGTTTCCAGGTCAAGCAGCCCCCATACATGACATAGGAACTCTAAGTTAGGCGTACGAACCAATCCAAGCCTGAGATTTTGGTTAATAACATTTCCCAAACTGCTTTTGCTTTGGTTACTTTGACATATGAAGTTCTGCTGTATTGATTCATCAGTGGCTTTGGGCACCGTCTTTGCCTTAACCCAAGAATCGAATTAGCCACACATCTTCATAGGAAGTGTATGACTAAAACTAATCTCAACTGATGAATACGAGATTCGCAAAGAAAATAAATTGAGACAAACGATAAGAATTGAATAAACTATTGCTGTATTAATTACTGAAATGAACTACAACTTGAAACATAATTTAAGATGGACTTGTAATACAAAGCTCAGAACTAGCAAAACAACTAGAGTAACTGAAGTGCTATCCACAAAAAAAAAGAAATACAGACAAGAACAAAACGAGAGAAAACAGACATAAGAGATAAAAAGAACCCTCTACTTTCTAATGATCTTCGTCTTTTTTTGTATTGTTTTTCTTAGTATCCTCTGCTCTCACCAACCCCTGATTCCAAAGAATGTTGGTTCCTTTTTAAGCTTACGGCGCATGGAAGTGGGGACCACTTGTTGGAAAGTTGTTCAAAAAGTTGGTTGAATTTACCTCAGAGCCACCGCGTTTATTTGCGCATGTTAGATTTTTGTTCGGATGCTCATTCGAATATGTTAGCAGAGACATTTGAATGTGCGCTGAGTTTCTTTTGGCTACTCGGGTCATTCGAATGAATTTTAATCCTATTCGAATGAATTTCACGCTTTACTGTTCCTTACACGGCGATTTTCTCAGTCATTCGAATGCAACAGTACTTTCATTCGAATGAATTTCTAATTTTTCTCTTGACTTCTTCATTGCATTCGGATGACTTGGGAAGTATTCGAATTTGGAATTCCTTGAGTTGCTTCTTATTCGAATTACTCAGCATTCATTCAAATAGATTTTCTTTCTTTTTCAATCACATTCGAATGACTTGGACTTCATTCGGATATATCTTCACTGCTTCCGAACGATGTGCTTATCCGAATTTCTTCTCATGCTCGGCTCATTCGAATGACTTGGGAAGTATTCGAATATGCACAATCTTACCTGGAGATCTTGATTTTTGTTACTTCTTATTCGAATTAGGCCAAGCTTATCCGAATACATACCCGATATCTTGCATATTCGAATGTAAAAATGATCTATTCGAATGATTGAGCAACTTTCTTTTGATTTGCTCCATATTTGAATATCTTTGAAGACTCATTCGAATGGCTTTGACTTTTATTAGAACACCTTCATTTCTTAGCTTTTTCTTCCTCTTTCAATTATGCCTTTGAAGAGTATGAGTCATTCTTTCATCTCTTTTCCTTCTTTTGGTCTGCAACAAGCAATTCTGGAGATTTTAAGTCGATCAAATGGATTAGGAGGTAACAAAAACATAACAAATTTTGCATTTTTTTAGCATCAATCAAGTATAACCCGAGGTAAAGGCTGAGAAATGGTTCGGCTACGAGATTCTTGTGCAAGGGATTCAGAAAATAGCCTGAGAATGGGATTGTCTTGGGCAGGAAGTTATAGTAAAATGAATTTCGAGGGTGAAATTCTTTAAGGGGGTGGAATGTAATACCCGGTATTACATGGTATGAAAAATAAATAATTTTGATTATTTTTGAAAGAATCCCGGGAAGCCCAAGAGAAATTTCGAGAAATTAATTAAAATAAATTGCCAAATTGGCGGTAGGGAGTGCCTCGGGACTTGGATGTCCAGGGAAGAGGGCAAGAGATTGGTGAACGTCTCGAGATGAGGATAGTGACGCTAGCAGCGGTCCAATCGAGAATAATTTTTGGAATAAATTTTGTATAAACCCGAGTGGGTGCTAATACCGAATAGTCGGAGGGGACCTCTTGGAAGCTGAGGGGACCCTAGGGGTGATTCGGTTTTCTAAGTAAGGCAACCCTTAAGCATTTTAGGATCGAATAAAGATCCCGGGCAAGTGCAAGGACGAAATCGACATTGTTGAGTAGAAAGTCGATTATTAATTTTGTAAAAAATTAAGATTTGTGAGGCTTGATGGTAATTAATTAATGGCTTGGAGGGTCCAAGTGTAATAAAAAATTCTCTTAAGTGGAATTAGGGGTTCTCAAGTGCAAATAATGAGAATTAAGGGGTTAATATGTAAATATATATAAGTATTTGTGTGTAAGTTCTCCCGCGTGAGAGGAAGCTTCCTATTTCTTATCTCTGCCATTTGAAATGGCCGAATGGAGCAGAGCCGAGGGAGAGAATGAGACGCGGAGGAGTTGCGGGAGAGAGAGAGAGTGAGAGCTTTGAGAGGGAGAGTGAAGATCGGCCATGGCAGAAGCTGCCATGGCCGATGATTGAAGCATCAGTTTCGGGAGCTTGAAAACTCCAATAGCGATCTAGCAGGGCCGATGGCCGCGGTGGAGGTTGGCGACGCAGCAACAGCGAGGAGGTAGCCGCAGCTTGTAGCAGCGGAGCTCGGCCATGGCAGCTCTATGCGAGCAAAGGAAGTGATGGCTGGAGGCGCTGGTCGCGGTATTGGCCGCTGTGTGCAGCAGAGCTGGGCTGTCGTCAATGGCGTTTTAGGCGGCGCGAGTAGGCACTGTGCGCACGCGAGAGATGGTGAAAAAGGCGATGAACAGGGGCCATGCGCGCGGGAGGAAGAAATGGAGAAGAATAAGAAGAATAAAAAAGAAAAGAAAAGAATAGAAAATAAAATAAATTCTAGAAATAAGGGAAAAATGGAGAAAAATGCCAGAAAATTGTAGAAAAATGGGAGAAAGGTTTGGAAAGTATTTTGGGGCTTGAGGAGCGTGTTAGAAGCTCGAAAATGGGGTTTTGAGCACATGGTGGCATCCCCTGAAGCATCGTCGGGTTGAACGTTTTTCAAATTTGTCCTCCAGATTGGTTAAGGTAATTAATTAAATTTCTTTTCAAGCTAATTTCCCTTATTTGAGATAGTAATCTGTGTGGTGTCGGTTGGATTGAACCCTCGGGTGGGATTGATTCGAAATTTGTTGATGGTGAGTTTTACGATGTGTGGCGAAGTTGAGGGCATTAGTTGAATGTCGGATGTTAATGTTTTGTTGGGTTTTGTGTGTTTGCCTCTAGGTTCAACCGGGAAGGCGGTGAGCTTAGAAGAGCTCGGAGTTCGGGCTGGCATTCTCGCTGAGGCAGAGATGAGGCTTCGAGCCAGATAAGGGATGGCCCCATGTGGAGGTGGCCTTGCAAGTTGGTAAATATGTCTAATAATGTTTTTATGTTGCATTGGCATGTAATGGTTATATCTTGTGTGATGCAAGCTTTAAGTGGACCTATGGCCATAAGGAGGACTAGTGGTGGGGGCTGATAGGTTGATGCCTCAAACCTTGGAGGGTTGTGAGGATGTGTGGGCCTAGCCTCATTTGCATGCATTGGGCATACATAAACATCTTTATACTCATATTTACATGCATTGCACCCTTACTGAGTCTTTGTGACTCATGAGGTTTTACCTCATATGTAGATGTTGCAAGTCCAGATGCAAGCAGGGATGGTGCTGGGAGGCTATTGTGGCAACTAGCTGTGTTGCCCGATGTGTGTATTTTATTATCTCTTGTACATAGACATGTGGTGTTATGTATGTATACCATTGTGAGTAAAAGTATGTGTTGTTGAGCGTTAAATGTATTTAATTGTTGTAATCATCATAATGTGATAGATGATTGTGAGATTGCTTGTTGAATATGGCATAGTTGGTAAAGCCAAGTTTTGGATCGAGTAAAGATCAGTAAGGTATGTTCTCATAAATCCCCAATACTCAGCGAAGTATTTGTATGCTAGCTTTGTGTCTGGGTCACTTCTGGCTTGCTATGGGATGAGCTGAAGAGAGATGAAGCTCACTCGGGTTTCGGGTCTTGGTCCGCTGGATTTTTCTTCTTTGAGTTGGGACCGATTCCAGAGTGAAGCGAAGGGAAGGACGAAGCCTAGTTCCCACCTAGGGCGTTTCCTATTGAAACATAGTCCAACCCTTCAATTGTGGTTTGTCATGTGAGTAATCTGGTCGATTATTTACCGGTGGCACTCGTAAGTGGGAGTGGGTCGTTACAGGGTACACGAGGAAGCTTCAAGGAAGCTTTTGAAGAATCATCACGAGGATACATAGCATGCAACGGAAGCGTTTTTAAATAAAAACTTTCTTCGTATTGATTGGAATCTCGGAAACTTACTTTTCCTTCGGATTACCGGACGGAATGAGGCGACAGGCGGAGGATGGGCGGGAGCTTCTTCTCGTGGTGGAGACGACGGTTGTCCTGCAATCCTTCGGCTCCTTCGCATCAGAACTTGAAGGCTCTTTTTCGATCTTCCAAGGTATGACTCAAAACTCGTGGCCTCTCTTTCGGTGAAGAAGAGTAAAAAAAAAACCTAGGTGAAAAACAACCAAGGAGAGAATGTATAGGGAGAACCCTAGGGTTAAAACCCTAGTGGGCCAAACCCTAGTGGGTCAAGTCCATTTAATTAATTTTCTAATTGGGTTAGCCCAATTAATTAATTAAAAACTAATTAACTATTATTTTATTCTAGACCAATTAATTATGGATCATTCTGAATAAAATAATTCTCTCTCAATGTAATTCACCCAACAAGCCAAATGTATTAAATAATACATGAGTTATATTGAGCTACCCCGGGGACCAAAAGACAAATTATTCACGACTACTAAAATGACCAAAATATCCCTGCTACCTAGTAGCTATATTTTGTCATTCTAAGTGTTCCAACTATCACCATATGGTAACACTGACCCCACGAATAATTTTGCATATGCCATGTCTTTAACCTACTAGTGTAATGACGAAAATACCCCTCTGCGTAACACCCATCATTTAGAAAGGAATAATGTACTAACACCTCTCTAAATGATTTCTACCATCCTTAGATCACTAGTCCAATAATCCGTGACTACTCGAATGTACTTGCTTATCACTGGGAGCTACCCAGAAGCACACACTCTTAAGTCACGTTCCCAGGGCCCTTGATTATTTGATTATTCTCGGACAATCACAAGGGGGTGAATCACAGAAACTATCTTGTATTAGTCTGTCTTAGCTAATTAGAAACCATACTCCCAACTCAAAAGGTTATTGATCTTTGATAGACCTCACCTACAGTGAATCTAAGAATATAGCTCTAGGTTCACTAGACCACCAACTAATACTCAAGTATTAGAGTACTCGTCCACGTAGTAGCAGTGATAGACTAGCTCCATGATAATTAGTACTTTGTCATAAGCTTTTATCATAGGTCCACTCTACGCATTCCGAATGCGCTTGTACAATTAGAGTAAACGGACTGTTTACTGGCTAAGGCAAGCCATCCTCTATTAGGATCTATTGCACAATGATCTTATCATGATAGAATGCCCAGTTCTATCAAAAGATCAAGAGTAATATTTTCTTGCTTATTAAGTACCCATGATTTATGCCTAACTGTGAAGAACGACCCATCACATGAATCACTTACTTAATAGCATGGACACTTTTCCAACAATTAAATGCAAACAATATATGTGCCATAAACTGACTAAAAGAAACATCATTACCATAAATTAAACAAAACGTGTCTTTAGGGCATACATTTCCAACAGCTTCCTCACGCCTATACATATGCGTATATATATATGTATATAAACTAATTACATATTTAACCCACTAATTTTCCCATAATTTCACTTAGGAAATTTGGATAGTTGCATTTGAGGATTTCTATAATAACACTTGGGCCCTCTCAAGGCTTAAATGAATTATAATTAAGCCACTCCCAACTCGATTTCTTTGAAAATTAATATTCGAGTTTTACTCGGAAATACCGACTTCGTCCCTATGCCTGCACGGGACTTTTTTTTCCACCCCGAAACACCTAAGGGTTTCCATATTCGAAAAATCAGACCACCCCTAGGGTCCCTTCAACTTCCCGAAGGTCCCCTACGACCATTCGGTATTGGCACCTACTCAGGTTTATACAGAATTTAATCCGATAATTATTCTTGGTCGGACCGCTTCCAGTGTCCTTAATCTCATCTTGAGACGCTCATCAATCTCTTGCCGTCTTCCCTGGACATCAAAGTCCCGAGGCACTCCCAGCCGCCAATTCGACAATTTCATTAATTAGTTTATCGAGATTGACCCTTGGGCTTTTCGAACCACCCAGGGTCCTAACAAAATAATCCAAAAATTATTTATTTTTAATACCATGTAATACCAGGTATTACGATTTTCTCTTCCCTTCCAGTATTGGATGACATAATCCAACCCCATCAATCTTGCCATCCCCTTTTTTTGGAGATGTGTGTGTAGCCTCTGTTGCAAGAGGAATTTTAGGCACTCATGATATGTTTTTATGATAAATTGCCCCCCTTCTAAGTAGCGTTGCCACTTATCCACTACAACCAGAACTGCCATCAATTCCTTATTGTATGCACTAAGTCCCTGATGCCTTGGGCTTAGGGCGTGGCTAATAAAAACCAATGATCTACCCTCTTATGATAGCACTGCTCCCACTCCTGTACTACTAGCATCAGTCTCCAAAGTGAATGGTTTGGAGAAATTCAGGAGTCCCAAAGTAGGTACTTCACTCATCGCCCTTTTGAGTTGTTTAAAGGCCTCTTCTGCCTTCTCATCCCATCTAAACCCTTCATTCTTTAGAAAATTAGTCAAAGGCCTGCTAATCACCCCATAGTATTTCACAAATCTCTTATAATATCTAGTTAGGCCCAAGAATCCCCTTAGGGCCATTACTAATGTAGGCCTCGACCACGTAAGCATCGTAGCCACCTTCTTAGGGTCATTGCTCACTCTTGCATTGAACATTACATGCCCCAAGTATTCTACCCTTGGGTAAGAAAAAACACACTTAGACGTCTTGATAAACAATTGATTGAATATCAGGACCTCTACGGCAAATTTTAGGTGATCTAGGTGTTGTTGTAACGAGGGGTTGTAAACAAGGATGTCATTAAAAAAGACTAGTACAAATTTGAGGAGGTAAGGTTCAAAAATGTGATTCATTAAGGCCTGAAATGTGGCAAAGGCATTCGTTAGGCCAAAGGGCATTACCAAAAATTCGTAATGCCCTTAATGAGTGGTGAAGGTTGTTTTGGGTATATCACACCAGGGTTCATTCGAATCTGATGATACTCTGATCTTAAGTCTAGTTTAGTGAATACCACAACATGTTTAAGTTCATCAAGAAGGTCTTCTATTATAGTAATTGGGAATTTGTTCTTTATTGTATGAGAATTGAGCTAGTAGTAATAAATGCAAAAACGCCAGCTCCCATCCTTCTTTTTGACTAGAAGTATGGGTGAGGAATAGGGGCTTTGACTTCGAATGATTGACCTTGTCAGCATGTCCTTGATCAAATTTTTTATCTTAGCTTTCTATTTAGGGGGATACTGATTAGCTCGAAAGTTAATGGGTTCAATATTGGGTTTTAGGACAATGGAGTGATCATAATGTCTATGGGGAGGCAGTGACTGGGGTTCCTCAAATAGGTCCTTAAACTCAAACAAAAGTTTCTTAAGGGAGTCTAATTCATGTGCCTTCCATGGTTGTTAGTTGGTGGTCTCCCCTACTACCTCCTACTCTGCCTTTCCTTCTGTATGCTCCACTGCATGGATTGAAAATAACTGAGCCACTTGAGTCCATTTGGACTTTAGAATTTTCTGTAGCTTCCTCCCGATTATCATCTTACAAATCTCTGTCTCTGGACTACCAGTAAGGGTCATCCTCCTCCCATCCATCACAAACGTAACTTCCATTTTATTAAAGTCAAAACTGATAGGGCTGACCCACTTCATGTAGTCCACCCCAAGGACTATGTCACATCCCACTAATTTTAGCAACCTTAAATCTGCTTCAAACATTTTCCCATGTATTTCCTGACAAAATCCTTCACACGCAAACAAGCATAGCACCTTGCGACCGTTTACTACAGTCACAGACAGCGAGCGAGTGAGTCCCCATCAATTCACATCTCAACCTGTGGTGACACTAATGCAAGTGTGCAGGTGCTCATTGTTGAATGAGTTCATCGAATAACCTAACCCAAGAACACTCAAATGGTAACTCTTACTAAATGTCAATTGGGAGTTCTTTGTGACGACAAGTGTTAGTAATCTCTTGTCTTGAGGTACCACGATTATCTTACATGAGGAATGCCATGCTTTGATGCCACTATACGAAGTCCAGGAAGAAGGGTTTCTAATAAGGTGGTTATTGGGTATGATCTGAATCATACAAAGGGAGGTGAATACGCAAGATGGAATCTATCGATCTTCGTAAGAATCTTAAAAGATATATGTCCTATGAGAATGAAGAAGTCACAACTCAAGAAGTACTTGGCCAATGCGGATAGTTGAGAATTAATAAGAGTTATTAATTCAATTATAGGAGTTGTGGATTTAGCATTCATACATATAGTGTTAGTTATTGGAGGAGGTTTGATATTTCACCATACTTCTAGACCATACTGGGGCATTATGATAGAGGGATCGAATAGCACTGGAACTCGTCTCGAAAAGGTTCATTTGAAGTGTCGTTTGCATTTCATTATGATATGGGGGCCATGATACGTTGCTAGACGTCAATCTTGGTCTAAGGGCAAGATGATAATTTTTTGTAATGAGATCACATAAATTACGAATCATAATCAAAGAGTTTGATTAGGAGTAAGATTCTTTAAATTTCCCTTTGTCACCTTCATCGTGAACTTATAAGATCACACACAAACAAAGAGAAGTTTTATGACAAATTTAGTGGGACCGAAAGATGCTTTGGTCTGGATGAATTCGTGGGTTTTTGGAACGAGCTAGCACTTGCGAAAAATTCCACGAGATGTCAAAAAATGAGCAAGAAAATAAAATGGGGCGAAAAATGGCAAGGGATCATGTTAGGCATGGCCCAACAGATTCACTGCATCAAACATAGGGATCTCCAATTTAGGGAATGGGAGCAGCCTTAATTCTCGGCCTCTTCCCCATCGTATTCTCCCCTACCACTATCGAATCCGCCTCAAATTCATAAGCGTCCTCTTTTTGTGGGACCAGAATGTGACTAGGCAAGATTTGGTCAGATCTCTCTCTGGGAGGAAATTTCGGAGAGAGTCCCTATTGTTGATTATGTTGCTCTCGGTTCTCCTCCCGCCACCGATCCATGGCTCTTTCAATTATCCTTTCCAGCATCGCCTCCATGGATGATTCCATGCTTCCTATCCGAATTTGCATATCGGTCACTATTGTGGTGACTTGCTACAATTGTGCCTCCATTTGCTTCACGCGTGTTCCATCGGCCATAGTGAATTCTGGTATTAATTGCGCTCGAGATCTTGCTCTGATACCAAAATGTCAAAGTCGAACTCTGACAGGGGTGAATTCTCCTCGTATTGGGGAGAATTTGGGGTAATTGAGGGAGAAGAACAAAGAGAATTGAGAGGGAATAAACGAGAGAGAGAGAGAGAGAGAGAGAGAGAGAGAGAGAGAGAGAAATAGGAATGAGAGATGTATATTGATAAAGATCTTCAATGCTTTAGGGCACGGTATTAGTGTGATTATATACTGATCCGGTTCCTACTAGTGGTGTCAAGGCTCACTTGATCGTCAATTACATGAGTAGTTTCAATTTAAAATTTAGGCCTAACTACCTAACTTCTCTTCCTGCCTAAACAATCAATCAACCACAATTCCCCCCAATTATTACAATTGTATGTCTTTGACAATAGTCTTATCACAATTTAATAAAACTTTCCTTCACGCCTTAAAGGAATTGTAGATCGCATAAAATGCTAGAAGCACTCATCCACTTTAACTATCATGCCTTAATCCCCTAAGCATCATTCTCCCTTTCTTTTTGAACACTTTATTCAAAATATCAAAACTAATCATTTTTTGGAATAACTTGATTCCCAAGTTTCACACTAACAAAATCCATATATATTTTTATTGAACTTGCAGTCCATATACTCGGTATTTGATCTACTTAATTTAAATACATTAAAGATTGAACCATGACCATTGGCTAAAACACTCACAGTGACTTCAAGATCATCATTTAAATATAAATAGAAGTGAAAACAAGAATTTTAGTGGTTAAAAAAACAACTCAAAAATAAAAAAACATGCCCAACTATAAGAAATTTAAATAATAGTTGAAATACCATTTTCAACAACATCGCAATTTCAAATGAGAGGGAAGTTAGCCTTTACAGTCCAACAAATTTTTTTAACAAAAGAAAACATCAAGTCAGCCACCATAAGTAAATTTCAAGAAATAAATAGAAAATCCTTCAGTCACCAGGAAAAACCTTCACATAGAAATTATTTCAATGTTATTAAGTTCAACATGTGGAAAGTAACAAGAAAAATGATTCTCCAGCAACAAAAGGAAAGCATCATATCACAAAAACTAAAGCCAATGAGTTTGTGATGGTCCTACCCAACGACGACAATCAAAAGAATGCCAATTACAATGCTCTTGATTGTATCTACTTCTCCCTCTCTTGCTTAGTGTTTGGATATCCCTTGACACAACATTAATAACTTTTGCACCAAATTTTGTATGCAACATGAACATTGGAAATTAAAAAGCTATCACGGCCCAACTTGTTTAAAATAGAAAGACTATTTTAGGATCATAAATAAAATACGCAAGACAAACAAAAAAAGAGATAGAAAAACAAGAGGAATAATAGGCAATAAATTACTACTGTGATAATTCGCAGGGTTGATGCTGCATAATCTAACTACTTTCTCTATCAGAAGAAAAAAAAAACATAAAAAATAGTTGCTCAAATGTGAGAGAGATGCATAATCTCCTTATCATTAATTTTCTAAAGAATAATCAAAATATTTTACACCTAAAATATGTTCCACTTTTTGCATTATCTACACAAAGGCAAAGCATCATTAAATAGAGTTTGTGGTATCCTTGAATCGAGTACCAAGTAGAAAACAAATGATAGAGGAAGGCTAGGAATCCAAAACTAACTTACCTATATGAAAAGAGACAGAAAGTTGTGCCATTGTTCTTGGGATCACGTCTTCATCATCAATAGCCAAAGGAACCTATTATTCATTTATAATGTTTAAATAAAATGCCAATTTCAACATCTTCTATGGAAATTTAAAATTTCATATGAGCAAAATATGTCGTTATCATTACTACCGTTGTGGAGTGGCTCAGGTTCTCAATCTCCACACCCCATATATTTCACTGGCTCCTCAACATCAATTTTTCGCTTATTTATTCAACATATCACATTGACCCGAGTAATGTTAGTTATTACAAGTAAAATAATTATAAGAAACAAAGTATTATTAACTAACATATAAACTTTCTTACTTTCTTAATGGACTTCAACCAGGTGTAAGTATCAGGTGTTAGTATCCGCATCATATCACAAAAACTAAAGCCAATGAGTTTGTGATGGTCCTACCCAACGACGACAATCAAAAGAATGCCAATTACAGTGCTCTTGATTGTATCTACTTCTTCCTCTCTTGCTTAGTGTTTGGATATCCCTTGACACAACATTAATAACTTTTGCACCAAATTTTGTATGCAACATGAACATTGGAAATTAAAAAGCTATCACGGCCCAACTTTTTTAAAATAGAAAGACTGTTTTAGGATCATAAATAAAATACGCAACACAAACAAAAAAACAGATAGAAAAACAAGAGGAATAAAAGGCAATAAATTACTACTGTGATAATTCGCAGTGTGACACCCATAACTTACTTACATGCTTAATGATAATAATATTCATATAAAAATATCCGGAGCTTAAAACCAAAATCATACTTCCTTTAAATCAAATAAAATTCTGAGACATGCTTTATGGCATACATATAGGAAAAGATCAGAGTTCAACTCTAAAAAACATTGTTTCAAAAGGAAACTAAACTTAAATTCTTGAAAATCCTTTTTAAACAAGCCACCACGCTCCATGTCCATGTCCCGATCTCCTCATTCAAACTCACCTGGGGGGGGGGGGAACATAAGGGGGGTGAGATTATGAAAATCTCAGTAAGTACAAGAGAACCATTATATGTATTTAAACAAGTCATGACATAACATAACATATCATATGGAGACACGAGAGGTTCCACCAACTTGCAGGGGTAAGAACCTTCGTGCGTAGCGCTACCGAGCTCCGATTCCCGAACTTGCGTGAACATAACATAACATGAGGGACCATATAACATAGTTCATGGTCATGCTTAAACATCATAAATAGTTCATAATGTATTTACCTTAACTTGGTTTGATGAGATTTGAATGCTGAAGGCTTCACCTTTACAAAAAGCTCGAAGCACTCCCGTCTAACACGAATTTATCCCAACTTAGAATGAGGAAACACTTGGCCATGAGCCCCATTTATAGGCTTGGAAGCTTGGCCACCAAGTAAGTCACAATCATTTCAAATCTTTTCTAAATCTTTCAAGATATTCCAATCATTTCAAATCTTCTAAAATATTCTCTAATCATTCCAAATCTTCTAAGATATTCTCTAATCATTCCAAATCTTCTTAGATTTTTTACAATCAATCTTATATGAATCAAATCTTACCCAAATAAGATCTTATCAAATCTTATCCAAATCAAACCAAATCTTATCCTTAAAGTCATCATGAGGCTTAATCTTTATCTCTAAAGTCATCATGAACCTTTATCTTATCTCTAAAGTCATCATGAGGCTTCATCTTATTTCTAACATCATCATGAAGCTTCATCCTTATCTCTAAAATCATTTATGAGGCTTTTCTTGAATCTCCCAAATGCCCTCAGTAAAAAGGTTTCAAGAATTACACTTTGGCCCAAACTTTTCAGGTAATTGCACTTAGACCCTTTTCAACTTGGTCCATAGGCCAATTTTTTAATTGCATTTTAGTCCCCAAAGAAAGGACTAATTACACTAATACCCCTAATTTTTAGGTAAATTACACTTTTACCCCAACCTCAAAAATTACGATTTTACCCCTGGCTTAAAAACTGAACTTTTCTTTAAAGACTTTCATAACCCCTTGAAATATCCTAAAACATTCCCTTGAAAATTCCGAAAAAACATTTTTTCAACCTCCCTCTGTCAATTTCAAAAAACTGCACTTAGGCCCGAATCTTCGTTTTGGCTACAAACCTTTTTGTTTCTTCCAAAAACTACTGAAGGGTTGCTCTACATACCAAACATGAACTTTCTCGGGGTTCCGTTGACTTCCAAGATGCCCTGTTCGATAATTCGGTATTGCAGCCTAAATCACAATTGCCTTTTTAGTTGTACCGGGAACCATTCCCGATCCAATTTCTTTCGGTACCATAAATCATACCTCGAGATGCTTGACGATGTCATATCATTTTCCTTAAGCATCTAGGCTCCAGGGCACTCCCTGCAACTGATTCAACAACTAATTGCCATTTTAAGCCCATTTTTCGGTATTTTAAATTACCTTAAAATACGTGGCAACCTTACGAAAATATGGGGTATTACAATCTACCCCCCTTAAAAGAATTTCGTCCTCGGAATTGGCTCGTACAGGCAATCTCCAAAGATCAAAACAAGCCATTTCACAGCCTGGACATATCTCATAGTCCACAAAATTCCAAATTTCCAATCCAACTTTTCTAGTGTTGAGCAAACAAGAACACCCAACAACCATACCTTAACAATCAACGCTAGAACCCATACATCTAGCACTCCCCCCGTCGGCCCGACGTGAGATCGCTCCTCCCAAAAGGAATCTAGCATACTCGCTGGCAGAGGCTTCCTCACCTCCAGCGATCCCGACATTCCCAGCCTAGGTATGGACTGCCTCACCCACTCGGTTCAACCATAGGGAATGCTTGATTGAGGGTCCAACAGTCGATAGTTTTGACACATCGGGCGATCGATAGTGCTCTTCCACCATAAACCACATAAGAAGCCATCCCGACGCTGCCGTGGTAACACGAACTCAACCAACGATAGGTCCTCTTCCCAAATTTTAGGTACGCACATCCTACCCCGAAACTTGAGAATGTCATCTTGCATCTCCAAAAATCATAACCCTTAGGCTGGCCATACTCATATATCCATAGATGTATATACCAGTCACCCATACTAGTCTCTCGTGTCTCAGTCTCCAGATCCAGTTGAACCGCGAGGCTAGCTATCAAGACGGATGAACCCTTCGGCACTACACTCACCAACATCAGGCTAAAAGCCTCAATCAGCGGCCACCCCTGAGCCATCAACTCGACCACCATATTGGTATGCCCCGGGTGATACAAAAGTGCAGTCATAGTCCTTCAGGAACTTCATCCACCGTTACTGCCTCATGTTCAACTCTTTTTGCGAGAACACATACGTCAGACCTTTGTGGTTCGTGAACACCTCAAACATCTCATCGCATCAGTAGTGCTTCCATAACCTCAATAGCACAT
Source organism: Diospyros lotus (assembly GCF_014633365.1). NCBI lineage: Eukaryota > Viridiplantae > Streptophyta > Magnoliopsida > Ericales > Ebenaceae > Diospyros > Diospyros lotus. The sequence goes on from NC_068342.1 coordinate 26,942,298, forward strand.
ACCTCAACTGCCAGCACCAAGTCACACATCTAGTAGTTCACCTTGTGCCTCAACGTGATCCACACTCGATCACTTGATCATGTTGCATCAACATGTAACCCAATCCTTTAAGCTATCACAAGCTCTCACTGCATCCGGAAGACCATTCTCACTTGACTCTCCTCAGGAGTCCTGACATGGATACTACAATTCTGGAAAATCTTTCCACCATTCTCTAACAAAAGCTTGCCAATCTCAACATGCTTTCAATCTGTTCATAGACAGTTTAGGGATCCTATCATAAAGCATTGGTCCTTTTGTCTGTCACTTCGGGTACTTATTCTAGTACCAGACTTAACTCCAAACCTCATGGATCCTCGGGTCACTCATCTCTGAGGACTCCATATTCCTTCTCATATGTGTTGAAACCACTATCAGACATCCCATAGGTTCAGTTTCTACTCCCAACGAAATTTCACTATGATTAGAGTTATACATCTCAAAATCATAAATCTTTCAAAGATCCTCCTTTCGGCTATCTCGATAATGATTTGGGTCCCATGCAGTTGCCTAAGGCATAACCTATCCACATGTCCCATCTCACATATCGTACCCAGACTCCTGATCGTCGTGTGTCTTCCTTACACGGGTATACTATCATCTTAATGACTTTATCAAATCATCATGTCTCCAAATCATGGACAATCAAAATTTTCAACTCAAAACCTCTACGAGGCTCAAGACTTTACCTTGGCTACTTCATCATCTAAGTTAACACCAAACTGACATGACTCGATCCCATCAGTCGTTTCCTCAAGGTAACCTTACCTCAATTCAGACAGTCTAAAAACCTCATTCCTCAACTGCTTCGGGCTAATCAGACTGTTGGGCGGCATTCACACCTCTCTCACCCATATTCAGGGCCAACGTTCACACACACCCATTTCTAACAACGAACCTGGGGTTACCTACCTTGCCTATAGGACTTTTGGGCAGCATCCACACCTCCCTCACCTCCACCTTAGCTGTTCTTACTACATGATTCGTGCTTATTATATCTCCTGAGGGTATTGCTGTTAGAGTTATGCCCCACATGAAGGATCATGAACGAGGAAACAAATCATGCAACGGAAGCGTTTTAAAATCAAAAAACGTTCCTCGTATTGATAAGAATCTAGGAGACTTACTTTTGCGGCGGATTACCGGACGGAATGGAGCGATGGGAGCTTCTTCGCGTTGTGGAGACGACGGCTGTCCTGCTAGCCTTCGGCTCCGTCGCATCAGAACTCAAACGCACCCTCTCGATCTTCCGGAGTATGACTCGAACTCGTGGCCTCTCTTCGGTGAAGAAGAATGAAAAACGACTTGGATGAAAAAACAACTAAAGAGAGATATATATAGGGAGAACCCTAGGGTTAAAACCCTAGTGGGCCAAACCCTAATGGGCCAAGATCTTTTAATTAATTTTCTAATTGGGTTAGCCCAATTAATTAATTAAAAACCCTAATGAACTATTATTTTATTCTAGCCCAATGGACCATTCTGAATAAAATAATTCTCTCTCAATGTAATTCATCCAACAAGCTAAATGTATTAAAAAATACATGAGTTACATCGAGCTACCCCGGGGACCAAAAGACAAATTATTCACGGCTACTAAAATGACCAAAATATCCCTGCTACCTAGTAGCTATATTTTGTCATTCTAAGTGTTCCAACTATCACCATATGGTAACACTGACCCCAGGAATAATTTTGCATATGCCATGTCTTTGACCTACTAGTGTAATGACGAAAATACCCCTCTGCGTAACACCCATCATTTAGAAAGGAATAATGTACTAACACCTTTCTAAATGACTTCTACCATCCTTAGATCACTAGTCCAATAATCCATGACTACTCGAATGTACTTGCTTATCACTGGGAGCTACCCAGAAGCACACACTCTTAAGTCACGTTCCCAGGGCCCTGGATTATTTGATTATTCTTGGACAATCACAAGGGGGTGAATCACAGAAACTATCTTGTATTAGTCTGTCTTAGCTAATTAGAAACCATACTCCCAACTCAAAAGGATATTGATCTTTGATAGACCTCACCTACAATGAATCTAAGAATATAGCTCTAGGTTCACTAGACCACCAACTAATACTCAAGTATTTGAGTACTCGTCCACGTAGTAGCAGTGATAGACTAGCTCCATGATAATTAGTACTTTGTCATTAGCTTCTATCACAGGTCCACTCTACGCATTCCAAATGCACTTGTACAATTAGAGTAAACGGACTGTTTACTGGCTAAGGCAAGCCATCCTCCATTAGGATCTATTGCACAATGATCTTATCATGATAGAATGCCCAGTTCTATCAAAAGATCAAGAGTTATATTTTCTTGCTTATTAAGTACCCATGATTCATGCCTAACTGTGAAGAACGACCCATCACATGAATCACTTACTTAATAGCATGGACACCTTTCCAACAATTAAATGCAATTAATATATGTGCCATAAACTGAATAAAAGAAACATCATTACCATAAATTAAACAAAACGTGTCTTTAGGGCATACATTTCCAACACCACAAGCCAATTATATTTACATGTAATTGATCATATTTTTTCATTGTGACTCTTTAACTTCAATCAATTATTATTGCAAGGAATTTATGTTTTTATTTGTCATTGATGGTTGTCATTATTTATTGTAATCCATTCTTGACAAAGTCCATAGATCAAATAGGCTCATGGAATTTGGTTGTGCATTGAGATGATAATCATGAAACATATTCCTTATAAGCCTTGATCTTAAACGTTCCCAGTCATAGAGTTATTAGGATTGGACACTAATAACTCGGATAGACTAGCACATATGATGCATGCTCAATTAGGAGAATGTCTCGTTTCATTGACATTGGTGTGGGGACACTAGTGCATATATGTGGGTGCTTATTATAAGAATAAGTACACTGAACTGACCCGCTACAGAATTTATAATGGTTATTTTAATGTCGAATTGGAATTTCTGTGTTGCAATAGTGCAGATTGATCCTTAGACTTGAGACATCATGGTAGTCTTATATTTGACTGGTTACACTTTGGTTCTTTTTTGGATTCCAATGGAGTCATTAACAAATTATCACTGGGCGTAACCTTATCACATATGAAGGCTTGTGGATGTCGAAATAGAATTCGTCACTTATCGATAAGAAGAGAAGATGTCCTGTGTATTCTGATGATTTCATGACTGAGGAAATCCTTGGCCAAGGTGAGGTGGAAATCAAAAGGTGTTTTGATTTCACCTATCAAGTCATAAATCTAGAATGGATACATAGTTATTGAATGATTAGGGTTTCATCATAAAACCATACCCTAAATTCAATCGGGACATAGATTGATGAAAGGATTTTACTGCACTGTATTTGCAATTGAAAAGGTCCGTGTTTTTCATCGTTGGCTAGGTATTCATGGCATGTTGCTAGACGTTAACCATGATATGTAGGGTTTTAGAATTAATTTGATTAATTCTAAAACTATTAATTAAAGAGTTTAATTAAGAAGCCCATAAGATGTGCTAATTAAGAAGCCCATAAGTTTAATTAAAGAGTTTAATTAATCTAATGAGTTGGGCTTTCATATAGCCCAATAAAGTTGGCCTACATCTAGCCCAATGGTGGACCTAAGGGGTCACACACTTAGGTCGAGCCCATTCCATAATTTAAAAGAGAGATATGGCCCAATATGATTATGGGCCAGACCTAAATCATTTAGGGTTTTTCAAAGGCATAATTAGGGTTTCTTTTTTAACTCTATAAATATGCCACTTATGAAGTTGAAAAGGAGAGGAAAAAAAATCGGATCTCTCTTGGAGGTGCCTAGGGTTTGCTAGTACTACTCGAGGCGTCGTGGAAAAGGGTCGATCGTGTGGACTGACTTGGAGGAGTTTGCGCTTGCAAATCTACAGATCAAAGAAGGCAGAATCGAAGCTACACGATTGGCCAGTTCCTAACAATTGCTACTCCTAAGGGAGTACTTACATGTTCCACATGTGCATTGCATTTACTTACAAACTTAGGGGATATAAAAGAATGGGTGGAACCAGAATCAAACAAAGTATAAGCAGGTATTCTAGAGATGAGGATGTTACCTGCCAACACGTTGCGATCCTGATCCTCCTCCTGTCCTATGAGTGCATACACCCTAGCTTGCCCCTTAGGGGGATTTCTGAAAGTAAAGCAAGATCGCTACGGGGTAAATAGCATAGTTCAAAATTTTGAACTTACCCCGATCCCGACGATTGGATCAACGTCGAAATTAAATCATTCACAAACAAATAAATAAATCTAACATTTAGATTATCGAGTCGTTCATGGATTCGAGCCGTCCAAGCATCCGGCCTCTAACTCGTGATACGCGGCACGCGTCCGTTGGCAAGGAGAGCGGAATAGGAGTGCTAGCTCCTTCTCCTTTGTGCGGCTTGTGTATGGACGGTAAAAGAACACCCACGTTTCAAATCGATGCCAAAAGAAATGGGAAGAGTGAACTGCAATACGTTTTTCAACTCTTGAAAAACGACACCAAAAAACACTACACTTTTGGGCAACCCATATAGGGATATTTATAGGGAAATATCCTAGGGTTTCTAAAACCCTAATGGATTGGGCTAGCCCATTAATTTTAATTCAATTAGAATCTTAAGTGGGCTTATTCTAGTCTAACTAAAAATATAATTAAATGGCCCAATCCTTTTATAGGTTAAATAAAATATTATGGCCCAAATCTAATTCAAGCCCAAATATATTTTATTTAATATTTGGTCCAAATCTAATTTGGTCCAAATATAATATTTAATATTTGGCCCAAATCCAATTTAGTCCAAATATAATATTTAATTTAATATTTGGCCCAAATCTAATTTAGTCCAAATATTAACTTAAACCCAAAAATATTTTATTTCCTATTTGTCACTCCAACAAATAGAAAATTATTAAATTAGAAACTCCTTCCTAATTTAATCAATTACCATTTTTAGGAAACTCTTTCCATTATGACGACTCATCGTCATATCGACGTCATTACGTCCATTTGTTCTTTTCCGTGAGAACCTACGATGGCACAACTTCTTGCCGAAGTGTCCCACTTAACCATACGTCCACTCTTTTGGTTTAAGCCAGGGACCGTGCCTATTGCGTATGACTCATTAGGCTTCCGAATATGTTGGCAATGTGTCGGTACAAACACATAAGACAAGATTGGCCTCTGGCAAGGCATCATGCCTACCCAATTATTCAGAAGGATTCATAATCCGCAAATAACCTTTCACGAGCATGGTTACCGTGTAATTCGATCCTCTCATCAATGTATCTTATGTGATCTCAAGTATGGCGATGCGTTGCTTGATAACGATCACATGAGTTTTCTTCGGTCTTCCGGATATCTTCACTTAATTAGAAAGTAAATCAATAACTCCTTATTGATCTCCTTCACCATGGCCATGGATTTAAAGTGAATATCCACCGAAGGCGCCTTAGATACATCATCATCTATCAAGGGATAGACGAGTCCCATCTTGGTTATACACCCATCTCCATAAGCCTCACGATATACCCAACGATCGCCCACATGCATCCTTTGTCTAGGCCCATCGAAACGATGTCAAAGGATACCGGTCTTCTTATGAGATGACCGTGACAACCTCAGGTCCAAGGATTAGTTACACCCATCTCGTATGAGAATTCCATCAACATATAACCAAAATGGATTCTCATGGCGAGTCATGTACAGTGACACGTTCTCCAACATTGGTTACCTATGTACTTATCTAGGCATCCCCATGCCTATGGGTGTGAGACCCCATTGCTATCACATAGCAAAAATATAGCACATACAAGTCTTACTGCAATTGTCAATGTCCATTCTTAACATTGCTACGACTTGGGACATTTAATGATGTCTAGAAACTATGATGCATCATCTCACATCTTTATAGATTAATCACATTATACATCATATGGACTTCTATCTAGTTTCATTCGGTTATTACAATAATAACAAGAAACTAATTGAATGACTTCTTGTGAATTTGAACAACTCCTTATTCAAATAATAAACATGATTACAATTGTCAATGTACAACATGCCCAATCTGATTGGGTCTAGAGCACCTACACTAACAATTTCCTGGCTTCTGTTGATATGGTTGTTGCTGCTATTTCTTTGCCTGACCCTTGGGACAGAATTTGGCAACATGACCCATTTGACCACAATTGTAATAGGCGCTGATTCCCATGAGACATAGTCTAGTATGACGCTTCTGACATTTGCCACACACTGGGTTCAGTTGATAATACCCTGATGTTGGACCGCCTTCTTTATTCTTCTTCGAATAATCCTGCTTTCCTTTACCTTTATCCTCCCACTTACGTTTTTCTAGTGGTCCAAACTGTGATAGCTTGGTATTGCTGCTGGAGCTTTCTCTAAAGTTCGCCAGTTGGGCCTTAGCTAGCACCTCATGATACATGCCTAACTCAAAAGTTACGACTGCCTGCCGTAAATCATCTCTCAACCCTTGTTCAAAGCGCCTTGCCCGCTTTTGGTCTGTATCCACTAAAGCTAGGGTAAAACGTGATAGCTCATTAAACTTCCTTTCATATTCAATCAAGGTCAAGCTACCTTGTTTTAACATGAGGAACTCTGCTTCCTTCTGGTTACGGATGTTAGCGGGGTAATACTTCTTAAGAAAAAGTTCCTTGAACTGATCCCAGGTCCACACATGTCCTTGGGGTCGGGATCTGGCAGTAGAATCCCACCAATGCCTTGCTCCATGTTGTAACATATATGTAACGCAAGTTACCTTCCTAGGGTCTGAACAATCTATGAGAATAAAGATCCATTCAATTGCTGCTATCCAATCTTCAACTACCAGAGGGTCCAACCCACCCTCAAAAGTTGGAGGTTGAAGCTTCCAAAACTGCTCAACTAAGGTAGCATTGTTTCTTAGGTTTTCTTGGGGAGGTACAATTGGTGGTGTGGCAAGTGGCGTCATGTTGCGAATGGCATCAATGAACTGCATGAACTGCCCGTTGAGGTTGTTGGTTTCACTAGCCTCATTTTGCGGCTGCTTGCCCCTACTATTGGCACTTCTTGCACGGGTTTCCATAACCTTATGTGAAAAAGAATAATTAATTCCTGAATATAGGGTCCTTAAGAATAAAGAGTACTATTGTGGATCTCCCTATTAACTATGATTTGTTAGTCCATCGTTTCATATACCAATATGTATAACACGCAACTAAGGAGCTTCCAGGTAAGGAGGGGAGTCACATGGACCACTTAAGTCCCAAGCTCGCCTTAGACAGTTTAGGTCTTTGTGACAAAACCCTTAGCGCGATCACACATATCGATAAACTCAACAATAGATCCGTGTTTAATTACGATTCATTTTGCAAGCTCTTCTTGATGGACTTGATTCCTAATTGCTTTCATTCTAATAAGCCCTTCCTAAACAAGTATTTCCGCTATAATCATGAACTCTTGAGTTTGGAGCAATATCACTAGCGAAAAACGCATACTAATTAATGACAAATAAGAATCATATCTCTCACATACTTATTCCAACATGAGCTTCAAACATGTGCATACATATAACAACATATGCTCATAAATATAGCTTGAGAGAATAACTGCATAGTTAAGGGGGATATGACTTGCATGAGCATAGTATCCCTAAAGAATAAGCATAGCAATTCTTATAACTTACCCGGAGATCAGAAGCTTGAACGGGACGTGGTGGATTTTCATGTTTCCTTAAAAGCATTTCCTTAAAAATTTTACTAAAAGCAAAAAAAAATAAAATTTTCTTTAAAAACAATTTGAGTCTACAGGAAAATAAACTTTGCTTTGATACCACTATGTGACACCCGTAACTTACTTACATGCTCAATGATAATAATATTCATATAAAAATATCTGGAGCTTAAAACCAAAATCATACTTCCTTTAAATCAAATAAAATTTTGAGACATGCTTTATGGCATACATATAGGAAAAGATCAGAGTTCAACCCTAAAAAACTGTTTCAAAAGGAAACTAAACTTAAATTCTTGAAAATCCTTTTTAAACAAGCCACCACGCTCCACGTCCATGTCCCGATCTTCTCATTCATACTCACCTAGGGGGGAACATAAGGGGGGTGAGATTATGCAAATCTTAGTAAGTATAAGAGAACCATCATATGTATTTAAATAAGTCATGACATAACATAACATATCATATGGAGACACGAGAGGTTCCACCAACTTGCAGGGGTAAGAACCCTCATGCGTAGCGCTACCGAGCTCCGGTCCCGGAACTTGCGTGAACATAGCATAACATGAGGGACCACATAACATAGTTCATGGTCATGCTTAAACATCATAAATAGTTCATAATGTACTTACCTTAAATTGGTTTGATGAGATTTAAATGCTGAAGGCTTCACCTTTACAAAAAGCTCGAAGCACTCCCGTCTAGCACAAATTTATCTCAATTTAGAATGAGGAAACCTTTGGCCATGAGCCCTATTTATAGGCTTGGAAACTTGGCCACCAAGTAAGTCACAATCATTTCAAATCTTTTCTAAATCTTTCAAGATATTCCAATCATTTCAAATCTTCTAAAATATTCTCTAATCATTCCAAATCTTCTAAGATATTCTCTAATCATTCCAAATCTTCTTAGATTTTTTACAATCAATCTTATATGAATCAAATCTTACCCAAATAAGATCTTATCAAATCTTATCCAAATCAAACCAAATCTTATCCTTAAAGTCATCATGAGGCTTAATCTTTATCTCTAAAGTCATCATGAACCTTTATCTTATCTCTAACGTCATCATGAGGCTTCATCCTTATCTCTAAAATCATTTATGAGGCTTTTATTGAATCTCCCAAATGCCCTCAGTAAAAAGGTTTCAAGAATTACACTTTGGCCCAAACTTTTCAGGTAATTGCACTTAGACCCTTTTCAACTTGGTCCATAGGCCAATTTTTTAATTGCATTTTAGTCCAGGAAGAAAGGACTAATTACACTAATACCCCTGATTTTTAGGTAAATTACACTTTTACCTGAACCTCAAAAAATACGATTTTACCCCTGGCTCAAAAACTGAACTTCTCTTTAAAGACTTTCATAACCCCTTGAAATATCCTAAAACATTCCCCTGAAAATTCTGAAAAAAATCGTTTCGACCTCCCTCTGTCAATTTCAAAAAATTGCACTTAGGCCCGAATCTTTGTTTTGGCTACAAACCTTTTTGCTTCTTCCAAAAACTACTGAAGGGTTGCTCTACATACCAAATATGAACTTTCTCGGGATTCCGTTGACTTCCCAGATGCTCCGTTCGATAATTCGGTATTTCGGCCTAAATCACAATTGCCTTTTAGTTGTACCGGGAACCATTCCCGATCCAATTTCTTTCGGTACCATAAATCATACCTCGAGATGCTTGACAATGTCACATCATTTTCCTTAAGCATCTAGGCTCCAGGGCACTCCCTGCAGCTGATTCAGCAACTAATTGCCATTTTAAGCCCATTTTTCAGTATTTTAAATTACCTTAAAATACGTGGCAACCTTACGAAAATATGGGGTACTACACGCAGGGTTGTTGCTGCATAATCTAACTACTTTCTCTATCAGAAGAAAAAAAAAAACATAAAAAATAGTTGCTCAAATGTGAGAGAGATGCATAATCTCCTTATCATTAATTTTCTAAAGAATAATCAAAATATTTTACACTTAAAATATGTTCCACTTTTTGCATTATCTACAAAAAGGCAAAGCATCATTAAATAGAGTTTGTGGTATCCTTGAATCGAGTACCAAGTAGAAAACAAATGATAGAGGAAGGCTAGGAATCCAAAATTGACTTACCTATATGAAAAGAGCCAGAAAGTTGTGCCATTGTTCTTGCGATCACATCTTCATCATCAATAGCCAAAGGAACCTATTATTCATTTATAATGTTTAAATAAAATGCCAATTTCAACATCTTCTATGGGAATTTAAAATTTCATATAAGCAAAATATGTCATTATCATTACTACCGTTGTGGAGTGGCTCAGGTTCTCAATTTGCACACCCTATATATTTCACTGGCTCCTCAGCATCAGTTTTTCACTTATTTATTCAACATATCACATTGACCCGAGTAATGCTAGTTATTACAAGTAAAATAATTATAAGAAACAAAGTATTATTAACTAACATATAAACTTTCTTACTTTCTTAATGGACTTCAACCAGGTGTAAGTATCAGGATGTCATGTATTAACTTGTAAGGGGGAGTTTACTGTAATTAAAGATAGTAGGAGGGCGAAAACAATATATTTTGTAAGTTGGCTGTAATGGGTTGTACTTAGTTAGCTACTGTATCAACCGATGGTACATTCCCATGCACATGTAGGCGGTTACCGCACATGGGAGGTAGGAAATTAGCTATATATAGTGCTGAATTTCCCTTCCATGGATATATGAAAAAATCTAAAAATATTCAGAATCCTTCTCTCTCTATTCTCTCTCCCTTAATTCTGCATTCTTCTTCTCCCAATTCTCTATCGATATCTCCTTTCCTTTCTCTCTCGATCCTTCTATCGATCGAGAACCATTGTCAGAATCCGAGGAGTTGACAATTCCAGTATCAGAGCAATGCTCCTGGGTGTCGATCGTTATCAAAACTCATAACCATGGTCGACAGAACAACGATGAAACAAATGGAATCCCAGCTGCAACAAGTGACTACAGCAATGGCGGAGATGCAAAACCAAATGGGAACACTCGAACTTTCTATTGGAGCTAGAGTCAATTCCCGAATTGATCAAGCAATGGAACACTGGAGGGTGGAGAGCTGCGAGTAGAGTACTCTGCTTGGGAAATGATGTAGCAGATGCAACTTATTGTACGAATGTTTGCCAATCAGCATCCGGTAAGACTCTCACTCAATTTCCCTCCTAGGGAAAGCACAGAACCCATTTTCTTGGAGTGGGAATGGAGCATCGACCAGGGGGAATGTCGGATTTCGAGTTCGATACGGATATGGTGGGGAAAATATAAGAGAAAGAAGGCCAAGAGCATTGCTTAACCACAACCAACCGAGCTATCCTATGCCAAAACACGAGATTCCATTGTTTGATGGTGAGAATTCGAGGTGGTGGACAAGGAGATGTGAAAGAGTATTCTCCCTATATCAAATTCTGGAGCAACAAAAGATCACCATGGCTTTTACTTATCTGAATGATATGGGAGATGCTTGGTATTAAGGGTGGATTGTAGTAAAGGAAGGGAGTTCATGGAGAGTGTTTGCAGAGGATCTGTGTAAGGTTTGGAGATAGGAGTACGAGGGACATAACTGAGGAGTTTAATAAACTCAAACAAGAAGGGACAGTACAAGCTTACTAGCTCAAGTTCGAGGAGCTGGGGTCCTTGATGATGGTGCACAACCCCCATTTATCTGAGAAGTATTTTGTTTCAAGCTTTATTAGCAACCTAGTGTTAGAGATATGCTCCACAAGCCAATTATATTTACATGTAATTGATCATATTTTATATCATGACTCTTTATCTTCAATCAATTATTATTGCAAGGCATTATGTTTTTTGTTTGTCATTGATGGTTGTCTTTATAATTTCCATATTTGACAAAGTCCATAGATCATATAAGCTCATGGAATATGGTCGTGCATAGAGATGACGATCATGAAACATATTCCTTATAAGCCTTGATCTTAAATGTTCCTAGTCGTAGAGTTATTAGGATTGGACACTCATAACTCGGATAGACTAGCACATATGATGTATGCTCAATTAGGAGAATGTCTTGTTTCATAGACATTGGTGTGTGGACACTAGTGCATATATGTGGGTGCTTATTATAAGAATAAGTACACTGAACTGACCCGCTACAGAATTCCTAATGGTAATTGTTGATTGTCGAATTGGAATTTCTGTGTTGCAGTAGTGCAGATTGGTCCTTAGACTTGAGACATCATGGTAGTCTTATATTTGACTCGTTACGCTTTAGTTCTTTTTGGATTCCAATGGAGTCATTAACAAATTATCATTGGGCGTAACCTTATCACATATGAAGGCTTGTGAATGTCGAAATAGGATTCATCACTTATCGACAAGATGAGAAGATGTCCTATGTATTCCGATGATTTCATGACTAAGGAAATCCTTGGCCAAGGTGAGATGGAAATCAAAAGGTATTTTGATTTCATCGAACAAGTCATAAATCTGGAATGGATACATAGTTATTGAATGACTAGGGTTTTGTCATAAAACCATACCCTAAATTCAATCGGGACATAGATTAATGAAAGGATTTTACTGTACGGTAATTGCAATCGAAAAGGTCCGTGTTTTTCATCGTTGGCTAGGCGTTCATGGCATGTTGATAGACGTTAACCATGATATGTAGGGTTTTAGAATTAATATGATTAATTCTAAAACTATTAATTAAAGAGTTTAATTAAGAAGCCCATGAGATGAGTTAATTATGAAGCCCATAAGTTTAATTAAAAGAGTTTAATTATTCTAAGGAGTTGGGCCTTCATATAGCCCAATAGAATTGGCCCTACATCTAGCCCAATGGTGGACCTAAGGGGTCACACACTTGGGTCGAGTCCGTTCCACAAATTAAAAGAGAGATACGGCCCAATATGATTATGGGCCAGACCTAAATCGTTTAGGGTTTTTCCAAAGGCATAATTAGGCTTTTTACTCTATAAATAGGTCACTTAAGAAGCTGGAAAAATAAGGAGAAATTCGGATCTCTCATTGGAGGCGCCTAGGGTTACTAGCATTACTCAAGGCGTTCGTGGAAACGGCCGATCGTGTGGACCGACTTAGAGGAGTTCGTGTTTGTGGCTCTACGGATCAATCAAGGCAGAATCATATCTTCACGGTTGCCCAGTTCCTAACACCTAGGGGATGAAGATACAACCCCACATAGTGAAGTAGGTTGCAGAAAGTGCAAGGTTACAGGAGATGATTATTGAGGCACTAATTAAAAAACAAAGGAATCAGGCGAGGGGAATATTCACAAGAGGGTAGCATGCTGGAAATAAAATAGCAGCAAGGGAAGTGGGATCCCATAGAAAGGGTGTCCTAGCCTTACTGTTAGTGTAGCTGCTCTAGACCCAATCAGATTGGGCTTGTTGTACACTGACAATTGTAATCATGTTTATTGTTTGAATAAGGAGTTATTCAAATTCACAAGAAGTCATTCTATTAGTTTCTTGTTATTATTGTAATAACCGAATGAAACTAGATAGAAGTCCATATGATGTATACTGTGATTAATCTATTAAGATGTGAGATGATGTATCACAGTTTCTAGACATCATTAAACGTCCCAAGTCGTAGAAATGTCAAGAATGGACATTGACAATTGCAGTAAGACTTGTATGTGTTATATTTTTGCTATGTGATAGCAATGGGGGTCTCACACCCATAGGCATGGGGATGCCTAGACAAGTACATAGGTGATCAATGTTGGAGAACGAATCACTGGACATGACTCGCCATGAGAATCCATTTTGGTTATATGTTGATGGAATTCTCATACGAGATGGGTGTAACTAATCCTTGGATCTGAGGTTGTCACGGTCATCTCATAAGAAGATCGGTATGCTTTGACATCGTTTCGATGGGCCTAGACAAAGGCTGCATGTGGGCGATCGTTGGGTATATCGTGAGGCTTATGGAGATGGGTGTATAACCAAGATGAGACTCATTTATCCCTTGATAGAGGATGATGTATCTAAGGCGCATTCGGTGGATATTCACTTTAAATCCATGGCCATGGTGAGAGAGATCAATAAGGAGTTATTGATTTACTTTCTAATTAAGTGAAGATATCCGGAAGACCGAAGAAAACTCATGTGATCGTTATCAAGCAACACATCGCCATACTTGAGATCACATAAGATACATTGACGAGAGGATCAAATTACACGATAACCATGCTCGTGAAAGGTTATTTGTGGATTATGAATCCTTCTGAATAATTGGGTAGGCATAACGCCTTGCTAGAGGCCAATCTTGTCTTATGTGTTTGTACCGACACATTGCCAACATATTCAGAAGCCTAATGAGTCATACACAATAGACACGGTCCCTGGCTTAAACTAGGAGAGTGGACGTATGGTTAAGTGGGACAGTTCGGCAAGAAGTTGTGCCGTCGTAGGTTCTCACGAAAAAAGAACAAATAGACGTAATGACGTCGATATGGCGAGGGGTCGTCATAATGGAAAGAGTTTCCTAAAATGGCAAATAATTAAATTAGGAAGGAGTTTCTAATTTAATAATTTTCTATTTGTTGGAGTGGCAAATAGGAAATAAAATATATTTGGGCTTAAGTTAATATTTGGACTAAATTAGATTTGGGCCAAATATTAAATTAAATATTATATTTGGACTAAATTGGATTTGGGCCAAATATTAAAATAAATATTACATTTGGACTAAATTAGATTTGGGCCAAATATTAAACATTATATTTGGACCAAATTAGATTTGGGCCAAATATTAAATAAAATATATTTGGGCTTGAATTATATTTGGGCCATAATATTTTATTTAACCTATAAAAGGATTGGGCCATTTAATTATATTTCTAGTTGGACTAGAATAAGCCCACTTAAGATTCTAATTAAATTAGAATTAATGGGCTAGCCCAATCCATTAGGGTTTTAGAAACCCTAGGATATTTCCTTATAAATATCCCTTTATGGGTTGCCCAAAATGGAAGTGATTTTTGGTGTCGTTTTTCAAGAGTTGAAAAACGTATTGCCGTTCCTTCTTCCCGTTTCTTTTCGCATCGATTTGAAACGTGGGCGTTCTTTTACCGTCCATACACAAGTTGCGCAAAGGAGAAAGAGCTAGCACTCCTATTCCGCTCTCCTTGCCAACGGACGCGTGCCGCGTATCACGAGTTAGAGGCCGAACGCTTGGACAGCTCGAATCTGCAAACGACTCGATAATGTAAAGGTTAGATTTATTTATTTGTATGTGAATGATTTGATTTTGACGTTGATCCAATCGCCGGGATCGGGGTAAGTTCAAAATTTTTGAACTACTTTATTTGCCCCGTAACGATCTTGCTTTACTTTCACTTACCTCCCACCAACCCTACCCCTACAACTAGAAGTAAACTGATAGAGCAAAGGCAATTAGCTGGGCTAAGCTACAAATGTGGAGACAAGTATTTCATATGCCATAAGTGTAAAAGACAATTGCTACTGTTAGAAGGAGAAGATGATGACATTGAGGAAGGAAAGGAATTATCGAAGATTGAGAGGGAAGTCCGAGGGGAGATTTTGTTACATGCCTTGAAAGGGGTGAACAACAGCAAGGTTATCAAGGTGGAAGGAAGAGTAAAAAATTACCCAATCATGGTACTCATAGATAGTGGGAGTACCCACAACTTCTTGGATGAAGCTATAGCAAGGAGGCTAGGGTGTGAAGTCACTCCTTCCCATCCCTTATCAGTAATCATTGCTAACGACAACAAGGTGATGAGCTAATCATCATGAAAGGGTTTTTGTTGGGAGATGAATGGTGAAAAATTTTCAACTAATTTGAGGCTGCTCAAGTTGGGGGATGCGATGTGGTGTTGGGAGTAGATTGGATGAAAGGAGTTAGCCCAATTAGTTTTGATTTCAATAAAATTGAGATAACTTTTGAGAAAGATGGCAGTAAGAAGACCCTAGCGAGTAATCAAGAGGTCCGTATGCAAGATAATTTTGGGTAAAAGGCTACAACAGATGTTCAAAAGTAGATTTACCAAAGTGGCCCAACTTTTCTCTATTAAAGCAGTGGAACCTACTGGGGAGACAACAGGACAAGAAGGGGAGTTAAAGGTGGTTGTTGGAAGCCAACCACACATCCAAAGAAAGGTGCAAGAAATTGATTCTCTTAATCTACTTTTGATTGAATATAAGGACCTCTTTGTAGAACCCCATTCCTTTCCACCAAAAGACCTTTTGATCACTCTATTAACTTGAAACCCCATGTCGAGCCTGTTAATCTAAGATCATACTGATATCCCCCCAAACAGAAAATTAAAATTGAAAGACTCATCAAGGACATGCTAAACAAATCACTCATCCAGCCCAGCAACAATCCTTTTGCTTCACCCATTTTGCTTGTTAAAAAGAAAGATGGTTCATGGAGATTTTGTGTTGACTATCGCCAACTAAACTCCATAACATCAAGGACAAGTTCCCAATACTCATTGTAGAAGACCTACTTGATCAGCTTAAGTATGCCACTATTTTTACCAAATAAGATCTTAGATTAGGTTATCATCAAATTCAGATGAAACCTAAAGATGTCCATAAAACAACATTCAAAACCTATCAAGGACACTATGAGTTCCTTGTAATGCCCTTTGGCCTTACCAATGCCCCAACTGCTTTCCAGTCCTTGATGAATCGGATTTTTTAACCATATCTATGACAATTCATTTTGGTATTCTTTGACGATATTTTAATCTACAACCCTTTCTTTGCTCAACACATTGACCACCTAAAAATCACTTTTGAGGTCTTTAGGTTCAATCACTTGTATGTTGAAGAGTCAAAGTGTGCCTTTGCTCAAGAGCAAGTGGAGTACTTGGTTCCACATCATATCTAAAGTAGGGGTAAGTACTGACCTTAGCAAGGTGGAAGCAATGTTAGAATGGCCTCGGCCTACTAATGTGAAGGGACTTAGTGAAAGTAAAGCAAGATCGCTACGGGGCAAGCAGCGTAGTTCAAAATTTTGAACCTTACCCCGATCCCGGCGATTGGATCAACGTCGAAATCAAACAATCACATATATTATAAAATAAATCTAACCTTTAGATTTTGAGTCGTTTGCGGATTTGAGCCGTCCAAGTGTCCGGCCTCTAACTTGTGATACGCGGCGCGCGTCCGTTGGCGAGGAGAGCGGAATGGGAGTGCTAGCTCCTTCTCCTAACAAGGCTTATGAATGGACGGGAAAATAATTGATTTTCAACTCTTGAAAACCAACAAAATAAGAGGCATGATTTGGGCATCTCATAAAGGGCTATTTATAATGAAGCATCCTCCTAGGATTTTCCCAAACCCTAGGGAACATGGATTGGGCTAGCCCATTAATCCTAGTCCAACTAGAAATTAAAGTGGCCCAAATTCATTTATAAATATGTGGCCCAAATCTAATTCAAGCCCAAATAATTAATATTTAATATTTGGCCCAAATCTTATTTAGCCCAAATATAATATTTATTATTTAATATTTGACCCAAATCTAATTTAGCTCAAATATTTAATTTAATTTAATATTTGGCCCAAATACTTTATTTGGCCCAAGTATTAAATTAAGCCCAAATTATTAAATTAGAAACTTCTTTCTAATTTAATCATTAAGTTAGAAACTACTTTCTAATTTAATCAATTGCTATTTTAGGAAACTTTTTCCTTTATGACGACCCCTCGTCATATCGACGTCATTACGTCTGTTTGTTCTTTTCCCGTGAGAACCTACGACGGCACAACTTCTTGCCGAAGTGTCCCACTTAACCATACGTCCGCTTTCCTAGTTTAAACCAGGGACCGTGCCTATTGCGTATGACTCATTAGGCTTCCGAATATGTTGGCAATGTGCCGGTACGAACACATAAGACAAGATTGGCCTCTAGCAAGGCATCATGCCTACCCAATTATTCAGAAGGATTCGTAATCCGCAAATAACCTTTCACGAGCATAGTTACCGTGTAATTCGATCCTCTCGTCAATGCATCTTATGTGATCTCAAGTATGGCGATGTGTTGCTTGATAATGATCACATGAGTTTTCTTCGGTCTTTCGGATATCTTCACTTAATAGAAAGTGAATCAATAACTCCTTATTGATCTCTTTCACCATGGCCATGGATTTAAAGTGAATATCCACCGAAGGCGCCTTAGATACATCATCCTCTATTAAGGGATAGACGAGTCCCATCTTGGCTATGCACCCATCTCCATAAGCCTCATGATATACCCAACGATCGCCCACATGCAGCCTTTGTCTAGGCCCATCGAAACGATGTCAAAGCATACCAGTCTTCTTATGAGATGACCGTGACAACCTCAGGTCCAAGGATTAGTTACACCCATCTCGTATGAGAATTTCATCAACATATAACCAAAATGGATTCTCATGGCGAGTCATGTCCAGTGACACGTTCTCCAACATTGGTCACCTATGTACTTGTCTAGGCATCCCCATGCCTATGGGTGTGAGACCCCCATTGCTATCACATAGCAAAAACATAGCACATACAAGTCTTACCGCAATTGTCAATGTCCATTCTTGACATTGCTACGACTTGGGACGTTTAATGATGTCTATAAACTGTGATGCATCATCTCACATCTTTATAGATTATTCACAGTATACATCATATGGACTTCTATCTAGTTTCATTCGGTTATTACAATAATAACAAGAAACTAATAGAATGACTTCTTGTGAATTTGAATAACTCTTTATTCAAATAATAACATGATTACAATTGTCAGTGTACAACATGCCCAATCTGATTGGGTCTAGAGCACCTACACTAACAATCTCCCACTTGCACTAGAGCCAATCACTCATGTATCTTATACCTGATGATCGAACATGACTTTCATGTTTCTCCTAGGACAGAGCTTTAGTCAAGAGATCTACGACGTTGTCATCCGTCGACACTTTCTCTATATATGTCACCACAGCTGATAATCTCCATTATCATATGGTGATATCGCAATACAAATTTGGTCCGTTGATGAGACCGTGGTTCCTTCGCTTACGCGATGGCTCCTTTGTTGTCCCAATAACTGTTATTGGATCAACAGTGTTGGACACCACTTTAAGTTCATCAATGAACTTACGGATCCATACAACCTCCTTAGCTGCTTCGAAGGTTGTTATGTATTCGACTTCAGTTGTTGAATCTGCCATTATCTCTTGTTAGAACTTTTCCAACTCATGGCCCAACCATATAGACAGAATATGAATTTCGACTGCACGTGATTTAAAATCATCATGGTCGAATTGGAAACTAGCATCCATGAACCCCTTCATGGTATGTTCTCATTCTCCATATGACAAAAACATCTCTTTAGTGCTTCACAAGTACTTAAGAATGGTTTTCACAGCAATCCAGTGTTTCTAACCTGGATCAGCTTGATATCTACTACATATGCTCAAAGTATATGAGATATCAGGCCTCGTACATAACATGGCATACATGATCGAGCCAATAGCCAAGGCATATTGCGCTCAACTCATCCTATCTCTCTCATCTTGTGTCTTCAAACACATAGCCTTGGAGAGATGTATTCCATGTGAAATGGGAAGACTTCTCCTCCTAGAATCTTCCATGCTAAACCTCTTTAGCACCTTGTCAATGTACGGGCTATGGGAGAGTGCTAGCAACCTCCTGGATCTATCTCTATAGATCCTTATTCCCAGAATCTAGGCTGCTTCTCCCAAATCTTTCATGGAGAAAATATTTTGAAAGCCATATTTTAACTAATTGCATCATGGGAACACCATTCCCAATGAGCAATATATTGTCCACATATAGGACTAAAAGGACCACCACGCTCCCACTAACCTTCTTGTAAACACAAGGATCAACTTCCCTTTTGTGAAAAATCAAACTTTTGATCTTTTCATCAAAACATTGATTCTAACTCCGGGATGCTTGCCTTAGTCCATAAATGGACCTTTGCAAGTTGCAAATCTTATTTGCATGTTTATGAGTAACAAAATCGTCAGGCTGTGTCATATACACATCCTCGACCAGCTTTCCTTTAAGGAAAGTTGTTTTGTCATCCATGTGTCATAACCCAGAGTCAATGTCAGACATTGCCTCATCATAGATAGTAGGGTCATCGTTCACAACCAGAAGCACATCTCCATGTGCCGAGATGAGAAATCCATATCTCTCTTGCTCGCGACGAACCCTCATCGACCTATGAGGTTCTTGTGTAGAAGGTTGGGGAGTTGACACAACTTCTTGTGTGTGATCTTTCTCGGGTTCCTGGAGGGGAGTATTTATTTGTGGTTCGCCTCGAATCTTATTCGAGCTTAACATTCCTCCCACTAGCCACAGCATCTAAGAATTCCTTCTCAAGGAATACCACATGCTTGGCAACAAAACACCTTTTGTTCACATGGGTGGTAAAAGTAATATCCATTTGGATATCCCACAAACAGATATCTTGTCGATTTGGGTTGTAGCTTATTACTGTCAACATGTTTAACATAAATTTGACAACCCCAAATCTTAAGGAAAGACAAATTTGGCTTCTTTCCTTTCCATATCTTATATGGAGTCTAAGTAACTGATTTACTTGGAACCCTGTTCAAAACAAAGATCGCGGTGAGGAATGCGTATCCCCAAAATGAAATAGGGAGTTCAGCGCGACTCATCATGGACCAGACCATGTCCAACAAGGTCCTATTCCTCTCTTAGACACACCGTTCATCACTGGTGTTCCAAGTGGAGTCCATTGTAAGAGAATCCCATTCTGCTTCAGATGATTTAGAAACTCACTGTTCAAGTATTCACCACCTCGATCTGATCGAAGTACTTTGATACTTCTCTCAGTTTGTTTCTCTACTTCAAATCTGAATTCTTTGAACTTTTCAAAAGTCTCAGATTTGTGTCTTAAAAGATACACATAACCAAAACATGATCTATCATCAGTAAAGGTTATGAAGTAGATATACCCACCTCGAGCCTGGATGGATATGGGCCCACACACATCAATGTGCACAAGCTCTAGCACTTCTGTGGCCCTCTCTCCCTTTCCTTTAAAAGGAGATTTAGTCATCTTACCAAGTAAACAAGATTCGCAAGCACCATATGATTCATAATCAAATGTGCTAAGGTATCCATTTTTATACAAATTGGATATGCGAGTCTCATTTATATGGCCAAGGCGACAATGCCATAAATAAGTGCTATTTAAATCACCTAATTTCAGTCGCTTAATATTTATGTTATTAATAGGAGTATCAACATCAAGAATATACAAACCGTTACATATTGTTGCTTTACCATAAAACAACTCATTTTTATAAAATGAACAACTATTGTTCTTAAATAAAAATGAAAATCCATCTTTGTCCAAACAAGAAATAGAAATAATATTCCTAGTCAAACTAGGAATAAAGTAACAGTTATGTAAATCTAACACAAGCCATGTGGATAATGTCAATAAATAGGTCCCTACAACTAATGGAACAACTTTTGATCCATTTACCACGTGTAGGTACACTTCTCCTATTATTAATCTCCTCGTACTCCTAAGCCCATACACGAAGGTGTAAGTATGAGCATTAGATACAGTTCTAATACTCATGTGGACTGATCAGAAGTAAATAGATTAATTCCAATAACATAAATACCTGAAGTGCCTTGAGTAGAACTCTTCTTACTCTACACTTCTCGATTTATCACAGTGGAGATAGATTGCATCCTTTTTGCCTTTTGGGTTTTAGTCTTCTAGACTCTTCCAAATTACACTATAGAAAAACTCTTCTTCCTTTTTGGCTTTCTTACTCTTGGGCTTACCCTTGTGCGCCTTGGGCCTTTCAACTAAGAGAACACTTCTCTTGGCCTATAATCAATTTTAGGCTTGGTCTCCCTTAGTATGGACAGCTACTCTCTAAGAGTCTTATCCATAACTTTTAGGGAGGGACTATAACAGCAAATCTAAGGTAAGTTTCAGCATCCATACCCAAGTTCAGCTCTAGCAACCTATTGATAAAACATATCATCTCCATGGCATGCTTCTCAACAGATGGTCCTTGAGCCTAGCCATGATCTCATAGGCATCATAACTCTTATGTGGCGACCTATGTTTCGGGGTCATGGCAGCCAAGACGATATATCAAGCGATGATCATATCACCCATGTGCATCGTCCAGGCCTAATGTGCTATTATTTCTTTAACTGGTGGCTTCATAAGAAGATAGCTCTTTATCACATAAAGAATCTTATCATACATGAGGACTATCCTCAAGATGATCTCCCAGTCAGAGAAATTAGTCCGTTGAAGGTATTATTGCCCTCGAGTATCGATCTTATCGACATGTTTCCAGACATTCTGGATCAACAACTGAATAGAGATATTATTATAATCATATTGAATTACGAAATCATAAATTGCAAGAAGTAACATTTTATGATTGCTCCCACTATTTTCTACGAGTTTGCCACCCTCTAGACATAACTCGGGAAATCCCGTTGGAAGATTTCCTAGTGAGCTAGGATCCCATCTCCCCTCGCACAACCTTGAGTGACTCAACAAATTGTGTTAGGATCGATTAGGTAGGTACTTGCTACCAATTGCATCTCTATGCAACTCCTAGATTCATTGGGTTGACAACTCCTTGCCAAGCACATCTTATGTGACTCCCAATCTTTGCCTCTATACTCAGTAAGGCCTTGAGTGACTCAACAAACCCCACCTTTCTAGTTAAGTCGAACCCATCATTCAGGGACATCTCATGGCCCATGAAGCATAGGAATCATAGATGACACATGACCTTGAGTGACTCAACAAATCAAGTGCCAGCTAGAAACCTAATGCTTCATAATGATGGAAGGCAAGTTGGCTTAATATTAATGAGGGATTTATTATTTATTTATTTAGGTCTCATCACATGCAATTAATCAAATTAATAATGCATAATAAACGACTCAAACCGGTGTATGGTATGGATAACTACGGCTAGTCCCCTCGAGCCATAGAAGGGAAGCTAGCTGGTCAAACCTAGGTGAAGAATCACATCTTGCTTCATAAGCACATTCTTCAAGCCTTCATTGGTCTTCGAATCTTGTCTTCAATTTGGCTCCATCTCTTGCTCTTCATACAAACTACAACTATCGCTACTCTATTCTATTCTACATACATTACATAGAATCAGAAACCCCGAGTTACATTCGGGGGGAGTGAGATGAGAAGAGAATGTACATCAGAGTATAAGAGAGGCAGGACACGCAGACCCTATTTCAAAAACCAAATTTACAAGCATTCATTCCCAACATAAAATAAATGGTCAACTCGATCCATACCATACACCCATGCAATCAATCACATTGATTCATTTAGATTATGTTAATTAATTGTCGCATTTATTTCAAACTTAATGAAACGCTTTCAATAAATTGAAAAATTTGTATGATTTTGGAAAAACAAAATTGTTTTAATTGTGTTGGGCTTGGGCTCCATCCATTAGTCTAACTAACAAGGCTCAACAGGTCTTGGATCAACCAATGTATGTCAAACATACATTAGTAGCCCAATAATTAATAAATAACCCAATTAATGGCCCTGGCCCATTTTTAATCACGGCCCATAAGTGTCATACACTCATGGATCGGATAAAAATAATAAAAATAGCCAAACAATTTGGTCGGGCCCCACCAAAAGGAACGGAACGCACTGGGCCACCGAAGGGTCGACCCGGGTGCTTCACGGGGACCCCCGGGAATGGTCAAACCGAAGCCCGAGGAAGCGGGAGGGGCCGGGAGGTGGCTGGGCAGCATGTCACACATGCTGCCAGCCCAAACAGGGCCAAAGGCCGCGGCTGGCGCGCGCAGGGCGCGCATGGGCCGCGCCTGGGCGCGCTGGGCACGGTTGGGCCGCGCCTGGCGCGCCCGGCCGCGCGGCAGGGGCCGCTGGGGGGCGAGCGCGGCCCACTGGGGCCGCGCGGGTCGGCCGCGCCCGCGCGCCGCTCGCGGGTCGAACCCGCGGGCCGCGCGCGGGTCGCGGGTCGCGCCCGCGCCCGGCCGCGCGATGCGCGCGCGCGGTCGCGCTTGGGGCCGCCTTGCGCGCGCGCGGCCGCGGCTGGGGCCGCCTGCGCGCGCGCGGCCGCGCCCCAGCGCGCAGGGCCGCGCCTGGCCGGGCCCTGCGCGCGCCCAGGCCGCCCCAGGCCAACCCCAGCGCGCGCGGGCCCCGCTCGGCCGCGTCTTTCGACACCCCGGTGCATCCGTATGCACCCCGAACCCCGTTTCGCTCTTTTTCGTGTCATACACGATCTTTTGCCCTTCACTCAAAAACGTTTTGCAATCCAAAAATACAAACGCAACAATCATTTAATTATTTCACAAATAACAACATAACCGAATCCGCACGTAAGGAATTGAAATATTTCGACGATGGCTCTGATACCACTGAAAGTAAAGCAAGATCGCTACGGGGCAAGCAGCGTAGTTCAAAATTTTGAACCTTACCCCGATCCCGGCGATTGGATCAACGTCGAAATCAAACAATCACATATATTATAAAATAAATCTAACCTTTAGATTTTGAGTCGTTTGCGGATTTGAGCCGTCCAAGTGTCCGGCCTCTAACTTGTGATACGCGGCGCGCGTCCGTTGGCGAGGAGAGCGGAATGGGAGTGCTAGCTCCTTCTCCTAACAAGGCTTATGAATGGACGGGAAAATAATTGATTTTCAACTCTTGAAAACCAACAAAATAAGAGGCATGATTTGGGCATCTCATAAAGGGCTATTTATAATGAAGCATCCTCCTAGGATTTTCCCAAACCCTAGGGAACATGGATTGGGCTAGCCCATTAATCCTAGTCCAACTAGAAATTAAAGTGGCCCAAATTCATTTATAAATATGTGGCCCAAATCTAATTCAAGCCCAAATAATTAATATTTAATATTTGGCCCAAATCTTATTTAGCCCAAATATAATATTTATTATTTAATATTTGACCCAAATCTAATTTAGCTCAAATATTTAATTTAATTTAATATTTGGCCCAAATACTTTATTTGGCCCAAGTATTAAATTAAGCCCAAATTATTAAATTAGAAACTTCTTTCTAATTTAATCATTAAGTTAGAAACTACTTTCTAATTTAATCAATTGCTATTTTAGGAAACTTTTTCCTTTATGACGACCCCTCGTCATATCGACGTCATTACGTCTGTTTGTTCTTTTCCCGTGAGAACCTACGACGACACAACTTCTTGCCGAAGTGTCCCACTTAACCATACGTCCGCTTTCCTAGTTTAAACCAGGGACCGTGCCTATTGCGTATGACTCATTAGGCTTCCGAATATGTTGGCAATGTGCCGGTACGAACACATAAGACAAGATTGGCCTCTAGCAAGGCATCATGCCTACCCAATTATTCAGAAGGATTCGTAATCCGCAAATAACCTTTCACGAGCATAGTTACCGTGTAATTCGATCCTCTCGTCAATGCATCTTATGTGATCTCAAGTATGGCGATGTGTTGCTTGATAATGATCACATGAGTTTTCTTCGGTCTTTCGGATATCTTCACTTAATAGAAAGTGAATCAATAACTCCTTATTGATCTCTTTCACCATGGCCATGGATTTAAAGTGAATATCCACCGAAGGCGCCTTAGATACATCATCCTCTATCAAGGGATAGACGAGTCCCATCTTGGCTATGCACCCATCTCCATAAGCCTCATGATATACCCAACGATCGCCCACATGCAGCCTTTGTCTAGGCCCATCGAAACGATGTCAAAGCATACCAGTCTTCTTATGAGATGACCGTGACAACCTCAGGTCCAAGGATTAGTTACACCCATCTCGTATGAGAATTTCATCAACATATAACCAAAATGGATTCTCATGGCGAGTCATGTCCAGTGACACGTTCTCCAACATTGGTCACCTATGTACTTGTCTAGGCATCCCCATGCCTATGGGTGTGAGACCCCCATTGCTATCACATAGCAAAAACATAGCACATACAAGTCTTACCGCAATTGTCAATGTCCATTCTTGACATTGCTACGACTTGGGACGTTTAATGATGTCTATAAACTGTGATGCATCATCTCACATCTTTATAGATTATTCACAGTATACATCATATGGACTTCTATCTAGTTTCATTCGGTTATTACAATAATAACAAGAAACTAATAGAATGACTTCTTGTGAATTTGAATAACTCTTTATTCAAATAATAACATGATTACAATTGTCAGTGTACAACATGCCCAATCTGATTGGGTCTAGAGCACCTACACTAACACTTAGGGATTTTTAGGGTTAACTAGCTACTACCGTAGGTTTGTCAAAAACTATGGAATTATCAGCCAACCCTTAACTGAATTGTGGAAGAAGGATGGATTCCATTAGGGCCAGAAGGCAGAACAAGCTTTTTCTGAACTTAAGGAGGCTGTGAGCAAGGTGCCAATTCTAGGCCAACCGGATTTTAACAAATCTTTCATACTAGAGACAAATGCAAGTACTAGTGGAATTGGGGTTGTTTTGGTTCAAGAGGGTAGACCCTTGGCCTTTCATAGCCAAGCATTGGCACCTAAACACATGGGGTTAAGTGTATATGAGAAGGAACTCTTGGCTGTATTGATGGCAGTGGAAAAGTGGGCCATTATTTAGAAAGGGGTACATTTGTAATTAAAATAGACCATAAGAGTTTGAAATTTTTGCTGCAATAGAGGTTACATACTCACTTGCAACAGAAAGGTATAACAAAGCTAATGGAACTGGATTATTCTATATAGTATAGGAGGGGGAAGGAAAACCTTGCAGTAGACACTTTATTGCAATGTTTTGAAAAGGGCCACTCAGCTGCAATAACTATGGTGATTTTAGATTAGTGCCAAGAAATTAGTTCAAGTTATGAAACAGATAGTACAACTAAGGAGCTCTTGCAACAGTTAGTGGTCAATCTAACTACTAAGCCAGGGTATACATTGACCAATGGCATCATAAGGTACCAAGGAAGGTTGGTTTTGGGGAATGATGAAAGGCCCAGACAGAAGGTGATTAAAGCTTTGCACAATTCACCCCTTGGAGGACATTCTGGTATTATCAATACTTACCATAAAGTTAGACAACTTTTCCAATGGTTGGGATTAAAGAAGGATGTCATGGAATTTGTAATGGGGTGTGACACTTGTAAGAGGTGCAAGACATAAAATGTGGCCTATCCGGAGCTACTACAGCCATTAGACATTTCAAGGGGACATTGGGAGAGTATATCCATGGATTTCAATGAAGGACTCCCAAAATCGAAAGGAAATGATTGTATTATGGTGATTGTAGGAAGATTGACCGAATACAACCATTTCATTGGGCTTTCTCATCCTTACATTGCCTGGGAAATTGCCAAGGTATTCATGGATCATATAGTGTTGGATAGAGATAAGATCTTTACTAACTTACTATGGAAGGAATTAATGCGTTTATTGGGAGTTAAGCTCAACATGTCTATCGCCTACCATCCTAAATCTAACAAGCAAATAGAAAAGGTTAACCAAACTCTAGAGATGTACTTAAGGAGTTTGTGTTTCTTACAACCCAAGTCCTGGCACAAATGGTTGACTACAACACTATGGTGGTACAATTCCAGCCAACATAGTGCCATTAAAAGCTCTCCTTTTGAAGCCCTTTACGGCTACAAATCGCCTTTACTTCCGGCATTCGGAGATTCTTCAATAGTGGTAGCTCTAGACACTTACCTCTAGCAAAGGCAACAGGCTCTATAGATAATCAAAACTGAGTTGACCAACTCAAGGAACAGAATGAAGCAATTCGCAGATAAAATAAGGAGTGAAAGGGAGTTTCAGGTGGGGGAGATGGTATATCTGAAGCTGCATCCGAGGCACTTAAGAGCCTTAACTCAAAACCCTACTTTAAAGTTGCAGCTAAAGTTCTATGGTCCATTTCTCATAACTGCCAAGGTGGGAAGTGTGGCTTACAGGCTGCAACTTCCGAAGAGCTCAAGTATCCACCCGGTATTCCATGTTTCTCTTCTTAAGAAATCGGTAGCAACACAACAGGTGAGTTCAATTCTGCCTACTTCTCTATATGTTGGAGACAAGCCTAAGGAACTTATGGCTATTCTGGATAAAAGGGTGATATACAAGCATGTGACTCCCATCACTGAAGCACTAGTACAATGGTTGGGCCTTCATCCAGACAATAATACTTGGAAATACCTTCCAAATTTACTCAACCAATTCCCTTGTGCGGCAAGCCTTCTCAACATTTCTTGAGGACAAGAAAATTTTGATAGGGGTATTTGCCATGTATTAACTTGTAAAGGGGAGTTTACTATAATTAAAAATAGTAGGAGGGTGAAAGCAATATATTTTATAAGCTGGCTGTAATGGGTTGTACCTAGTTAGTTGCTGCATTAGCCCATGGTACATTCCCATGCACATGTAGGCAGTTACCGCACATGGGAGGTTAAGAAATCAGCTATATATAGGGTTGAATTTCCCTTCCACGTATGAAAAAATCTAAGAATATTCAAAATCTTTCTCTTTCTGTTCTCTCTCCCTGAATTCTGCATTTTTCTTCTCCTAATTCTCTATCAATATCTCCCTTCCTTTCTCTCTCGATCATTCTATTGATCGAGAACCATTGACAGAATCCGAGGAGCTGAGGTAGGACTTGCATGTTCCTAACCATCACAAGTCCCCAAACCCCAGCCCATAGTGTTCAAGGTATATATATGGAATGACATTTTGAAAATAGCACATTTTAAGATGTTGTGATATATAGGAAGGTGAATTGCATGGGACTTCAATGAGAAAGAATCTTTTAGTTCCTTATCCACAAATAACCATATATTTATCTCTCATAAAAAAATTAGCAAATACAAGTGTTTAATATCGTTATCGAGTTAGAAAAACATCTTGTACCCTAAGCAATATCATATCACGTTGGCATAGGCAGTTGTAAATGATAGTCCTTGTAACATAATATACTTATAAGGATGACATATATTTGACTAATAATAATAGTTAATTGCAAAAGTTGGATGGACAATACCTTAAGGGTAAAACCACGACCTTGTTCTGCACATCCCTGCAAGCGCAACGAGACCTCTTTGCAAAGGTTCATGAGAAAATGATGACACTAGCTAGAATAAAGAAGTTCATTATTGTCACCCAATAAAATAAAGGGAAAGAACAATAAATGTTTCCATAGCATCAAAATACCCACATCTTTAAAATCATTAAACCTCACACCCCAATTTACTTCAACACCTGTAGACTTGATTTCTTGTGGACAACAAGAAGTTGATGTTGGTAAAGAAACATGTATAAATGTTTTTACAAAGCAACACAAAAATACTGCTAACATGGAAAGATATAAAGAAAATATACTGCTTAGCTTACCTACAACTACTCAAGCTATGAAATTATAGAATAACAGCTATATATATTACCATCCTTCAATTGCAACAACACACCCTTAGCATTCATTCTATTAGGTGGCATTGGTTGCATGGATTGTAGCTCATCAATCATTTGTATTCATGATCATATCATATCTTCTGTAAGGCCATAACAATTATATCCCAAGACAGGCCTAAAAGTTTCTCATCAAGTCTTAGTTTTTTTCTATCTCTTTGCCACAAACATCTTCCATCCCTTCCACTCACTCACAAGAACATCTATTTGGTTCTTCATGAAAGTTAAACTAAGATCGCTACGGGGCAAGCAGCGTAGTTCAAAAATTTTGAACCTTACCCCGATCCCGGCGATTGGATCAACGTCGAAATCAAATCATTCACAAACAAATAAATAAATCTAACCTTTAGATTATCGAGTCGCTCGCAGATTTGACCCGTCCAAGCGTCCGGCCTCTAACTCGTGATACGCGACACGCGTCCATTGGCAAGAAGAGCGGAATATGAGTGCTAGCTCATTTTCCTTTACGCGGCTTGTGTATGAACGGTAAAAGAACGCCCTCGTTTCGTATTGATGCCAAAAGAAACGGGGAAGAGTGAACGGCAATGCGTTTTCAACTCTTGAAAAACGACACCAAAAACCCCTTCAATTTGGGCAACCCATAAATGGGTATTTATAAGGAGCTCTAGGGTTTCTTAAACCCTAATGGACATGGGCCGGCCCATTTAATTTAGTCCAATTAGGAACTTAATTAAATGGGTTTATTCTAGTCCAACTAGGAATATAATTAAATGGCCCAATCCTTTTATAAGTTTAAATAAAATATTTTGGCCCAAATCTAATTTAAGCCCAAACATAATATTTAATATTTAATATTTGGCCCAAATCTAATTTAGTCCAAATATAATATTTATTTTAATATTTGGCCCAAATCCCATTTAGTCCAAATATTAACTTAAGCCCAAATATATTTTATTTCCTATTTGCCACTCCAACAAATAGAAAATTATTAAATTAGAAACTCCTTCCTAATTTAATCAATTGCCATTTTAGGAAACTCTTTCCATTATGATGACTCCTAGTCATATCGACGTCATTATGTCTATTTTTTTTTTTCCATGAGAACCTACGACGGTAAAACTTCTTGCCGAAGTGTCCCACTTAACCATACGTCCACTTTCCTGGTTTAAGCTAGGGACCGTGCCTATTGCGTATGACTCAATAGGCTTCCAAATATGTTGGCAATGTGTCGGTACGAACACATAAGACAAGATTGGCCTCTAGCAAGGCATCATGCCTACCCAATTATTCAGAAGGATTCATAATCCGTAAATAACCTTTCACGAGCATGGTTACCGTGTAATTTGATCCTCTCGTCAATGTATCTTATGTGATCTCAAGTATGGCGATGTGTTTCTTGATAACGATCACATGAGTTTTCTTCGGTCTTCCGGATATCTTCACTTAATTAGAAAGTAAATCAATAACTCCTTATTAATCTCTTTCACCATGGCCATGGATTTAAAGTGAATATCCACCGAAGGCGCCTTAGATACATCATCCTCTATCAAGGGATAGACGAGTCCCATCTTGGCTATGCATCCATCTCCATAAGCCTCACGATATACCCAACAATCGCCCACGTGCAGCCTTTGTCTAGACCCATCGAAACGATGTCCAAGCATATTGGTCTTCTTATGAGATGACCGTGACAACCTCTGGTCCAAGGATTAGTTATACCCATCTCGTATGAGAATACCATCAACATATAACCAAAATAGATTCTCATGGCGAGTCATGTCCAGTGACACATTCTACAACATTGGTCACCTATGTACTTGTCTAGGCATCCCCATGCCTATGGGTGTGAGACCCCCATTGCTATCATATAGCAAAAACATTAGCACATACAAGTCTTACCGCAATTGTCAATGTCCATTCTTAACATTGCTACGACTTGGGACATTTAATGATGTCTAGAAACTGTGATGCATCATCTCACATCTTTATAGATTATTCACAGTATACATCATATGGACTTCTATCTAGTTTCATTCGGTTATTACAATAATAACAAGAAACTAATAGAATGACTTCTTGTAAATTTGAACAACTCCTTATTCAAATAATAAACATGATTACAATTGTCAGTGTACAACATGCCCAATCTGATTGGGTCTAGAGCACCTACACTAACATTCTCCCACTTGCACTAGAGCCAATCACTCATGTATCATATACCTGATGATCGAACATGACTTTCATGTTTCTCCTGGGACAGAGCTTTAGTCAAGGGATCTACAACGTTGTCTTTCGTCGACACTTTCTCTATATATGTCACCTCGGCTGATAATCTCCATTATCATATGGTGATGCTGCAATACAAATTTGATCCTTTGATGAGACCGTGGTTCCTTTGCTTACGCGATGGCTCCATTGTTGTCCCAATAACTGTTATTGGATCAACAATGCTGGACACCACTTTAAGTTCATTAATGAACACTACAAAAAAAAAAGGTCTTTAACGAGGGAAAAATTAGTCGTTAAAAGTTGATTTCCCGTCGTTAAAGAGTTTTAACGACAGAAAAAATCCCGTCGTCGCCCGTCATTAAAACTTCCGTCGTTAATACTATTAACGATGGAAAAAAAATACCGTCGTTAATATAAGTAATGAGAGGCAAAAGTCCCGTCATTAAAAATAATATCAACGACGAATATTTCCGTCACTATAACAATGTGTATGGTCGTTGAAAATATTATTAACGATGGACATTTTCGTCGTTATTGGAATATTTATCAATCACTAAATATAATATTAATGATGAATATTCCCGTCGTTATTACAATATTTATCGATCACTAAACATAATCTAAACGAGAAATAATCTTGTTATTATAACTATATATATATTTACTGGTCATTAAACATAATATCAATGATATAAATATTTCTATCATTATATCTATATTTATTTATCATTATTACTATTATTACAATTCTAATGATTATTTTTACTATTATATAAAAATTTATTTTGTACCTATTAATTTTTGCAAGAGAAATACTAATAATAAAAATGTGATTCTCAATGAATTTAATAAAAACAAGATATATGTAAAATATTATCATCGACATTGATTATGTACTAATTACAATCATCTTAAGAACTTCCATACGTCCACAATCATAGAAACGAGAAAAAAAAAAATATGGGTTTCATATTATCCTAATCTCTCCCTATAATCAAAATCAAAAAATTGTTACAAGTGTCATTAGAATCCATATATTATAGTCACAACCAATATCAAGTGTTCCCTGCTAGACTTGTATCTTCAAGTACCTACAAATTACAAAGAAAAAATCATATTATTCATCATATCCTTCATAATAGTAATACTAAATTTCTAACATTATTCATTCAATTCAAGTGTCTAAAAGCATATGTCACAATGGAACTTCTCTGAAAGTGAGATTTGAGTTAAGCAGTGGAGCATGAATGGATAAAACTCAATTATCATAAAAATTAAATGCAAATATCTCAAAATTGACATATGAGAAACCATAACACAACGCAAATGCAAATATCTTCCGAATTCAATTATCATATAATAGACATATGAAATTAACCATAAAACTCAAAATTTTTTCCAATTAAAAAATTAACAGCTATTAACTAGACATGATTACTATCATAAAAATTAATATTTTCTGAAATTAATTATCATATAACTCAAAATTTTTTCCAAGTTAGGATCATGTGCGAATATGGCAATTTTAACTGCACAAAACTCGCTCCTGTGAGGAGCGAGTCAGTGTGGAACTCCCACCTCATGGAAGCGAGTTCCACCAAGGCTGCAATGGCTGCAATTCAAAAGTGCAAAGCAGCCTTGGTGGAACTTGCTCCTCGCAAGGGTGAGTCCCACTGTCAAATTTATCGTGCTGGCATATGATGCTGACTAGGGAAAATTTTTAGTGTTTTTTATAAATAGTATGAAAATTGCCCACGAAAACTAAAACCAGAAAATCATCCACTCCCTTTTATACATCAGCACACAAACTAAAACCAGAAAATCATCTTTTTAAATGCCCAAGGAAATACTGGTCCTAGAAGTGCACTCTATCCCTGCACCAACTTCAGAGCAATTACTCATTTGAAAGCAAATACCACATCATAAAAGGTAGCCATAAGGATCCCTACAGTGTCAACCACATACCCAAGAAAGTACATATCAGGAAGAAACTACCCTCCTGCAAAACTTCACCGACCAAATATAAAATTCAGTAACTATTTCCTAAGAAGAGCCTGATTGAACATAAGAATGTTTCCAGATACCAAGCCACCCAAGTGTAAAGGGGTGCAAAGTGCAAACTATTTCCAGCCCACCAGGCGACACTTGAACTCATCCTCAAAACCACTCAACAGAAAGTCCCTCTAAAGCTTTTGGAATTACCTAAGCACCAAAGGCAAGGAAGGAATCATCAAACTATAAAAGTGCTCACTATCAAGGTCAAGTAGAGCCTCTTCCACCTTGATGAACACCAGTATATTCTCTCCATAATAATATGTCTGCCTGCTGGCCCTCCAAGAAGTACTGGTGTTGAGCTATTTATCCAACAAAGTCATATGATTCACAACTACATCTCTCACACTTCAACCAAAATTTCAGATCAACACGAGGTTCATAGAGCCATAGTCTAATTCCATTGTGATGTGCCATCATGCTTGTAAGACCTGATTTCAATAGTTCAGAGTTGTTTACCTTTCAATTTTATTCTTTGTTGGTTGAACATAAATAGAATATTTAAACCAAAAAAAAAAAAAATCATGACCATATATTCTTTTGCATTTTTTGTTTCGTCTGACCGTGTATCTACTGCAATTGAGATAGTTGCTTTTCAACTTCCCATATTGGACCTATACAAGGTTAGGCAGCTCCACTACCTACATCTAAGCTCAGAGAAGCTCTTTGTTCCATTACTTTGGAAATTAGCTAATTACAGAATAATTCTTTCCTCAAAAACGTAAAAAAAAAAAAAGAAAGAAAGAAAAAAGAAGGAGAGGAGAAAATATAAACTATGGCCTGAATAGTTCGTAATCAATACTAGTCATAGACTCTTCGAATCAGGAACTGCATTCAACGAAACGGTCAATTTCAGAGGCAAGACTTAATTAACAGCTATTAACTAGACATTATTACTATCATAAAAAATAAATAAAAGGTGAAAGAATACTAATTTGTTAAACAAAATTGATTGATATATTTGGAGGTTACAAGTTGGAAGTATTATGGGAATTTTACAATAGTTGAATAGTGAACACATAAAATGGAAAGATATCCTTGTTGATTTCTCAAAGCATGAAACGGAGGGGGGAAAAAGAAGGAAGAATTGAAGGAAAGAAAGAACGAAAGTTGAAAAAGGAATAATCCATTACTTAAAAGGATGAAAATAAAATCAATCAATTAAGATGGAGGAGGAAGAAGCAACAATGGAGAGGAATTTGGGGAAGAAGCAGCAATGGAGGGGAATTTGTCAAAGCCCCAGCTGCTCAATATAAGCAAATATCTTCTGAATTCAACCCCAAGAGCAACAAATATTCAATTTGACTGGGTAAACTATCTCAGCAGCCTTTTTGGTGGGACCAATAATAGCTAGGAGTCTCATAAAGAGATTAGAATTAACTATAATAGGTGCATTCCCACGTTCCTTGGAAAGATTTCAAATTTCAACAGCAACAAGCAGAAAGCCTTTACCCATAAGGACATATAAGAAGATACATTCCAAATCAACAGCAACAAGCAAAAAGCCTTTACCCACAAGACAGGACAGGACCCCCATTTCTAAAAATACAGAAATAAACAAACATGAGCACACATAAAGCAAGCTTATATGTTGAAGACAAAGTGACCCTACTATGTTACCAAGTAGAAGCATGCCAAAGCAAATCTACTTTTATACATAAAGAAAGAAAAAAATCAAAAACAAGTCTGAAAAATGATAGGAAGAAATGAAAAGAACAATAACAAAAGAAAGAAAACAAACAAAAACAAGACCAAAAAATTATAGGAAAAAATGAAAAGAACAATAACAAGGAACAACATTTTTGCATGTTCTTGATTCAATGTAAATGCTAAAGTCAACAGAGGTTATTTATTCTCACACCATACTCCTATCATATCTTTATCAACCCCTTGCCTACATAGCAAAAGCAAGAAGGGTATTGCATGCATACCTATTCTCATATGTGACAGCATACACAACATATCATTATGAACACATCAATAAGCTCCATTCTCAACATGAATACATTAATCCCATGATTAATACTACCTCTACTCAATAATCAATATTGTTTGTGATTAATTAAGTTCACCATTAATCTCATGTATAGGAGGTTTAAGAATGTCATACCTATTTAATATGAAGTTGCCGAAAAACCTTCATATAGTCTAGCTTTGAACATTGTCCTACAAATATTTAAATTATTCAGTAAAGAAAAAAAAAAACTTTAGGATCAAAAGTAATCATGTCTCTAAAAATAGACTTACATCATAAAATAATAATAAAAAAATAAATCCCTACATAAAGTGAATAGAATCTCATGTGAAAAAAGGCACACAACCAAGGAAACATGCAGACTAAGAAAAATGTATCAATGACTTCAAGCTAATAGAACCTCATCAACATCTTCATTAACAGAAGATGGGGAAAATTCAGTTGAAGCATTTGGGTTTTGTTGTATCACAGATTCAATCCTTCGAATCTTTCTTCAAACTCTACAATGCGCCTCTTTAGGATGCGATTTTCTTCATCCTTGTCATTAAGTTTAGTTTGAAGCTCTTCCATCCTCTTTTTACTAGGATCTTTAAAGTTCTTCCGTTTGATTCCACCCTCATAGCCAAACACATGGCTGTGACGTTGCGCTCCAAAACATTTTTCAATTACCTCAATATTAGAAAGTGTTGGCTCTGCTTGAATGGTCTCTACAATTTGTTCCTGTAAAATTTAAAGACTTAAAATAGAATAGGATAATACTACTCAAAGAAACTTTAATCAAAGTTAAAGTAGTAGAACATACATGTTTTTCTTCAGTTTCAAGCTCAACAAACTTTTCATTCTTCTTTCGAGTTTCGAAAAAGATCTTTCCCATATCAGGTGGATTACCTTCTTTTCCTCCCTTTTGAAAATTATATATAAAATTATCAAGAAAATTATATTGAACAATAAACATCATAAATAAATAAATTAATATTTATTACCATTTCATAAATAATCTCTCTATGAGGCTTACTACCCGTGCGATGAGGCATTGAAGATTTAGCTCTATTTTCAGAGGCTTGAGAGCTTATTTTCTATATGAGAACCAAAAAATAATCATCAGAGATATGTAACAATAAAGAATCACAACATTAAAACCATTTTGCATTTGAATTTTAAAATTAGATTATACCTGAAAATCTTCAGTTAAAAAATACTTAGTCAGAAGTCATTCCCAGTCCTCCTTATCCATACTTTGTGGCTTATTTTTCAAAGCCTCAGCAACAGTTTTGCAAGGTTTCACATACATAGTATTCAAACTTGATCTCCAATTTGACCACAAAACATTCATATGTTCCAAGGTGTGGTCACGATACAACTCTATGTCAGGATTATCAAATTTATCCTATTAAAAATGATGTGTAATTAGTAAAATTGATAAGACATCAAAGACTGTCTTAATTTTATAAGCTAAACTCATTCTATCAAAGTAAAAAACCACATCCTTAGCCATATATGATAAGAGTAAGTAAGCAAGAGAAAGAGTGATCTGAGCTCGAACTTCAGTTCTCAGCCTATTATGGACCATGAGGTTGGGCCATCACTTACCCATCTACAATACAAAAACCAAGAGATAAGTTGTCCATGTCACCATAAAAAATTAAGTGCAGAACCTAATAGACCAAAGTTTATGGTTCATCACAAGGCCCACCCTTAGATACTAGGACAACCATACAGGTTAAGTTCATGTAAGTTAAATAAAATCAATATTCTAATAAAAATTAAAACATACTGAGCAGTTTCATGTAAATACTCCCCCCACCCCAACCCCCCCAAAAAAAAAACAAAAAAAAAATAGAAAGAAAACCCACAACCACTAAAATCAGAATTTAATATAATTAGATAACTAACCAATTCGTCATGCACAACTTTACAGGATTGAAATTACATGTGCAGTTCAGCCATTACTATGAATCCCAAGAACTTCTCTAACAATTCCATTCAATTTGCATTAGAAAAAAGGGAAAATTGGTTTATGAATCTAAATAAACTCAACAATTAGAAGAAGATTAGTCTTGTAATCAGATTTTAGCTGAAAAACCTTACACTATCTACTAGTAAAGCAGAATAAATAACATGTACATATCTACAACAAATGAAACTATAATTACCAATATCCGCTTTGCAACCATTCATGTTCTTATAACAAATTAGGAACTAAAAATAAACTTTCATAAGATCAAATATTATTTGAGTTGTATGCCATTGTAGCCTTTTCATTAGGGAACTACTTGTTAAAATTACTCCCATAAAAATAAATCTCTGGCTGCACTCCTCACCCTACAATTTAAATAGCGTTAATCAGTTTTGGATGTTCAGTGTTGAAATGGTGAGGAGGTTTAAACTCACCAGTGTGTGAGTGTAGTTGTAGCACAAATATAAATTCCGGACAAGTCCGGGTCGATTCACTGGGAGGTTTATTTAACAAAAGAATGGTTCATTCGGGTTGATTTATCCAAAGAGAGCTAAGTTTTCCTGATTGTGAAAAGGTTTTTTTTTTTTTTTGAATATTAAAAAGGTCTTGGGTTGAGGCGAGTTCAGAACCAATGCCTTATAAATCTCTTATAGTAATTTAAACAGCAATATTAATCTGAAATAAACAGAGGATCGTTTCGTAGTTATAATTCAAGATACGAATGATTCTTAGCTAAGCAACCCTCATACATGATATGATGGTTCTGGGTTAAGATATCACTGTAAATTTTATTATACTAGAGACTATGATTTGATCGTCTGAGCTTGGGTATATCTCATCTCCAATTCTAGCAACTTTCATACATGGCATGAGAGTTCTAAGTTAGGATGATGACCCAATCCAAACTCACAAAATCATTTATACACTCAACTCGAGTTTAACTCAGATAAATCTTGCATTCATCGAGGTTTGGCTTATCTTGAGATTCAAGAACATTGGACACTGTCCTCGCCTTAACCCAATATTAGATTTAGCTACTCATTTCCATTTTTAAAATAAATTGGCAGGAATTTAAATGACGGGAATTAAAAGATAGTATTTAAAAGACTATTTTTTAACCGACCATATAGGCGGTATATAATTTAAAGACAATAATTGAAAGACTATTTTGACCGACCATATAGGCGGTATATAATTGAAAGATAATAATTGAAATTGCAAGAATTTAAAGGCAGAAATTAACCGACCATTTAGGCGGTGGATAATAAAGTAACAATAAATGACATAAGAATTTAAATAAGAAAAAGAAGAAGTAAGATTTGCAAGAGAAAATAAAAAAAGAACAAGAGCAATTAAAACAACTAAAATTTCATTCAAGAATAATCCCCCCTTACAAGTGCACCTAAGTGCTCTATTTATAGGCTAAAAGATGTAATGGAAACCACTTAATTATATAATTTAATAATACAAAATATCTAATTGATGATGTAAGCAATGATGTCATTTTAACCATGATGTAAGCAATGATGTCATCTTATCCCATGATGTAAGCGATGATGTCATCCTATCCCATGATGTAAGCGATGATGTCATCATATCCCATGATGTAAGCGATGATGTCATCCTATCCCATGATGTAAGCGATGATGTCATCATATCCCATGATGTAAGCGATGATGTCATCCTATTTGTGGGACTTGGGCTTTTCATGTTTTTGGGCTTTGGGCCTTCTTTGTGTTGGGCTTGAGCTTGGGCTTGGGCTTGGGCCTTCCTTGTGTTGGGCTTGAGCTTGGGCTTGGGCTTGTCTTATGTTGGATTCTATTTGATTGTTGGGCCAAGTGCACATGAAACATCCTCTAGACTCCATAGTTGGCCCATGATTTTGAGCAACAATAATGGGTAATCCAACGTCTCGATTTATGCCCCTAATTAATTGTAGAAGACAGCTTTCTTGCTTCATCCTGTAATAATATATAATGCAAATAATTATTTATTTTAAGCATAATTATAAAGCCAAAATAGGGATATAATTCATTAGGATATAGGAAATATTGACCCTTATCACACCCCCCAACTTGAATATTGCTAGTCCCTTAGCAATTAGATTATACACCAGCCATGATCTAATCGCAATACTTGCATGAATATAAAAATTTCAAATTCGAAACCAAAATGCGTAGAGTAGAACATTCAAAATAAGTCGAACATTCAAAATTAGATTTATGGTTAA
Organism: Diospyros lotus; assembly: GCF_014633365.1. NCBI lineage: Eukaryota > Viridiplantae > Streptophyta > Magnoliopsida > Ericales > Ebenaceae > Diospyros > Diospyros lotus. The sequence goes on from NC_068342.1 coordinate 26,981,967, forward strand.
AGGTCATACAATCTTAGGAATGGCAATCAGGATGATCAATACACAGATTTACTCCCTCGAAGTTTTGACTTTAAACCTTACTATGGATTTTCCCTCTAATAAAACGATTCCTCAGGTGTACACACAAGGGGGTGCACCGTTATAAGAGTAAATGTATAACAAGTTCAAACTCGGTGTCATCCCAAATACAAAGAACGTATTTTTATGAAAGAACAGGGAAATTAACATAGCTTCATGACTGGAATAATGCCATAGATAAATAACTTCTGAATTTAAACAGAATTCCCTACTCCGAACTCGAATCTTGAGATCACATGATTTATAGCATCAAGAGAGACCAAACTAGGTTGTAATGGGGCTATGAGGTTAATACGGGTTGTCAAAGAAAAGGGTAAAGTGTGCAAATGGTGTGTCAGGATTTTTTTTTTTTTTTTTTTTTTTTTTTTGGCACTAATCTCAAATTAGACATATTTTTTTTTTTTCTTCAGCATTTATTTTGAAACACTCATGCTGAAAAGCTAAGAGAACTTCCTTTTTTTTTTTTTTCTTTTTTTTTTTTATATGAAAATACCGAGATAGACTGATTCCTAGAAACACACCAGGTTGGACAAACTTCATATGGTTACAGGTTTAGACGAAGGTAAGGAAAGAAATTGTGCTAAGAACAGCTCAAATGGGCTAGTAATGGAGGTTAATGTAAAGAAAGAAAAAGGTTAATAGGCCCAAATTGAAAGAAATTGCTCTCCCTATCATACTTCTATAAAACAATGTTACTCAGTCAACTAATTCAGAGTTTGAAACCAGCCAAATTCATCCGCTATCATACTAGACATTCAAAGCTAATTGATGCTTTGAAGCTATTGAAAAGATGAGATAAACAATAAAGCATATTTAGAGTAAGTGTTATTTCACTCAGAAGTAACGATTATCAGGCTCAAACACTCACTCGGGTAATAGTCTCTACTTCTGTTGAGGGATCATGCAGTGTGCTAATCAGCTAATTACCATTGCCTTTGACTTTATGACAGATAAACCAATTTCTAATTATTGAACACCCGATGCATGCAAATCGTCTATTCTAATTCCATACATATACGTTTTCAAATAAGAAATTAATGCATTCATGATTCATATTGCAAATTCAACTGGCTATCAGTGTACAATTCCAAAGCTTTAGGGATAGCATTATTTAAAGCACACACATTTTTTTTTTTATTTTTTTTTAATTCACACAAAACTACAAGCATGCAATTGCAAATTCACAGTTAAACATAGACCAGATAATTCATAAATATACCTTACTCCCCCCAACTTGAATTGCAGTAATAAAATAGGGTTGTTAGGAATACCTGTAACTCCATAAGTCCATAGATTTACTGTGAACTGCTAAAACTCAAACAAACAAATGAGCATACCATATATATATATTTTTATATTTTCACACCAAAATAAAAATTTCATACAAGTCATAAGATAAACAGAATGCGTCTCAAGAGTACAAAGTACTCCTTACTCAGCCATCTTATCATAGACTCGCCTAACAACATTCCACAGTTTTTTTATTTTTTTTTATTTTTATTTTTTTTATTTTTAAGAACACAAGAAAAGAAATTTTGTACAAGTCATAGGAGATGCGTCTCAAGAGTACAAAAAGTACTCCTTACTCAGCCATCTTATCATAGACTTGCCTTACAGGGATAATTCTAAATTAATCGAACCTTTTTGCCGCTTGTTTTTGATTGCCTTAGACCAATCTATCCGAGGCTCATAAGGATCGTGTTGTGGAACATAAGTATGTAATTTCTCTAGCAGCTCCTCGACGGTGGATGCAGAAATAAGAATCTTTCTTGCTGAAGGAGAAATGAACTGTTGGTCCACAGCCTGATCAATAAAAGAGAGCAACCCATCGAAAAAATGGTTAACATTTAAAAGTCCAATGGGTTTGGTATGCAGATTGCTCTTGGCCCAAGAGATTATACAGAAGATTTCTTCAAGTGTACCAAAACCTCCTGGTAAAGCGATGAAAGCGTCTGACTGATAAATCTTACAAGCCATGCGCTCAGACATAGAAGTCGTTTCTACAAGTTGACCGCGTGTAATCCCAGAAATACGTGGTTCAGCCAAAGGGATTGGCATTACACCTATCACATATGATTTTCCAAAAAGTGCAGCTTGTGAAACATAACCATTCAACCCACGATTTCCCCCTCCATATACCAAATTAATCTTTTTCTCTCCTAATTTTTGGCCTAGTTCGCTTGCTGCAAGTGCGTAACAAATATCACTCCCAAGTTGAGAGCCACAAAGTACACATATGGTTTTGATTCGACGAACTAACTGGCCTTCCATGTTTGTTTCTTTTGTATGCCCTGGAAAGAGGTTTGGTGATCAAAAGTAGCTATACAACAATTCAACAAGAAATAAATACAAACAAAAATCATGCGTATGTACAAGTAGTTGTGATTGTGGCTCACATCTTCCTCTGGTTTTACGTCCAGAAACGGCTTAAACACTTTCTATGAAGCGAGGATAAGCTTCCCATCCAATTTTCTTATAGATTGGCAAACAGGGTCGTTTTTAGTCAGATTCCCAAGACTATAGCGTTGGTGGTCACTTATGAACTGGGTCCATAAAGCAAGAAGTTCTCTTTGCACTATTCCACATGGATGCGTCTCAAGAGTCAATCGGATATCATCCAATGACTCCTTACTCAGTCCATCCTTTATGAAACTAATTTTATCTTCTCGATTTACGGACGTAAACCCCACAGATTTGCATCGAGTGTTACAGGTCCAACGAGCACACTTGTGACAACCATTCACTCTTTTAGCTCTTCGTTTCTTTGCAAAACTACTCTTCCCTAAGCCCGGGAAGTGCTTAAAACTAGGTGAAGTTTCGCCAGCTAATCGAACTTTTGCTTCGATCAGCCAACGAATATCTTCAGGGATGTTATTACGCATCAATATCCTAAGTCTTTCACACCTACCAATATAAATTTGTTTCAAATCATTCATTGGGAGAGATGGATAGTACTTGCGGATTTTTGATAGTTGAAGATCCATTTTTTTTTTTTTTAAATCAAAAGACAACTATAATAAGAGAAAAGTAGAAACTATAAATCTTACAAAATGAACGAAAATACCTGATCGAAGAACAACACGAAGGAGAGGAAACTGAGCTTGCTTGCAGAAGTGTGGTTTGGCTCATACAGATATGGAGTCTCTTATAGAGCAATGGGTGTCACTATTCTATACTTGGCTCGAGGCACGCCATAATTGTAGGGTCAGGCGCGTCTATTTTTTTCAATGCTCGGTGCCTCATTTTTCAACATTTGGCAGTGCGCCTCTTCCTTTATAGGACAGTGTGATTGCACTGCCCGAGAAAATGGCCGCCACCAGCGCCAATTTTGTCTCTCTCAATTCAAATTTTTTTTTATTATATATATATATATTTTTTTTTCTTTTTTTTTTTTTTTGTTTTTTTGGTTTTTTTTTTTTTTTGAAATATATATATATATTTTTTTAGTTTTTATTTTTATTTATTTTTTTATTTTTTTAATTTTTGGGGTTAGTTAAATTTTTTTTTTTTTTTTTTTTTTTTTTTTTTTAGGTGCTTAATAAAATCATATATACCACACAAAGCATTATTATCGAGTCAAACAAAATTACTTGCACAATAGATTAAATTCAAACACCAATAAATTCCTAAGTACACCTTACCCCCCAACTTGAATTGCGCATTGTCCTCAATCGGCAATAAAAGGATAGAGGATAGGCATACCTGGCGATCTTCAATGCATGAACTCGTATGCAAAAATTTTTATTTAGATTGCACACAGAGAAACACTATTTAAGTAATGCAGAAAAGAAACAAATTTTTATATACTTTTTTTTTTTTTTTTTTTTTTTCAAATCTAGAAACATCCATTTAACCTAAATGGAAAGGTGGTCTTTTAACGTCAGATTCCCAGACGAATGTGTTCCTAAAGGTCACTCAACCATTGATGGTGGATCACCCAACTCCACCATTTCTTCATTTCCTTCAACAAGTTCTTTCTCAGCTATGCCTAGATATGGTTTCAGCCTTTGACCATTCACTTTAAAACATTGTCCAGACTCTTTGATTTCAATTTCTATTGCCCCATATTCTGATATGGTCTTGATTGTATAGGGTCCTGTCCATTTTGATCTCAACTTCCCTGGGAACAAATGAAGCCTTGAGTTGTAGAGAAGCACCTGCTGACCAACATGAAATTTTTTTCTGTTGATGTGTTGGTCATGCAACTTTTTCATATGCAACTTAGACAATTTGGCATTTTCAAATGCCTCATCCCTAAGTTCTTCAAGTTCATTAAGTTGTAATTTCCTATTAAGGCTCACTTCTGTTGATTCCTCATTAATCTTCCTAATGGCCCAGTAGGCTTTGTGCTCTATTTCAACTGGTAAATGACATGGCTTGCCATATACCAACCTGTAGGGAGACATGCCTAGAATGGTCTTGTAAGCAGTTCTATAGGCCCAAAGTGCATCAATCAACCTCAAGGACCAATCCTTGCGATTAGAATTGACTGTTTTCTCTAAAATCCTTTTTATCTCCCTATTGGCCAATTCAGCTTGGCCATTGGTTTGAGGGTGATATGGGGTTGCAACCTTGTGGACTACTCCATATTTTCTCATTAATTCAGCCACTGGTTTGTTGCAGAAATGAGAACCTCCATCACTTATGATGGCCCTAGGCATTCCAAACCTACTAAAAATATTTTCTTTCAAAAACTTCATTACAACCCGATGATCGTTTGTTCTTGTTGGGATTGCTTCTACCCACTTGGACACATAGTCAACAGCTAACAAGATGTACTCGTGTCCACCTGAATTAACAAATGGTCCCATGAAGTCTATTCCCCAACAATAAAAAATTTCTAACACCTGAATGGGTTGCAAGGGCATCATATTCCTCTTGGTTAGGCTTCCTAGCCTTTGGCATCTATCACATGAACTACAGAACTGATGCACATCTCTAAACATGGTAGGCCAAAAGAATCCACTTTGTAAGATCTTGGCCAATGTTTTTCTTGTGGAGAAATGACCTCCACAAGCAAGAGTATGACAAAAATTCAAAACACTCTGTTGCTCATGCTCGGGGATGCACCTTCTTAAAATTTGGTCAGCACAATACTTAAATAAGTAAGGGTCATCCCAGAAATAAGTCCTAACCTTCCTAAAGAATTTTTGTTTATCTAGCTTGGTCCAATGATTTGGAATTAGACCGGTGGCTAGATAGTTGGCCAGATCTGCATACCATGGTGTAACAGAGGTTGAGGTATCATTGATAAGGAAGAGTTGTTCATCTGGAAAGGTGTCCCTGATTGGTTCCTTGTCTAGATTAAGGTCTTGGCATGGAAGTCTAGACAAATGGTCTGCCACCACATTTTCTACTCCCTTTTTATCTTTGATTTCTATGTTGAATTCTTGGAGTAACAAAATCCACCTAATAAGACGCGGTTTGGCGTCTTGTTTGGTGAGCAAGTATTTCAAAGCAGCATGGTCAGTGAAAACAATGACCAATGACCCCACCAGATATGATCTGAACTTCTCTAATGCAAACACTACTGCCAATAATTCCTTCTCAGTTGTTGTGTAATTCTTTTGCGCTTCATTGAGGGTTTTACTGGCATAGTAGATGACATAAGGTTTTTTATCTTTTCTTTGCCCTAGGACTGCTCCTACAGCATAATCACTTGCATCACACATGAGTTCAAAGGGCAATGACCAATCTGGTGGTTGAATAATGGGGGCTGAGATGAGAGCATTTCTTAACCTCTCAAAAGAGGTTTTACAAGATGATGTCCACTCAAATGGAACATCTTGGGAGAGCAAATTACACAGAGGCCGGGCTATGCTGCTAAAAGATGCTATGAATCTCCTATAGAACCCAGCATGCCCAAGGAAAGACCTGATGTCCTTAACACTCTTAGGGACTGGTAATTTTTGGATGGCTTCAACTTTGGCTTTGTCCACCTCCATTCCCTTAGCAGAGACAATATGCCCTAGGACTATACCTTGTTTGACCATGAAATGACATTTTTCCCAGTTAAGCACAAGGTGGGTTTCTTCACAACGAGCTAGAACTCTCTCTAAATTCTCTAAACATGCCTCAAAACTAGCTCCATAGACAGAGAAATCATCCATAAAAACCTCCACAATGTGTTCTGTCATCTCACTAAAAATACTCATCACACACCTTTGGAAGGTGGCAGGGGCATTGCATAGTCCAAAAGGCATACGTCTATAGGCAAATGTCCCAAATGGACATGTGAAAGTGGTCTTTTCCTGGTCCTCTAGGGCAATGTCAATCTGGTTATATCCTGAATAACCATCAAGGAAACAATAGAATGCTTGTCCAGCTATTCTTTCAAGGACTTGGTCCAAGAACGGCAATGGAAAATGGTCTTTTCTAGTCATTGCATTGAGTTTTCTGTAATCAATGCACACTCTCCATCCGGTTTGGATGCGAGTAGGGATCAACTCATTCTTTTCATTTCTCACCACTGTGACTCCAGACCTTTTTGGGACCACTTGAGTGGGGCTGACCCACTTTGAATCAGAGATGGGGTATATAATACCCGCATCCAGCAACTTTAGCACTTCTTTCCTAACCACCTCTTTCATGTTAGGATTGAGTCTCCTCTGCATTTGCCTAACAGGTTTAGCATCCTCCTCTAGAAATATCCTATGAGTGCAAGTCAAAGGACTAATTCCATGCAAGTCTGAGATGGTCCAACCTAAGGCTTTTTTATGAGCTCTCAGAATGTTTATCAGCTGAATTTCCTGTTGGGATGTCAAACTTGAAGAGATGACTACGGGGAGTGTGTTCTCATCACCTAGAAATGCATATTTTAACTCACTTGGCAAAGGTTTCATTTCAGGTGTGGGTGAGGTATTATCAGATTGTGACTCCTCATTGTTCAGAGAACCCAATGGTTCTGATTTGGGAATCCATTGAGCCACAGGCATTGCTTCTTCCTCCCTAGTGTTCTCTAATTCTTTTAACTTTCTCTCTTCTTGATCTTCTTCCATAGATTTGTTCAAAAATTCTTTTGCAAAATAGTCCCCAGCTAATGTTTGAACCAAATCTACTTCCTCCACCTCATTCTCAGCTATGTGTTGTTTGGAAACTCTAAAGATATTCATCTCTACAGTCATGTTTCCAAATGATAACTTAAGTATTCCATTCCTACAATTAATTATGGCATTTGAAGTTGCTAGGAATGGTCTACCAAGAATGACTGGAACAGGGGGTTGAGGGCCTTGATGGGGTTGTGTGTCCAAGACTATAAAATCAACAGGGAAGTAAAATTTGTCCACCTGCACTAATACATCCTCCACTATCCCCCTAGGGACTTTGATTGACCTATCAGCAAGCTGTAGGGTAACTCTTGTTGGCTTGAGTTCTCCTAAGCCCAGTTGCTGATATACACTATAAGGAAGCAAATTGACACTTGCTCCTAGATCTAAGAGTGCTTGGTCCACCCTCTGGCTTCCAATTATGCAAGAAATGGTTGGGCTACCAGGGTCTTTGTACTTAGGAGGTGTTTTAAGTTGCAGGATGGAACTCACCTGTTCGGTTAAGAATGCTTTCTCCTTGATGTTGATCTTTCTTTTAACAGTACACAAGTCTTTTAAGAATTTTGCATAAGATGGTGTCTGTTTGATTGCATCAAGTAGAGGAATGTTAATCCTCACCTGCTTGAACACTTCATAAATATCAGCATTTTGTTTTTCCCTCTTTGTTTGAGTAAGTCTTTGAGGGAATGGTGGTGCAGGGTTGCTCTTGAATTCTTCCACCTTATTTTTTTCTTTATCTTCCTTTTTTTTGTTTTCAAGTTTTTCCTCCAAAGCTGGAGCATTGTCATTTTTTATATTTTCATTTTGTTCTTCTTCTTGTGCATTAGGTTGGTTTGTCCTAGGGTCATCTGGTTTGTCAATTATTTTTCCATTCCTAAGGACAGTGACTGCTTGCACCTGCTCATGATTATAGTTCCCACTATTTGATGATTCCACTTGATTTGTTTGCCTCACGGGGTTGGGATTTGGTTGAGAAGGGAATTTCCCAGGTTCTCTCACAGTCAAAGTTTGAGTTAGCTTGGTTAGCTGACTCCTCATGTCCTCAATTGCCCTATTTGTTTGCTCTTGGAATTTTGCTGCCTGAGCATTGTTCCCCATCTGCCCTTGCATAAATTGTTGTAGAGTATCCTCTAGGGATCTCTTATGCGGTGGCTGATATGAGCCAGATGGTCCTTGGTTAGGTTGGTAGAGCTGTGGCTGAGGTTGTGGCTGTGGTTGTGAGGGAAATGGTTGGTGTGGCTGAGGTGCTGAATCATTTCTCCAAGAGAAATTTGGGTGGTTCCTAGAATTTGGATGGTAGGTGTTTGAGTTTGGGTTGTACCCTTGATAATTTCCACCCTGGTTCTGGTTTTGGTATATCCTACCCTCTGTTTGCCTTGGTTGTGAGTTTGAAGTTTGGCCATACAACACTTCTTTGAAAGCAGGGAGAGTTAGGACACTCCTCTGTTCTATGGCTATTGGCTTCACACACTACACAATGCACCTCTATCTCATTGATAGCCTTCATTTTTTTCATCTCCAATTCTTCCATTTTCTTTGTCAACAGAGCTAATCTAGCACTGATGTCATCAGTTTCATTTAATTGGAGTTTTCCCTTTGGTTGTGGATTGTATTGGTCTCTCAAATCTCCCATGGTTAATGGCCCAACTTCCCAATTTCTAGAGTTTTCAGCTACATGGTCAAAGTATGCAACAGCCTCTTCAGGAGTTTTTTCATAAAAGTCACCATTACACATGGTGGACACCAGCATTTTCAAATTAGGAGTTAAGGCATTAAAGAAGAAACTAACTACCCGCCATTGTTCAAAGGCATGGTGTGGGCAAGAATGCAAGAGGTCCTTGAAACGTTCCCAAGTTTGAGCAAATGTTTCATTTGGTTTACAGACGAAATTCATCATTTGCCTTTGGAGTGATGCTGTTCTATTAGCTGGGAAGTATTTTTTTAGAAATTTTGTTTGCATCTCCCTCCAAGTTCCTATTGATCTGGGCTCTAGAGTCCCTAACCACATTTTTGCTTTATCCTTGAGTGAGAACGGGAAGAGTTTTAGTCTAACAGTGTCCTCATGAATATTTTGATCCCCACAGGTACCACATACCTCTTCAAAATCCCTCATGTGTGTATATGGATTTTCAGAATCCATACCATGAAATGTGGGGAGCATTTGTATGGTACCTGGTTTAAGGACAAATCGATGATGGTTTATTGGTAGGATTATGCAAGAGGGAGTGGTTTGCCTTGGAGGGTTCAAATAATCCCTGAGAGGTTTAATCTCATCAACATCATGTTCTCCATGATCACTCCCGTGAGCAGATAGGTTTTCATTTTGTTGAGACATTATGGATTGTAAAAGTGATATTTCAGTCTCTGATAAAGAATCTATAGAATGGTTTAACTGATGGCTTAAGATTCTACCAGATCTAAGTCTCATACAATTTGAATAATATGCAAACAGTTAAGAAAAAAAAAAAAAAAATTATTAAGAACAAAGTTACCCGTGGAGTGAATTTTTTTCTTCTGTTGTACCTCCCCGGCAACGGCGCCAAAATTTGGCTGCACTCCTCACCCTACAATTTAAATAGCGTTAATCAGTTTTGGATGTTCAGTGTTGAAATGGTGAGGAGGTTTAAACTCACCAGTGTGTGAGTGTAGTTGTAGCACAAATATAAATTCCGGACAAGTCCGGGTCGATTCACTGGGAGGTTTATTTAACAAAAGAATGGTTCATTCGGGTTGATTTATCCAAAGAGAGCTAAGTTTTCCTGATTGTGAAAAGGTTTTTTTTTTTTTTTGAATATTAAAAAGGTCTTGGGTTGAGGCGAGTTCAGAACCAATGCCTTATAAATCTCTTATAGTAATTTAAACAGCAATATTAATCTGAAATAAACAGAGGATCGTTTCGTAGTTATAATTCAAGATACGAATGATTCTTAGCTAAGCAACCCTCATACATGATATGATGGTTCTGGGTTAAGATATCACTGTAAATTTTATTATACTAGAGACTATGATTTGATCGTCTGAGCTTGGGTATATCTCATCTCCAATTCTAGCAACTTTCATACATGGCATGAGAGTTCTAAGTTAGGATGATGACCCAATCCAAACTCACAAAATCATTTATACACTCAACTCGAGTTTAACTCAGATAAATCTTGCATTCATCGAGGTTTGGCTTATCTTGAGATTCAAGAACATTGGACACTGTCCTCGCCTTAACCCAATATTAGATTTAGCTACTCATTTCCATTTTTAAAATAAATTGGCAGGAATTTAAATGACGGGAATTAAAAGACAGTATTTAAAAGACTATTTTTTAACCGACCATATAGGCGGTATATAATTTAAAGACAATAATTGAAAGACTATTTTGACCGACCATATAGGCGGTATATAATTGAAAGATAATAATTGAAATTGCAAGAATTTAAAGGCAGAAATTAACCGACCATTTAGGCGGTGGATAATAAAGTAACAATAAATGACATAAGAATTTAAATAAGAAAAAGAAGAAGTAAGATTTGCAAGAGAAAATAAAAAAAGAACAAGAGCAATTAAAACAACTAAAATTTCATTCAAGAATAATCCCCCCTTACAAGTGCACCTAAGTGCTCTATTTATAGGCTAAAAGATGTAATGGAAACCACTTAATTATATAATTTAATAATACAAAATATCTAATTGATGATGTAAGCAATGATGTCATTTTAACCATGATGTAAGCAATGATGTCATCTTATCCCATGATGTAAGCGATGATGTCATCCTATCCCATGATGTAAGCGATGATGTCATCATATCCCATGATGTAAGCGATGATGTCATCCTATCCCATGATGTAAGCGATGATGTCATCATATCCCATGATGTAAGCGATGATGTCATCCTATTTGTGGGACTTGGGCTTTTCATGTTTTTGGGCTTTGGGCCTTCTTTGTGTTGGGCTTGAGCTTGGGCTTGGGCTTGGGCCTTCCTTGTGTTGGGCTTGAGCTTGGGCTTGGGCTTGTCTTATGTTGGATTCTATTTGATTGTTGGGCCAAGTGCACATGAAACATCCTCTAGACTCCATAGTTGGCCCATGATTTTGAGCAACAATAATGGGTAATCCAACGTCTCGATTTATGCCCCTAATTAATTGTAGAAGACAGCTTTCTTGCTTCATCCTGTAATAATATATAATGCAAATAATTATTTATTTTAAGCATAATTATAAAGCCAAAATAGGGATATAATTCATTAGGATATAGGAAATATTGACCCTTATCAATCTCCCTAAAAGATAAGAGTAAAAAGGATAATTTACCTTAACTGCTTCCCACATGTGATTTTTTTCATTTTCCCCTATTTCTTTCCAAGCTTTTACTTGTATAGGACAAATGGTTCGATCACGCACAATTCTTCCCAAGTGCCTTGACCATAGTTGATGATTGTCTCCCACTGCTCGATTATTGTAGAATATAATTGGAAGCTTTTCTCCACTTTTGAGCCCAGCTACTTTCTTATTCTGATTTTTTCCTCGAACTTTCTTTTTTTGAGTATGAATTTCACCTTTAAGAATTTGAAAAATAAAGAAAAATTAAAATACATATAATTAAATATAAACCAAATTAAGACTTGAATTGCATATACTTACCCTTAACAACTTGTTCTGAGGTAACAAACACTGGTTCACCTGATGTACCATCATGAGTCATAGGAGTATACTTTGCAACAATGTAATACCCAACAACTCTTATTGGTAAGAGAAATTCCTAAAATATTTTGCAATACCGTTCAATATTATAGATCAAAATTACAAGTTAAAATATACACAACAAAATTGAATTCAAAAATAAATAGCCTTGCATAATATATACATGCCTTTTCAGTGCTAGACATGCTGATCTCTTCAAGACCATTCTGAATATTTAATTGTGTAGTAATGGTTTTATACCACTGAACTGCACTAGCAACTTCAGCCCCTCCAATAACAGTGCCAGTAATGATTATTTTATTGTTCACTTGGAGATCACCTTGTATCTTCAAATTTGTTACCTTTGGAGGTTCTAGTAATTATGAAACACATAAACAATCAATAAACATTTGATAAATTACAGAACATGGTAAATATAATGGTAGAATGTAGACATTAATAGAGAACTATACCAGAACTTGGATTATCATGTGGCAGTCTAAAAGGGACAACATCCATTTCTGTATCTTCCTCAACATAGAGGTGGATGTCTCTTATACCTTTATGGTCATTAAACATAGCATAAACATCAGCATCCCCAGTTAGTTGCTTCCCATCCCCATAGGAGATATTCACACCAACTGAGTATATGTCCATGAATTTTTGGCATATACTCAAAATGTCAATGAAAGAGCTACAATCTCGTTGAAAGTCATTGTCAAAATAATACAGTTCACCAAAGTGAACAAAAAGATGGTGGGATGTGAGTTCACCTAAAAAAAAAACAAAATGCAATCATTAGATTTTTTACATTTGTGAGAAATTAGAAGCTACATGATATTTACCTGATCTAGCATTTATTTTAGTAGCACCATTTGAATATCCTCTTCGTAAATCTGCAACACCATTTAAATTTCTTCTTGACTGTAATTGTTTTAATCCCTGTTCGAATCCCTTACCCAATGCACCTAGGGCTATAAACTTGTTTGCCGTGGACGGCAACCTTTTTCCAGCTTTGATCTTTTGCATCATTTACTTAAACTTGGAGTAAGACAAAAACAATAAACTGAGTTCAAAATAATACACACAACAGGTTAAGGTGTAACTAAAAATGAGATTTTAAAGGATATATGCACATATATATATAATAACTTACCTTTACAAAAGACAAAATGAATTTTCTAACATCTTCTTTTTCTTTTCTTTCTTTTAGTTGCTACTTCAACCACCATTGGCTCCACATTTTCCCTTTCCCAATTGATTTCATTGTTTATTGTAGTTGAAATAGGGTTTGCCTCTTTATAATTGAATGATTCCTCTTGTTGATACGCTTCACTAACATTATCCATCTTATCACAATTGTCATCCATTTGTAAAGGCAAGTCATAAGAATCACGTGGTTGTGTTTTTAGAACAACCTTCCAACCTTTAGTGATATTGTCAATGGCATAAAACACTTGGAATGCTTGGTATGCCAAGACAAATGGCTCATTTGTTTTTAACAAGCGATCACAATTTATAGTGGTGAAACCATACTCATCTACTTTGGCCCCCCTTTCCTTATCATGCACATCAAACCATTTACAACGAAATAGTACCACCCTTCTACCACCAAGATACTGCAACTCAATAATCTCAGTTAAGATTCCATAATAATCTATATTTCCCATTTTAGACCCAATGTCACCACTCACAACCACCCCACAATTTTGTGTTCTAAATCCTTTGTCATGACATTCTACACGAAACCTATACCCATTCACAACATAACCATTGAAGCAACAAACAGATTGGGAGGGACCACGTGACAAAGAGAGCAACTCCTCTGTTATTTTACGATTGTCTTGTTTATGTAACGCTGCAACCTACAAATTACAAAAAAGGTAAAGTACTAAATCAATTTCAATATATGCTTATTGATGATGATTATAAATATGTTGAAACATGAATTCACTTACTCTAATTTTAAACCAATTAATAAACCTTCTATCACTTTCCTCATTTGACATTTGTAGTGGTGCTCTAGCTTGGACTTGCAAATACTCCCTATATCATGAGTAACAATAGAAGCAAAATTGTTAACAATATTTGCATAAAAGAACGTACATAAAATAAATTATTTTATTGATGATAACGTACTCTAAAAAAGGTTGAACTGCATCACAATTCTTCATAACAAAAAGATGCGCTTGTTCCTACTCATCCATGTGAAGATCCCGAGTCATACCAGATCCCAATGCACGTCCAGGTTGTGAAAATATTAATAATTCACTTTTGTATTCTTGACAACCATCATCATGATTTCGATTAAGACGATTAAACTTTGTCTCAATGTTAGTGAAGTATCTTGAGCAAAGTGTCATACATTCTTTTGCAATGTAACCCTCTGCAATTGAGCCCTCAGGACAAGCTAAGTTATGAATGAGTTGTTTTAACTCATACAACTCTCGCTCAATAGGGTACATCCATCGATATTGGACAGGTCCAGCAATTTTGGCTTCAAGGGCTAAATGAATAGGCAAATGGACCATCACATCAAAAAATGAAGGGGGAAAGTTCATTTCCAATTTACAAAGAGTCATGACAATTTGAGATTCAATCTGCTCCAACTCATCCACTCGTAAAGTCTTTGCACCCAAAATTTTGAAAAACAAAGACAATTCAAAAAGTGGTTCACATATTGACTTGGGAAGAAGACCACGTAATGCAAGAGGAAGTAAGTGTTGTAAGAGAACATGGCAATCATGACTCTTCAAGCCAGAAATCTTATGCTCTTTAATATTAACACAATGTGAAATATTAGACGAAAACCCATCTGGCACCTTTAATTGCTTTAAAAACATACAAAACGTATGCTTTTCTTCTGGAGTTAATGTGTAAGTTGCAGCTGGCAACACAAGCTTGTCTCCTTTTTGTATTGGGTGCAACTCTGGTCTGATATTCATTGCTTCCAAATCAAGACGAGATTTAACAGTATCTTTGGTCTTCCCTTTAATGTTCATAATTGTTCCAAGCACATTATCACATATGTTTTTCTCAATATGCATCACATCCAAATTATGCCACAACAAAAGACTACTCCAGTATGGAAGTTTGAAAAAAATGCTTTTCTTATTCCAATTATCCCCTCTATTATCATGTAAAACTTTTGTCTTTTTACTAACATCTTTAGATAAAATGACTCCTTCAAGATCTTTCACCTGATTTAGAATATCCTCACCAATAAGAGGTTTTGGTGGTAATCCATACTCTTTCGTGCCATCAAATGATTTCTTGTCAATACGCCATTTGTGATTCATTGGAAGATAGCGACGATGGCTCATGAAACATTGCTTTCTGCTATTGTCTAACCTCATAGAAAAGGTATCCTTGTTACAACAAGGACAAGCCAATTTACCCTTAGTGCTCCAACCTGACAGGTTTCCATATGCAGGGAAATCATTAATGGTCCATAGTAAAGCTACATGCATCTTGAAATTCTGGTGAATTGATGCATCAAATGTTTCAACTCCTACTTCCCACAACTCTTGTAATTCTTCTATTAAAGGTTGGAGATAGACATCAATAGCATCCCCTGGTCCCTCAGGACCTGGAATAAGCATTGACAAAATGAAATTAGAGTCTTTCATGCACATCCAAGTGTTAGAGTTATGCCCCACAAGCCAATTATATTTACATGTAATTGATCATATTTTTCCATTGTGACTCTTTATCTTCAATCAATTATTATAGTAAGGCATTATGTTTTATTTGTCATTGATGGTTGACTTTATTATTTCCACTCTTGACAAAGTCCATAGATCAAACAGGCTCATGGAATATGGTCGTGCATAGAGATGACGATCATGAAACATATTCCTTATAAGCCTTGATCTTAAATGTTCCTAGTCATAGAGTTATTAGGATTGGACACTAATAACTCGGATAGACTAGCATATATGATGCATGCTCAATTAGGAGAATGTCTTGTTTCATAGACATTGGTGTGTGGACACTAATGCATATATGTGGGTGCTTATTATAAGAATAAGTACACTGAACTGACCCGCTACAGAATTCCTAATGGTAATTGTTGATTGTCGAATTGGAATTTCTGTGTTGCAGTAGTGCAGATTGGTCCTTAGACTTGAGACATCATGGTAGTCTTATATTTGACTGGTTACGCTTTGGTTCTTTTTGGATTCCAATGGAGTCATTAACAAATTATCACTGGGCGTAACCTTATCACATATGAAGGCTTGTGAATGTCGAAATAGGATTCATCACTTATCGACAAGATGAGAAGATGTCCTATGTATTCCGATGATTTCATGACTAAGGAAATCCTTGGCCAAGGTGAGATGGAAATCAAAAGGTGTTTTGATTTCATCGAACAAGTCATAAATCTGGAATGGATACATAGTTATTGAATGACTAGGGTTTCGTCATAAAACCATACCCTAAATTCAATCGGGACATAGTTGATGAAAGGATTTTACTGTACGGTAATTGCAATCGAAAAGGTCCGTGTTTTTCATCGTTGGCTAGGCGTTCATGGCATGTTGCTAGACGTTAACCATGATATGTAGGGTTTTAGAATTAATATGATTAATTCTAAAACTATTAATTAAAGAGTTTAATTAAGAAGCCCATGAGATGAGTTAATTATGAAGCCCATAAGTTTAATTAAAAGAGTTTAATTATTCTAAGGAGTTGGGCCTTCATATAGCCCAATAGAATTGGCCCTACATCTAGCCCAATGGTGGACCTAAGGGGTCACACACTTGGGTCGAGTCCGTTCCACAAATTAAAAGAGAGATACGGCCCAATATGATTATGGGCCAGACCTAAATCGTTTAGGGTTTTTCCAAAGGCATAATTAGGGTTTTAACTCTATAAATAGGCCACTTAAGAAGCTGGAAAAAGTAAGAAAAATTCGGATCTCTCATTGGAGGCGCCTAGGGTTACTAGCATTACTCAAGGCGTTCGTGGAAACGGCCGATCGTGTGGACCGACTTGGAGGAGTTCGTGTTTGCGGCTCTACGGATCTATTAAGGCAGAATCACATCTTCACGGTTGCCCGGTTCCTAACAGTGGTATCAGAGAGACAGGTTATCTCGAACCTTTGGTAATTTCGTTAGATATATTCTGATTTTATCATCGTTTTCTGGCAGTGTAATCGTTGTGAAATCTGTCATTACTTTTGATAAATCGGAATAGCAGTAACGAATCAGTTTTGATTATCGATTCTGCCATGTTTAAATGATGTATTTATGTATCGAAAAGCATCCTAAGATGGTAGATTAAAAGGCTTAGTAATCAGTTTTTAATGTGTTACGAAACTGATATACATGAACGGTTTGAATCTGCCATTCATTGCTGTTTTCGGTGATGCATCTAATCAGCTTATTTTCGAGAGTTAAAAAGAAGGATCTGTAATCGATTTGCAATTAGATTAAAACCGATTCAGAAGATGGGGTCGTGTTATAGAACAGTATGTTCGAAAAGAATCGGTTTTATATGATCAAACCGAGATTAGTATTGATGTGATATCAGATTCAAAGAATCGGTTTGAATCTGCCATTATAATCTGTTTTGATATGATCGATTCGAGACTATCATCTGATCGAATAGAAGCATCCTGATGTGTTCTAAATCGAACAGCAATAATGATATGATTAGTGTTTAAACGAACAGCAATCTTGATGCGATCAGTATTTGCTTATCGTTTAAATATGATTAGTATATGTTCGAACAGTTTGCAGTGTGTGTTAAGTTTATGATATGATCAAAACCGAACACTAAGTAGTTTCTGATATGATCTTAAACGAACAGCATTGTGATGGTATACATATTGATGGTAAGGGTTTATGATATGATATAATCAGTGCAACAATCATCGCTGTATGTTTCTGTTCTGTAAAAATTTTTGTCCGGGGGCGTTGCCCCCGAGCCCCCGTCGGGGGCGCTGCCCCCGAACCCCCTTTGCATCGGGGGCGCTGCCCCCAAACCCCCGTATAGGGTGGAACATAATCTGTTGTGTGCATAAGATATGCAAAAGCTGAAAAACTGTTTTGTTTAGATGTCCTTTTAACTTGTATTCAATTGCTATCCTCATTGCTTGAGATGGTTTTATTAATTTGAAGATACATGCTTATAACATTTTGATATCATTGTGTATTAGATGCATGCTTATGATGTATTGATTATGCAATGTGTTAAATGCATGTAATATGATATATATGATAGATTAAAACCCCTCGCTTAAAATTGTTTTAAGAATGAATTTTAAGTCATGAATGGGGAAATCAAAAGAGTTTAATTTCTCCATAGCCTTCCATCATTGGCATATAATATTAGGTTTTAAATGTTTAATATGTATCGCCAATATCATTTGGGGCATACTAAGTATGGCAATCTATATTATATGTTACACATGTTGATGTACATTAGGTGATAAAGTAGAAATACTATCGTCAATAATATTTGGGGGTATCTCTATTTATCACACTTGTGATTGATGATGGTTTGACTTAACATGTTTTGCATAAGAGCTTCAATAGTATTTGAGTTTATGCAAATATGAGGCAAAATAGTTTTGAGGGTTACATGAGATGTAATTGGTAAGAGTTGCCTACCTTTTAAAATTACTATAAGAGCTTCGATATTATTCGAGTTTATGGTAATTCTAATTGGGTCTCAAGCCCACTAGAAAGCCTATGTATTTAAGCTTTCCAAATCTTATTTTGAGGGTGCTAAGATTTGATTAAAATAGTGGGAGTATCACTTATGACACAAAAGTCCTTAATCATATGTGAATGTAATTGATTGAATGTTTAAATGTATGATCATGTTTATATTTGCAGATTTGTGAAATCAAAAATGGCCAAGAATCCACTTGCAGGTTTGCTAGACACTAACAAGTTGACAGGTCCCAATTATCTGGATTGGCTTAGGAATCTCAAAATTGTTTTGGATTCCGAAAAAATAACATATGTTATGGATAAGGCCCCACCTGAAAAAGTTTCAGAGGCGTCCACGCCAGAGGAACTTACCACTTGGCAGAAGTGGAAAGATGATGATCTTCAGGCTCGTTGTTATATGATGGCATCGATGTCAAATGAGCTGCAAAAGCAGCATGAGAAAATGGAGCATGCAGCAGAGATTCATTTACACCTACAAGAGTTGTATGGTGAGCAGACTAGACATGTGAGATATCAGATCTCAAAGGAGCTTTTCAGGGCCCGTATGACGGATACTGAATCTGTCAATACTCATGTATTGAAGATGATAAGCCTGATTGAAAAGCTTGAGTCTTTGAGTGTTGTCATGGATAATGATCTATATGTAGATCTTATTTTACAATCTCTTCCTGATTCATTTGATCATTTTGTCATGAACTTCAATATGCATAAGCTTGAAACTACTCTTCCTGAGTTGCTTAACATGTTGAAGACTGCTGAAATGACAATGAAGAAGGATAAACCTGTCATGCTCATTGGTTCCTCACATTCCTCTAAACCAAAGAAGAATTGGTCAAAGCAAGGAAAGGAGAAGAGTTCTCAAAAGGGGAAGACAAAGCCAAAGGGTGGAGTTAAGAAAGCAAAGCCAAGTCAATCAGAGAAAGGAAATTGCTTCCATTGTGGAAAGCTTGGGCACTGGAAAAGGAATTGCAAGACTTATCTTGCAGAACTGAAACAGAAACGTTCTGATTCAGGTATGTACTTTGTTGAAATTAACCTTTCAGTTAATGATGCTTCTTGGGTATTAGATACCGGATGTGGTAGTCATATTTGCAATGATTTGTAGTTGATGACAACAAGCAGGAGGCTAAATAAAGATGAGGCTTCTCTACGGCTTGGGAATGGAGCAAGAGTTGCTGCTATAGCCATAGGGACAGTTTATTTAGTTTTAGAATCTGGAATAAAGTTAGTTTTGAATGATTGTTTTTATGTGCCAGACATTATTAAGAACATTATTTCTGTTCCTGTTTTGGACAAGGAAGGTTTTAATTTTTCAATAGCAAATGGAGTTTGTTCTATTTTCAAAAATGGTTTTTTATATGGTACTGGTGCATTATCAAATAATTTGTATTCTGTTCAAACTAAAGATTCCATGATTTGTCTACAACAAAGTAACAAAAGAAAGGCTGATGATCAAAATTATGCTTACATGTGGCATTTGAGATTAGGTCATATTTCCAAAGACAGGATAAATGAGTTGGTTAAAAATGGGTTATTGAACTTGTTTGACTTACAGTCACTTCCAACTTGTGAATCGTGTCTTAAAGGAAAGATGACGAAATCTCCATTTGTTGGACAAGTGGAGCGTGCATCTAACCTATTGGATTTGATCCATTCAGATGTCTGTGGGCCACTAAATGTTAGTGCAAGAGGTGGTTTTTCATACTTCATTACTTTCACCGATATTTCTCACGGTATGGCTATGTATACCTTATGAAGCACAAGTCAGAAGCCTTTGAAAAGTTCAAAGAATTCAAGAATGAAGTAGAAAAACAAACAGGAAAAAGTATTAAGGTCCTTCGATCTGATCGAGGGGGGGAATACTTGAGTACTGCATTCATTGATCATCTTAAAGAGAATGGGATTCTCTCCCAGTGGACTCCACCAGGAACACCACAACTCAATGGAGTTTCTGAACGTAGGAATCGAACCCTATTAGATATGGTGAGATCCATGATGAGTTTCGCTGATCTTCCTTTATCCTTTTGGGGCTATGCTCTTGAGACGGCTGCCCATTTACTGAATAGAGTCCCCTCTAAATCAGTGCCTAAGACACCATATGAGATGTGGTTTGGTAAGACACCCAGTTACAAATATTTAAGAATATGGGGATGTCCTACCTATGTTAAGAAAACAGTGGGAGATAAGTTGGATACTAGATCCACTAAGTGTAAGTTTGTGGGATATCCAAAAGAATCAATTGGATATTATTTCTATCATCCCCTTGAACAAAAGGTGTTTGTTTCAAGGAATGCCACTTTTCTAGAAAAAGAATTCCTATTAGATGGGAATAATGGCAATATGATAGATCTTGAAGAAATTCAAGAATCACAAACTACTATCCCACAGGTGGAAGCAGAAAACAACTTTGAACCTCAAAGTACACAATCTCCTCGTAGATCCCAAAGGATCACGAGACCTCCTGATAGGTATGGTTTCTTAGTTGAAGGTAATGAAGATAACCTTCTATTGGATGAGGATCCAAGAACCTACAAGGAGGCGATATCTGATATCGACTCGGGAAATTGGAAAGAAGCTATGAAATCTGAAATGGATTCCATGTACTCTAACAAAGTATGGACTTTGGTGGATCCTCCTGAAGGTATTGTACCTATTGGCTGTAAATGGATCTACAAGCGAAAGCTTGGAGTTGATGGAAAAGTAGAGACTTATAAAGCTCGTTTGGTGGCAAAGGGTTACACTCAAACTCAAGGTATTGATTTTGAAGAAACTTTTTCACCAGTTGCGATGCTTAAATCCATTCGGATTTTACTTGCCATAGCCACATATTATGACTATGAGATATGGCAAATGGATGTGAAAACAGCCTTCCTTAATGGTGACATTAAGGAGGATATTTATATGGTACAGCCAGAGGGATTCATATCCAATGGAAATGAGCAGAAAGTCTGCAAGCTTCAAAGGTCCATTTATGGACTAAAACAAGCTTCCCGGAGTTGGAACATTCGTTTTGATGAGACAATCAAATTGTTTGATTTCATCAGAAACTTGGATGAACCATGTGTGTATAAGAAGGTTAGTGGGAGTGCAGTCACTTTTCTGGTGCTCTATGTTGATGACATACTACTCATTGGGAATGATGTAGGTATGTTACAAGCAACAAAAGCCTGGTTATCTACTAATTTCTCCATGAAAGATTTGGGCGAAGCATCTTACATTTTGGGGATTAAGATCTATAGAGATAGATCAAAAAGGATGCTTGGATTGTCCCAATCAATGTATATAGATAAAATGTTAAAAAGGTTTAACATGGAAGGATCTAAAAGAGGATTTCTTCCAATGCGCCATGGGATTTCTCTCTCCAAGTCTATGTCTCCAAAGACTCCAGAGGAGAGGAAAAGAATGGCATCTATACCCTATGCTTCTGCCATAGGTAGCATAATGTATGCTATGCTATGCACTAGACCTGATGTTGCACATGCTTTGAGTGTCACAAGCAGATATCAGTCTAATCCAGGTGAGGAGCATTGGATAGCTGTGAAAGGAGTTCTTAAGTACTTGAGAAGGACAAAAGACACTTTCATGGTATATGGAGGAGGTGAACTGAAATTGGAATGCTTTACGGATTCAAGTTTTCAGTCTGATGTAGATGACTCAAAATCAGTGTCTGGTTATGTATTCACCCTTAATGGTGGAGCAGTTTGTTGGAAGAGTTCCAAACAAGAAACTACTGCAGATTCTACCACTGAGGCTGAATATATTGCAGCATCTGATGCTGCAAAGGAAGCAGTTTGGATGAGAAATTTTATCTCAGCATTGGGAGTGGTTCCTACTATTGTTGATCCAGTTCTAGTTTACTGTGATAACAATGGTGCAATTGCTCAAGCAAAGGAACCAAGGTCCCATCAAAGATCCAAACACATATTGCGGAGATTTCATTTAATCCGTGAGATAATTGGCCGTGGTGACATCAAAATGGAGAAGGTTGCATCAGCGGAGAATGTAGCAGATCCCCTTACGAAACCATTGTCACAACAAGTTTTTGAACGTCATCTTGAGAAGATGGGCTTAAGATACATGGGAAATTGGCTTTAGGGCAAGTGGGAGATTGTTAGAGTTATGCCCCACAAGCCAATTATATTTACATGTAATTGATCATATTTTTCCATTGTGACTCTTTATCTTCAATCAATTATTATAGTAAGGCATTATGTTTTATTTGTCATTGATGGTTGACTTTATTATTTCCACTCTTGACAAAGTCCATAGATCAAACAGGCTCATGGAATATGGTCGTGCATAGAGATGACGATCATGAAACATATTCCTTATAAGCCTTGATCTTAAATGTTCCTAGTCATAGAGTTATTAGGATTGGACACTAATAACTCGGATAGACTAGCATATATGATGCATGCTCAATTAGGAGAATGTCTTGTTTCATAGACATTGGTGTGTGGACACTAATGCATATATGTGGGTGCTTATTATAAGAATAAGTACACTGAACTGACCTGCTACAGAATTCCTAATGGTAATTGTTGATTGTCGAATTGGAATTTCTGTGTTGCAGTAGTGCAGATTGGTCCTTAGACTTGAGACATCATGGTAGTCTTATATTTGACTGGTTACGCTTTGGTTCTTTTTGGATTCCAATGGAGTCATTAACAAATTATCACTGGGCGTAACCTTATCACATATGAAGGCTTGTGAATGTCGAAATAGGATTCATCACTTATCGACAAGATGAGAAGATGTCCTATGTATTCCGATGATTTCATGACTAAGGAAATCCTTGGCCAAGGTGAGATGGAAATCAAAAGGTGTTTTGATTTCATCGAACAAGTCATAAATCTGGAATGGATACATAGTTATTGAATGACTAGGGTTTCGTCATAAAACCATACCCTAAATTCAATCGGGACATAGTTGATGAAAGGATTTTACTGTACGGTAATTGCAATCGAAAAGGTCCGTGTTTTTCATCGTTGGCTAGGCGTTCATGGCATGTTGCTAGACGTTAACCATGATATGTAGGGTTTTAGAATTAATATGATTAATTCTAAAACTATTAATTAAAGAGTTTAATTAAGAAGCCCATGAGATGAGTTAATTATGAAGCCCATAAGTTTAATTAAAAGAGTTTAATTATTCTAAGGAGTTGGGCCTTCATATAGCCCAATAGAATTGGCCCTACATCTAGCCCAATGGTGGACCTAAGGGGTCACACACTTGGGTCGAGTCCGTTCCACAAATTAAAAGAGAGATACGGCCCAATATGATTATGGGCCAGACCTAAATCGTTTAGGGTTTTTCCAAAGGCATAATTAGGGTTTTAACTCTATAAATAGGCCACTTAAGAAGCTGGAAAAAGTAAGAAAAATTCGGATCTCTCATTGGAGGCGCCTAGGGTTACTAGCATTACTCAAGGCGTTCGTGGAAACGGCCGATCGTGTGGACCGACTTGGAGGAGTTCGTGTTTGCGGCTCTACGGATCTATTAAGGCAGAATCACATCTTCACGGTTGCCCGGTTCCTAACACCAAGGAGGCAAATTATATGGAATAAGGAATACTGGCCAAATACTATATGAAGTTTTGGAATGTGCAAATGGTTGGAACCCATCACTTGCAAGACCAAGTCTCACATTACGAGGCTCTGAAGCAAAATTTTCATGCATTTCATCAAAAGATTTCCATTGTAAAGAATCAGCCGGATGCCTCGTTACTCCATCATCTACTCTTTTGTCATGGTGCCATCTCATAAAGGACGCTATCTTGCTGGACATAAATAGCCTTTGAAGCCTCGGCTTTAATGGGAAATATCGCAATATTTTTACAGGTTTTCTTTTACCATTCCTTCCAACTTTGATTTCTCCGCTACAATTATCATTTTTCCATCTCGAAGCTCCACATATACTACAAAAGTTAGACTTCTCATCTTTCTTCCAATATAGCATACAATTATTGACACATGCATCTATTTTCTTATAGGAAAGTCCAAGATCTTGAATAATCTTCTTTGCCTCATAATATGAATTTGGCAAAGTCGAACCATCAGGGAGTAATTCATCTTGTAATATTTGTAATAACATAGTAAATGACTCATTACTCCAACGACCAAGGCTCTTGATATGTAATAGTTTGATTATAGTAGACAATTTTGAACTCTTAGAACCTTCATATAATGGTTGCTCCAAATCTGTCAATAGCCTATAAAATTTCTTTGCTTCATCATTAGGATCCTCTTTTTGCATATTATTGCTTGAGCCACCAAAATCTGCTGTATTTTTGTTGAAAGCATCTAAAGTAGGAAAAAAGTCCCTCATAATCCCATGAATATCTTCCTCTCCTCTCCTCTAGTTTCTAATACCTCATCTTCTTCACCCTCTGATCCATATTCAGATTCAGAGTCAGATTCACCTAACCTTTCTCCATGATGATACCAAAATGTATAATTTTGGACTATACCATAAACTGTTAGATGGGTTTCAACCATTTCATGACTTCTTGAGTAAGTGTTATTACACTTGACACATGGACATCGAATGTCACGATCTCCCACCTTTTTTGTAGCATATCTTAAAAATTCCTTAATACCAAATTGATATGTTTCACTTAGCCGATCATTAACAAGATTCATCCACTGCTTATCGGGTGCCATTACTAATATAAATAATGACAATAATCTGAGAGTTCCAACATCAAACAAAAATATAATGAGTTTCGATCTATCAATAAGAATCAAATAAGTAAATAAGTACGCCTAATTCAAATACATTTAAGGATATGAAAGGATGCATGAGGAACAGAATTATTAACTATTTCTTGTTCATTTTTGTTCCAGTTTTGAACTGAATTAATGACACTAACCATAAATCAGTTAAATACATGTAGTGCACATCCTCAATGACTATATTAAATAAACAGAATTTTTGTTACTAGAACTAGTTGCAAAAACTTTCCTATAAATCAGTTTGTAACAAACCTTCTTTTTTTCTTTTTTCTTTTTTTTGTAGTTCATGCTAGATCTACCCACATTGATTCTAATTGGTTGAAGATAGAATTGGATCACTCAATTACATGCAAAAATTAAAAAACAAAAAAATTAATTGGTAAGACGTTGCGCTCCAAAATTCAACTAATCCACTCAATTAAATCAATGACAAATTCAAATTGACAAGACAGTAAAAGATTTAATTCCTATCTAATTTTTAATTTTGAATTTGAGAAATTACCCAATGGTTCAATTTAAAAGATGGAACACAGATATGATGATCACCAATTTGTATAAATAAATCAAAATCAACCTAAATATTACATACAGGATGTCTCCAAGGAAGAAATATGCTTAGACCTAGTATAAAGGAAAAAAGGACAAGAAAGACATTAAACAACATTGCCATTAACAGAAACAAATAGTAATTAAATAACAGTTCACAAATATTATATGCACACTATGTTAAACTAAGATTCCCCACCATTATGGACATAGCATGATTGAACACCCTTATACAAATAGTAATTAAGATCAGCACCACTATTAATCCTGAGACTCAACACCCTTATACTATTAGCTTGATTACACGTCTAATGCATGAAATTCATTTTGCTGTTGATCCACATGTGGCTCGAAAAAGCAGGTAAGTCTATTTGTTTTGCTTTAGGTTGGCAAGAGATTTATGGTCTTCCAGATGTCAGCTAATTTTCCTGCTCAGAATTGGTATGTATTGCGCACATCAAATGGAACATGCAATTTCTTTTAATATAGGCATGCTTACATTTTAAGCTCACTTTCTGCTAGTAGTTATTCTACTAGCAAGTTCATATTTCTCAGTTAATTCTTGTTGGAATTCACTGCATTGATTTGTTGTTTTTTGTCTACTTTATGATGTCATGAATCTTAAATGTTACAGTCATGCCTCTGTTACACTGCTGAAATGCAATTACTTTTTGGGAAATTGAAAGACATTAAACAATACATACTTCAGCTAATTCTATGGCATTACATGCAATGGATGTTATCCTTGAGCTACAAAAGCACTTTCCTATAAAATGGTCTCCAACGAGACAACGATTAACATTACCAGTACAAAAGCTTTCTTCTGTTATGGAGAAATTCAGTTTCTAGAATGCTAGTGTGGTTTCAAAGGATGAATCTGGAAGTCAACTTTTCATTGTAAGTATAGAGACATGAACCCATACTAGCAGCAACAAATTTTATGCCAGGATTAAAGTAGTTTTTGGCTTCTTGCTTCCTTGGTCATTCAAGTTTTGATATAAGGTTACTTGATTTTCATCTGACAAATTCAACAAAGTGATACTTCCCCTGTTCCCCTTAACAGGGCATGTACAAATAAGGGGTAGAGTAAGCTTAATAATGCTGGTGCTTGGAATGAGTGTTCTTATGAATTGGAAGAAAGAAGACCGAACTTCTTTGGTCAATAATTTGTTTAGTATATCAGTTGATATTTATTGATTTGTTCCTACCTGGTTGGCTGAACTAGCTACAACATGTGTTTCCTTACTTTATAGTACACACAAAATAGTATGATCTATGTATTCACACAAAAGAAAATGATGCACACAAACTTCTTTTTCTTTCTTTGAGGAGACAAAATAAAATGAAATAATAATAACACAACTACATTGCATAAATACGTCTATATTAATTGGATTGGATCTGTCACTACAATCATTTATATGACACTAACACATCATTAAGTTGTATGTATGATTAGTAAACTGGCAAGTTTCTTATTCTTTTGTCCATGCCTATTTAACTATTTATATATATATGTATATGGATATAAAAAATGAGTGTTCCATCTCATGTATAGAGTTACAATATAAATAATGGCTAATGGCTCTAAAATACTAACAGCTTGCATCTCAACAAGATAGCCCACCTTATTTCCCCAAGGACTAGCATATGGACAAAAAAAGGGCACAAGTGTTTTACTGTAGGAATTCAAGCTGTCAAGGGACTATAACTACTATACCAAAAACCCATCACAAGTGTTTTACTGTAAGAATTCAAATACATATAAAAAATGTGAAAGATTCTTATATAAAAAAAAGAAACAATATATTCCTACAGCCGTCGCCTTGCAAGATCGAAATAAATCAACCTATTGCAAAGCAACAGAAATTGATGGAATCATCAAGTCAACAGATAGTTGTAGTCTACCATAGCACCAGGGATTCCAGCAAAATTCAATGCCCAGATTACAAAGCAAAGCTGAAGTAGACACAACAAGTAAACACTCTAGCAATCATTTTAATTCACATTGTTAAAATCTTGACCTCCAATTCTTATAAGGGGTTAAGCTGACATTATCATTTTTTTTACTCCACCTGTCTTCAAAGATTGTAGTATTGAAAGAGAAATGAGATTCTGTATTTCAAGTCAATACCTATTAGTTTCTGTTTCTGTGTTCATTGATTTTGCATTCGACGAGAGGAAACTAGACATATTTAAGAGGCATTGAGAGAACAAGCAGCTGGATTAGATATTTTTTCGAGCTTAATTTTTTTAGTACATTTCTGAACGTTGATTCTTCATAATGGATTTTACAGTTGTCAACATGGGAAACAAATTTGGAGCCATTTTTATTGTACTTCTGGAAACTTTTCTTTCGTTCCATACAAGCTTTTCTGCGTTGAGTGACAGAGTGATTAGAGTTGGACTGAAGAAGAGGAAGCTTGACCAAATAATCAGGGTTGGTAAGCACATTGACACAAGGGAAGGACTTTCTGGTGCTTCAAGAAAGTCTCGTCATTGTGGTAACATGGGAGACTCTGAAGCTGATATTATTGCACTAAAGAAATATATGAATGCCCAGTGAAAACAAACTCAATTTCACTTCCAATAATTAAGCTAAAGGCCACTCCAAGCCAGATTCTTTCTAGAATTCCTATGACTCTCACTCTCTCAGGAAACTTGTTTTGGGCCCCACATCAAGGGAAAAGTCCAGCCAGAGAAAAATAGTTTTAACAAAGCAAAGATAACTAACTATACTAGACAGAACAATCCAAAGAAAATTTCAAGCGAAGATAACTAACTATACTAGACAGAACAATCCAAAGAAAATTTCTCTTGAATTTTATGTGAGGGGATTCTTGAGATTCCAATCACCACAACCTTCCAGGGTCCCTGAAATAAATGACAAAAAAAAAAACTAATTCAAAGATATGGTCGTAGTGATCCGTATTTGGTATTATGGGTGTAGAGGTCGCATACGGTATCCGTTATTTATGATTTCTTTATTTTACGTTTGATATAATCGTGCTTTTTTTAACAGAAAGCAAGCCAGCAACTTAAGACTTATCTTTACACATAGTGTATCTATATATATATAAGATTAGGGATACAGAAAAATAAAAACAAAATAAGGTCTCAATCAGAAAGCAAGAATAAAGAAATTCACAGAGACAAGCCTAACATGTAGCAGAAATTAAAACATAAACCCTCAAAATCAACCACAATTGTATGAACTAAAAACTAACAGTTAGCTAGGGTTTAGCTACACATACAAAGGGATGAACGATTCTAATAACTAAGTACCTGAATATTGAAACTGAACAAAAGGAAATAAACCCATATCTGAACAGATTGACCGAACCGATTGAGATCCGAACAATGAACCAAAAGAAAACTTGGAGATGAACCAAAAGAAAACTTGGAGGAGCGATAGAGAAACTTACGCGAGACCAAGATCAACGACGACACTGGAAATAGCGATATGTAGGAGCTTCGATCGCTGATTGATAGATAGGGATTGACGGGAAGAAGGCGAAGTTGGTAGAGGGTAGTGCGATTTGGATTGGCGGGATTTGGATTCGACGGGAAGAG
Source organism: Diospyros lotus (assembly GCF_014633365.1). Taxonomy (NCBI): domain Eukaryota; kingdom Viridiplantae; phylum Streptophyta; class Magnoliopsida; order Ericales; family Ebenaceae; genus Diospyros; species Diospyros lotus. Next base: position 27,011,296 of record NC_068342.1, read on the forward strand.
GCAAGAGTTAGACGCGCGGGAAGGATGAGGAATGAGGGAAGGGCTCTGTTAACTAATAAAAAGGGTTTGGAAAATTTACAATAGAAAATAATAAAACTAATTATAAGATGAAGTGATAAAAGATAAATTAAGAAAAAAAATAATAAGAAGGGTTTAAAAAACTAATAAGAAGGGTTTAAAAAAATTAAGATGAAGTGTTAAAAGATAAATTAAGAAAAAAATATTTAATTAAGGTCATGGGTATATATTTGGTAGAAAATATTCAAGTTAATTTTTTAGGCTCAATAACGACGGGACTTTTAATTAATAGTGAGAAATTTAAATATCCGTCGTTAAAAAACTAATTTTATACCACATTTAACGAGAGTATAAATAATCTCTCGCTATAATCATAAAAATTATGTTTTTAACGACGGGATATTTGTCCTCTCATTAATTTTTTCTCGTTAAAAGTCATTTTTTTTTGTAGTGGAACTTACAGATCCATACAACCTCCTTAGCTGCTTCGAAGATTGTTATGTATTCGACTTTAGTTGTTGAATCTGCCACTATCTCTTGTTGGAACTCTTCCAACTCATGGCCCAGCCATATAGGCAGAATATGAATTTCGACTGTACATGATTTAAAATCATCATGGTCGAATTGGAAACTAGCATCCATGAACCCCTTCATGGTATGTTCTCATTCTCCATATGACAAAAACATCTCTTTAGTGCTTCACAAGTACTTAAGAATGTTTTTCATAGTAATCCAGTGTTTTTAACCTGGATCAGCTTGATATCTACTACATATGCTCAAAGTATATGCGATATCAGGCCTCATACATAATATGGCATACATGATCGAGCTAATAACCAAGGTATATGGTGCTCGACTCATCCTATCTCTCTCATCTTGTGTCTTCGAACACATAGCCTTGGAGAGATGTATTCCATGTGACATGGGAAGACTTCTCCTCCTAGAATCTTCCATGCTAAACCTCTTTAGCACCTTGTCAATGTACGCGCTATGGGAGAGTGCTAGCAACCTCCTAGATCTATCTCTATAGATCCTTATTCCTAGAATATAGGCTGCTTCTCCCAAATCCTTCATGGAGAAAATATTTTGAAAGCCATATTTTAACTAATTGCATCATGGGAACACCATTCCCTATAAGCAATATATTGTCCACATATAGGACTAAAAAGACCACCACGCTCCCACTAACCTTCTTGAAAACACAAGGATCAACTTCCCTTTTGTGAAAGGCCTTGAGTGACTCAACAAACCCCACATTTCTAGTTAAGTCAGACCCATCATTTAGGGACATCTCATGGCCCATGAAACATAGGAATCATAGGTGACACATGACCTTGAGTGACTCAACAAATCAAGTGCCAGCTAGAAACCTAATGCTTCATAATGATGGAAGGCAATTTGGCTTAATATTAATGAAAGATTTGTTATTTATTTACTTAGGTCTCATCACATGCAATTAATCAAATTAATAATGTATAATAAATTACTCAAACCGGTGTATGGTATGGATAGCTACGACTAGCCCCCTCGAGCCATAGAAGGGAAGCTAGCAGGTCAAACCTAGGTGAAGAATCACATCTTGCTTCTCAAGCACATTCTCTAAGCCTTCGTTGGTCTTCGAATCTTGTCTTCAATTTAGCTCCATCTCTTGCTCTTCATACAAACTATAACTATAACTACTCTATTCTATTCTACATACATTACATAGAATCAGAAACCCCGAGTTACATTCGGGGGGAGTGAGATGAGAAGAGAATGTACATCAAAGTATAAGAGAGGCAGGACATACAGGCCCTATTTCAAAAACCAAATTTACAAGCATTCATTCCCAACATAAAATAAATGGTCGACTCGATCCATACCATACACCCATGCAATCAATCTAATTGATTCATTCCCAATTATGTTAATTAATTGTCGCATCTATTTCAATCTTAATGAAACGCTTTCAATAAATTGAAAATTTGTATAATTTTGGAAAAACAAAATTGTTTTAATTGTGTTGGGCTTGTGCTCCATCCATTAGTCTAACTAACAAGGCTCAACGGGCCTTAGATCAACCAATGCATGTCAAACATACACTAGCAGCCCAATAATTAATAAATAACCCAATTAACGGCCCTGGCCCATTTTTAATCACAGCCCATAGGTGTCATACACTTATGGATTGGATAAAAATAATAAAAAATAGCCAAACAATTTGGCTGGGCCCCACCTAAGGGAACGAAATGCACTGGGCCACCGAAGGGTCAGCTAGGGTGCTTCACGTGTACCCCGGGGAAGGGTCAAGCTGAAGCCCGAGGGAGTGGGAGGGGCCGGGAGGCGGCTCGACAGGCCAAAAAGGCCAAGAGGCGCAGTTGGAGGCTTGCTAGGCGTGCATGGGCCGTGCCTGGTGTGCTCTGGGCGCTACTGGGTCGCGTCTGGTGCGCGTTGGGCACGTATGGACTCGGCTCGTGCGGGCGGCAGGGCCCTGCGCACACCCAGGCCGCCCCAGGCCATGCCCAGAGTGTGTGGGCCCTGCTCGGCCGCGTCTTTCGACGCTCCGGTGCATCCGTATGCACCCCGAACCCCAGTTTTTGCCTTTTCGTGTCATACACGAACTTTTTCCCTTCACCCAAAAACTTTTTGCAATCCAAAAAAATACAAACGCAACAATTATTTAATTATTTCACAAATAACAACATAACCGAATTCTCATGTAAGGAATTGAAATATTTCGACGATGGCTCTGATACCATTGAAAGTTAAAGCAAGATCGCTACGGCGCAAGTAGCGTAGTTCAAAAATTTTAAACCTTACCCCAATCTCGGCGATTGGATCAACATCGAAATCAAATCATTCACAAAAAAATAAATAAATCTAACCTTTAGATTATCGAGTCACTCGCAGATTTGAGCCGTCCAAGTGTCCGGCCTTTAACTCGTGATACGCGACACGCGTCCGTTGGCAAGGAGAGCAGAATATGAGTGCTAGCTCCTTCTCCTTTGCGCGGCTTGTGTATGAACAGTAAAAGAATGCCCTCGTTTCGTATTGATGCCAAAAGAAACAGGGAAGTGTGAACGGCAATGCATTTTTCAACTCTTGAAAAATGACACCAAAAACCCCTTCAATTTGGGCAACCCATAAATGGGTATTTATAAGGAGCTCTAGGGTTTCTTAAACCCTAATGGACATGGGCCGGCCCATTTAATTTAGTCCAATTAGGAACTTAATTAAATGGGTTTATTCTAGTCCAACTAGGAATATAATTAAATGGCTCAATCCTTTTATAAGTTTAAATAAAATATTTTGGCCCAAATCTAATTTAAGCCCAAACATAATATTTAATATTTGGTCCAAATATAATATTTAATATTTAATATTTGGCCCAAATCTAATTTAGTCCAAATATAATATTTATTTTAATATTTGGCCCAAATCCAATTTAATCCAAATATTAACTTAAGCCCAAATATATTGTATTTCCTATTTGCCACTCCAACAAATAGAAAATTATTAAATTAGAAACTTCTTCCTAATTTAATCAATTTCCATTTTAGGAAATTCTTTCCATTATGACGACTCCTCATCATATCGACGTCATTACGTCTATTTGTTTTTTTTCCATGAGAACCTACGACAGCAAAACTTCTTGCCGAAGTGTCCCGTTTAACCAAACGTCCACTCTCCTGGTTTAAGCCAGGGACTGTGCCTATTGCGTATGACTCAATAGGCTTCCGAATATGTTGGTAATGTGTCGGTACGAACACATAAGACAAGATTGGCCTTTAGCAAGGCATCATGCCTACCCAATTATTCAGAAGGATTCATAATCCGCAAATAACCTTTCACGAGCATGGTTACCGTGTAATTTGATCCTCTCGTAAATGTATCTTATGTGATCTCAAGTATGGCGATGTGTTGCTTGATAACGATCACATGAGTTTTCTTCAGTCTTCTGGATATCTTCACTTAATTAGAAAGTAAATCAATAACTCCTTATTAATCTCTTTCACCATGGCCATGGATTTAAAGTGAATATCCACCGAAGGCGCCTTAGATACATCATCCTCTATCAAGGGATAGACGAGTCCCATCTTGGCTATGCACCCATCTCCATAAGCCTCATGATATACCCAACGATCGCCCACGTGCAGCCTTTGTCTAGGCCCATCGAAACGATGTCAAAGCATATTGGTCTTCTTATGAGATGACCGTGACAACCTCAAGTCCAAGGATTAGTTACACCCATCTCGTATGAGAATACCATCAACATATAACCAAAATAGATTCTCATGGCGAGTCATGTCCAGTGACACGTTCTACAACATTGGTCACCTATGTACTTGTCTAGGCATCCCCATGCCTATGGGTGTGAGACCCCTATTGCTATCACATAGCAAAAACATAGCACATACAAGTCTTACCGCAATTGTTAATGTCCATTCTTGACATTGCTATGACTTGGGACATTTAATGATGTCTAGAAACTGTGATGCATCATCTCACATCTTTATAGATTATTCACAATATACATCATATGAACTTCTATCTAGTTTCATTCGGTTATTACAATAATAACAAGAAACTAATAGAATGACTTCTTGTAAATTTGAACAACTCCTTATTCAAATAATAAATATGATTACAATTATCAGTGTACAACATGCCCAATCTGATTGGGTCTAGAGCACCTACACTAACACTTCACACATGAGCAAACTATCTTAATTGTGTTTCATGCATTTTATCTTTACTAAGTATCACTCCAAGCTTATTATGATTAAGTTAATTCCTAATCATACCTTTTCTTTTATGGCCACACATCTATTGTAACATCCTCATCTTAGGTCTCACATTTTAGACATTTCATGCCATACAACAAAGCAGTCTTATACTTGACTAATAAACTTTTCTTTTAGTTTTAAAGGAATTTTATAATCTATTAAATCTTAGAAGCACTTCTTTGTTTTAGCCATCCTACCATAATTCTGTGAGTAGTTAGTAGTAGAGCAAAACTAGTAAGGAAATTCACCAGATAATTGAATATCACACCACAACTAAAAAAAGAAGATATTTAGTTGAAAATTTTAACAAAAGAATAAGCTTAAAAACAAGATATATGTGAATCAAAATGGTAACTTAACAGTTTGATCAACACTTGCATGAATACATGGATACCCACGAAAAGATATACAATACTCGCAACATCAAATAACATTCAATTTTTCTAGCACCATGATATTCTATTAAAAGTGTCATTGCTTGCCAAACCTAAATTACACCAACCAATCGATTATCAATCCCTCTACAATAGTTCAATAGCATATCACTAGTTTTTATCCCAAGTTTCTTTTGAAGAAATTCCTGGAAAGGCAAAGCAGTGCACATGTAAGATTACTTCAACTCATAATTACCTAAAATAATATCCATTATAAAGAGCATGCCTAATTGTAATGATCCTATTCCCACAAGGGCCTTGACTTACGTGGGGGAGGGGGATGATAAAATAAAACATCACAATTAAGACCACCCTAGACTAGCAAACCAAACAAAACCATAACCAATGCTCTTTTCTCTAAAACAACCACATACTAGAACTTGCCCAATTCTAAACTAGGAAGGAATCTTTGAACCACATGTGACACAAGTGAATGAAATAAAGGAAGCTTTAACAAAAGAGGGAGAGGAAGGGAAAATAAAACTAAGCAGGAAGCCCTTAAACATGACATGGAATATATTAGGGTGAGTTACAAGGAGAAAATCGAGATCAATATTGTTTCTCATAACTTAATCTTAAGTGTGGCCATAAATGGATAAATGGAATCCCATGTTTGGTAATAGAATACACCAAGGTAGAAATCATGAGAAAACTCGTAATAATAAGAGAAAACACCATTGCAAAAGAAAAAAAAGAATAATGAAATTTACAAGTAGAACCTGATGGATATAAGTAGATATAACACAAAAGGGAACGTTAGACCATACAAGTCTTTAACTCAAGTGAAAAATGTTTTACAAGCATAAATGTCTCAATTGTTGATCTATATCTTCATCAATCCAACTACATATGCAAGTGCTATAATCACAGTACCATCATTACCAGATTAATCATAGTGGTTTGACTGTATGAAACACTATTCACAAAAAAATTGTTCAAGCATCAACAAATCAACAACTACTGGCACTTTCTTGCCAAAACATATCAAATTCTGGCCAGGTATAAAAGTAACCAACACACATTTCTAGCACTTTTTACTATACAAAACTATATGTACTTTAGAAATATTTTATATCAAATTAAATTGCCTTTTGTCTATAGGCTTCGTGAGGAATAGGAGAATAATGAAATAATTGAATAGATTATTCAACTAGAAACTTCTCAAACATAGAATTTTTTTAAAAACATGCACAAGTAAAATACCTCTATTAAAAAGATAACTCATTTCAAGATCAATTTTGTTTTTCAAAGATCCAAAAAGACAACAAAAATTGGGGGAAAATTTAAAAAAAAAATTTAATCAAATGATAATACAAAGGTATAAGTAGTTCTCTTTAAAATACACAAAATATCTTTTATTAAAGACAAATTAAACGTGAAAATTAAAAATACAGAATATGTTGTACACAACACCTTTGCTAACAATTTTGGAAAGTTAACAGAATGCAGTCAATGAAGGAAACAATCAAGAAGAAATTCAAAATCTAACCATATAAAAAAGAGAATCCATGACATATAGAATTTCAGGTACTAAATGAAGGGAAGTCTATTGGAATCAATTGCAATGATTCACATCAATGACACCTTAAGTCAAACCCCAATAAGGTAAATTAAGAAATAAAAAAAAAAAACACATCCAGCCCAACCAAAAATTAAACAATGCAATTTTTGTACCTTTAAAGATAAGCAAGAAAAAAATAAACTAACAGATTCATACCAATAAAGAATTAAAAACTGTTGAATGATTCATGAAGATTGAAGGAGATTAGAGGAAAGGATCGTGAGCTAACCTTCCTAAAATCGAGATAGATATCCTCTCCAAGATTAGGAATGTGATCCTGATTTATGAAGTTTTCTAATTCCATAAATGTATCTTTTAGTTTCCTTGTCTAGTGTGCGGCATATTTGTTTTCCTTTTCTATAACTTTCCTATAGTGTAATCTTCTTCACTATTAATAGGGAATGTATTCAATGTCTATAACATAATAGAACAATTTTATTGTTCTTCGTGTTCAATCTATACCAATTTCTATATGGTATCAGAGCCTACCTAAGGAAGACTCAATTCTTTTTTCCCGGCCTTTATTGCCTGATAGTTCCCTGTCCTCTTCTAACAGTCATCCCATATAATGTCCAAGGTCTCAGAAATAGCTTCTCCCATCCAATAAGAGAAGCAATATCAACTGAGCCATCAACCGGAGGTGCTTCTTCCGATGAGTTGCCCAGTATGCACCATTCATACTGATTGGATGGTGGTAACTACCTCCAATGGTTTCAACTGGTGAGGACGTTTTTGAAGGGAAATGGGAAGATTTCTCATCTCACTAGACCAACCCCTAAGGCCTTGGATCCCACATTTGCTACTTGGGACATAGAGGATTCTATGTTGATGTCATAGATACGGAGTTCCATGCTGTAACGACCCATTAGAGGGTTTAGATTTTTATTTAGAAATTATTGAATTTCTTAATTAGTTTTGTTTGGAGAATTTTTGCCAATTAATTGTTAATGTCGCAATTTAGAGATTTAATTGAGAAAATAGCATTTAATTATATTTAATTATTGAGAAGATTAAATGCAAGGACGTGTTGGTCATTTAAGGATTTGATATTAGCATTTAATTATTAAATAAAGTTATTTCATTTAAGAGATTAATTAACCCAACCGTGAGGAGGATTCGGATTGAAAGACTTCTAGTTATAATAGGAGAATGAGTTATGGCATTAGGGCTTCTTAGATCAGTGTATATATAGTTTCATAAGCCACATGTTCTTCACGCCGCAAGAACAGAGAGCCAAGAAGCAATCAGTGAGTTCAAGTTTTGCATAGGGGGCTCTCGTGAGATCATTAAGTCGATCAAGAAGGTCATAAGGCAAGTATCCTTTCCCTGTAATCTTTTCTTACAGGCCTTGATTTAGTTGATATCGGATTTCTAGAATTGAATCAGTTCCAGTGCATGTATATATATATATGTGCGTTACAGTGAGTTATATCAGTTCAGTGCATGTTTATATATGTATTTACATGCGTACAGTGAGTACCAGCCAGTTCATGCATATTCCTTGCAGTGTTTACATTAGTTATGATCAGTAAATCATCCCTCAAGTTGTTAATATATCAATTGGGATTGTTCTCCCAAGATTTCTTTTGGAATGGTGTAGTGAAGCTAAGTTTTGATTCAAGTTATGATCTCTGTTATCGTAAGCTTTATATCTGATAAGATTTCAGTCATTCGAATAAGTCTTGTGTCATTCGAATGAGTTTCAAAGCATCCGAATAAGTTTTAGTGTTATCGTAATGTTTTTCCCTTATAAGGTATCAGTCATTCGAATGAGTCCTGAGTTATCGTATCATTCGTATGAATTTTTGAGGTTTTTAGACTGTCATTCGAATGAGCCTTGTTGTCATTCGAATGAGCCCTTGAAGATGTGAGTAAGTTGTTGCTTTGTATAGCTTAGCATTCGAATGAGCCTTCTTGTCATTCGAATGATCTTCAAATTGATTCGAATAAAGTTACTGTTGCATTCGAATGAGTCGAGTTTTGCCAGTTCAAATGTTAAAAATTTTCAAAATTCATTCGAATGAATTTGAGAGTCATTCGAATGAGTCCCAGATCAGATCCGAATAGCCTTTGAATATCATCTATCATTCGAATGAGCCTTCTGTCATTCGAATGAGTCTCTGTCATTCGAATGAGTTTTCTGCCATTCGAATGAGCTTGTTGAAATCTTTTTTTTCATTCGAATGGGCTGCCTTTTCATTCAAATTGCTTCCTTAGACTTTCTCAATCATCTAAATAGTATCAAATGGCATCCAAATAGCTTCCAATAAATTCTTGATTCAAGTCTTAAATTTAATATGAATATTCAATTATTCAAATATTGAATTTTTATGCCAAGATATGATAAAATCCAATATGCCGAGCCTATACTTAGAAATTTCAGAATATTTGAATCTCAATATTTCTAGTAAAAATCATATACCATGTTTAGCAGTTCATTATGACATGGTCAGCATTATTTTGTGAGATTATGTGCATACACATTGTATGAGCATTGAGCATGACTTATGTGGAGCACTACATATCGTGTGCCAGCATTTATATAAGCATTGCATTATGCGCGCTAGGCGGCTTGTCCGCGGGGATCCCACTAGTATCAGTACAATTATATCTCAGTTATGAGTTGCTCACCTGATGTCGACCAGGGAGCTAGGGGTATGTTGCCCAAAGTATGTGCTTACAGTTTTTATGTTTGCAGAACTCAGATCAGTCAGGTATGTGTTACAGTTATGTAGGCCTATGGGCCAAAGTTGCATACCTGCATTTAGTTTACAGCTTATGTGCATTACATCTTATAAATGCCATCCAGTGATTATTATATCTCTCAGTACAAGTTCAGTAAGTATTTTTATCAGTATCGATATTCTTCGATTCAGTTATTCTTTCCAGTTTATTACTTGCTGAGCTTTGTAGCTCACCTTGTACTCTTCACCATTCCAGGTCCTAGTGGGGGAGTACCAGATGTGGGGCCTAGCAGCAGTGTCCAGTAGTGTGTGTACGTGGAGCTGCTCAAGACCAAAGATGTCTGGGAGTTGTTAGTTTGTTAGCTAGTGCTTGATCAGTTTAGATTCATTTTATTTTCCAGTTTAGGGAATTTCCCTTAGATGCAATTATGATTTCAGTTTTTGTTGACTCAGAGTCTCATTACAGTTAATTGATATATACAGTATTGGTATCAGAATTCAGTTATCAGTCAGTTTATTTTATTATCCCCAGTAACACCTCTTCTCGGGCAGTTCTAGGAGAGGGGGTGTTACACATGCAACCCGAGATGAGTAAAAATTACATGTTTTTAATCTACGGTTAAAGACATTTGGGAGCCAGTTAAGAGAACTTACTCAAAGTGCAAGATGCATTGGTTGTTTATGAGATTAAGACTAAAATTAGTGGCACAAAACATGGACGGTAAAAGAACACCCACGTTTCAAATCGATGCCAAAAAGAAACGGGAAGAGTGAACGGTAATACGTTTTTCAACTCTTAAAAAATGACACCAAAAATACTACTATTTTGGGCAACCCATAAAGGTATATTTATAGTGAAATATCCTAGGGTTTCTAAAACCCTAATGGATTGGGTTAGTCCATTAATTCTAATTTAATTAGAATCTTAAGTGGACTTATTAAATGGCCCAATCCTTTTATAGGTTAAATAAAATATTATGGCCCAAATCTAGTTCAAACCCAAATATATTTTATTTAATATTTGGCCCAAATCTAATTTGGTCCAAATATAATATTTAATATTTGGCCCAAATCTAATTTAGTCCAAATATAATATTTATTTTAATATTTGGCCCAAATCCAATTTAATCCAAATATAATATTTAATTTAATATTTGGCCCAAATCTAATTTAGTCCAAATATTAACTTAAGCCCAAATATATTTTATTTCCTATTTGCCACTCCAACAAATAGAAAATTATTAAATTAGAAACTCCTTCCTAATTTAATTAATTGCCATTTTTAGGAAACTCTTTCCATTATGACGACTCCTCGTCATATCGACGTCATTACGTCTATTTGTTCTTTTTCTGTGAGAACCTACGACGGCAAAACTTCTTGCCGAAGTGTCCCACTTAACCATACGTCCACTCTCCTGGTTTAAGCTAGAGACCGTGCCTATTGGGTATGACTCATTAGGCTTCAGAATATGTTGGCAATGTGTCGGTACAAACACATAAGACAAGATTGGCCTCTAGCAAGGCATCATGCCTACCCAATTATTCAGAAGGATTCATAATCCGCAAATAACCTTTCACGAGCATGGTTACCGTGTAATTCAATCCACTTGTCAATGTATCTTATGTGATGTCAAGTATGGCGATGTGTTCCTTGATAACGATCACATGAGTTTTCTTTAGTCTTCTGGATATCTTCACTTAATAGAAAGTAAATCAATAACTCCTTATTGATCTCTTTTACCGTGGCCATGGATTTAAAGTGAATATCCACCGAAGGCGCCTTAGATACATCATCCTCTATCAAGGGATAGACGAGTCCCATCTTGGTTATGCACCCATCTCCATAAGCCTCACGATATACCCAACGATCGCCCACGTGCAGCCTTTATCTAGGCCCATCGAAACGATTTCAAAGCATATCGGTCTTCTTATGAGATGACCGTGACAACCTCAGGTCCAAGGATTAGTTACACCCATCTCGTATGAGAATTCCATCAACATATAACCAAAATGGATTCTCATGGCGAGTCATGTCCAGTGACATGTTCTCTAACATTGGTCACCTATGTACTTATCTAAGCATTCCCATGCCTATGGGTGTGAGACCCCCATTGCTATCACATAACACATACAAGTCTTACCGCAATTGTCAATGTCCATTCTTGACATTGCTACGACTTGGGACGTTTAATGATGTCTAGAAACTGTGATGCATTATCTCACATCTTTATAGATTATTCACAGTATACATCATATGGACTTCTATCTAGTTTCATTCGGTTATTACAATAATAACAAGAAACTAATAGAATGACTTCTTGTGAATTTGAATAACTCCTTATTCAAATAATAACATGATTACAATTGTCAGTGTACAACATGCCCAATTTGATTGGGTCTAGAGCACCTACACTAACAATCTCCCACTTGCACTAGAGACAATCATTCATGTATCTTATACCTGATGATCAAACATGACCTTCATGTTTCTCCTGGGACAGAGCTTTAGTCAAGGGATTTACGACGTTGTCATCCGTCAATACTTTCTCTACATATGTCACCTCAGCTGATAATCTTCATTATCATATGGTGATGCCGCAATACAAGTTTGGTCCGTTGATGAGACCGTGGTTCCTTCGCTTACGCGATGGCTCCATTGTTGACCCAATAACTGTTATTGGATCAACAATGCTGGACACCACTTTAAGTTCATCAATGAACTTACAGATCCATACAACCTCCTTCGCTACTTCGAAGGTTGTTATGTATTCGACTTCAGTTGTTGAATCTGCCATTATCTCTTGTTGGAACTCTTCCAACTCATGGCCCAGCCATATAGACAGAATATGAATTTCGACTGCACGTGATTTAAAGTCATCATGGTCGAATTGGAAACTAGCATCCATGAACCCCTTCATGGTATGCTCTCATTCTCCATATGACAAAAACATCTATTTAGTGCTTCACAAGTACTTAAGAATGGTTTTCACAGCAATCCAGTGTTTCTAACCTGGATTAGCTTTATATCTACTACATATGCTCAAAGTATATGCGATATCAGGCCTCGTACATAACATGGCATATGTGATCGAGCCAATAGCCAAGGCATATTGTGCTCGACTCATCCTATCTCTCTCATCTTGTGTCTTCAAACACATAGCCTTAGAGAGATGTATTCCATGTGACATGGGAAGACTTCTCCTCCTAGAATCTTCCATGCTAAACTCTTTAGCACCCTGTCAATGTATGCGCTATGGGAGAGTGCTAGCAACCTCATGGATCTATCTCTATAGATCCGTATTCCCAGAATATAGGCTCCTTCTCCCAAATTCTTCATGGAGAAAATATTTTGAAAGCCATCTTTTAACCGATTACAACATAGGAACAACATTCCTAATGAGCAATATATTGTCCACATATAGGACTAAAAATGGTAACCGCGCTCCCACTAACCTTCTTGTAAACACAAGGATTAATTTCCCTTTTGTGAAAAATCTAACCTTTTGATCTTTTCATCAAAACATTGATTCTAACTCCGGGATGCTTGCTTTAGTGCATAAATGGATCTTTGCAAGTTACAAATCTTAATTGCATGTTTATGAGTAACAAAACCATCAAGCTGTGTCATATACACATCCTCGACCAGGTTTCCATTAAGGAAAGTTGTTTTGTCATCCATCTGCCATAACCCAGAGTCAATGTCAGACATTGCCTCTGTTAGTGTAGGTGCTCTAGACCCAATCAGATTGGGCATGTTGTACACTGACAATTGTAATCATGTTGTTATTTGAATAAGGAGTTATTCAAATTCACAAGAAGTCATTCTATTAGTTTCTTGTTATTATTATAATAACCGAATGAAACTAGATAGAAGTCCATATATGTATACTGTGAATAATCTATAAAGATGTGAGATGATGCATCACAGTTTATAGACATCATTAAACGTCCCAAGTCGTAGCAATGTCAAGAATGGACATTGACAATTGCGGTAAGACTTGTATGTGCTATGTTTTTGCTATGTGATAGCAATGGGGATCTCACACCCATAGGCATGGGGATGCCTAGACAAGTGCATAAGTGACCAATGTTGGAGAACGTGTCACTGGACATGACTCGCCATGAGAATCCATTTTGGTTATATGTTGATGAAATTCTCATACGAGATGGGTGTAACTAATCCTTGGACCTGAGGTTGTCACGGTCATCTCATAAGAAGATTGGTATGCTTTGACATCGTTTCGATGGGCCTAGACAAAGGCTGCACGTGGGCGATCGTTGGGTATATCATGAGGCTTATGGAGATGGGTGCATAGCCAAGATGGGACTCGTCTATCCCTTGATAGAGGATGATGTATCTAAGGCGCCTTCGGTGGATATTCACTTTAAATCCATGGCCATGGTGAAAGAGATCAATAAGGAGTTATTGATTCACTTTCTATTAAGTGAAGATATCCGAAAGACCGAAGAAAACTCATGTGATCATTATCAAGCAACACATCGCCATACTTGAGATCACATAAGATGCATTGACGAGAGGATCGTATTACACGGTAACCATGCTCGTGAAAGGTTATTTGCGGATTATGAATCCTTCTGAATAATTGGGTAGGCATGACGCCTTGCTAGAGGCCAATCTTGTCTTATGTGTTCGTACCGACACATTGCCAACATATTCGGAAGCCTAATGAGTCATACACAATAGGCACGGTCCCTGGCTTAAACCAGGAGAGTGGACGTATGGTTAAGTGGGACACTTCGACAAGAAGTTGTACCGTCGTAGGTTCTCACGGAAAAAGAACAGATAGACGTAATGACGTCGATATGACGAGGAGTCGTCGTAATGGAAAGAGTTTCCTAAAAATGGCATTTGATTAAATTAGGAAGGAGTTTCTAATTTAATGATTTTCTATTTGTTGGAGTGGCAAATAGGAAATAAAATATTTTTGGGCTTAAGTTAATATTTGGACTAAATTAGATTTGGGCCAAATATTAAATTAAATATTATATTTGGACTAAATTGGATTTGGGCCAAATATTAAAATAAATATTATATTTGGACTAAATTAGATTTGGGCCAAATATTAAATATTATATTTGGACCAAATTAGATTTGGGCCAAATATTAAATAAAATATATTTGGGCTTGAATTAGATTTGGGCCATAATATTTTATTTAACCTATAAAAGGATTGGGCCATTTAATTATATTTCTAGTTGGACTAGAATAAGCCCACTTATGATTCTAATTAAATTAGAATTAATGGGCTAGCCCAATCCATTAGGGTTTTAGAAACCCTAGGATATTTCATTATAAATATCATTTTATAGGTTGCCCATTATAGAGGTGATTTTTGGTGTCGTTTTTCAAGAGTTGAAAAACGCATTGCCGTTCACTCTTTCCCATTTCTTTTGGCATCGATTTGAAACGTGGGTGTTCTTTTACCGTCCATACACAAGCCGCGCAAAGGAGAAGGAGCTAGCACTCCTATTCCGCTCTCCTTGCCAACGGACGCGTGCCGCGTATCACGAGTTAGAGGCCGGACGCTTGGACGGCTAGAATCCGCGAACGACTCGATAATCTAAAGGTTAGATTTATTTATTTGTTTGTGAATGATTTGATTTCGACGTTGATCCAATCGCCGGGATCGGGGTAAGGTTCAAATTTTTGAACTACGCTGCTTGCCCCGTAGCGATCTTGCTTTACTTTCAGTGGTATCAGAGCCATCGTCGAAATATTTCAATTCCTAATGTGCGGATTCGGTTATGTTGTTATTTGTGAAATAATTAAATGATTGTTGCGTTTGTATTTTTTTGGATTGCAAAACGTTTTTGGGTAAAGGGAAAAAGATCGTGTATGACACGGAAAAGGGCGAAACGGGGTTCGGGGTGCATACGGATGCATTGAGGCGTCGAAAGACGCGGCCGAAGGGGGCCCGCGCGCGCTGGGCACGGCCTGGGCGCGCGCAGGGCTCGGCCAGGCGCGGCCCTGCACGCTGGGGCGCGGCCGCGCGCGCGCATGGCGCGCACAGGCGTGGCCGCGCGCGCGCAGGCGGCCCCAAGCGCGGCCGCGCGCGCGCGCAGGCGCCGCAAGCGGCCCGCGCGCGCGCATTGCGCGGCCGAACGCGGGCGCGACCAGCGGGTTGGACCCGCGAGCAGCGCGCGGCCCGCGGGTGCGACCCGTGACCCGCGCGCGGGCGTGGCCGACCCACGCGGCCCCAGCGGCCCGCTCACGCACTTGCGCGACCCGCGTGGCCCCTGCCGCCCGCACGGGCCGCGGCCGCGCGCCCCAGCCGCGCCCAGCGCGCGCCAGACGCGGCCCAGCCGCGCCCAGTACGCTTCTTGGCTATTTTTTGGCCTACCCAGCCACCTCCCGCTCCCTCGGGCTTGTTTTTTACCTTTCCCCGGGGTCCACGTGAAGCACCCGGGCCGACCCTTCGGTGGCCCAGTGCGTTCCGTTCCTTTTGGAGGGGCCCGGCCAAATTGTTTGGCTATTTAATTTTATTTTTATCCGATCCATGAGTGTATGACACTTATGGGCCGTGATTAAAAATGGGTCAGGGCCATTAATTGGGTTATTTATTAATTATTGGGCTGCTAATGTATGTTTGACATACATTGGTTGATCCAAGGCCTTTTGAGCCTTGTTAGTTAGACTAATGGATGGAGCCCAAGCCCAACACAATTAAAACAATTTTGTTTTTCCAAAATCATACAAATTTTTCAATTTATTGAAAGCGTTTCATTAAGATTGAAATAGATGCGACAATTAATTAACATAATCTAAATGAATCAATTAGATTGATTGCATGGGTGTATGGTATGGATCGAGTCGACCATTTATTTTATGTTGGGAATGAATGCTTGTAAATTTGGTTTTTGAAATAGGGCCTGCGTGTCCTGCCTCTCTTATACTCTAATGTACATTCTCTTCTCATCTCATTCCCCCCGAATGTAACTCGGGGTTTCTGATTCTATGTAATGTATGTAGAATAGAATAAAGTAGTGATAGTTGTAGTTTGTATGAAGAGCAAGAGATGGAGCCAAATTGAAGACAAGATTCGAAGACCAATGAAGGCTTGAAGAATGTGCTTATGAAGCAAGATGTGATTCTTCACCTAGGTTTGACCCGCTAGCTTCTCTTCTATGGCTCGAGGGGACTAGCTGTAGTTATCCATACCATACACCGTTTTGAGTCGTTTATTATGCATTATTAATTTGATTAATTGCATGTGATGAGACCTAAATAAATAAATAATAAATCCTTCATTAATATTAAGCCAACTTGCCTTCCATCATTATGAAGCATTAGGTTTCTAGCTGGCACTTGATTTGTTGAGTCACTCAAGGTCATGTGTCACCTATGATTCCTATGCTTCATGGGCCATGAGATGTCCCTGAATGATGGGTTCGACTTAACTAGAAAGGTGGGGTTTGTTGAGTCACTCAAGGCCTTACTGAGTATAGAGGCAAAGATTGGGAGTCACATAAGATGTGCTTGACAAGGAGTTGTCAACCCAATGAATCTAGGAGTTGCATGGAGATGCAATTGGTAGCAAGTACCTACCTAATCAATCCTAACACAATTTGTTGAGTCACTCAAGGTTGTGCGAGGGGAGATGGGATCCTAGCTCACTAGGAAATCTTCCAACGGGATTTCCCGAGTTATGTCTAGAGGGTGGCAAACTAGTAGAAAATAGTGGGAGCAATCATAAAATGTTACTTCTTGCAATTTATGATTTCGTAATTCAATATGATTATAATAATATCTCTATTCAGTTGTTGATCCAGAATGTCTGGAAACATGTCGATAAGATCGATACTCGAGGGCAATAATACCTTCAACGGACTAATTTCTCTGACTGGGAGATCATCTTGAGGATAGTCCTCATGTATGATAAGATTCTTTATGTGATAAAGAGCTATCTTCTTACGAAGCCACCAGTTAAAGAAATAATAGCACATTAGGCCTGGACGATGCACATGGGTGATATGATCATCGCTTGATATATCGTCTTGGCTGCCATGACCCCGAAACATAGGTCGCCACATAAGAGTTATGATGCCTATGAGATCATGGCTAGGCTCAAGGACCATCTGTTGAGAAGCATGCCATGGAGATGATATGTTTTATCAATAGGTTGCTAGAGCTGAACTTGGGTATGGATGCTGAAACTTACCTTAGATTTGTTGTTATAGTCCCTCTCTAAAAGTTATGGATAAGACTCTTAGAGAGTAGCTGTCCATACTAAGGGAGACCAAGCCTAAAATTGATTATAGGCCAAGAGAAGTGTTCACTTAGTTGAAAGGCCCAAGGCGCACAAGGGTAAGCCCAAGAGTAAGAAAGCCAAAAAGGAAGAAGAGTTCTTCTATAGCGCAATTTGGAAGAGTCTAGAAGACTAAAACCCAAAAGGCAAAAAGGATGCAATCTATCTCCACTGTGATAAATCGAGAAGTGTAGAGTAAGAAGAGTTCTACTCAAGGCACTTCAGGTATTTATGTTATTGGAATTAATCTATTTACTTCTGATCAGTCCACATGAGTATTAGATACTGGATCCAATGCTCATACTTACACCTTTGTGTATGGGCTTAGGAGTACGAGGAGATTAATAATAGGAGAAGTGTACCTATACGTGGAAAATGGATCAAAAGTTGTTCCATTAGTTGTAGGGACCTATTTATTGACATTGCCCACAGGACTTGTATTAGAGTTACATAACTGTTACTACAATCCTAGTTTGACTAGGAATATAATTTCTAATTCTTGTTTGACAATGATAGATATTCATTTTTTATTTAAAGGACAATAGTTATTCATTTGATAAAAATGAGTTGTTTTATGGTAAAACAACAATACGTAACAGTTTATATGTCCTTGATGTTGATACTCCTATCAATAACATAAATATTAAGCGACTTAAATCAGATGATTTAAATAGCACTTATTTATGGCATTGTCACCTTAAACCATATAAATGAGACTCGCACATCCAACTTGTATAGAGATGGATATCTCGGCACATTTGATTATGAATCATATGGTGCTTGTGAATCTTGTTTACTTGGTAAGATGACTAAGTCTCTTTTTAAAGTAAAGGGAGGCTACATAAGTGCTAGGGCTTGTGCACATTGATGTGTGTGGGCCCATATCCATCCAGGCTCGAGGTGGGTATATCTACTTCATAACCTTTACTGATGATAGATCATGTTTTGGTTATGTGTATCTTTTAAGACACAAATCTGAGACTTTTGAAAAGTTCAAAGAATTCAGATTTGAAGTAGAGAAACAAACTGAGAAAAGTATCAAAGTACTTCGATCAGATCGAGGTGGTGAATACTTGAACAGTGAGTTTCTTGATCATCTGAAGTAGAATGTGATTCTCTCACAATGGACTCCACCTAGAACATCAGAGATGAATGGTGTGTCTAAAGGAGGAATAAGACCTTGTTGGACATGGTCTGGTCCATGATGAGTCGCGCTGAACTCCCTATTTCATTTTGGGGATACGCACTCCTCACCGCGATCTTTGTTTTGAACAGGGTTCCAAGTAAATCAGTTACTCAGACTCCATATAAGATATGGAAAGGAAAGAAGCCAAACTTGTCTTTCCTTAAGATTTGGGGTTGTCAAATTTATGTTAAACGTGTTGACAGTAATAAGCTACAACCCAAATCGACGAGATATCTATTTATGGGATATCCAAGTGGATATTACTTTTACCACCCATGTGAACAAAAGGTGTTTTGTTGCCAAGCATGTGGTATTCCTTGAGAAGGAATTCTTAGATGCTGTGGCTAGTGGGAGGAATGTTAAGCTCGAATAAGATTCGAGGCGAACCACAAACAAATACTCCCCTCCAGGAACCCGAGAAAGATCACACACAAGAAGTTGTGTCAACTCCCCAACCTTCTACACAAGAACCTCATAGGTCGATGAGGGTTCGTTGCGAGCAAGAGAGATATGGATTTCTCATCTCGGCGCATGGAGATGTGCTTCTGGTTGTGAACGATGAGCCTACTACCTATGATGAGGCAATGTCTGACATTGACTCTGGGTTATGACAGATGAATGACAAAATAGCTTTCCTTAAAGGAAACCTGGTCGAGGATGTGTATATAACACAGCCTGACGGTTTTGTTACTCATAAACATGCAAATAAGATTTGCAACTTGCAAAGGTCCATTTATGGACTAAGGCAAGCATCCCGGAGTTAGAATCAATGTTTTGATGAAAAGATCAAAAGTTTGATTTTTCACAAAAGGGAAGTTGATCCTTGTGTTTACAAGAAGGTTAGTGGGAGCGTGGTAGTCCTTTTAGTCCTATATGTGGACAATATATTGCTCATAGGGAATGGTGTTCCCATGATGCAATTAGTTAAAATATGGCTTTCAAAGTATTTTCTCCATGAAGAATTTGGGAGAAGCAGCCTATATTCTGGGAATAAGGATCTATAGAGATAAATCCAGGAGGTTGCTAGCACTCTCCCATAGCCCGTACATTGACAAGGTGCTAAAGAGGTTTAGCATGGAAGATTCTAGGAGGAGAAGTCTTCCCATGTCACATGGAATACATCTCTCCAAGGCTATGTGTTTGAAGACACAAGATGAGAGAGATAGGATGAGTTGAGCGCAATATGCCTTGGCTATTGGCTCGATCATGTATGCCATGTTATGTACGAGGCCTGATATCGCATATACTTTGAGCATATGTAGTAGATATCAAGCTAATCCAGGTTAGAAACACTGGATTGCTGTGAAAACCATTCTTAAGTACTTGTGAAGCACTAAAGAGATGTTTTTTGCCATATGGAGAATAAGAGTATACCATGAAGGGGTTCATGGATGCCAGTTTCCAATTTGACCATGATGATTTTAAATCACGTACAGTAGAAATTCATATTCTGCCTATATGGCTGGGCCATGAGTTGGAAGAGTTCCAACAAGAGATAGTGGCAGATTCAACAACTGAAGTCGAATACATAACAACCTTCGAAGCAGCTAAGGAGGTTGTATGGATCCATAAGTTCATTGATGAACTTAAAGTGGTGTCCAGCATTATTGATCCAATAACAGTTATTGGGACAATAATGGAGCCATCGCATAAGCGAAGGAACCACGGTCTCATCAACGGACCAAATTTGTATTGCGATATCACCATATGATAATGGAGATTATCAGCTATGGTGACATATATAGAGAAAGTGTCGACGGATGACAACGTCGTAGATCTCTTAACTAAAGCTCTATCCCAGGAGAAACATGAAAGTCATGTTCGATCACTAGGTATAAGATACATGAGTGATTGGCTTTAGTGCAAGTGGGAGATTGTTAGTGTAGGTGCTCTAGACCCAATCAGATTGGGCATGTTGTACACTGACAATTGTAATCATGTTGTTATTTGAATAAGGAGTTATTCAAATTCACAAGAAGTCATTCTATTAGTTTCTTGTTATTATTGTAATAACCGAATGAAACTAGATAGAAGTCCATATGATGTATACTGTGAATAATCTATAAAGATGTGAGATGATGCATCACAGTTTATAGACATCATTAAACGTCCCAAGTCGTAGCAATGTCAAGAATGGACATTGACAATTGCGGTAAGACTTGTATGTGCTATGTTTTTGCTATGTGATAGCAATGGGGATCTCACACCCATAGGCATGGGGATGCCTAGACAAGTACATAGGTGACCAATGTTGGAGAACGTGTCACTGGACATGACTCGCCATGAGAATCCATTTTGGTTATATGTTGATGAAATTCTCATACGAGATGGGTGTAACTAATCCTTGGACCTGAGGTTGTCACGGTCATCTCATAAGAAGATTGGTATGCTTTGACATCGTTTCGATGGGCCTAGACAAAGGCTGCACGTGGGCGATCGTTGGGTATATCATGAGGCTTATGGAGATGGGTGCATAGCCAAGATGGGACTCGTCTATCCCTTGATAGAGGATGATGTATCTAAGGCGCCTTCGGCGGATATTCACTTTAAATCCATGGCCATGGTGAAAGAGATCAATAAGGAGTTATTGATTCACTTTCTATTAAGTGAAGATATCCGAAAGACCGAAGAAAACTCATGTGATCATTATCAAGCAACACATCGCCATACTTGAGATCACATAAGATGCATTGACGAGAGGATCGTATTACACGGTAACCATGCTCGTGAAAGGTTATTTGCGGATTATGAATCCTTCTGAATAATTGGGTAGGCATGACGCCTTGCTAGAGGCCAATCTTGTCTTATGTGTTCGTACCGACACATTGCCAACATATTCGGAAGCCTAATGAGTCATACGCAATAGGCACGGTCCCTGGCTTAAACCAGGAGAGTGGACGTATGGTTAAGTGGGACACTTCGGCAAGAAGTTGTACCGTCGTAGGTTCTCACGGAAAAAGAACAGATAGACGTAATGACGTCGATATGACGAGGAGTCGTCGTAATGGAAAGAGTTTCCTAAAAATGGCATTTGATTAAATTAGGAAGGAGTTTCTAATTTAATGATTTTCTATTTGTTGGAGTGGCAAATAGGAAATAAAATATTTTTAGGCTTAAGTTAATATTTGGACTAAATTAGATTTGGGCCAAATATTAAATTAAATATTATATTTGGACTAAATTGGATTTGGGCCAAATATTAAAATAAATATTATATTTGGACTAAATTAGATTTGGGCCAAATATTAAATATTATATTTGGACCAAATTAGATTTGGGCCAAATATTAAATAAAATATATTTGGGCTTGAATTAGATTTGGGCCATAATATTTTATTTAACCTATAAAAGGATTGGGCCATTTAATTATATTTCTAGTTGGACTAGAATAAGCCCACTTATGATTCTAATTAAATTAGAATTAATGGGCTAGCCCAATCCATTAGGGTTTTAGAAACCCTAGGATATTTCATTATAAATATCATTTTATAGGTTGCCCATTATAGAGGTGATTTTTGGTGTCGTTTTTCAAGAGTTGAAAAACGCATTGCCGTTCACTCTTTCCCGTTTCTTTTGGCATCGATTTGAAACGTGGGTGTTCTTTTACCGTCCATACACAAGCCGCGCAAAGGAGAAGGAGCTAGCACTCCTATTCCGCTCTCCTTGCCAACGGACGCGTGCCGCGTATCACGAGTTAGAGGCCGGACGCTTGGACGGCTCGAATCCGCGAACGACTCGATAATCTAAAGGTTAGATTTATTTATTTGTTTGTGAATGATTTGATTTCGACGTTGATCCAATCGCCGGGATCGGGGTAAGGTTCAAATTTTTGAACTACGCTGCTTGCCCCGTAGCGATCTTGCTTTACTTTCAGCCTCATCATAGGTAGTAGGCTCATCGTTCTCAACTAGAAGCACATCTCCATGTGCTGAGATGAGAAATTCATATCTCTCTTACTCACGACGAACCCTCATCGACCTATGAGGTTCTTGTGTAGAAGGTTGGGGAGTTGACACAACTTCTTGTGTGTGATCTTTCTCGGGTTCCTGGAGGGGAGTATTTATTTGTGGTTCGCCTCGAATCTTATTCGAGCTTAACATTCCTCCCACTAGCCACAACATCTAAGAATTCCTTCTCAAGGAATACCACATGCTTGGGAACAAAACACCTTTTATTCATATGGGTGGTAAAAGTAATATCCATTTGGATATCCCACAAATAGACATCTCGTCGATTTGGGTTTTAGCTTATTTATTGTCAACACGCTTGATATAAGCTTAACAACCCCAAATCTTAAGGAAAGACAAATTTGGCTTTTTTCCTCTCCATATCTTATATGGAGTCTGAGTAACTGATTTACTTGGAACGCTGTTCAAAACAAAGATCGCGGTAAGGAGTGCGTATCCCCAAAATGAAATAGGGAGTTCAGCGCGACTCATCGTGGACTAGACCATGTCCAACAAGGTCCTATTCCTCCTTTAGACACACCGTTCATCACTGGTGTTCCAAGTGGAGTCCAATGTAAGAGAATCCCATTCTGCTTCAGATCATTTAGAAACTCACTCTTCAAGTATTCACCATCTCGATCTGATCAAAGTACTTTGATACTTTTCCTAGTTCATTTCTCTACTTCAAATCGAAATTCTTTGAACTTTTTAAAAGCCTCAGATTTGTGTCCCATAAGATACACAACCAAAACATGATCTATCATCAATAAAGGTTATGAAGTAGACATATCCACTTCTAACTTGGGTGGACATGGGTCCACACACATCAATGTGCACAAACCCTAGCACTTATGTAGCCTTCATTTACTTTAAAAGGAGACTTAGTCATTTTGCCAAATAAACAAGATTCGCAAGCACCATATGATTCATAATCAAATGTGCTAAGATATCCAGCTCTATACAAGTTGGATGTGCGAGTCTCATTTATATGGCTTAAGGTGACAATGCCATAAATAAGTGCTATTTAAATCACCTGATTTAAGTCGCTTAATATTTATGTTACTGATAGGAGTATCAACATCAAGGGCATATAAACCATTACATATTGTTGCTTTACCATAAAATAACTCATTTTTATAAAACGAACAACTATTATCCTTTAAATAAAAATAAATATCAATCCTTGTCAAACAAGAATTAGAAACTATATTCCTAGTCAAACTAGGATTGTAGTAATAGTTATGTAACTCCAATACAAGCCCTATGGGCAATGTTAAATAAATAGGTCCCTACAACTAATGGAACAACTTTTGATCCATTTCTCATGTGTAGGTACACTTCTCCCATTATTAATCTCCTCGTACTCTTAAGCCCATACACGAAAGTGTAAATATGAGCATTAGATCCAGTATCTAATACTCATGTGGACTGATCAGAAGTAGATAGATTAATTCCAATAACATAAATACCTGAAGTGTCCTGAGTAGAACTTTTCTTACTCTACACTTCCCGGTTTATCACAGTGGAGATAAACTGCATCCTCCTTGCCCTTTCGGGTTTTTATCTTCTGTACTCTTCTAGATTGCACTATGGAAGAACTCTTCTTCCTTTTAGCTTTCTTACTCTTGGGCCCTTCAACTAAGAGAACACTTCCCTTGGCCTATAATCAATTTTAGGCTCGGTCTCCCTTAGTATGGACATCTACTCTCTAAGAGTCTTATCTATAACTTTTAGGGAGGGACTGTAGCACCAAGTCTAGGGTAAGTTTCTACATCCATACCCAAGTTTAGCTCTAGCAACCTATTGATAAAACATATCATCTCCATGATATGCTTCTCAATAGATGATCCTTGAGCCTAGCCATGATCTCATAGGCATCATAACTCTTATGACACGACCTATGTTTTGGGGTCATGGCGGCCAAGACAATACACCAAGCGATGATCATATCAACCTTGTGCATCGTTCAGGCCTAATGTGCTACTATTTCCTTAACTGGTGGCTTCGTAAGAAGATAGCTCTCTATAGCATAAAGAATCTTATCATACATGAGGACTATCCTCAAGATGATCTCCCAGTCATAGAAATTAGTCCGTTGAAGGTATTATTGCCCTCAAGTATCGATCTTATCGACATGTTTCCAGACATTCTAGATCAACAACTGAATAGAGATATTATTATAATCATATTGAATTACGAAATCATAAATTGCAAGAAGTAACATTTTATGATTGCTCTCACTATTTTCTACGAGTTTGCCACTCTCTAGACATAATTCAGGAAATCCGTTGGAAGATTTCCTAGCAGGCTAGGATCCCATCTCCCCTCGCACAACCTTGAGTGACTCAACAAATTGTGCTAGGATCGATTAGGTAGGTACTTGCTACCAATTGCATCTCCATGCAACTCCTAGATTCATTGGGTTGACAACTCCTTGTCAAGCACATCTTATGTGACTCCCAATCTTTGCCTCTATACTCAGTAAGGCCTTGAGTGACTCAACAAACCCCACCTTTCTAGTTAAGTCGGACCCATTATTCAGGGACATCTCATGGCCCATGAAGCATAGGAATCATAGGTGACACATGACCTTGAGTGACTCAATAAATCAAGTGCCAGCTAGAAACCTAATGCTTCATAATGATGGAAGGCAAGTTGGCTTAATATTAATGAGGGATTTATTATTTATTTATTTAGGTCTCATCACATGCAATTAATCAAATTAATAATGCATAATAAACGACTCAAACCGGTGTATGGTATGGATAACTATGGTTAGCCCCCTCGAGCCATAGAGGGGAAGCTAGCGGGTCAAACCTAGATGAAGAATCACATCTTGCTTCATAAGCACATTCTTCAAGCTAGCGGCCTTCATTGCCTGATAGTTCCCTGTCCTCTTCTAACAGCCATCCCATATAATGTCCAAGGTCTCAGAAATAGCTTCTCCCATCCAACAAGAGAAGCAATATCAACTGAGCCATCAACCGGAGGTGCTTCTTCCGATGAGTTGCCCGGTATGCACCATTCATACTGATTGGATGGTGGTAACTACCTCCAATGGTTTCAACTGGTGAAGACGTTTTTGAAGGGAAAGGGGAAGATTTCTCATCTCACTGGACCAACCCCTAAGGCCTTGGATCCCACATTTGCTACTTGGGACATAGAGGATTCTATCTTGATGTCATAGATACGGAGTTCCATGCAACCCGAGGTGAGTAAAAATTACATGTTTTTAATCTACGGTTAAAGACATTTGGGAGCTAGTTAAGAGAACTTACTCAAAGTGCAAGATGCATTGGTTGTTTATGAGATTAAGACTAAAATTAGTGGCACAAAACATGGGTCAATGTTTATGACTGATTAATATAATAAGATGAATGATTTTTGGCTTGAGTTAGACCATTATCAAGATATTAAGATGGTATGTAGTGAGGATGTTATTATTTTAACCTCTATGCTAGAAAGAGATAAAATAGTAGAGTTTTTGGTCGAGCTCAATACTGAATTTAATCAGGTAATTGAAAGTAAAGAAAGATCGCTATGGGGTAAATAGGGTAGTTCAAAATTTTGAACTTACCCTGATCCCGGCGATTGGATCAACGTCGAAATTAAATCATTCACAAATAAATAAATAAATATAACCTTTATATTATCGAGTCGTTCGCGGATTCGAGCCGTCCAAGCGTCCGGCCTCTAACTCGTGATACGCGGCACGCGTCCGTTGGCAAGGAGAGCGGAATAGGAGTGCTAGCTCCTTCTTCTTTGCGCGGCTTGTGTATGGACGGTAAAAGAACACCCACATTTCAAATCGATGCTAAAAAGAAACGGGAAGAGTGAACGGCAATACGTTTTTCAACTCTTAAAAAATGACACCAAAAACACTACTATTTTGGGCAACCCATAAAGGTATATTTGTAGTGAAATATCCTAGGGTTTCTAAAACCCTAATGGATTGGGCTAGCCCATTAATTCTAATTTAATTAGAATCTTAAGTGGGCTTATTAAATGGCCCAATCCTTTTATAAGTTAAATAAAATATTATGGCCCAAATCTAATTCAAGCCCAAATATATTTTATTTAATATTTGGCCCAAATCTAATTTAGTCTAAATATAATATTTATTTTAATATTTGGCCCAAATCCAATTTAGTCCAAATATAATATTTAATTTAATATTTGGCCCAAATCTAATTTAGTCCAAATATTAACTTAAGCCCAAATATATTTTATTTCCTATTTGCCACTCCAACAAATAGAAAATTATTAAATTAGAAACTCCTTCCTAATTTAATTAATTGCCATTTTTAGGAAACTCTTTCCATTATGATGACTCCTCGTCATATCGACGTCATTACGTCTATTTGTTCTTTTTCTGTGAGAACCTACGACGACAAAACTTCTTGCCGAAGTGTCCCACTTAACCATACGTCCACTCTCCTGGTTTAAGCCAGGGACCGTGCCTATTGCGTATGACTCATTAGGCTTCCGAATATGTTGGCAATGTGTCGGTACAACCACATAAGACAAGATTGGCCTCTAGCAAGGCATCATGCCTACCCAATTATTCAGAAGGATTCATAATCCGCAAATAACCTTTCACGAGCATGGTTACCGTGTAATTCAATCGTCTCGTCAATGTATCTTATGTGATGTCAAGTATGACGATGTGTTGCTTGATAACGATCACATGATTTTTCTTCAGTCTTCTGGATATCTTCACTTAATAGAAAGTAAATCAATAACTCCTTATTGATCTCTTTTACCATGGCCATGGATTTAAAGTGAATATCCACCGAAGGCGCCTTAGATACATCATCCTCTATCAAGGGATAGACGAGTCCCATCTTGGTTATTCACCCATCTCCATAAGCCTCATGATATGTCCAACGATCGCCCACGTGCAGCCTTTATCTAGGCCCATCGAAACGAAGTCAAAGCATATCGGTCTTCTTATGAGATGACCATGACAACCTCAGGTTCAAGGATTAGTTACACTCATCTCGTATGAGAATTCCATCAACATATAACCAAAATTGATTCTCATGGCGAGTCATGTCCAGTGACATGTTCTCCAACATTGGTCACCTATGTACTTGTCTAGGCATCCCCATGCCTATGGGTGTGAGACCCCCATTGCTATCACATAACACATACAAGTCTTACCGCAATTGTCAATGTCCATTCTTGACATTGCTACGACTTGGGACGTTTAATGATGTCTAGAAACTGTGATGCATTATCTCCCATCTTTATAGATTATTCACAGTATACATCATATGGACTTCTATCTAGTTTCATTCGGTTATTACAATAATAACAAGAAATTGATAGAATGACTTCTTATGAATTTGAATAACTCCTTATTCAAATAATAACATGATTAAAATTGTCAGTGTACAACATGCCCAATCTGATTGGGTCTAGAGCACCTACATTAACAGTAATAGCACAGATTCTATGTTCAGAGCGGGGAATATAGAAGGGGTTTAATGATCATCATGTGGAAGGATGTACTATGGTTTCTAATAAGGTGCAGGGAACATGGTCAAAATCATTACAAGGAAGGGATCAGCCTTCCCCTAAACAGAATAAGGAAGAAGTGTGGTGTTCCTACTGCAAAAAGCCAAGACACAGAGACATGCTTCAAATTGGGTGTCCTGATATTGGAGACAGTAAAGGTTTGAGAGGCAATAGAGGCATCGGATGCTGAAATGGAAGCACTACAAGCAGAAATGGTGTTACTGAGGTCAGACATGGCGAGGGTTTTGACATAGCGAATGGGCTCAGAGGGTGTTGGAGGTTAATCTGGAGTGGCTAGAGGTGAGAGTAGCAAATGGGCCTACATGCGTCTACGCGTGGAGACAGAAGTGATATGTGCTGTGGTGCGTGGAGGTAGAGGCAGTCTGCATACAGTGGCGCGTGGGGGATGTAACACCCCTCTCCTAGATCTGCCCGAGAAGAGGTGCTACGGGAAAAAAATAAAATAAACTGGCTGATAAACTGAAATCTGATACCATAACTGAACATCTCAATCAACTGGAATAAAAGCTCTGAGTTAATACATACTGGAAACCATAAACTCTATCTAAGGGACAATCCCTCAACTGAAATGTAAAATAGATCTAAACTGAGAAAACACTATAAACTCAACAGACTCCCAGACATCTTTTATCTTGAGTGGCTCCACGTACACACACTATAAACCACTGCTGCTAGGCCCCACATCTGGTACTCCCCTGCTAGAACCTGGAGGGGGGAAGAGTACAAGGTGAGCTACAAAAGCTCAGCAAGTAATAAGCTGGAAAGAATACTGAAGCTGAATCAAAGAATATCGATACTGATAAATAACTGACTGAACTTGTACTGGATAATCACTGTCTGATTGCATTCATAAAAATGTAATGCACATAAACTGTAAACTAAATGCAGGTATGCAACTTTGGCTCATAGGCCCACATAATCTGATAATACATACCTGTCTGATCTGAAACCTGCATACATAAAAAACTGTAAGCACATACTGTGGGCAAAGCCCCTAGCCCTCTGGTTGCCACCAAGCGAGCAACTCATAAACTGAGCTAAAACTGAAACTGATGGGATCCCCGCGGACAAGCCGCCTGGCGCGCATAATGCAATGCAATGCTCACATAAATGCTAGCACACAATATGTAGTGCTCCATATAAAGTCATGCTCAATGCTCATACCAAAATGTATGCACATAATCTCACAAAAATAATGCTGATCATGTTATGATAATGCTGAACATGATATGATCTTCATCTATATATTAGAATACAAAGATTCAATGAACTATGATTTAAGGTATGGGTATGATTAACTTGTCATGTTCTGGCTTATGAATTTAATGTTGGAAGGTATTGAATACATTAATTGAATTAAACTTGAATTAGGACTCACTGAAAGCTAAATTGGATTTCTGGAAAAGTCATCCGGATATCAGGAAGGATATCCGGATATGATGAAAGACATCTGGATATGAAGAAGGCTCATCCGGATACACTGACATTCAAAGCAGAAGCTATTCGAATATGCTGGGATGTATTCGGATATGAACTAG
This sequence comes from Diospyros lotus, assembly GCF_014633365.1. Classification (NCBI taxonomy): domain Eukaryota; kingdom Viridiplantae; phylum Streptophyta; class Magnoliopsida; order Ericales; family Ebenaceae; genus Diospyros; species Diospyros lotus. The sequence goes on from NC_068342.1 coordinate 27,041,238, forward strand.
GACATTCGGATATGATTCTGGTCATCCGGATATCTCACTGATGCATTCGGATATAACTGGGGACTATTCGAATGAAAAATTTAACTTTTGAGGGAGGCATCCGAATATCAGGCGAGACATCAGGATATTATCTTGACCTTTCCGGATGTATAAACAAACCATCCAGATATCATACTCGGAGAACTCTAGATACATCTGGATACGATACAAGGTATCCAGATATTAGAACTTAGAGTAATAGAACTTGCAATCCAAAATGGATAAGGATTAATAGAACTTACAATCCAAAATGGATGAGGATTAATAGAACTTGCAATCCAAAATGGATGAGGATTAATGGAACTTGCAATCCAAAATGGATGAGGATTAATAGAACTTGCAATCAAAAATGGATAAGGATTAATAGAACTTGCAATCCAAAATGGATAAGGATTAATAGAACTTGAAATCCAAAATGGATAAGGATTACTGGAACTTGCAATCCAAAATGGATAAGGATTACTGGAACTTGCAATCCAAAATGAATAAGGATTACTGGAACTTGCAATCCAAAATAGATAAGGATTAATAGAACTTGCAATCTAAAATGGATAAGGATTACTGGAACTTGCAATCCAAAATGGATGAGGATTAATAGAACTTGCAATCCAAAATGGATGAGGATTAATAAAACTTGCAATCCAAAATGGATAAGGATTTATAGAACTTGCAATCCAAAATGGATAAGGATTTATAGAACTTGGAATCCAAAATCGATAAGGATTAATGGAACTTGCAATCCAAAATGGATCAGGATTAATAAAACTTGCTCATAACTTCACTGTTATACGCATATATATATATATATACGTCTCTGCTTATTGATATAAAATCTGTGAACTCAATGAAGAACTGGAATAATCTGAAAAACTGATATGAACCTGCAATGGAAGGGATTACAGGAAGAATACTTGCCTGATAGAACTCTTTGATCGAACTCTGGAGCGATCCTGAAGACTCTAACAAGCCTCTGCTATCTCTTGGTCTTCATGTTCTTCACACGGCGTGAAGAAAAGCTAAGCTAATGGGCTCTATATATAGACATAAAGTCCTAGATCTCTTTCTTTTTATAACTTGGAATCCCTCTCCCAATTGAACTTGGAGACTCTCAAAACCTTCTCCTATTGGGACTAGGAGACTCTTAATCCAATTCCATCTCATACATGGATTCTCATTCTTCTTTAAATACATAGTCCCACTTAATTAATAATAATACAAAAATTATTATTAAAACTCTCAAATAATAATAAAACTTTAAAATTACCTTCATGCCCTTGCATTTAATCCACAAAATAAATTCTATTTAAATGCTATTTAAATACTATTATCTCAATTAAAAATCACTAGTTTGCCACCTTGGCAAATTCTTTAACTCCAAAATTAAAAAGAAATAAATGCTATTCTTTTCCTTCAAAATCTCTAAATTGCCACATTAAATAATTAATTGGCAAAATCACTTAATCAATACTTCAATAATTAATTAAATAATTCCTGAATAAATACTGGGCCCTCTAATGGGTCGTTACAGGGGAGCGTGGCTTTTTCGATGGTTGCACAGCACCAGGGGTCGGCTAATCTAGTGATTTCGAGTGTGATGGTATGGTTGGTTTTTCGAAAATAGCACTAGACAACGTGCTAATAGGATCAGCTAGTTGTGGGTAGAAGAAAAACTGTTAAAGAGTCCTAGATTGCTAAGGAGTATAACAAAGAAAAGAGACATGGGCTTAAAAATAATCAGGTGCTGATAAGTAGAGATAAGGAGGATTTGGAGACTCAAGGGATAATGAAAATAAGAGTCCAAATAAGTCCCTAAAATTTAGGAGAATTTGTAGGAGTAGGCTATGTATCTAATCTAATATAATCTTACATCAAACTTAAATTTATGTTGTATTTTATCTCCTAATTGTTAGGTATAGATAGCATAGCAACTTATATAAGAGTGAGATTCACGATTAATCAAGTAAGAGCCCGGCTCTTTCTAGCCTAATCAAGTAAGAGCTCGACTCATCAACACACTACAATTCCAACTGTTATAATTCCTACTAACACCCTATCAATGGATAGCCACACCTTGCAAATCACACAACATAGATTGAACGAAAAAAACTTCAGGGAATGGCTTCAATCTGTCTCATTGGTGATTAAAGATAAGGGAAAATTTGGCTATCTCATTGGGGCAATTCCAACTCCACCAGAGGAATCTGGAGAATACTAACGATGGGAGGTAGAGAACTCTATTCTAATGGCTTGGTTTATTAACTCGATGGAGCTTAAGATAGGTCGACCCTATCTGTTCTACAATATTGCAAAAGAGGTATAGGATGCAGTCCATGAAATTTACTCTGATCTTGAAAATATTAGAGTAGAAATCAAGACTACTAAATAGGGTAGTTTTGGAGTTACAGAATGTTACGACAATCTGATGGAACTATGGCAAAAGATGGATCTGTTTTATGATCCAAGGTGGAAGTGTTCTATCGACAGCTAGAAATATAGCAAGATGTTGGAGAAGGAGAAGATCTTTGACTTCCTCCAAGGACTCAATTCAAATTTGGATGAAGTAAGGGGACAGCTCCTAGGTACCAAGCCATTAACATCTCTCCGAGAAATGTTTGTTGTAAAGACCCATTAAAGGGCCCAGTATTTATTCAGGAATTATTTAATTAATTATTGAAGTATTGATTAAGAGATTTTGCCAATTAATTATTTAATGTGACAATTTAGAGATTTTGAAGGAAAAGAATAGCATTTATTTCATTTTAATTTTGGAGTTTAAAAGAATTTGCCAAGGTGGAAAACTAGTGATTTTTAATTGAGAGAATAGTATTTAAATAGCATTTAAATGACATTTATTTTATGGATTAAATGCAAGGGCATGAAGGTAATTTTGGAGTTTTATTATTATTTGAGAGTTTTAATAATAATTTTTGTATTATTATTAATTAAGTGGGACTATATATTTAAAGAAAACTGAGAATCCATGTATGAGATGGAATTGGATTAAGAGTATCCTAGTCCCAATAGGAGAAGGCTTTGAGAGTCTCCAAGTTAAATTGGGAGAGGGATTCTAAGTTATAAAAGGAAAGAGATCTAGGACTTTATGTCTATATATAGAGCCCATTAGCTTAGCTTTTCTTCACGTCGTGTGAAGAACAGAAAGACCAAGAGATAGTAGAGGCTTGCTAGAGTCTTCAAGACCGCTCCAGGGTTCGTTCAAAGAGTTCTATCAGGCAAGTATTCTTCCTGTAATCCCTTCCATTACAGGTTCATATCAATTTTGATTTCAGATTATTCCAGTTCTTCGTTATAGTTTCAGATTTATATCAGTAAGCAGAGACGTATATATATGTATGCGTATAACAGTGAAGTTATGAGTAAGTTCTATTACTCTTTATCCATTTTGGATTGCCAGTTCTATTAATCCGTATCCATTTTGGATTGCAAGTTTTATTAATCCTTATCCATTTTGGATTGCAAGTTTTATTAATCCTTATCCATTTTGGATTGCAAGTTCTATTAATCCTCATCCATTTTGGATTGCAAGTTCCATTAATCCTTATCCATTTTGGATTGCAAGTTTTATTAATCCTTATCCATTTTGGATTGCAAGTTCCATTAATCCTTATCCATTTTGGATTGCAAGTTCCATTAATCCTTATCCATTTTGGATTGCAAGTTCTATTAATCCTTATCCATTTTGGATTGCAAGTTCCATTAATCCTCATCCATTTTGGATTGCAAGTTTCATTAATCCTCATCCATTTTGGATTGCAAGTTCTATTAATCCTTATCCATTTTGGATTGCAAGTTCTATTAATCCTTATCCATTTTGGATTGCAAGTTCTATTACTCTAAGTTCTAATATCCGGATACCTTGTATCATATCCGGATGTATCTAAAGTTCTTCGAGTATGATATCTGGATGGTTTGTTTATACATCCGGAAAGGTCAAGATAATATCCGGATGTCTCGCTTGATATTCGAATGCCTCCCTCAAAAGTTAAATTTTTCATTTGAATAGTGCCCAGTTATATCCGAATGCATCAGTGAGATATCCGGATGACCAGAATCATATCCGGATATCCTAGTTCATATCTGAATACTTCCCAGCATATCTGAATAGCTTCTGCTTTGAATGTTAGTGTATCCAGATGAGCCTTCTTCATATCCGGATGTCTTTCATCATATCCGGATATCCTTCCTGATATCCCGATGACTTTTTCAGAAATCCAATTTAGCTTCCAGTGAGTCCTAATTCAAGTTTAATTCAATTAATGTATTCAATACCTTCCAACATTGAATTCATAAGCCAGAACATGACAAGTTAATCATACCCATACCCTAAATCATAGTTCATTGAATCTTAGTATTCTAATATATAGATGAAGATCATATCATGTTCAGCATTATTATAACATGATTAGCATTATTTTGTGAGATTATGTGCATACATTTTGGTATGAGCATTGAGCATGATTTTATATGGAGCACTACATATCATGTGCTAGCATTTATGTGAGCATTGCATTGCATTATGCGCGCCAGGCGGCTTGTCCGCGGGGATCCCATCAGTTTCAGTTTCAGCTCAGTTTATGAGTTGCTCGCCTGGTGGCAACTAGGGGGCTAGGGGCTTTGCCCATAGTATGTGCTTACAGTTTTTATGTATGCAGGTTTCAGATCAGTCAGGTATGTTTTATCAGATTATGTGGGCCTATGAGCCAAAGTTGCATACTTGCATTTAGTTTATAGTTTATGTGCATTACATTTTTATGAATGCAATCAGACAGTGATTATTTAGTACAAGTTTAGTAAGTATTTATCAGTATCGATATTCTTCGATTCAGCTTCAGTATTCTTTCCAGCTTATTACTTGCTGAGCTTTTGTAGCTCACCTTGTATTCTTCACCCTTCCAGCTTCTAGTAGGGGAGTACCAGATGTGGGGCCTAGCAGTAGTGGTCTATAGTGTGTGTACGTGGAGCTGCTCAAGATAAAAGATATCTGGGAGTCTGTTGAGTTTGTAGTATTTTATCAGTTTAGATCTATTTTATATTTCAGTTGAGGGATTGTCCCTTAGTCAGAGTTTATACTTTTAGTTTGTATTGACTTAGAGTTTTCATTCTAGTTGATTGGGATGTTCAGCTATGGTATCAGATTTCAGTTTATCAGTTAGTTTTATTTTATTTTCCCCATAGCACCTCTTCTCGGGCAGTTTTAGGAGAGGGGGTGTTACAGTATTGGTATCAGAGCGGTGTTTTGAGGAGTCTCCCATACACACATAGGATGTTGGGTAGAGTTAGGACTTGTGTCCGTTAGTTAGATAAGTTATCCCAATTAGTAGTATTCTAACCCTAAGTGGTGATGCAGAAAGATGAGTAATAGAGGTGGACGACCTTGTACTTGCAGTTAGGTTGCTTCTATGCAAGATGAAGTTCCAGTGTCCACACCAGGCTCACCGGGAGTGTCTAGTCGTAATCTATGGCAGGGAATGGTTGAGATGAGAGGTATGTTAGTAGGATTGATGAGGGTGATAGATACCCTAGTTACTAATCAGGTAAGGGAATACAAGTTCCCTAAGAATTAGGAGGTAGTAGAGGCAATAAGCCAGTCGCTCCAACAACTCCAGTTGTGGAGGCAGATACAGGGAGTCAGCTATTAAAGAATTTCATGGCCTTCCAACTATTAGTATTCCATAGAGGCACAGATGCAGCAGCGGTTGAGAATTGGATGCTATTGATTGTACAGACGATCGCCGAGTGCGACTTAGCACATTTTTTATTCAGAGGCGATGTTGAGAGATGGTGGGAGACCACCCGCCAAAGGTTTGGTAATCAAGAACCCACATGGGTTGAGTTTCAGCAAATATTCAATGATTCTTATTTTCCAGCATGGGTCGAGGACCAGAAAGTTTGTTTTTGAGTTTGATGAGTTGGTGTAAGGTACTAAGACAGTGGCCAAAAGTGAGGCAGAGTTTACAGCCTTGACTAGATAGGTCTCAAAGTTGGTGTCCACTGAAACTAAGAAGGCTGCTAAATTTTAGAGAGAATTGCGTGTTGATATTTGCCATGCTTTTGGAGGAGCTTAGAGTGTGGATTATAGCATAGTAGTTCAGCAAGCACATGTTATCAAGAGAAATGTTTGAGAATTGCGAGATCGAGGTATATGATAAGAAGCTATTTCAGAGACTTGGTAATTCTTGATGTTAGGAATTTTGATTTGATCCTTGGCATGAATTGATTGTCACGACATTATGCAAAAGTTGACCGTCGACAGAAGATTATTGACTTTGATCTAGCTCGATAGCCGGTTCAAATATATAAAGGAGTCAAGCCTATGGCTACGATTCCTATGATCTTAGTGATGAAAGTAGAGAAGCGGATGCGTGATGGATGTGAAGTTTACCTAGTTTTTGTTACCTCAGATGAGGGAAGCAAGAGGAAGTTATTTGAGGTGCCAGTAGTATGAGATTTCTTAGATGTTTTCTTTGATGAATTACCAGGATTACCTCATCGGAGAGGAGCAGGGTTTACTATTGAGTTATTGCTTGGTACATAGCCTATCTCTAAGGCTTCATATCAAATGGCACCCAATAAGTTAAAGGAGTTGAAGGACCAGTTAGAAGAATTAATAGAAAAAGGGTTTTATCCGACCCAGTTCATCCCTATGGGGTGCACCAGTATTGTTTGTGAGGAAGAAAGATGGATCTTTAAGGTTGTGCATAGATTATTGCCAGTTGAACCAAGTGACAGTGAAGAATAAGTATCCTTTACCTCGAGTGGATGACTTATATATTAGACCAGTTATGAAAAGCTAAAGTGTTCTCAAAGATAAACTTAAGATTAGGTTACCATCAGGTGCGAGTCAGAGATGATATTCAGAAAACTGCTTTCAGGACTCACTAAGGACATTACGAGTTTGTGGTGAATGAATGCTACAGCTATTTTCATAGATTGAATGTATCAAGTTCTAGTTACTCACCTAATGTAGAGGAGCATACAAAGCATCTTACTTTGGTACTATAAAAGCTCAGAGAAGAGCAACTGTACACCAAGTTTAGCAAGTGTGAGTTTGGCCCCACTCAGATTGGATTTCTAGGTCATATGGTGTCTGGAGACGGTATTTCAGTGGATCTAGACAAGACTAAAGCAATTATGGATTGGCCAAGGCTGACGACAATGGCAGAGATACATAGTTTCTTGGGACTGACAGGTTATTATTATAAGCAATTTATTGAGGGGTTTGCTCGTTTATCTTCCCCTATGACTAAGCTAACAAGGAAATGAGAGAAGTTGGAATAGAATGGCGCGTGTGAACGTGCTTTCCAAGAATTGAAGCAGAAGTTGACTACCTCACTAGTCTTAGCTATACCAAGAAGTGGAGATAAATATTCCATTTATAGTAATGTTTCCCATTCAGGTTTGAGTTGCGTATTGATGAAATAAGGTTGAGTTAATGCTTATGCCTCAAGATAATTGAAGAAACACGAGGTGAACTACCCTACCCATCATTTGGAGTTGGCAGTGGTAGTATTTGCATTGAAGATATGGAAACACTATTAACATGGTGAGAAGGTTGAGATTTATATAGATCATAAAAGTTTACATTATCTTCTATCCCAAAAAGAATTGAACATGAGGCAAAGATGTTGGGTTGAGTTATTTAAGGACTTCGACTGTAAGATTCTATATCATCCAGGAAAGGCCAATGTGGTAGCCGATGCTTTGAGTCGGCAAGGAGTTTCTGTGGCTACGATGATGGTTCAAGAATAGACGTTATTGGAGCAATTAAGTGTTTTATCTATTTCAGCTCCAGAGGATAGTATAGTGATGAGTTGTGCTTACATGAGAATACAACTCGAGTTATTTGTTTTACTCAAGAACCAACAATCAAAAGATGAGAAGTTGGCGTAGATTTTAGCAGATATTGAGAAATTTTCTCCTTTGGGATATACTCTACGGAGTGATGGTATACTCTTATTCTAGGGACGTATTTGAATACCTGATGATGGGAATCTTAAAAAAGAGATTTTGAATGAAGCACACAAGAGTCGTTATACTATTCATCCAGGTGTTGCAAAGATGTACCACGACCTAAAGCGGCAGTATTGGTGAAGTGATATGAAGAAAGATGTAGCCAATTATGTTTCGCAATGTTCAGTATGTCAACAAGTTAAAGCAGAACATCAGAAACCTGTAGGTTTTATTAGTTCCATTACCTATTCTAGAGTGGAAGTGGGATAATGTTGCTATGGATTTTGTGATGGGTTACCTAGGATGACTAGAGGCTATGATGCTATATGGGTGATTGTTGATCGTTTGACTAAATCAACCCATTTTCTGCCTATCAAGAAGACTTATCCATTGAACAGATTTGCCAGAATTTATATTGAGGAGATCGTGAAGTTACATGATGTTCCATCCAGCATTGTATCAGATCGAGATCCTCATTTTACTTCTCATTTTGGGGAGCTTTGCATGATGCATTAGGATCTCAGTTGAAGTTTAGTACAACATTTCATCTGCAGACAGACAGTCAGTCAGAGAGGGCTATCATGACTCTTGAAGACATGTTGAGAGCTTATGTTCTAGACTTCCAAGGTAGTTGGGATAAGTATCTACCTTCGGTAGAATTTGCCTATAATAACAGTTTCTATTCAAGTATTGGAATGTCCAGAAAAGGCTTTGTATGGGCGACCATGTTGATCACCAATATGTTGGGAAGAGATTGGTGATAGGGCTTTATTATGTCCTGAAATTATTGAGCAGGCATCAGAAAAGATTCGAGTTATCAAAGCTATAATGAAAACAGCCCAAGACAGACAGAAGAGCTATGTAGATAAGCGACATCAAGACCTCAAGTTTGAGGTAGGTGACCATGCTTGGTTGAGGGTCATGCCTATTAAAGGAGTTTGCAGATTTGGCATAACAGGGAAGCTTAGTCCTCGTTACATTGGTCCGTTTGAGATTTTGAGACGGATAGGGACTTTGGCATATGAGTTAGCTTTGCCACCTCAGTTGTCCCATGTTAATAATGTGTTTCATGTTTTGATGTTGAGGAAGTATGTGCTAGATCATCAGCTTGTGATTGATTTTCAGACTCTTGAAGTTAGAGAAGATGTGTCTTATGAAGAGATGCCTATTAGTATTCTAGAGTGAAAAGAAAGGATTTTGAGGAATCGATCAATTCCTCTTGTAAAAGTGCAATGGCAACATCACTTGTCGGAAGAGGTGACGTGAAAATTAAAAGAAGAGATAAGTAGCTTTGCCCCTCATTATTTGAGTAACCAGGTACGAATTTGGAGGACCAAATTCTTTTAAGGAGGGGAGAAATTGTAACGACCCATTAGAGGGCCCAGTATTTATTCAGGAATTATTTAATTACTTATTGAAGTATTGATTAAGAGATTTTGCCAATTAATTATTTAATGTGACAATTTAGAGATTTTGAAGGAAAAGAATAGCATTTATTTCATTTTAATTTTGGAGTTTAAAAGAATTTGCCAAGGTGGCAAACTAGTGATTTTTAATTGAGAGAATAGTATTTAAATAGCATTTAAATGACATTTATTTTGTGGATTAAATGCAAGGGCATGAAGGTAATTTTGGAGTTTTATTATTATTTGAGAGTTTTAATAATAATTTTTGTATTATTATTAATTAAGTGGAACTATGTATTTAAAGAAAAATGAGAATCCATGTATGAGATGGAATTGGATTAAGAGTCTCCTAGTCCCAATAGGAGAAGGTTTTGAGAGTCTCCAAGTTAAATTGGGAGAGGGATTCTAAGTTATAAAAGGAAAGAGATCTAGGACTTTATGTCTATATATAGAGCCCATTAGCTTAGCTTTTCTTCACGTCGTGTGAAGAACAGAAAGGCCAAGAGATAGCAGAGGCTTGCTAGAGTCTTCAGGATCGCTCCAGGGTTCGATCAAAGAGTTCTATCAGGCAAGTATTCTTCTTGTAATCCTTTCCATTACAGGTTCATATTAATTTTGATTTCAGATTATTCCAGTTCTTCGTTATAGTTTCTAGATTTATATCAGTAAGCAGAGACGTATATATATATGTATGCGTATAACAGTGAAGTTATGAGTAAGTTCTGTTACTCTTTATCCATTTTGGATTGCCAGTTCTATTAATCCTTATCCATTTTGGATTGCAAGTTTTATTAATCCTTATCTATTTTGGATTGCGAGTTCCATTAATCCTTATCCATTTTGCATTGCAAGTTCCATTAATCCTTATCTATTTTGGATTGCAAGTTCTATTAATCCTCATCCATTTTGGATTGCAAGTTCCATTAATCCTCATCAATTTTGGATTGCAAGTTTTATTAATCCTCATCCATTTTGGATTGCAAGTTCCATTAATCCTTATCCATTTTGGATTGCAAGTTCCATTAATCCTTATCCATTTTGGATTGCAAGTTCTATTAATCCTTATCCATTTTGGATTGCAAGTTCTATTACTCTAAGTTCTAATATCCGGATACCTTGTATCGTATCTGGATGTATCTAAAGTTCTTCGAGTATGATATCCGGATGGTTTGTTTATACATCCGGAAAGGTCAAGATAATATCCGGATGTCTCGCCTGGTATCCAGATGCCTCCCTCAAAAGTTAAATTTTTCATTCGAATAGTCCCCAGTTATATCCGAATGCATCAGTGAGATATTCGGATGACCAAAATCATATCCGGATGTCCTAGTTCATATCTGAATACTTCCCAGCATATCCAAATAGCTTCTACTTTGAATGTTAGTGTATCTAGATGAGCCTTCTTCATATCCGGATGTCTTTCATCATATCTGGATATCCTTCCTAATATCCCGATGATTTTTCCAGAAATCCAATTTAGCTTCCAGTGAGTCCTAATTCAAGTTTAATTCAATTAATGTATTCAATACCTTCCAACATTGAATTCATAAGCCAGAACATGACAAGTTAATCATACCCATACCCTAAATCATAGCTCATTGAATCTTTGTATTCTAATATATAGATGAAGATCATATCATGTTCAGCATTATTATAACATGATCAGCATTATTTTGTGAGATTATGTGCATACATTTTGGTATGAGCATTGAGCATGATTTTATATGGAGCACTACATATTGTGTGCTAGCATTTATGTGAGCATTGCATTGCATTATGCGCGCCAGGCAGCTTATCCGCGGGGATCCCATCAGTTTCAGTTTCAACTCAGTTTATGAGTTGCTCGCCTGGTGGCAACCAGGGGGCTAGGGGCTTTGCCCACAGTATGTGCTTACAGTTTTTATGTATGCAGGTTTTAGATTAGTCAGGTATGTTTTATCAGATTATGTGGGCCTATGAGCCAAAGTTGCATACTTGCATTTAGTTTATAGTTTATGTGCATTACATTTTTATGAATGCAATCAGACAGTGATTATTTAGTACAAGTTTAGTAAGTATTTATCAGTATTGATATTCTTCGATTCAGCTTCAGTATTCTTTCCAGCTTATTACTTGCTGAGCTTTTGTAGATCACTTTGTACTCTTCACCCCTCCAGGTTCTAGTAAGGGAGTACCAGATGTGGGGCCTAGCAGTAGTGGTCTATAGTGTGTGTATGTAGAGCCGCTCAAGATAAAAGATATCTGGGAGTCTGTTGAGTTTATAGTATTTTATCAGTTTAGATCTATTTTATATTTTAGTTGAGGGATTGTCCCTTAGTCAGAGTTTATACTTTTAGTTTGTATTAACTCAGAGTTTTCATTCCAATTGATTGGGATGTTCAGCTATGGTATCAGATTTCAATTTATCGTTAGTTTTATTTTATTTTCCCCGTAGCACCTCTTCTCGGGCAGTTTTAGGAGAGGGGGTGTTACATTTGTAGTGGTCAGATGTGAGGAAAGCAAAAAGGTCATGCTCCCAGCAGTAGAACCAAATACAAGTTCTACTCTTGTTGCCACTAGAAGAGAGGACAACCCTAGGGACAAATTGTGGTGTGAACACTATAACTGGCCCTACCATACAAAGAATACATGCTAGAAGCTACACGGGAAACCACCAAACTGGAAACCCAGACCTAAGAGAGAAAAGAGAGGCTAGCTTATGTAGTAGCAAGTATTCCCACGGGTGAAAAAGGTATGGGTGTGAATTTAACTACTGACCAAGTGGAATTTCTACAGAAATTGTTAAATGGCTCTCACATTGAAAAGGAATCAGATGGTTTAGCAGCTAACACCTAGCACCTATGGCCCAAAAAGGTAATCAGTTTCAGTCCTTAACTGCTAGGAGGATGAATAGAAGTTATTGGGTGGTAGATACCGTGGCCTCTGACCACATGAGTGGATCTACAACCATGTTTGAGAAATTTGATATTAGAGACCAGGAATTAACTGTATTTATGGCAGATGGCATCATGTCTTCAGTCATGGGAAAAGGGGGGTGTTTGTGTGGCCGATTTACAACTTGAATCTATTTTATATGTGCCAAACTTAAATGCAGTTTACTATCTGTGAGAAAGCTAACAAGGGATATGGATTGTATTGTAACATTTTTTTCCCTCATATTGTATCTTTGAGGAATGATCCTCGGGAAAGATGATTGGCAGTGCTGAGGAGAAGGATGGACTATATTGGCTATCTGGCAATAAGGTTGTCCCTAATCAGTTAACTCATAGGTTTTCTCTTATTGTTAGTTCGAATTCTGAGATTTTGTTATGGCACAAACGTCTTGGTCATCCTAGTTTTTCATATTTGAAACACTTGTAGCCAAATTTATTTATCCATAAAAGAAGTTGGTACTTAAGTGTGATCATTGTATTCTTTCCAAACAAACTCATAGTACTCATCATCCGAACCCATACACTCCTTCTAAACCCTTTCACTTGATCCATAGTGATATTTGGGGACCAGCTACGGTTCCAAACATGAATGGTGCTAGATGGTTTGTAACCTTCATTGATGACCACACAAGAGTGTGTTGGGTATACCTAATAAAAGAAAAATCTGAGATATGTGCAATTTTTTAGAACCTCCATAAACTCATTCTAAACATGTTTCAGTCCTCTATTTGTATCCTTAGGACTGATAATGGCCGAGAATATTTTTCTTACCCATTCACTCAATACCTTACTACCAATGGAATTTTCCATCAAAGCACTTGTCCCTATATTCCTTAGCAAAATGGGGAAGCTGATGAAGGATCATACACGAGGAAACAAAGCATGCAACGGAAGTGTTTTAAAATCAAAACTGTTCCTCGTATTGATTAGAATCTAAGAGACTTACTTTTGCGGCGGATTACCGGACGGAATGGAGCGATGGGAGCTTCTTCACGTTGTGGAGACGACGGCTGTCCTGCTAGCCTTCGGCTCCGTCGCATCAGAACTTAAACGCACCCTTTCGATCTTCCGGAGTATGACTCGAACTCGTGGCCTCTCTTCGATGAAGAAGAATGAAAAATGACTTGGACGAAAAAACAACTAAAGAGAGATATATATAGGGAGAACCCTAGGGTTAAAACCCTAGTGGGCCAAACCCTAATGGGCCAAGATCTTTTAATTAATTTTCTAATTGGGTTAGCCCAATTAATTAATTAAAACCCTAATGAACTATTATTTTATTCTAGTCCAATTAATTATGGACCATTCTGAATAAAATAATTCTCTCTCAATGTAATTCATCCAACAAGCCAAATGTATTAAAAAATACATGAGTTACATCGAGCTACCCCGGGGACCAAAAGACAAATTACTCACGGCTACTAAAATGACCAAAATATCCCTGCTACCTAGTAGCTATATTTTGTCATTCTAAGTGTTCCAACTATCACCATATGGTAACACTGACCCCACGAATAATTTTGCATATGCCATGTCTTTGACCTACTAGTGTAATGACGAAAATACCCCTTTGCGTAACACCCATCATTTAGAAAGGAATAACGTACTAACACCTTTCTAAATGACTTCTACCATCCTTAGATCACTAGTCCAATAATCCGTGACTACTCGAATGTACTTGCTTATCACTGGGAGCTACCCAGAAGCACACACTCTTAAGCCACGTTCCCAGGGCCCTGGATTATTCGATTATTCTTGGACAATCACAAGGGGGTGAATCACAGAAACTATCTTGTATTAGTCTGTCTTAGCTAATTAGAAACCATACTCCCAACTCAAAAGGATATTGATCTTTGATAGACCTCACCTACAATGAATCTAAGAATATAGCTCTAGGTTCACTAGACCACCAACTAATACTCAAGTATTAGAGTACTCGTCCACGTAGTAGCAGTGATAGACTAGCTCCATGATAATTAGTACTTTGTCATTAGCTTCTATCACAGGTCCACTCTACGCATTCCAAATACGCTTGTACAATTAGAGTAAACGGACTGTTTACTGGCTAAGGCAAGCCATCCTCCATTAGGATCTATTGCACAATGATCTTATCATGATAGAATGCCCAGTTCTATCAAAAGATCAAGAGTAATATTTTCTTGCTTATTAAGTACCCATGATTCATGCCTAACTGTGAAGAACGACCCATCACATGAATCACTTACTTAATAGCATGGACACCTTTCCAAACAATTAAATGCAAATAATATATGTGCCATAAACTGAATAAAAGAAACATCATTACCATAAATTAAACAAAACGTGTCTTTAGGGCATACATTTCCAACAGCTGAGAGGAAAAATCATCATTTACTTGAAGTGGCTAGATCCCTAATGTTCACTAGTTCCACTCCTAATCGGTATTAGGGAGAAACTGTCTTACTAGCCTCGTATTTGATCAATAGGGTGCCATCCAAGGTCCTAAATTATCATACTCCTTTGCACAACCTTGTGTCTATCTTTCCCCATGTTTGAATTCTCAATACTCTTTCTCCCAAAGTGTTTGGGTGTGTAGTATATGTCTATTAAACCAGTCCTAATTGTCACAAATTAGAACCAAGGGCATTCAAATGTATATTCATATGTTACTCTCCTACCCAAAAAGGATATAAATGTTATTGTCATACATCACAAACATTCTTCGTTTCTTATGATGTAACATTTGTTGAAGATGAATTTTATCACTCAACTACTCCATTGCAAGTGGGAGAAACTCACCGGGATCCTACCTTGCCAATGCTTATCTCTTTACCTATTCCTTCTTCTCTTCCCAATAATGAGTTTATTCAAACAAATGCAGTTGTTCATTCACAACCAGCAACCTTTGAACCTAACTCATCATCTCCTTAACCAACCTATCTACCAGCAAAACTAGAGGTAATTGATTTAGAGGAAGATCTATGTCTAGAAAAACCAATAAAAGTTTACTCAAGACGTGCTAAACATCCAGTTCCTCAACTTAGCCACTTGTTAGAACCAAAGAGGAAGGTCCAACAAATAAGGAGAACACTGCAGCCAACAGCAACTTGAACATCCCTATTGATATTAAAAAAGGTGTAAGGTCTTGTGTTAAGTATCCAATATCAAACTACTTGACACATTCTAGATTATCCCCTCAATTCAAGGAATTCACCACAACTATGGATGCAATAGCTATTCCTCGAAGTATTTAGGAAGCCTTGAGTGATCCAAAGTGGAAAGAGGCTGTGATGGAGGAAATGAAGGCACTAGAGAACAATCACACATGAGATCTGGTAGACTTCCCCAAGAACAAGAAGATTATAGACTGCAAATTGGTGTTTACGGTAAAGTATAAATCAGATGGAAGTATAGATAGGTATAAAGTCAAATTAGTTGCCTAAGGATTCTCTCAAACCTATGGGATAGACTATGAGGAGACTTTTGCTCAAGTAGCAAAATTAAATTCCATAAGGATGTTATTATCCATTGTTGTGAATTTAGATTGGGAATTATTTCAATTTGATATCAAAAATGCATTCCTAAATGGGGAATTGGAAGAAGAGGTACACTTGAAGATTCCATCCAGATTTGAGAAAGAAGAAAGAAATGGCAAGGTATGTAAACTACATAGGTCTCTCTATGGGTTAAAATAATCTTTGAGAGCATGGTTTAAGAAATTCAACTCTACCCTCACAAAATTTGGTTACAAACAAAGTGAGGCAGATCATACACTCTTTATTAAACATGTTGCTAATGGAAAACAAAATGCATCTTAATTGTGTGCGTACATCATATAATTGTTACGGGAGATGATACTCATGAAATTGCAGCTTTAAAACAAAGGTTAAAAGAGGAGTTTGAAGTTAAAGACTTGGGAACAATGACGTATTTTCTGGGAATGGAGGTGTCTAGGAGCAAACAAGGTATGCTGATTTCTCAACGAAAATATACTCTGGATCTCCTAAAGGATACAAGAATGCTGGGATGTAAACCAAGGTATACTCTAGAGAGAAATTGGAAATATGTGAAAAAGGATATAGACCCACCGATTGATAAAGGGAGGTATCAACAGCTAGTTGGAAAGCTGATTTATCCATCTCTAACTCACTCGGACATTGCATATGCAGTAAGCATGGTGAGTCAATTCATGCATGCTCCTACTTAACAACACTTGGCAGTAGTCTATCACATTTTGAGGTACCTAAAAGGAACACCAGGTAAGGGCCTTTTGTTTCAAAAGAGTGGTGAAAGAGGAGCTGAAGGATTTGCTTATGCAAATTGGGCATGATTAATTATGGACAGTTGGTTAACATTAGGTTTTTGTACAAAATTGTTTGGAAACCTAGTTACATGGAGAAGTAAAAAACAATCGGTGGTAGCAAGAAGCAACGCAGAAGCAAAATTCAAGGCAATTGCCGAAGGTATTTGTGAGCTAATTTGGTTGGTAAGACTAACGGAAGACCTATAAATACCTCTAACCCAACCAACAAAGTTATACAGTGACAGTAAGTCAGTCATAAACATTGTTAACAATTCGGTGCAATATGATAGAATGAAACATGTCAAGATTGATAGGAGTTTCATCCAAAGGGAAATCGAAGGAGGAATCAAGCTAATCTATGTTCCTACAACAGAGCAAGAGGCAGGTGTGCTTACAAAAGCCATGTCAAGACAATGCTTTGAAACACTTATCAACAAGAAAGGAATGAGATATATTTATTCCTTAGCTTGAGGGGGGGGTGTTGGAGAGTCCTAGACAGCTAAGGAGTCTAACCGAGAGAAGAGACGTGGGCCTAAAAATAATCAGGTGTCGATAACTAGAGATAAAGAGGATTTGGAGACTTGAGGGATAATGAAAACAAGAGTCCAGATAAGTCCCTAAAATTCAGGAGAATTTGTAGGAGTAGGTTGTGTATCTAATATAATCTAATCTTGTATCAAACTTAAATTTATGTTGTATTTTATCTCATAATTGTTAGGTATGGATAGCATAACAACTTGTATAAGAATGAGATTCATGATTAATCAAGTAAGAGTTTGATTTTTCACAAACTCATTTTGATTCTCGGGTTCCTTGCCTAAGGGACCTAACTTTGTTCAAAAACTAAGGTTTGGGTTCCGCTAGAAATAGAGACACAGCGGGGGATTTTTTAGGGTTTTCTCAACACAGACTCTGATACCATGTGAGAGTGATTGGTAGAGAAAACTTGAGAGATTAGCCTCTCAATTCTATTATTCATAGGATAATTACAATCAATGATGGAGCTAATCATGGAGATAATTACAGATATAGGGATAATTACAGCCTAGCTAATTACCCTAATTATCATCTAATCATCAGTTGACAACTATATACACATTCTATACATGGAAGAGAATAAATCTCACACTAGTTATGCAAGATCTATTGTTGATAGGAGGTCTACTTCAAGATATTGCACATTCCTAGGTGGAAATCTTGTCACTAGTTTAAGTAAAAACATAACGCGGTGGCTAGATCCAGTGCTGAAGCCGTATTCAGATCTACGTTCTGAGGTATATGTGAGTTACTATGGCTGAAAATTATTTTGGAAGATTTGAAAATCAACTGGCCAACTCCTATGAGGCTCTATTGTGATAACAAGTTAGCAATCAGCATTGCCCATAACCCGGTTCAACATGATAGGACCAAGCATGTAGAGGTTGATAGGCATTTCATTAAAGAAAAACTAGAGAGTGGTGTGATTTACACAACCTCTCTTCCTACAGGAGAGCAGCTAGCAGATTAACTAAAGGTCTACCGAGTCATCTGTATCATAAGATCTTGAGCAAGATGGGAATGCATGATATACACTCACCATCTTGAGGGGGAGTGTTAGAAAATGATAGATTTCTTAATGCAGCTTTCCAATATGCAGAATCCTAATATTGTTTGTATCATATAGTGTTTTATTTAGACTAACAAGGCAATTAGTTTCCCTTTGACTAAATGATGATAAAAAGAGCATTGATCCCCTTGACTTTGCTTGTATCTCAAACCATGCTCTTGGTGACTGTTTCAGTCCATAGAGAACCTTTTTTAAACAACATCCCACATTCTCCTCTTTAGTTTGCAACCTAAATCAAAGAGGAACTTTAATATAAATCTCTTCTTCTAAGTCCTCATGTAAAAAGGCACTTTTCACATCAAACTGGTGTAGAGGTCAATCAAACATAATTGCTAGTGACATTAATATCCTGATAATACCCATCTTTGTTACAGGGGCAAAGGTTTCAAGATAATCAACTCCATATGTTTAGGTATAACTCTTAACAACCAGCCTAGCTTTATATCTTTCTAGGGACCTATCAGACTTGTATTTCACTGTAAACACCCATTTACACTCTACAGGCTGCTTCCCCTTGGGCAGCTTAACCAATTCCCAGGTTTGGTTCTTCTCAAGTGTTTCCATCTCAACCCTCATGGCATCTTTCCAACTTTCATTACTTAATGCTTCAAACAAGGTCTTTGGGATAGGAATAGAATTAAGGTTGGTTAGGAAGGCTTTGTGTGTAGAAGACAAGTTTGAGTAGATTAGAAACAGATGCAAAGAATGTTTAGTACAAGCCTAGGTTCCTTTTTTGAGGGCAATTGGAATGCCAAGGTCATCAAGATTAGGTTCGAGTTGTTAATGGGCACTGGAATCAAGTTCTAATGTATCTGGATCATGTCACGGACATATAATTATAATAACTGGGGAGAATTCTGGTTAATTGATTAATTAGGCCTGAATTTTAGGCAATTAGGTTTGAATTTTAAATTCAAACTACTCACGTAATTGATGATCAAGTCGGCCTTGGCGCCACTAGTCGGAGCCGAATCAATATATAAACACACTGACACCACGCCCTAAAGTATCAAAGATCATTGTCAATATACATTTCTCCCGCATATCTCTCTCTCTCCTTCTCTCATCTATTCCCATCTCAATTCTCTCTATTCTTCCCTCTCAATTACCCCAAATTCTCCCCAATTCAAGGAGAATTCTCCCCTGTCAGAATCTGGCTCTGACATTCTAGTATCAGAGCAAGATCTTGAGCATAATCAGGACCAGAATTCACTATGGCCGATAACACACGCATGAAGGAAATGGAGCCACAGTTGGAACAAGTCACCGCGGCAATGACCGATATGTAAATTTAGATGGGAAGCATGGAATCATCCATGGAGGCAGTGGTGGAAAGGAGAATCAAAGGAACCATGGATCGGTGGTGAGAGGAGAACTAGGAGCTACACAATCAACTAAAGAAGCAGATGCGATTGTTCGTTAGAATGGTCACCAATCAACACCAGGTAAAACTCTCTCCGAAATTTCCTTTTAGAGAGAGATCATACCCGATCTTACCTAGTCACATTCCGGTCCCATGAACAGAGGACGCCTTTGAATTTAAGGCGGATCTGGTGGTGGGAGAATATGATGGAAATGAGGCCCAAAACTCAGGTTGTTCCCCATCGGCCTGGTTTTCCCTAAATTTGTGATCCCTATGTTTAAGGAAGGCAAATTTGTCTTGCAAAGAATATGGACCATAACTGCATCATACTCCACGTTTCGTCCAACCAAAATATCATAGGTTCTCTCCTACCCCCCAAACCTTATTTGAATGGTAGCATCTTCCCTGCACTTCATTTTAATACACTAATAGTGACCCAATTCCCCAGATGTGCCTAATTGTTGTAAGGAACATCATTGTGTTACTAATTTCTAGAATCATGGAGTTCCAAAGCCAAGACATGACTAGCGAGTCCTCTTCATCCCATGTAGCATATGCGGGATCATTCTCCTTAGGTCCAGTTCCAAGCAAGGGACTCAACTTTCCCTTGCCTTTCAGGAATGTCCTAATCAGTTGGGACCACTTGAGGTAGTTTTTTCCATTTAACCGATAGGATGCTTGGATGTTTTGTAATTCTCCATCAGTGATCATACCATGCCTGGAACTGCCAATTCCGCTGTAAGACTGTGAGCTCCAAAAACCAATTCCTAAAGCGATCCTACAGAGGTATGCATTCCACTGTAGGACCGTGAGCTCCAGAAACTAAACCTTATAGCGGTCCTACAGCGGTATGCATTCCGCTGTAAGACTGCTAGCCTTCTTCTTTTGCTTCTTTCTTCATCATCTTCCACTTTTTGCTCTCGACACTCTTTTGCTTTCTTTTGAATCGATACCTGACCATGCCTCCAAGCTTTATTTCAACTCCCATCATGCACCAAAATCACTCTTTTTCCTCCATGTTCGCTTTACATGCAATGTGTACCTATATTGACAATATTAAACCCAAAATGAGTAGCAATCATGTTCATTGAATAATTAAATGCTAAGTTTATAAACCAAAATAAGTGTACAAAAGACACTTATCAACATATATTCTTCAAAACTTTTTGTTTTTCATATTAACAAAAGAATGTGTGCAAATTAGCTTTCCAAGTGGAATTCAATGATGTAGGAATTAGTTATGGACCAACAATCAATTTTAATAATATTTTAAATATAACTTATGCAAGGAAGGTAATGCAACCAACTTAAAATGAATAATAGGATGAAACTAGATAAAAATAAATTGACAATGATAAACCATAACATTTAGGTTTAAGATTCTCCAACAGACATTAAGTTTCAGAAAGTGATGATTTACACATGACCAATAGAGTTGATCCGAAACAAATACAAGATAAATTAAAGTTATTAACTCTAAAGAAATAGGCAATCATAAACCACAAGATTCAAAATTCAAAAATCTACCCAAACAGTAAGTTTAAAAAACCATGCTTTACACATATTATAGGGAAAAGAGATATGATCCACAAAAATACTAAATAATTATTGTAATTAAATTCTTTAAAAACCACATAATTCACTTTGATAACAATTTATTTTTTTACAAACTTTAATCCACACCTATTTCCAACATTTTTTTTTTCATATTAATAGAAGAATGTGTGAAAATTAGCATTCTAGGTTGAATTAGTTATATGGATATTGGTTTTAGTAATATTTTAAATACAACTTAACCATCACATTCAAGTTCAAGATTACCGAATGGATATTAAGGTTCTGAAATTGATGATTTACACAAGACCAAGAGATGTGATCCAAGAACAATACTGGATATATTAGAGTGATTAACTAAAAAGAAATAGGTTGTGATAAACCGCAATGATCGAATTCAAAATTCCCCACATAACATTAAGTTTCAAAAAGGCATCGATAGATGATTCAACAACAATACTAAATAATTGATGTAATTAGATTGTTGATAAACTACAAAATTAACTTTCAAAACAATTTATTTTTTCACCAACTTTAATCCACACCTAAGTTTCAGCACTTTTTTTTCATACTAATGGAAAAATGTCTGCACATTAGCAATATAGTGGAAATGCAAGGAAGTATGAATTAGTTATATAGACCAACAATCAATTTTTGATCGATTATTATTTTGGCCAAGGAGCGAGAAAGGATTGTGGTTCTAGTAATATTTTAAATATAACTTATGCAAAGAAAACAATGCAACCATTTTTTTTATAACAAATAATACTACATAAATGAATGTATCTAGATAAAAATAAATTGACATTAATAAATCACAACATTCAGGTTCAAAATTTTACCAAAAATATTAAATTTCAGTAAGTGATAATTTACAAAACAACAAGAGAGATGATCGAAGAACAATGCCGGACAAATTGAAGTGAATAGCTAAAAAGATATAAAGGTTCAAAATTCACGTTTAGAATTCCCTAGAACATTTAGGTTCAAAAAACGACGATCTACACATGTTACAGGGCAAAGAGAGATGATCCAACAACGTTACTAAAATTGATATAATTAGTGTAACATCATATCGAGCGATAGGAAGGACCAGAACAACTTACCCTAATGGGCCTACGCGAACTTCCCAGGGGGTCACCCATCCCTGGATTACCCCAGGTCAAGCACGCTTAACTTGGGAGTTCTTTGCCAACATTCAGCCCAAAAAGTATCCAGCTGGTGTTGTTTCCTTTCTTACACTATCCTCGATATATACTAACTCCTCTGGGCTCTCGGGGTATTACATTCTCCCCCCTTTAAGCACATGACGTCCTCGTCATGCGACCTTACAACCGTTCCTAGATCTCTCCCCCCTTGCATGGCCGATGTGGGATTCGCCTAAGGTGCCTACACGCACCCCCCATAGGGGCCTACACCCCCCCCTCGGGACTCAGCCTCATCGCTGAGGTTTGCCCCACCACCGCGCTCAGAGGCTCGGGGGTCGGCTCTGATACCACCTGTAACGACCCGCTCTCACTTACGGGCACCACCGATAAATAATCGACCGGATTACTCACCCGACGAACCACAACTGAAGGATTGGACTATGTTTCAACAGGAAACGGCCTAGGTGGGAACTAGGCTTCGTCCTTCCTTTCGCTCCACTCAGGGATCGGTCCCAACTCAAACAAGAAAAACTCAGCAGACCAAGACCCGAAACCCGAGTGAGCTTCACCTCTCTTCAGCTCGCTGACTGCTACGCTACCCTGCACATTTATTTATCAAAACTACAACCAAATTCATCAGACGTCAATCCTTTTATTAAAGCAGGTTTAGGGCGATTATACTCGCCAGTGTGCGAGTGTGCGTGTAGTACAATTTTAAATTTATATTTCGGTAAGTCCGAGTCGGTTCACAGGGAGATTATTTATGGTTGAAAGTAAAAATCATAAAATATTTGAGTTTAGGAGGTGATTGAGATGATTTAAAGGTAAGAATTAAAACTAAACTAATACTGAATTTAAGTAGCTTGGGTCAAGACAATTTCAGTGCCAAAACCAATTAATTCCCAATTTAATAAAAAAGATCAGTAATATTCATCTGAATTAAGTTTTGCAGCTCTGTCAGTAATTTTAAGTTCAAGATAATGATAATTCTTGTTTAAGCAATCTCCATACATGGCATGAAAATTCTAAGTTAAGTAATTACCATAAATTGAATTATATTCCAGATAGAAGTTATAGATATAGATTAATCATTTGGGTTTGGGTATGAAAACATTTCCAGGTCTAGCAATCTCCATACGTGGCATGAAAATTCTAAGTTAGGCTTATACTTCAATCCAAACGTAAAGATACACTATACCCACGCTGCTCAAATTAAATCAGATTAATATTACATACTTGAAGCGTAACTTTCTTTGGGAATCATTGGCGTTAGACACTGTCTTTGCCTTAACCCAAGATTGGTTTTAGCTACTTATCTTCATTTTTAAATAAATTGGCAGGAATTTAAATGACGAAAATTAAAAGACAGTATTTAAAAGACTATTTTTTAACCGACCATATAGGCGGTATATAATGAAAAGACAAGAATTGAAAGACTATTTTTTAACCGACCATATAGGCGGTATATAATGAAAAGACAATAATTGAAATACTATTTTTTAACCGACCATATAGGCGGTATATAATGAAAAGACAATATTTAAAGACAATATTCAACCGACCATATAGGCGGTATATAATAAAAAGACAATCTGAATAACATAATACAACTATATGGAAACAAAAGTTGAAGATTTAAGAGAGAAATTCTAAGAACGAAACTATATTGAAACTAAAGTGAAAATTTGAGAGAGAAATCCTAAGAACAAAACTATACTTTCATTATAGAAAAATTGAATTCTTCCAAATGCACCCTAAGTGCTCTATTTATAGGCTAGAAAATGTAATGGAAACTATTCAATTATATAATTTAATAATACAAAATATCTAATTAATGATGTAAGCGATGATGTAATTCCAACTCATGATGTAAGCGATGATGTCACTCCAACCCATGATGTAAGCAATGATGTCACTCCAACCCATGATGTAAGCGATGATGTCATTCCAACCCATGATGTAAGCGATGATGTCATCAATTTGTGGGACTTGGGCCTTTCATATTTTTGGGCTTGGGCCTTGCTTGTGTTGGGCTTGGGCTTGGGCCTTCCTTGTGTTGGGCTTGGGCTTGGGCCTGGGCTTTCCATATTTTTATATTATTATATTATTATATATATTATATTTATTATTTTTTTTATATTTTATATATTTTATATATATTTTTATATTAATATTTTAAACATGCACAAAATCACAAAATGCATAATAATATTCAATTTAAACTATTTTAAGATCAAAATAAGGGTGAAATTATAACAAAATTTTTACAAAATTGATCACTAATCACACCCCCCAACTTAAACATTGCTAGTCCCATAGCAATTAAACTTTACACTGGCCAGATTTATTCACAATAATCACATGAATATAAAAATTTCAAAATTCAAAACGAAAATATATAGAACAGAACAAGCCATCTGTCATACAGTCGAATATTCTAAATTAGATTTCGGTCAAAGGTTATACAATCTTAGGAATGGCAATTAGGATGATCATTATTCTACCTTATTCCCTCGAAGTTTCGACTTCAAACCTTACTATGGATTTTCCCTCAAATAAAAAAAATGATTCCTCAGGTGTACACACAAGGGAGCCACCGTTTTAAGAGTAAATGTAAAACAAGTTCAAACTCGGTGTCGTCCCAAATACAAAGAATGTATTTTCATGAAAGAATAGGGAATTTAACATAACTTCATGACTGGAATAATGCCATAGATAAATAACTTCTGAATTTAAACAGAATTCTTTACTCTGAACTCGAATCCTAAGATCACATGATTTATAGCATCAAGAGGGACCAGACCGGGTTGTAATGGGGCTATGAGGTTAATACGGGTTGTCAAAGAAAAGGGTAAAGTGTGCAAATGGTGTGTCGGGATTTTTTTTTTTTTTTGACACTAATATCAAATTGGACGTATTGTTTTCTTCAGCATTTATTTTGAAACACTCGTGCTGAAAAGTTAAGAGAACTTCTATTTTTTCTTTTTTTCTTTTTTTCCTTTTCTTTCTTTTTTTTTTTTGTTTCTTTTTAATATGAAAGTACCGAGATAGACTGATTCCTAAAAACACACCAGGTTGGATAAACTTCATATGGTTCTAGGTTAGACGAGGGTAATGAAAGGAATTATGCTAAGAACAGTTCAAATGGGCTAGCAAGGGGGTTAATGTAAAGAAAGAAAAAGGTTAATAGGCCCAAATTGAAAGAAATTGATCCCCTATCATGCTTCTATAAAACGATGTTACTCAGTCAACTAATTTAGAGTTTGAAATCAGCCAAATTCATCCGCCATCATACTAGACATTCAAAGCAAATTGATGTTTTGAAGCTATTGAAAATATGAGATCAACAATAAAGCGCATTTAGAATAAGTGTTATTTCACTCAGAATTAATGATCATTAGGCTCAAACACTCACTCGGGTAATAGTCTCCACTTCTGTTAAGGGATCATGCAGTGTGCTAATTACCATTGCCTTTGACTTTATGACCAATAAACCAATTTCTAATTATTGAACTTCCGATGCATGCAAATCACTTATTCTAATCCCATACATGTACGTTTTCAAATAAGAAATTAATGCATTCATGATTCATACTGCAAATTCAACTAGCTATCAGTTTATAACTCCAAAGCTTTAGGGATAGCATTATTTAAAGCACACACAATTTTTTTTAATTTTTAATAGGAGTAGATAAAAGTAAATAATTCACATAAAACTACAAGCATGCAGTTACAAATTCACAATTAAACATGGACTAGATAATTCATAAATATACCTTACTCCCCCCAACTTGAATTGCAGTAATAAAATAGGGTTGTTAGGAATACCTGTAACTCTACGAGTCTGTAAGTTTATTGTGAACTGCTAAATCTTCAACAAACAAGTGAGAATACCCTACATATATATATATATATATTTTTTATTTTTTTCTTTTTCACATCGAAATAAGAAAAATTCATGCAAGTCATATAATAAAGAGATGCGTCTCAAGAGTACAAAAAGTACTCCTTACTCAGCCATCTTATCATAGACTCGTTTAATAACATTCCATAACTTTTTTTTTAAACAAAACATAAGAAAAATTCATGCAAGTCAAAATAAAAAGATGCGTCTCAAGAGTACAGAAAAGCGCTCCTTACTCAGCCATCTTATCATAGACTTGCCCTCCTTAGAGGGATAAATCTAAATTAATCGGACCCCTTTGACGCTTGCTTCCAATTGTCTTAGACCAGTCTATCCGAGGCTCGTAAGGATCGTGTTGTGGAACATAAGTGTGTAATTTCTCTAGTAGCTCCTCAATGGTGGATGCGGAAATGAGAATATTTCTTGCAGAAAGAGAAATGAACTTTTGTTCCACAGCCTGATCAAGAAAAAAGAGCAACCCATCAAAAAAATGGTTAATATTTAAAAGTCCAATGGGTTTGGTATGGAGATTGCTCTTGGCCCAGGAGATTATACAAAAGATTTCTTCAAGTGTACCAAAACCTCCTGGCAAAGCAATGAAGGCGTCTGACTGATAAATCTTACAAGCCATGCGCTCAGACATAGAAGTCGTTCTTATAAGTTGACCTCGTGTATACCCGAAAATCTGTGGATCAGCTAAAGGGATTGGCATAATACCTACCACATATGATTGCCCAAGATGTGCAGCCTGTGAAACACATCCATTCAATCCACGACTTCCCCCTCCATAGACCAAATTAATTTTTCTCTCTCCCAATTTTATGCCAAGTTCGCTTGCTGCAAGTGTGTAACAAATATCGCTCCCAGGTTGAGAGCCACATAGTACACATATGGTATTGATTTGACGAACTGGCTGGCCTTCCATTTATGTTAGTTCTTTATATACACCCTGAAAGTAGAACTGGTTAAAGAGGTTTGGCAATCAAAAGTAACTACATAGAAATTCAATAATAAATAAACATAAACAAAAATCATGCGTATATACAAGTAGTTGTGATTGTGGCTCACATCTTCCTCTGGTTTTACGTCCAGAAACGGCTTAAACACCTTCTATGAAGCGGGGATAGGCTTTCCATCCAATTTTCTTATAGATTGGCAAACAGGGTCAATTATAGTCAGATTCCCAAGACTATAGGGTTGGTGGTCACTTCTAAATTGGGTCCATAAAGCAAGAATTTCTCGCTGCACTATTCCACACGGATGCGTCTCAAGAGTCAATCGGATATCATCCAAAGACTCCTTACTCAGCCCATCCTTTATGAAACAAATTTTATCATCTCAATTTATGGAAGTAAACCCCACAGATTTGCATCGTGTGTTACAAGTCCATCGAGCACATTTGTGACAACCATTTAATCTTTTCGCTCTTCTTTTTTTTGAAAAACTACTCTTTCCCAATCCTGGAAAATGCTTAAAACTAGGTGAGGTTTCGCCAAGAAATCAAAATTTTGCTTCAATTAACCAGCGAATATCCTCAAGGATATTTTTATACATCAACATCCGAAGTCTTTCACACCTAGTGGCATAAATCTTTTTTAAATCATTTTGTGGGAGAGATGGATAGTACTTGCGAATTTTCAAGAGTTGAAGATCCATTTTTTTAAAACAGAACTATAGTAAAAGAGAAATAAAACAAAATTATGAATCTTATAAAAGGAACGAGAGTACCTGATCGGAGAACAACACAAAAGAGAGAAGACTGAGCTCAAAGAAGTGTGGCTTGCCTCATGCAGATATAGGTCTCTTAAAGGGCTGTGGAAGTCACCATTCCAACAACCACACTTGGCTCAAGGCGTGCCACAAGTGCAGGGTCACATCTGGCGTCTCCTTTTTTTTCAACGTTCGGCATCTCCTTTTACAACTTTCGGCGTCTCCTTTTTCAACTTTCGGCGTTTATTTTTCAACGCTTGATGTTTCTTTTTCTTTATAGGGTATTGTGTATAACATCTCGTTCGAGCGATAGAAAGATCCGGAACAACTTACCCTGATGGGCCTACACGAACTTCCCAAGGGGGTCACTCATCCCTGAATTACCCCAGGTTAAGCACGCTTAACTTAGGAGTTCTTTGCCAACATTCAGCCCAAAAGGTATCCAGCTGGTGTTGTTTCCTTTCTTACACTATCCTCGATATATACTAACTTCTCTGGGCTCTCGGGGTATTACATTCTCCCCCCCTTAAGCACGTGACGTCCTCGTCATGCGACCTTACAACTGGTCCCAGATCTCCCCCCTTGCATGGCCGATGTGGGATTCGCCTAAGGTGCCTACACGCACCCCCCATAGGGGCCTACACGCCCCTCTCGGGACTCAGCCTCCTTGCTGAGGTTTTCCCCACCAACGCGCTCAGAGGCTCGGGGGTCGGCTCTAATACCACCTATAACATCTCGTTCGAGCGATAGAAAGATCCGGAACAACTTACCCTGATGGGCCTACACGAACTTCTCAGGGGAGTCACCCATCCCTGGATTACCCCAGGTTAAGCACGCTTAACTTGGGAGTTCTTTGCCAACATTCAGCCCAAAAGGTATCCAGCTGGTGTTGTTTCCTTTCTTACACTATCCTCGATATATACTAACTTCTCTGGGCTCTCGGGGTATTACATTGTGTCCTTTTTCTTTATAGGGCAATGTGATTGCACTGCCCCAGAAAAGTGGTTGCCGTCAGCGATATGTCTGTCTCCCTCTTTTCTCTATCTTTTTTTCTTTTGTGTATATATATATATATTTATATTTATTTATTGCAAAAACAAATTTTATTTTATTATATATTTTTAAATATTTTTTAAGAGTTTTTTTTCTTTTCTTCCAGTTAAGAATCAAATAAATGGTTGCCCACCTATTCGTATAATAACTCCCATTCATTACACCACTTTTAAAGTTATTTTCAAAATTATGTAAATTGATTTTTCTCATAAATGCACATACATATTTTGAAAATATGTCATCCGGAGGTGTTGGCTTTATTACATCAGAGTACGACACATCAATTTGCACAAACACTTCACACATGTCTAGTTTAATTTGATCCCCAATAATATAGACTAGCCTACAAGACATAGATTTAGGCTCAAGTTTGGCTAGGCCCATGGTATCTTCACATTTGGGCTCTTGGGTTTTATCCTTTTCTTTCTCCCAGGCTTCTTCTTTTCTCACATCATTTTGGCCCAATTTTTCTTCTACGATTGCTCGTACCATCCTAGGGTCATCAAGTCTCTCAATTGATTCATCATTCCTAGGGATGGGTATAGATTGTGTTGGAAATGTATGCCCTAAAGACACGTTTTGTTTAATTTATGGTAATGATGTTTCTTTTATTCAGTTTATGGCACATATATTATTTGCATTTAATTGTTGGAAAGGTGTCCATGCTATTAAGTAAGTGATTCATGTGATGGGTCGTTCTTCACAGTTAGGCATGAATCATGGGTACTTAATAAGCAAAAAAAATATTACTCTTGATCTTTTGATAGAACTGGTCATTCTATCATGATAAGATCATTGTGCAATAGATCCTAATGGAGGATGGCTTGCCTTAGCCAGTAAACAGTCCGTTTACTCTAATTGTACAAGCGCATTTGGAATGCGTAGAGTGGACCTGTGATAGAAGCTAATGACAAAGTACTAATTATCATGGAGTTAGTCTATCACTGCTACTACGTGGACGAGTACTCTAATACTTGATTATTAGTTGGTGGTCTAGTGAACCTAGAGCTATATTCTTAGATTCATTGTAGGTGAGGTCTATCAAAGATCAATATCCTTTTGAGTTGGGAGTATGGTTTCTAATTAGCTAAGACAGACTAATACAAGATAGTTTCTGTGATTCACCCCCTTGTGATTGTCCAAGAATAATCCAATAATCCAGGGCCCTGGGAACGTGACTTAAGAGTGTGTGCTTCTGGGTAGCTCCCAGTGATAAGCAAGTACATTCGAGTAGTCACGGATTATTGGACTAGTGATCTAAGGATGGTAGAAATCATTTAGAGAGGTGTTAGTACATTATTCCTTTCTAAATGATGAGTGTTACGCAGAGGGGTATTTTCGTCATTACACTAGTAGGTCAAAGACATTGCATATGCAAAATTATTCATGGGGTCAGTGTTACCATATGGTGATAGTTGGAACACTTAGAATGAAAAAATATAGCTACTAGGTAGCAGGGATATTTTGGTCATTTTAGTAGCCGTGAATAATTTGTCTTTTGGTCCCCGGGGTAGCTCGATGTAACTCATGTATTTTTTAATACATTTGGCTTGTTGGATGAATTACATTGAGAGAGAATTATTTTATTCAGAATGGTCCATAATTAATTGGGCTAGAATAAAATAATAGTTCATTAGGGTTTTTAATTAATTAATTGGGCTAACCCAATTAGAAAATTAATTAAATGATCTTGGCCCATTAGGGTTTGGCCCACTAGGGTTTTAACCCTAGGGTTCTCTCTATATATATCTCTCTTTAGTTGTTTTTCTATCCAAGGTCGTTTTTTGCTCTTCTTCACCGAAGGGAGGCCACGAGTTTGAGTCATATTTCGGAAGATCGAAAGAGAGCCTCGAAGTTCTGATGCGAAGGAGCCGAAGGATAGCAGGACAGCCGTCGTCTCCACCACGCGAAGAAGCTACCGCGCATCCTGCCCCTATCGCCCCATTCCGACCGGTAATCCGCCGTAAAAGTAAGTCTCTTAGATTCTAATCAATACGAGGATCATTTTTTGATTAAAACGCTTCCGTTGCATGCTTTTGTATCCTCGTTTTTGATCCTTCAGATTGGACCGACTCTTGACCTATGGGTGCATTGAATGACGATTCCTCCCCAAGACATTGACCTATGGAATTTTGATTAGGTTGGTTTGGAAACTCGCCAAGTTCACTCACGCTCAAGGTCTGTGTAAACTCGGTCAATTGTTCTAAAATGTCACCTATGGCTCTACTGGTTTGGTCTTGAAGTTCGACCACTGGTGCATTAAAACTCATTTGACCTTGCATAAACTCCTGAAGGGTGTTCTCTAGAAAATTTTCATCCCGAGGTTGATAAGCATCAGATCTAACATCTTGTTCTAACTCAAATTGGTGAGGTGGTGGAGGAAAAGGCTCATGAGATTGGAACACAGAGTCATTGTTCCAAGGATAATTCCAATGATCATAGGAATTGGGGTAATCAGTGTAAAGATCTGAGTTGTAGCTCGACATATAAGAATTCTCCCTCTGACTCTGGTCAAAAGAAAACCTCCCCTCACTGGGATCGGGATGGCCAAATGCATTAGAAGTCACAGACATGCTAAAATACTGAGACATGGAGAATATGGAATGACAATTCAACAGCAGATAATGATGCTAATGAATCAATTAATGTTTCAATAATCATACCTAACCGTAATCTCTTGCACTGTTTAGTAACTAAAAGTTATCTAAATTTTTTTTTTTAAATTTAAAATTTTTAATTATTTTTAATTTATATTTTTTTATTATTATTTTTTAGATTTTTTTTCAAATATATATTTTATATATATATTTTTTGAAAATAATTTTTTTAATTATTTTTTTAATATATTTTTTTTAAATAACAAAATTCAACCAAATTTAATCTCCCCGGCAACGACGCCAAAAACTGACTGCTATGCTACCCTGCACATTTATTTATCAAAACTACAACCAAATTCATCAGACGTCAATCCTTTTATTAAAGCAGGTGTAGGGCGATTATACTCGCCAGTGTGCGAGTGTGCATGTAGTACAATTTTAAATTTATATTTCGGTAAGTCCGAGTCGGTTCACAGGGAGATTATTTATGGTTGAAAGTAAAAATCATAAAATATTTGAGTTTAGGAGGTGATTAAGATGATTTAAAGGTAAGAATTAAAACTAAACTAATACTGAATTTAAGTAGCTTGGGTCAAGACAATTTTAGTGCCAAAACCAATTAATTCCCGATTTAATAAAAAAGATCAGTAATATTCATCTGAATTAAGTTTTGCAGCTCTGTTAGTAATTTTAAGTTCAAGATAATGATAATTCTTGTTTAAGCAATCTCCATACATGGCATGAAAATTCTAAGTTAAGTAATTACCATAAATTGAATTATATTACAGACAGAAGTTATAGATATAGATTAATCATTTGGGTTTGGGTATGAAAACATTTCCAGGTCTAGCAATCTCCATACGTGGCATGAAAATTCTAAGTTAGGCTTATACTTCAATCCAAACTTAAAGATACACTATACCCACGCTGCTCAAATTAAATCAGATTAATATTACATACTTGAAGCGTAACTTTCTTTGGGAATTATTGGCGTTAGACACTGTCTTTGCCTTAACCCAATATTGGTTTTAGCTACTTATCTTCATTTTTAAATAAATTGGCAGGAATTTAAATGACGAAAATTAAAAGACAGTATTTAAAAGACTATTTTTTAACCGACCATATAGGCGGTATATAATGAAAAGACAAGAATTGAAAGACTATTTTTTAACCGACCATATAGGCGGTATATAATGAAAAGACAAGAATTGAAAGACTATTTTTTAACCGACCATATAGGCGGTATATAATGAAAAGACAATAATTGAAATACTATTTTTTAACCGACCATATAGGCGGTATATAATGAAAAGACAATATTTAAAGACAATATTCAACTGACCATATAGGCGGTATATAATAAAAAGACAATTTAAATAACATAATACAACTATATGGAAACAAAAGTTGAAGATTTAAGAGAGAAATTCTAAGAACGAAACTATATTGAAACTAAAGTGAAAATTTGAGAGAAAAATCCTAAGAACGAAACTATACTTTCATTATAGAAAAATTGAATTCTTCCAAATGCACCCTAAGTGCTCTATTTATAGGCTAGAAAATGTA
Organism: Diospyros lotus; assembly: GCF_014633365.1. Classification (NCBI taxonomy): domain Eukaryota; kingdom Viridiplantae; phylum Streptophyta; class Magnoliopsida; order Ericales; family Ebenaceae; genus Diospyros; species Diospyros lotus. Next base: position 27,074,367 of record NC_068342.1, read on the forward strand.
ATAGAAACTATTCAATTATATAATTTAATAATACAAAATATCTAATTAATGATGTAAGCAATGATGTAATTCCAACTCATGATGTAAGCGATGATGTCACTCCAACCCATGATGTAAGCGATGATGTCATCAATTTGTGGGACTTGGGCTTTTCATATTTTTGGGCTTGGGCCTTGCTTGTGTTGGGCTTGGGCTTGAACCTTCCTTGTGTTGGGCTTGGGCTTTCCATATTTTTATATTATTATATTATTATATATATTATATTTATTATTTTTTTATATTTTATATATATTTTTATATTAATATTTTAAATATGCACAAAATCACAAAATGCATAATAATATTCAATTTAAACTATTTTAAGATCAAAATAAGGGTGAAATTATAACAAAATTTTTACAAAATTGATCACTAATCACTCGCCCTATAGCAAGCTAGAGATGACCCAGGCACAAAGCTAGCATAATAAACATTTCGCTGAGTATTAGGGATTTATGAGAACATAGCTCGCTGGTCTTTACTCGATCCGAACTTGGCTTCAACAACTCAAGCCACATATAAATCATGCAGACTCACAATCATCTATCCCACTGATGATTACAACAATTAGATATATTGAATGCTTAACAACACATACATTTACTCACATAGGAATACATACATAACACCACATGGCTACGTACAAGAGGTAATAAAATTCACAACTCGGGCTGAAAGTAAAGCAAGATCGCTACGGGGTAAGCGGCGTAGTTCAAAATTTTGAACCTTACCCCGATCCCGGCGATTAGATCAACGTCAAAATCAAACAATCACATACATAATAAAGTAAATCTAACCTTTAGATTTTTAAGTCGTTTGCGGATTCAAGCCGTCCAAGTGTCCGGCCTCTAACTTGTGATACGCGGCGCGCGTCCGTTGGCGAGGAGAGCGGAATGGGAGTGCTAGCTCCTTCTCCTAACAAGGCTTATGAATGGACGGGAAAATAATTGATTTTTAACTCTTGAAAACCAACAAAAATAAGAGGCGTAATTTGGGCATCCCATAAAGGGCTATTTATAAAGAAGCAATCTCCTAGGGTTTTCCCAAACCCTAGGGGACATGGATTGGGCTAGCCCATTAATCCTAGTCCAACTAGAAATTAAAGTGGCCCAAATTCATTTATAAATATGTGGCCCAAATCTAATTCAAGCCCAAATAATTAATATTTAATATTTGGCCCAAATCTTATTTAGCCCAAATATGATATTTATTATTTAATATTTGACCCAAATCTAATTTAGCTCAAATATTTAATTTAATTTAATATTTGGCCCAAATACTTTATTTGGCCCAAGTATTAAATTAAGCCCAAATTATTAAATTAGAAACTTCTTTCTAATTTAATCATTAAGTTAGAAACTACTTTCTAATTTAATCAATTGCTATTTTAGGAAACCTTTTCTTTTATGACGACCCCTCGTCATATCGACGTCATTACGTCTGTTTGTTCTTTTCCCGTGAGAACCTACGACGGCACAACTTCTTGCCGAAGTGTCCCACTTAACCATACGTCCGCTTTCCTAGTTTAAGCCAGGGACCGTGCCTATTGCGTATGACTCATTAGGCTTCCGAATATGTTGGCAATGTGCCGGTACGAACACATAAGACAAGATTGGCCTCTAGCAAGGCGTCATGCCTACCCAATTATTCAGAAGGATTCATAATCCGTAAATAACCTTTCACGAGCATGGTTACCGTGTAATTCAATCCTCTCGTCAATGTATCCTATGTGATCTCAAGTTGGCAATGTGTTGCTTGATTATGATCACATAAGTCTTTCTTCGATTATCCGGATATCTTCACTTAATAGAAAGTGAATCAATAACTCCTTATTGATCTCTTCCACCATGGCCATGGATTTAAAGTGAATATCCACCGAAGGCGCCTTAGATACATCATCATCTATCAAGGGATAGACGAGTCCCATCTTGGCTATGCACCCATCTCCATAAGCCTCACGATATGCCTAACGACCGCCCACGTGCAGCCTTTATCTAGGCCCATCGAAACGATGTCAAAGCATATCGGTCTTCTTATGAGATGACCGTGACAACCTCAGGTCCAAGGATTAGTTACACTCATTTCGCATGAGAATACCATCAACATATAACCAAAATGGATTCTCATGCAAGTCATGTCCAGTGACACGTTCTCCAACATTGGTCACCTATGTACTTATCTAGGCATCCCTATGCCTATGGGTGTGAGACCCCCATTGCTATCACATAGCAAAAACATAGCACATACAAGTCTTACCGCAATTGTTAATGTCCATTCTTGACATTGCTACGACTTGGGACATTTAATGATGTCTAGAAACTGTGATGCATCATCTCACATCTTTATAGATTATTCACAGTATACATCATATGGACTTCTATCTAGTTTTATTCGGTTATTACAATAATAACAAGAAACTAATAGAATGACTTCTTGTGAATTTGAATAACTCTTTATTCAAATAATAACATGATTACAATTGTCAGTGTACAACATGCCCAATCTGATTGGGTCTAGAGCACCTACACTAACACACTAACACGGGCAACACAGCTAGTTGCCACAACAGCCTCCCGGCGCCATCCCTACTTGCATCTGGACTTGCAACATCTACACATGAGGTAAAACCTCATGAGTCATAAAGACTCAGTAAGGTGCAATGCATGTAAATATGAATATAATCATGTTTATGCATGCCAATGCATGCAAATGAGACTAGGCCCACTCATCCTCACAACCCATTAAGGTTTGAGGCATCAACCTATCAGCCCCCACCACACTAGTCTTCCATATGGCCATAGGTCCACTAGGTCTTGCATCACACAAGATATAACCACAACATGCCAATGTAACATAAAAACTTTATCAAACATATTTACCAACTTACAAGGCCACCTCCACATGGGGCCGTCCCTTACCTGGCTCGAAGCCTCAACTCTGCCTCGGCACGAACTCCAGCCCGAACTCCAAGCTCTTCTACGATCACCGTCTACTCGGCCGAACCTAGACACAACCACACACAAAATCCCAACTCCATTAACATCCGGCATTCAATCAATGCCCTCAACTACGCCGCACATCCCCAAAATCATCCATCAACAAAATGGCAGAGGGACGCACGAAGCCTCTAGTCGACGCCTCTCCCTCGCGCCTCCAGTCGACGCCTCTGCAAGCGCTGCAACCAGCAGCCATGGCCGATAGCTAAAGCTTCCACTACCGACGTTGGAGCTTCTTGAAGCTGCCGAGACCATCACCTTCAGCCAATCTAGCTTCGCCCGGCCTCCCTCGCTGCTTCCTTCCTTTGCAACGCTCGGCTATGGCAGCCTTCACTGCAACCGGCCGCTGTCGCGGCCTCTGATGCTGCCTCCACCGATGCCTCTCCCTCATCTCTTCTCTCTCTCTTTGCTTCACTTGGCTAAGAGCTCTCTCTCTCTCAGCCTTACTCTCTCTCGATCTCACTCTCTGCTATCTCATTCCCACTTTCTGTTCAGCCATTTCAAATGGCAGAGGGATGCACAAAGCTTCAAGGAAGCTTCCTCACTCCTGCCACTTTATATATATATATATATGATTTACACATTTAACCCCTCAATTTTTTAATAATATCACTTGAGGGTTTTTATAATTACACTTGGGCCCTCCCAATGCTTAAATTAATTATAATTAAGCCACTCAAAATCTCGGTTTATTCAAAGTTAATAACCGACCGCTACTCAAAAATACCGACCTTGAACCTGCGCCTGCACGGGACCTTTATTCGACCCGAAAGCACTTAAGGGTTGCCTTATTCGCAAAACTGGACCACCCCTAGGGTCCCCTCAGCTTCCAGGAGGTCCCTTGCAACCATTTAGTATTTACACCCACTCGGGGTTATACAGAATTTATTCCGAAAATTATTCTCGGTCGGACCGTCAACAGCGTCACTATCCTCATCTCGAGACGCTCACCAATCCCTTGCCTTCTTCCCTGGACATCCAAGTCCCGAGGCACTCCCTGCCGCCAATTCGGCAATTTATATTAATTAATTACTCAAATTGAACTCTTGGGCTTCCTGGACCACTCAAGATCCTTTCAAAATAATCAAAAATTATTTATTTTCAACACCATGTAATACCGGGTATTACATTCCACCCTCCTTCAAGAATTTTGACCTCGAAATTTACTTTGCCTTACTCTTTTGCCCAAGATAATCACATTCTTCGGCTACTCTCCGAATCTCTTGCTCGAGAATCTCGTAGCCGAACCACTTCTCAGCCTTTACCTCAGGTTATTCCCATCTCAAGGCTTCACTTAAGCATTTGATCCTCCGCCTATCGAGGACATTTATCAACCAAACACCGCTTTGGCCTCTCGCCAAACCGCACCACTGGTCGCTGGTCATGCTTACTGCAACGACATTCATCTCCAGATGAATTTTTCTCTGCCTCGAAGCATCGCTTTGCAGGTTTACTTCCCATTTCCCCCCTTTTTGCATCAACCAAAACAACTCTCACTAACATTGCATTACTGATCAGTCCACCACGATTTTACGCCGATCACACATAGCAACGTTTCCCACTGCCAATCACACATGGCCACGATTTTACGCTGGTCCAACCAACAACGTCTCAGCACTGATCATCAGCCGCAATGTTTCTTTTAGTGCCTACAAGACACTCTGACACCTATGCCGCCATGCATACCGCCATTAATCACAAGTATGCATAGCTTGAATCTATCCTCATGGCAACTTCTCGTTACCGATCAACTTGCTACGCTAGCACTACTTGGGAAGTAACCATTTGGCCCACCCAGCCAATTTCGACCATTTCATACATGGTCTACTACCTTGAACAGCCGACCTTCATTCATCAATACGATTACAAAAAATCGATATACCTAACACCATGCCAGGTAATTTCACATTTCAAGCACACGTGCACTACTCGAGACCACCTCAAGTTTTGCGATGCACGTACCATTATAATCTCACCTCGAGCTTAACCATGCTCGGGCCATAACCTTCTCCCAACCAGGAGTTCTTCGCATTAAGCACACAAAGATATTTACTAGCCGATATCACACGCTCGTAAGGGTCTCATACCCTTATCAGGGAACTCTTCACTGAGCAACCCCTTTTAATTTTTCACCCAATTCAGCTTTCACCATCATGCCCCATGCTAGGCCTTACCTTGGCTATTAAACCCTACCACGAGTCAAGGATCCTACCACTTCGCTTAAGGTTGCCGAACCATTAATCAGCTCTTGTCATCACCCACGGTGCGTGGCACAAGTGATTGGCTTATTACCATCTGCACAATCACTTATTGCATCGCACCTGTAGGATGACTGGTGCCTTTGGTCCGTACCACAACAAGCTAACATGGTTACACCCCCACTCTTGTAGCAGTCTTCTAGCCAAATTTACTCACCCAGCTTCAATTTCATTGGAACTTTTCAAATCTCACCATTTCTCAACAAGCCTTTTACCCTAGAGACACGAAACTTTCAGCCATTCTAAATCAGGTTCATTCTCAGTCCGTATTAGACACCTGATTTAAACCATGCATAATGGTTCCCCTTGTCCTCCTCGGCAAGGACAACACCACGTCAGCAACGAATTTCCCTCCACGGTCGTTGCATCTCAAACTTCATAAGCACCAGCCTTCATGGCCATTCACACTCGGCCTCGAGGTCCTACCATGCACCATGGTTACCTTTGACCTTACTGTCAACATCATTTCCCTGACAGCGATGATAACACCACCATGTCATCTCAAAGACTCGTTGCTCCTTGAATCTCACTGGTCATCGCAACCAGCACTCTTAGGCTGCCTTCTTCATATCACTTTGCTATGCTTATAGCAGCTAGCTAATTCTTGAGAGGCTCTGGCTCCTCCCAGACTTTTTATAACTTTTGCTTTAACCAGCTCATACCACTCGGTGAGTGACTGATAGAGCGCATATTTTCATATTATTTAGCCCTCATATTTAGTCTTTTTGCACGTTAGTTGTATCATTTTATTCATCTTGATTTTGTTTTATTTTATTTTATAGGAATTGGGCTTCACACTATTTTATCTTATTTTGGACAGATTAGGGCTTCTTGGGTCATGAGAAATTTTGATGGAAAGAAGGGAAACAAGGAGATTGGAGACAAAGAAGCAACCAATGTGTTGACAGATTTGACCTTCTATGCTTCTTTCAAGTTTTTGGCCAAGTTACAATCCCAAAACGTGAATGATGTCTTCAGAGATATTGTAGAGGACTTCTTGGTCTTTCTGGAATGGTATGGTTTGTCCAAATCCAAGTTCGTTTGGGCCTTCAAATAGCGCTTCAAAGTCGGGACCAAAAAGTTGGGTCAAATTAGGAAAGCTGCACAGATGCTGAATCTTTAAAAGGCCATAACTTGGGGGTCCGATATCCAAATCAAGTGATTTAAAAGCCTAAATTCATTTACTCTTCCTGATATACAATTTTGATGAAGGGGCCGAAGCCCAGAGCGCACTTTATCCTATTCGAAATCGGCTGTGAAGTTGCGGTAACCTAGGGTTTCCTCCCTAAGCTCTATTTAAGCACATTAAGTGGCCGATTTTGGGGGTGGCCGATTTTGGGAGAATTATCATGATTTCAAACAAGAATATGGAAGGCTAATTCGCTTGTGATTCACTACATTCTCGTACCTCTTGCCCAATTTGAGTCTCGGTCATATTGTTGAATCCGATTTGGAACTCGATTTTCATGTTTTAATTGATGATTCTGTTTCTTTTCCTTCTCTAAGTTTATGTATGTTTCTTATATGCGATTGTGTGAATGCATGCATGATCTTTGGATGGTTTTAATTGACATACTCGGTTGAGGCTTTGATTAGAAAGAAACGGTATATTTGTATGAGCGATTGCTCGATTGGATTTAATCTTTTACGGTTGTAGAAGAGTTTTTCAAATCAAAAGAAAATCAAACCAAAATAGATTATTTTCATAAATGAGACAAGGATTACCGTGGTAAGGAGGTAGGGTTTGTAGTAGGTTATGTTTTACTTCATCGTTGTTTCATTCTTGAACGTTTATATTTCAGTTTTCATCACAACCCCCCTCGTTTAGTCTTGTTTTGACAGATCCGTTTGAGATTCGTTGGGAGACGACTTTGGGTTGCACACCCTTATTGCAAATCCGAATCTATATTTCATCTAATCTATCATTGTTCGACAGCACCGATCAGATTTTGGCGCCGTTGCCGGGGAACCGTCAAACTGTTCTACCATAACAAGATTTGTTTTCTGTCTTTCTTTTTCTTTTTAGTTCTCTTTCATTCTTTGTTGCTTCTTCGTATCTTGCTCTTTGATTTCTCTTTTCTTTTATTTCCTTGTTGATTCTTTGTGTTTTCTTTGTTCATTCTTTGTGTTTTTCTTTTCGGTTTGCTTGTTTTATGTTTTTTTTGCCATAAACAGCACTGTTTTTTTAGACCATTTTTTGGGCCATTTTGTGTTTTCTTGGTGTATTTATGTGATTTTTCCTTGTGTGTTTTGTTTTGTTTTTGTTCTTGTTGATATTTAATGCATGACCAGATCATCTAAGGGTGACCTAATTGATTTAGATCCAGAAATTGATAGAACCCTTAGGCGACAAGCAAGAGAACTTAGATCTCAAGATAGGGCAGTGACTAATAGTGTCTTTCCCATTGTTTCTGATACTGTGTTTGAGTTTCAACCTAAACTGATAAATATGGCCGCCTATGAAAACAATGGCAATGAGAATAGGAATAATGGGAATAATGCTAACAGAACTATTAGAGAATTGGCTGCCCCTGATGTGCATTATCAACCCTTGTGTATTCAGTATCCCCAATTGGAGGCAAACTTTGAACTGAAATCTGGATTGATACATTTGCTTCCTAAGTTTCATGGTCTTGCAGGTGAAGATCCACACAACCATTTGAAGGAGTTTCATGTTGTATGCTCCACCATGAGGCCGCAAGGGGTTGATGAAGAACAAATAAAACTAAGGGCATTCCCTTTCTCTCTTGATGGAGCTGCCAAAGACTGGTTGTATTACTTGCCACCTGCTGCCATTACCAATTGGGATGGCCTGAGGAGAATATTTCTGGAGAAGTTCTTCCCTGCTTATAGGACAGCAGCCATCCGGAAGGACATTTGTGGCATTCGACAAATAGATGGAGAAAGCTTGCATGAGTATGATTCAAGAAGTTGTGTGCTAGTTGCCCTCATCATCAGATAAGTGACCAGCTCCTCATTCAATATTTTTATGAAGGTTTGCTCCCCATGGATAGGTACTTAGTGGATGCTGCATCTGGAGGAGCCTTAGTGGAAAAGACACCAGCTGCAGCCCGGGACTTAATTTCAAAGATGGCTCAAAATGCACAACAATTTGGTACCAGGTTGAACACTCCCATGAAGCCTATCAATGAGGTTGGTTTTGCTGCACCTATGGACCAAAGGAGAATAGAAAATAGGCTGGAGGAACTAACTTCAATGGTTCACCAGTTAGCCCTTGATCGAAATCAGCCCCAACAGGTATGTGGCATTTGTTTATTATCTTCACATGTAACTGATCAGTGCCCACAATTGCAGGATAACACAGAATCATGCAATGGAATCTTCCCTGGTAGACCATTCCAGTAGCACAATCAACCTTTCCAGCAGCAGCCACAACATAAGTATGATCCATACTCAGCCACATATAATCCTGGATGGAGGGATCACCCAAATTTCAGATATGGAGGGTCTTCAAACCAGTCATTCCAGCAGCATCCATACCAGAATCACAACTTGCAGCAGCAACAATTTCAGCAGCCACAAAGAGTAAATCATCCTCAAGGTCCAAGTTCCAGCAACCATGCCCCACCAAGGCCCAAGTCAGAACCTAGCTTGGATGATCTTGTTAAGCAACTAGCAGCCAATACACTCCAATTCCAGCAAAAAACAGAAACCACAATTCTAAATTTGGAGACACAAATTGGGCAGCTAGCAACAAACATCAATGAGTTAAGGAGTCAAGGTTCGGGGCAGCTTCCTTCACAACCAGTTGCCAATCCGAGGGGTAATGTTAGTGCCATCATGCTTCGAAGTGGGAAAGAAGTGATCATCCCAACCCCTCCACCATCATCAAACATGAAGCAGCATGTAGAGGGTAGCAATGAGCAGCAGCCCTCCTCAATCCAAGAAGCCAAGCATCCCAACTCAGCTATCAAGAACAAGGAGAGTCTTCCAACAACCAGCCCTTGCCATTCCCACATCGAGCAACGCAAAACAAGAAAAGAGCAGAGGCCGAATTAGATAAAGAGATTTTGGAGACATTCCAGAAAGTGGAAGTCAATATACCCCTCCTTGAAGCCATCAGACAGATCCCCAAGTATGCAAAATTTCTCAAAGATTTGTGTACTCATAAGAGGAAGCTTAAGGGGAATGAGAAGGTCAACCTTGGGAGGAATGTTTCAGCTCTCATACAACCTACCATGCCAAGGAAGTGCAAAGATCCAGGGATGTTTTCCATTCCTTGTACTATAGGAGACATGCAATTTAGTAATGCTTTGCTAGATTTAGGTGCATCCATTAATGTCATGCCTAACTCTATCTATGCTTCATTGCAGCGTGGTCCTTTGAAGCCAACAAGAGTGGTTGTCCAGCTAGCCAACCGCAGCACAGCCTACCCATCTGGAGTCTTGGAGGATGTCTTGGTTAAGGTTAAGGATTGTATCTTCCCTGCTGATTTTTATGTTTTAAATATGGAAGATGACAATTTGCATGAGCATGCACCTCTTATATTAGGTAGGCCATTTTTGAAAACTGCAAAGACTATCATCAATGTGCATGAGGGTACACTTTCCATGGAATTTACTGGTAGCACCATTCATTTTAACATACTTGATGCCATGAAATGTCCCCCTGAAGATCATTCCACTTTGCAAGTTAACTTGATTCAATTGTTGGTTGATGAAGCATGCACTAAGTCTTGTGATTTGATTGATGCATTCCCCACTATTCATGACCTTCCAGATTCCTTCATCTGTCTTGATTGTAGTAATGAGAGTGATCCATGTGATGCATGTTCTGAGATTGCTGCATTTCTAGATAATCATGATTCTGATATTCAAATTGAGCATGCACAATCTGATTCTTATACTTCTCATGGGGAGGATAGTGTTTCTGCTAACCATGTTGAACAGGTAGACAGTACCCTTGAGATAAAGGCAAGCAGGTTAATCCCTTCATTGCAGCAGCCACCATCCCTTGAGTGCAAGCCTTTGCCCGAGCATCTCAAGTATGCCTTCTTGGAGGATGGCGAGAAGATACCAGTCATCATCGCCAACAACCTCTGCCCTGACCAAGAGAAGAGATTACTGGACCTACTCAGGAAGAACAAACGAGCAATAGGCTGGACCTTGGCTGACATACCAGGTATTAGTCCTTCTTTGTGCATGCACAGGATTCATTTAGAGGAAGGAGCCCGACCAGTGAGGCAGCCACAGAGGAGACTCAATCCCACCATCCTAGATGTGGTCAAGAAAGAGGTAAGTAAGTTACTCTCGACTAGTATCATTTATCCTATATTTGATAGCAAATGGGTGAGTCCAGTGCAGGTTGTCCCCAAGAAGACAAGTTTCACAATGGTGGCTAATGAAAGAAATGAGCTAGTGCCCATGAGAGTGCAGAACAGCTGGAGGGTCTGCATCGACTATAGGAAGCTCAACCAAGCAACCAGAAAAGATCACTTTCCCCTTCTATTCATCGACCAAATGTTGGAGAGGTTAGCAGGTAAATCTCATTATTGTTTTCTTGATGGCTTTTCTAGTTATTTTCAGATATGCATAGTGAAGGATCATCACGAGGATACATAGCATGCAACGGAAGCGTTTTTAAATAAAAATTTTCCTCGTATTGATTAGAATCTAGGAAACTTACTTTTCCTTCGGTTTACCGGATGGAATGAAGCGATAGGAGGAGGATGGGCGGGAGCTTCCTCTCGTGGTGGAGATGACGGCTGTCCTGCAATCCTTCGGCTCCTTCGCATCAGAACTTGAACGTTCTCTTGATCTTCCAAGGTATGACTCAAACTCGTGGCCTCTCTTCCGGTGAAGAAGAGTAAAAAAAAAACCCGTTAGATGAAAAATAACCAAGGAGAGAATATATATAGGGAGAACCCTAGGGTTAAAACCCTAGTGGGCCAAGTTCATTTAATTAATTTTCTAATTGGGTTAGCCCAATTAATTAATTAAAAAATAATGAACTATTATTTTATTCTAGCCCAATTAATTATGGACCATTCTGAATAAAATAATTCTCTCTCAATGTAATTCACCCAACAAGCCAAATGTATTAAATAATACATGAGTTATATCGAGCTACCCCGGGGACCAAAAGACAAATTATTCACGGCTGTTAAAATGACCAAAATATCCCTGCTACCTAGTAGCTATATTTTGTCATTCTAAGTGTTCCAACTATCACCATATGGTAACACTGACCCCACGAATAATTTTGCATATGCAATGTCTTTGACCTACTAGTGTAATGACGAAAATACCCCTCTGCGTAAAACCCATCATTTAGAAAGGAATAATGTACTAACACCTCTCTAAATGATTTCTACCATCCTTAGATCACTAGTCCAATAATCCGTGACTACTCGAATGTACTTGCTTATCACTGGGAGCTACCCAGAAGCACACACTCTTAAGTCACGTTCCCAGGGCCCTAGATTATTTGATTATTCTTGGACAATCACAAAGGGGTGAATCACAAAAACTATCTTGTATTAGTCTGTCTTAGCTAATTAGAAACCATACTCCCAACTCAAAAGGTTATTGATCTTTGATAGACCTAACCTACAGTGAATCTAAGAATATAGCTCTAGGTTCACTAGACCACCAACTAATACTCAAGTATTAGAGTACTCATCCACGTAGTAACAGTGATAGACTAGCTCCATGATAATTAGTACTTTCTCATTAGCTTCTATCACAAGTCCACTCTACGCATTCCAAATGCGCTTGTACAATTAGAGTAAACGGACTGTTTACTGGCTAAGGCAAGCCATCCTCCATTAGGATCTATTGCACAATGATCTTATCATGATAGAATGCCCAGTTCTATCAAAAGATCAAGAGTAATATTTTCTTACTTATTAAGTACCCATGATTCATGCCTAACTGTGAAGAATGACCCATCACATGAATCACTTACTTAATAGCATGGACACTTTTCCAACAATTAAATGCAAATAATATATGTGCCATAAACTGACTAAAAGAAACATCATTACCATAAATTAAACAAAACGTGTCTTTAGGGCATACATTTCCAACACATAGCACCAAAGGATCAGGAGAAGACCACCTTCACTTGTCCTTTTGGCACTTTTGCCTACCGAAGGATGCCATTTGGCCTATGTAATGCTCCAGGTACGTTCCAGCGGTGCATGATGAGTTTATTTTCTGAATTTCTTGAGCATTGTATGGAAGTATTCATGGATGACTTTTCTGTTTATGGCACCTCATTTGATGACTACTTAGTTAGCTTGGGTAAAGTTTTGGAAAGGTGTGTTGAGAAAAACCTTGTTTTGAATTGTGAAAAATGTCACTTCATGGTTGAGCAGGGCATAGTCTTAGGTCATGTGATCTCCAAACAAGGTCTAACAGTCGATAGTTGACTGCTACACTACCCTGCACATTTATTTATCAAAACTACAACCAAATTCATCCGACGTCAATCCTCTTATTAAAGCAGGTGTAGGGCAATTATACTCGCCAGTGTGCGAGTGTGCGTGTAGTACAATTTTAAATTTATATTTCGGTGAGTCCGAGTCGATTCACAGGGAGATTATTTATTGATGAAAATGAAGATCACAAAATATTTGATTTTAAGAGGTAATTAAGATGATCTAAAGACAATAATTAAAGCTAAACTAATACTGAATTTAAGTAGCTTGGGTCAAGGCAATTTCAGTGTCAAAACCAATTAATTCCCAATTTGATAGAAAAGATCAGCAATATTCATCTGAATTAAGTTTTACAGCTCTGTTAGTAAATTTAGTTCAAGATAATGGTAATTCTTGTTTAAGCAATATCCATACATGGCATGGAAATTCTAAGTTAAGCAATTACCATAAATTGAACTATATTCCATAGACAGAATTTATAGATATAGATTAATCATTTAGGCTTGGGTATGAAAACGTTTCCAGATCTAGTAATCTCCATACGTGGCATGAAAATTCTAAGTTAGGCTTATGCTTCAATCCAAACTTAAAGATACACTATACGCACACTGCTCAAATTGAATCAGATTAATATTACATATTTTAAGCGCAGCTTTCTTTGGGAATCATTGGCGTTGGACACTGTCCTTGCCTTAACCCAAGAATGGATTTAGCTACTCATCTTCATTTTAAAATAAATTGGCAAGAATTTAAATAACGGGAATTAAAAGATAGTATTTAAAAGACTATTTTTTAACCGACCATATAGGCGGTATATAATGAAAAGACAATAATTGAAAGACTATTTTTTAACCGACCATATAGGCGGTATGTAATTGAAAGACAATAATTGAAAGACTATTTTGAACCGACCATATAGGCGGTATGTAATTGAAAGACAATAATTGAAAGACTATTTTGAACCGACCATATAGGCGGTATATAATAAAAAGACAATATGAATAACATAATACAACTATATGGGAACAAAGGTTAAAGATTTAAGAGAAAAATTCTAAGAACAAAACTATATAGAAACTAAAGTTGAAAATTTAAGAGAGAAATCTAAAGATCACAATCATACTTTCATTATAAGAAAATCCAATCCTTACAAATGCACCCTAAGTGCTCTATTTATAGGCTAGAAAATGTAATGGAAACTATTCAATTATATAATTTAATAATACAAAATATCTAATTAATGATGTAAGCGATGATGTAATTTTAACCATGATGTAAGCAATGATGTCATCTTATCCCATGATGTAAGCGATGATGTCATCCTATCCCATGATGTAAGCGATGATGTCATCATATCCCATGATGTAAGCGATGATGTCATCCTATCCCATGATGTAAGCGATGATGTCATCCTATTTGTGGGACTTGGGCTTTTCATATTTTTGGGCTTTGGGTCTTCTTTGTGTTGGGCTTGAGCTTGGGCTTGGGCTTGGGCCTTCCTTGTGTTGGGCTTGAGCTTGGGCTTAGGCTTGTCTTATGTTGGATTCTATTTGATTGTTGGGCCAAGTGCACATGAAACATCCTCTAGACTCCATAGTTGGCCCATGATTTTGAGCAACAATAATGGGTAATCCAACGTCTTCGATTTATGCCCCTAATTAATTGTAGAAGACAACTTTCTTGCTTCATCCTGTAATAATATATAATGCAAATAATTATTTATTTTAAGCATAATTATAAAGCCAAAATAGGGATATAATTCATTAGGATATAGGAAATATTGACCCTTATCAATAGTGCCAAGGTGGATGTCATTGCTTCTTTACCTTACCCCGCGTCTGTGCAGGAAGTTCGCTCTTTCCTTGGCCATGCAGGGTTTTACAGGAGGTTCATCCAAGACTTCAGTAAGATTGCAATTCCATTATCCCACCTCCTCCAAAAGGATGTGGATTTCAAGTTTGATGAACAATGCAAGCGAGCCTTCGAGGAACTTAAGAGGCGATTGACTTCTCCACCGATCATCCAGCCACCCAACTGGGAGTTGCCCTTCGAGCTCATGTGTGATGCTTCCAACTTTGCAGTAGGCGCCGTTCTCTCTCAGCGAATGAATAAGAAGTCGCATGTCATTGCCTACGCCTCACGTACCCTGGACAGTGCTCAAGCCAATTACACCACTACTAAAAAAGAGCTCTTAGCCATTGTCTTTGCTTTAAATAAATTTTGATCATACTTATTGGGATCTAAAGTTATTGTGTTTTCTGATCATGCAGCCCTGAAGTTCCTTCTGAAGAAGCCCGATGCAAAACCTAGGCTTATTCGGTGGATGCTGCTACTCCAGGAATTTGATATTGAGATCAAAGACAAAAGTGGAGCTGAAAACTTGGTCGCCGACCACCTAAGCCGGATACCTACTTCTCCTGACTCGTCTGACATGGATCATCCCCCTATCAGAGATAATTTTCCAGATGAGTTACTTTATCACTTACATGGTACTGAACCTTGGTATGCTGACATGGTAAACTTTCTAGTTGCTTCTGAATTACCTGCACATTTTAAGAAAGCACAATTAAATAAATTTAAGAGCGAAGCTAAGTACTATGTATGGGATGATCCATATTTGTGGCGCTTGTGTAGTGACCAAGTCCTTAGGAGGTGTGTCCCTGATCATGAATTTGCATTTGTCCTACATTTCTGTCACACTCTTGCCTGTGGTGGTCATTTTGGTCCGCAACGTACTGCTAGAAAGGTCTTAGATGCTGGGTTATATTGGCCATCCCTTTTCAGAGATGCATATGGATTCTGTAAGAACTGTACATGTTGCCAACACACAGGTTCAATTTCACGCAGAAATGAAATGCCTCAGAAACCTTTATTATTTTGTGAGATATTTGATGTATGGGGCATTGATTTCATGGGTCCTTTTCCTGTCTCTTTTGGTTTTGTGTACATTCTTTTGGCTGTGGATTATGTTTCAAAATGGGTGGAAGCTAAAGCCACCCGGACTGATGATTCTTCTGTAGTTGCAGATTTTGTTAGATCTCATATTTTCTGCAGGTTTGGCATTTCCAGGGCCATCATCAGTGATCAAGGATCCCACTTCTGCAACCGAAAGATGCAATCCATGCTCCGAAAGTATGGAGTTTTACATAAAGTGGCGACGCCCTACCATCCACAGACCAATGGGCAGGTTGAGGTTTCAAACAGAGAGATCAAGCACATTCTAGAGAAGACAGTCCAGCCCAACAGGAAAGACTGGAGCCAAAGGTTGGAAGATGCACTTTGGGCCTACCGCACGGCCTACAAGACCCCGATCGGCATGTCCCCATATCTACTGGTCTTTGGAAAAGCATGTCATCTGCCGGTAGAGATCGAGCATAAGGCCTATTGGGCAGTGAAGCAATGCAACATGGACATGAAAGAAGCTGGTTCCCAGCAGAAGCTTCAATTGCAAGAACTTGAGGAATTGAGGTTAGAGGCATATGAGAACTCCAGGATCTACAAGGAAAAGACCAAAGCTGCACACGACAAATTGATTGCCAAGAAGGAGTTCAACGTTGGCAATAAAGTCCTCCTCTATAATTCACGCCTAAAGCTGATGCCTGGTAAGTTGCGTTCTAGATGGGTTGGTCCTTTTGTGGTTACTCATGTTTCTCCCTATGGTGCAGTTGAGATCATGGACGGGTCGACTACGAAGAAATTCATAGTTAATGGGTAGAGGCTTAAACATTTCTACGAGGGCTTTACAGAACACAGTGGAGGAGCTATCTCTCTTGGACCTTCCTCCGACTTGATACCACCAGGCTGTTTCTCTCTCCTTACTTTTCTTACTTGTCCTATACCTGATTCTTGCTGCATACTTACATTGAGGACAATGTAATGTTTGAGTGTGGGGGGGAGTTTTAGAATAGAAGTTTCTTTTCAAAAAAAAAAAAAAAAAGATTTTTGACAAAATGGGGAAAATTGTGTTTGAAAGAATTTGGCATGATTAGAAAGTCGATCTTATCTTTTTGGGCTCTCAAGTAAATTGGCAATGAGTTTGGCTTAGTGGGTTGATTGAGGTAGTCTTTGTGAGGATATTTGTGCTTGTTCTTTCTTATGATATGCGTGCATTCACTAATTATGGGTATCACTCCAGAGCTTGTTTTGAATCTTTATTGAAGCTATCAGTGCTCGTGCATGTGAAAAGATGATTAAGGCATTCTTTCATTTTACAAAAAAAAAAAAAAAAAAAATCTTTCCCCTTCTTTAGGTTGAAGAACATTCATTGCATCCTTTGATTATGGCAACATATTAAGCAAGTCCTTTGGAATCAAAAAGAAAAATAGATAGAAAGGCCAAAGGCCAAGGTGAGATGGAGCGTAAAATGCACTCGCCAAGGTGAGATGGAGCGTAAAATGCACTCACAAAGGTTGGGATGGAGCGTAAAAAGCACCCACCTTTCAAAAAAAAAAAAAAATTGTGTCTATTTTCTGCTTGCTTAATAGTTCTTCATTGATCTTGGGTTGTCTTGAATGTTTTCTTCCTAAGGTTTACTTTACTTTTCATTGTTATCTTCCTATCCTTTTCAGAGCCATGAATAAAAGTCCTTTTAATTTGCATGCAAAAAGCATTGAGAGTGGAGATTTAGAAGATGAGCATATCTGGTAGTGGAATTGTGATTGAGTGGAGTGAGGCATAGAATTTGAGGAACTTGAGAGCATATTCTTATTCTATGAGGGTCTTCTTATTTTAACTTTTCTTGCCAAGTAAAATTGCCATGCTACTTGTTTATCTGGGAAGTGTAAGAAAGATGATCTTTGAGTGTTGAATTCCTATAAAACTTACCGTGCCTCTCATTTTGCATTTTTCACATCCATCTTGTTATTGAGTGTTAGTGTTTAGTGTTTTTCCCAGGAGTGCAAAAGTCTAAGTGTAGGGGAATTTGATAGAGCGCATATTTTCATATTATTTAGCCCTCATATTTAGTCTTTTTGCACGTTAGTTGTATCATTTTATTCATCTTGATTTTGTTTTATTTTATTTTATAGGAATTGGGATTCACACTATTTTATCTTATTTTGGACAGATTAGGGCTTCCTGGGTCATGAGAAATTTTGATGGCAAGAAGGGAAACAAGGAGATTGGAGACAAAGAAGCAACCAATGTGCTGACAGATTTGACCTTCTATGCTTCTTTCAAGTTTTTGGCTAAGTTACAATCTCAGAACGTGAATTATATCTTCAGAGATATTGTAGAGGACTTCTTGGGCTTTCTGTAATGGTATGGTTTGTCCAAATCCAAGTTCGTTTGGGCCTCCAAACAGCGCTTCAAAGTCGGGACCAAAAAGTTGGGTCAAATTAGGAAAGCTACACAGATGCTGAATCTTTAAAAGGCCATAACTTGGGTGTCCGATATCCAAATCAAGTGATTTAAAATCCCAAATTCATATACTCGTCTTGATATACAATTTTTATGAAGGGGATGAAGCCCAGAGCACACTTTATCCTATTCGAAATCGGCTATGAAGTTGCGGTAACCTAGGGTTTCCTCCGTAAACTCTATTTAAGCACATTAAGTGGCCGATTTTGGGGGTGGCCGATTTTGGGAGAATTCTCACGATTTCAACCAAGAAGATGGAAGGCTAATTTTCTTGTGATTCACTACATTCTTGTACCTCTTGCCCGGTTTGAGTCTCGGTCATATTGTTGAATCTGATTTGGAACTCGATTTTCATGTTTTAATTGATGATTCTGTTTCTTTTCCTTCTCTAAGTTTATGTATATTTCTTTTATGCGATTGTGTGAATGCATGCATGGTCTTTGGATGGTTTTAATTGACGTACTCAGTTGAGGCTTTGATTAGAAAGAAACGGTATATTTGTATGAGCGATTGCTCGATTGGATTTAATCTTTTACGGTTGTAGAAGAGTTTTTCAAATCAAAAGAAAATCAAACCAAAACAGATTGTTTTCATAAATGAGACAAGGATTACCGTGGTAAGGAGGTAGGGTTTGTAGCGGGTTACGTTTACTTCATCGTTGTTTCATTCTTGAACGTTTATATTTTAGTTTTCATCACAACCCCCCTCGTTTAGTATTGTTTTGACAGATCCGTTTGAGGTTCGTTGGGAGACGACTTTGGGTTGCACACCCTTATTACAAATCCGAATCTATATTTCATCTAATCTATCGTTATTCGACAGCACCGATCAATGACCCCATTGGCTCTAATGCCATCATCCTCAGTTAAGACAACCTCTTGCCATCACTTAGCGCCATATCCAGCCACAACCGCGACTTTGGAGCCACTTACGCCACCAACCAACTACTCTCACGATGTCCCGCGACCTTGGCCAGCCGCTGCATTGCTGCTACCGCTATCACCGGTCGGCGTCTTCGGTCGCCATCGGCTACCCCCAGCTGGTCACCAATCGACTCCACTAGTTGTTTTCCTTCACACCCATTAACCTCTAACCACGAGGCTAAATCTCATCAATTGCTCACACTCCAAGGCGTTCCTCTAGCTGTACTACTCACAGCTATTAGGTGATTTCATCACCTTAACACCATTTCTGAAAATCAATCTCGTCCCACAAGCTCTTCTTTCAAGCTCTCGTCACCCACTAGTGACATCTTAAAGTCGCCCTCATCTTCCATCTAACCAACTTGATTAGCTCTAGCTGGATCACCCAGCTCACAACCAACACAACCTATCTCCACGAACTACTCTTGAAATCAACGACTATGACATTGATTTAAACTCCATACTTTGGAAATCACCCCTACCATTAGTGTGGAATTCACACTTCCACCCAATGTCGTAGGACTCATCTTCCTACTCAGGCACTCGCCATTTTGCTGGCTTTCCCCCAAGTGATTGTTGGAAATGTATGCCCTAAAGACACGTTTTGTTTAATTTATAGTAATGATGTTTCTTTTAGTCAGTTTATGGCACATATATTATTTGCATTTAATTGTTGAAAAAGTGTCCATGCTATTAAGTAAGTGATTCATGTGATGGGTCGTTCTTCACAGTTAGGCATGAATCATGGGTACTTAATAAGCAAGAAAATATTACTCTTGATCTTTTGATAGAACTGGGCATTCTATCATGATAAGATCATTGTGCAATAGATCCTAATGGAGGATGGCTTGCCGTAGCCAGTAAACAGTCCATTTACTCTAATTGTACAAGCGCATTTGGAATGCGTAGAGTGGACCTGTGATAGAAGCTAATGACAAAGTACTAATTATCATGGAGCTAGTCTATCATTGCTACTACGTGGACGAGTACTCTAATACTTGAGTATTAGTTGGTGGTCTAGTGAACCTAGAGCTATATTCTTAGATTCACTGTAGGTGAGGTCTATCAAAGATCAATGACCTTTTGAGTTGGGAGTATGGTTTCTAATTAGCTAAGACAGACTAATACAAGATAGTTTCTGTGATTCACCCCCTTGTGATTGTCCAAGAATAATCAAATAATCCAGGGCCCTGGGAACGTGACTTAAGAGTGTGTGCTTCTGGGTAGCTCCCAGTGATAAGCAAGTACATCCGAGTAGTCACGGATTATTGGACTAGTGATCTAAGGATGGTAGAAATCATTTAGAGAGGTGTTAGTACATTATTCCTTTCTAAATGATGGGTGTTACGCAGAGGGGTATTTTCGTCATTACACTAGTAGGTCAAAGACATTGCATATGCAAAATTATTCATGGGGTCAGTGTTGCCATATGGTGATAGTTGGAACACTTAGAATGACAAAATATAGCTACTAGGTAGCAGGGATATTTTGGTCATTTTAGTAGCCGTGAATAATTTTGTCTTTTGGTCCCCGGGGTAGCTCGATATAACTCATGTATTATTTAATACATTTGGCTTGTTGGGTGAATTACATTGAGAGAGAATTATTTTATTCAAAATGGTCCATAATTAATTGGGCTAGAATAAAATAATAGTTCATTAGTTTTTTAATTAATTAATTGGGCTAACCCAATTAGAAAATTAATTAAATGAACTTGGCCCACTAGGGTTTTAACCCTAGGGTTCTCCCTATATATATTCTCTCCTTGGTTGTTTTTCATCTAAGGGTTTTTTTTTTACTCTTCTTCACCAAAAGAGAGGGCACGAGTTTGAGTCATACCTTGGAAGATCAAGAGAACGTTCAAGTTCTGATGCGAAGGAGCCGAAGGATTGCAGGACAGCCGTCATCTCCACCACGAGAAGAAGCTCCCTCCCATCCTTCTCCTATCGCTTCATTCCATCCGGTAATCCGAAGGAAAAGTAAGTTTCCTAGATTCTAATCAATACGAGGAAAGTTTTTATTTAAAAACGCTTCCGTTGCATGCTGTGTATCCTCGTGATGATCCTTCAGTGATCTCTCCTGATAAAGTTGTAGTGCCTTTAGGAGGTTCATCCCCCACGGTTGCCTCATGCTCAACTTCTCTTGGGAGAACATCTCAAGTTCTACCCTGACCACATTTCAACTACCATTCATAACCCTCACTACGGAGTAACACTCCTTCAAGCGGCACAATTCTGCTTGACCAACCATCTTTTTATCACCTTAGGTCTCTCTTTCTCAAAATTGGCCTGGTCTAACCACCAAGACCCGCTGAACCTTTATTTACACGGTAATCAACAAGGCTTTACCCCCAGTCCTCGAGCCTCACGCTCCCATTATTGCCATCAGGTGCTACCACCTGGCAATTGCTCGTGTGTCATCAACTGGAACCCTTCCAGTGCCACATGAGGACACTTCCTTATTTTTGCATCGACACAACCAGGATTAACCCCAAACTGTGCAATTGCAAGCCTTCGCGAATTTCAAACCGTGCCTCAGCCACACGTTCAGCCTGCCACAACTCACATCGCAGGATTAGAGATCACCATACTTGAAACTTCACACGCTTCAATATTCCCATCTCGTGGTTGGTTTCCAGCTCGTAAGTCTCGCTCTCCATGGCACTTACGTAACATTCTCGAGCCATTTACCGACTCCACCAATCAACCCATCTTCCTGTATCACTGCAAGGTCACACAGGGTTCATCATCTCAATTTGCCCGATCCATTTCGATTGAATTCAACCACAACTGCGTTAACATCCTTTAACAAGGAGCATCGCCACACATCTTGTTTTCTCACCACAAGATAACACCCAATTGATTCACAATCCTTCTTGCTGCCTTGACAACAAAAGCACTACCACGACACTTCAACCCTCACGGAAATTTAGGTCTAGCCCAGACATAACCTACAGCATCCCCCAAGTCTTCGGTGTCTAATCGTCTCCACCGCAAACAGGTTACTCCACATAGAGGGCTGCAGTCCCTCCCGTGAACTAACCGTCTATATCCAGTGGTCCTTAGCATTAGACCCGTCAACGATAGGCATCAACCGTAGCGTTATTCCCATGCTAGACCCATTTCTTTTCCACGGGTTTCTTTATCAACATCTCGAAACGCTACAACACCTTAACATTAGCTAAATCGCCTCAACACCGCTTATTACTCGCAGCTGAGTTATGGGACTAACCACTGCTTTCGTCACCCTTGACGAGCATCTCACAGATCTTCAATCTCTGACCATCTGCATAATCACTGTGTTGCCCTGTGCTTTAGACGAACCAACACCTGGTCATCATCACCGTGTCACTCTCATACACTGGCGCAACACTAGTTCCCCATCGTGTTGCCTTGTGCTTCGGAGAGTCAACACTAAATCATCATTACTGCGTTGCTCCCTTACACTGGCT
Source organism: Diospyros lotus (assembly GCF_014633365.1). Lineage (NCBI taxonomy): Eukaryota > Viridiplantae > Streptophyta > Magnoliopsida > Ericales > Ebenaceae > Diospyros > Diospyros lotus. The sequence continues at coordinate 27,096,794 of NC_068342.1, forward strand.
CAACAACAGTTCTCAACAGCATGGCTCAGGCCCAACACTGACTTGCTTCACACCCGTAGCATCATCCCACTGAGCTTCCTACTCGACTACTAATTTATCGGAACGTTACCGCGCTCCACTATTCCTCCATAGGACTACTCTAAACGTCCTATCCCTTGCAAGAGAATCTCGGTCTTGCATGATCGAATTTTTCCTAAGGTGCTGCTCCATATTTTTGGCATCTGACCGTCACCTGCAGTTCACTAAATTGCTCAGGCCCATGGGCCACTTGCCCTCAACGTGAGCCAACTCATTAGTCCTCTGCCACACGGTCCATAGCATCAGATCCGTTACATCAAGACTTGCACCCGTAACATCAAAGCTACTTAAAGCCTCCCTGAGCTACGATGGTTCTACCACCATCATACCAAAGCCATCTTATTTGGTTATCCTTGCCTTGATAACCTCAAGCTTAGACCATGAGCCCCGCTCCTCAGGAGTCTACATCTCTTACTACTTAAGAGACTCTCATACTACTTCACCTCTTGAGGCCTCATGATCTTACCCCTCAAGATCATACCTCACGGCTCTCACTCAACATTTGAAAGCTCCAATTTTCCACAACCATGGATCCAAATACATCATGATTCATTTCACCGCCTAGCTCATCTCACAGCTTGATTATCAACGATCTCCCAATCCACAACCGACAAGCTGAGCCTATCTCAAGCTCCAACACTCATAACCATAGAGCACCGACCATTACCCTCTAGGTAAATAGATACCTCTCGTCTCTTCTTGCACACTCACGTATGCACTTAGTCACAACACCTGGTCTGGCCTTCCAGCACGCCTCACACGGGCTTCCATAACTTGAAATTTAAAATTCATGGCCTCCACATTACTCGCCATGCCCCTGCCCACTTGGCATCCAAAGTTCGCATTTCTTGCGCGCGCATCGCCCACGGATGTCCTGTTGCCACAAACTCATCGCCCTCGGGGCACACACTGCTCATACCCTTCATTGGGTGACCTCCGCGTCTCCCATCAAGGGTCTCAAGACCTTAGGCGTCATCACGACCCCAAGCTTCATAATGAGGGTCTATTCACCTCTCGTCTCCCGACCTTAGGCGTCCCACCAGACCCCAAGCGTCATAACGAGAGTTTTGATTGGCCCCTCATCCATCAATTACATGAACGGTCACATGGCCCTACATAACTAGGACTTCTAATCCAGTGGCTCTCACGCGCATATCAACACATGACCAACTCTTTAATCCCCAATCTAGATTCCTTTGGATTCCAGCTCGACTCACTTGGGACTTCCATCTCATGCAACACCCACTAGGGTCCACTTGCCACACGCCTATCATTCCCAAGGATAGACCTCGACTCATCATGAAACCAACTAGGGTCTACTCATACCCTAGGCACATCCCCTCTGGGATCATCATAACAATACGATCACATCACATACATTTAGCATCCTGACTCCCCTCAGAGTCCTTCCGGATGCTACTTGCTTCATGCCGTCATTGGCCATGACATATAGATGCCTTACAAGCACACTCTCCATAGAGCCTCACTGACGTCTCATCTCCTTGAGTCCCGAGCTAACTTCCACTTTAGCTCACTCTATCTCAAGCGCACAAGCCTTACTGCACCACTTCCAAGGGACAACTCTATTCCCTCGAACATGATCGGCAAATCCCTGGCATAAGGACGCTCCACTAATCCTCTCTCGGATTAGTCATGCTTCGGCTTCGTGTCCCCACACGAGCCTCAACACCTCAATCTCAAGGAATTCCCATCCTTAAAACACTTCATATCCCCGAAATGCCACATTCGAGTTTCCTTGACACCGACACCCACACTTGGGTTTTCAGTTCTTCTTTACTCAACCCTTATACCTCTCACAGGTATATCATCTCAATCTAGGGTATTTTTCTCATCCCTAGAACAAGAATATTCAAATATACCATTGCAGGCCTCAATAACTAGACCCAATCCCTTAGGGTCCTCGGTCCACATGTCCAACTTTCAAGGTTATCGGACTAACCGTACATTGAAATCTCAAAATTTCAAATTAATTGTTCTCGACCCCAACTCAGCAGTTAAGACATTTCGACTTACACTCAATCATGCCAGACATCCTCTATTCCAAAACTCCGGCAATTACTCACATTAATCACTTAATCGACCACACTTAACACTTAAGCACGCTAGCCTTCCCCACTCATATAGCTAGCCATGCTCTGATACCACCTGTAACATCCCGTATCGAGCGATAGGAAGGACCAGAACAACTTACCCTAATGGGCCTACGCGAACTTCCCAGGGGGGTCACCCATCCCTGGATTACCCCAGGTCAAGCACGCTTAACTTGGGAGTTCTTTGCCAACATTCAGCCCAAAAGGTATCCAGCTGGTGTTGTTTCTTTTCTTACACTATCCTCGATATATACTAATTCCTCTGGGCTCTCGGGGTATTACATTCTCCCCCTTTAAGCACATGACGTCCTCGTCATGCGACCTTACAATCGGTCCCAGATCTCTCCCCCCTTGCATGGCCGATGTGGGATTCGCCTAAGGTGCCTACACGCACCCCCCATAGGAGCCTACACCCCCCCCTCGGGACTCAACCTCATCGCTGAGGTTTGCCCCACCACCGCGCTCAGAGGCTCGGGGGTCGGCTCTGATACCACCTGTAACGACCCGCTCTCACTTACGGGTGCCACCGATAAATAATCAACAGGATTACTCACCCGACGAACCACAACTGAAGGGTTGGACTATGTTTCAACACGAAACGCCCTAGGTGCGAACTAGGCTTCGTCCTTCCCTTCACTCCACTCAGGGATCGGTCCCAACTCAAACAAGAAAAACTCAGCGGACCAAGACCCGAAACCCAAGTGAGCTTCACCTCTCTTCAGCTCGCCCTATAGCAAGCTAGAGATGACCCAGGCACAAAGCTAGCATAACAAACATTTCGCTGAGTATTGGGGATTTATGAGAACATACCTCACTGGTCTTTACTCGGTCCGAACTTGGCTTCAACAACTCAAGCCACGTATAAATCACGCAGACTCACAATCATCTATCCCACTGATGATTACAACAATTAGATATATCGAACGCTTAACAACACATACATTTACTCACATAGGAATACATACATAACACCACATGGCTACGTACAAGAGGTAATAAAATTCACAACTCGGGCAACACAGCTAGTTGCCACAACAGCCTCCCAGCGCCATCCCTGCTTGCATCTAGACTTGCAACATCTACACATGAGGTAAAACCTCATGAGTCATAAAGACTCAGTAAGGATGCAATGCATGTAAATATGAATATAATCATGTTTATGTATGCCAATGCATGTAAATAAGGCTAGGCCCACTCATCCTCACAACCTACTAAGGTTTGAGGCATCAACCTATCAACCCCCACCACACTAATCCTCAATATGGCCATAGGTCCACTAGGTCTTGCATCACACAAGATATAACCACAACATGCCAATGTAACATAAAAACTTTATCAAACATATTTACCAACTTGCAAGGCCACCTCCACATGGGGTCGTCCCTTACCTGGCTCGAAGCCTCAACTCTGCCTTGGCACGAACTCCAGCCCGAACTCCGAGCTCTTCTACGATCATCGTCTACCCGGCCGAACCTAGACACAATCACACACAAAATCCCAACTCCATTAACATCCGGCATTCAATCAATGCCCTCAACTACGCCGCACATCCCCAAAATCATCCATCAACAAAATGGCAGAGGGATGCACGAAGCCTCCAGTCGACGCCTCTGCAAGCGCTGCAACCAGCAGCCATGGCCGGTAGCTAAAGCTTCCAATGCCGATGTTGGAGCTTCTTGAAGTTTCCGAGACCATCGCCTTCAGCCGATCCAGCTTCGCCCGCCCTCCCTCGCTGCTTCCTTCCTTTGCAATGCTTGACTATGGTAGCCTTCACTGCAACCGGCCGCTGTCGCGGCCTCTGATGTGAAAGTAAAGCAAGATCGCTACGGGGTAAGCAGCGTAGTTCAAAATTTTGAACCTTACCCCGATCCTGGCGATTGGATCAACGTCAAAATCAAACAATCACATACATAATAAAGTAAATCTAACCTTTAGATTTTTAAGACGTTTGCGGATTCAAGTCGTTCAAGTGTCCGGACTCTAACTTGTGATACGCGGCGCGCGTCCGTTGGAGAGGAGAGCGGAATGGGAGTGCTAGCTCCTTCTCCTAACAAGGCTTATGAACGGACCGGAAAATAATTGATTTTCAACTCTTGAAAACCAACAAAAATAAGAGGCATTATTTGGGCTTGAATTAGATTTAGGCCACATATTTATAAATGAATTTGGGCCACTTTAATTTCTAGTTGGACTAGGATTAATGTGCTAGCCCAATCCATGTCCCCTAGGGTTTGGGAAAACCCTAGGAGGTTGCTTATTTATAAATAGCCCTTTATGGGATGCCCAAATCATGCCTCTTATTTTGTTGGTTTTCAAGAGTTAAAAATCAATTATTTTCCCGTCCATTCATAAGCCTTGTTAGGAGAAGGAGCTAGCACTCCCATTCCGCTCTCCTCGCCAACGGACGCGCGCCGCGTATCACAAGTTAGAGGCCGGACACTTGGACGGCTTGAATCCGCAAACGACTTAAAAATCTAAAGGTTAGATTTACTTTATTATGTATGTGATTGTTTGATTTCGACGTTGATCCAATCGCCGGGATCGGGGAAAGGTTCAAAATTTTGAACTATGCTGCTTACCCCGTAGCAATCTTGCTTTACTTTCAGTGGTATCAGAGCCATCGTCGAAATATTTCAATTCCTTACGTGCGGATTCGGTTATGTTGTTATTTGTGAAATAATTAAATGATTGTTGCGTTTGTATTTTTGGATTGCAAAACATTTTTGGGTGAAGGGCAAAAGATCGTGCATGACACGAAAAAGGGCAAAACGGGGTCCGGGGTGCATACGGATGCACCGGGGCGTCGAAAGACGCGACCGAGCGGGGCCCGCGTGCGCTGGGCATGGCCTGGGGCGGCTTGGGCGCGCGCAGGGCCCGGCCGTGCGTGCGCATGGCGCGCCCAGGTGCAACCACGCGCGCGCGCATGCGCCCCCAGGCGCGGCCGCGCGCGCGCAGGCCCCTCATGCGCGGCCGCGCGCGGGCGCGACCCGCGACCCGCGCGCGGTCCGCGGGTTCGACCCGCGAGCAGCGCGCGGCCCGCGGGTGCGGCCCGTGACCCGCGCGTGGCCCCCCAGCTGCCCGCGCACAGCTTTCTACGCCCCGCGCGGCCTCAGTGGGCCGTGCTCGTCCCCCAGCGCGCCCAGGCGAGGCCCATGCGCGCCCAGGCCTGGCAGCATGTTTGACATGCTGCCCAACCGCCTCCCGGCCCCTCCCGCTCCCTTAGGCTTCGGTTTGACCCTTCCCGGGGGTCCCCGTGAAGCATCCGGGCCGACCCTTCGGTGGCCCAGTGCGTTCTGTTCTCTTTGGTGGGGCCCGGCCAAATTGTTTGGCTATTTTTATTATTTTTATCCGATCCATGAGTGTATGACACTTATGGGCCGTGATTAAAAATGGGCCAGGGCTATTAATTGGGTTATTTATTAATTATTGGGCTGCTAATGTATGTTTGACATACATTGGTTGATCCAAGGCCTGTTGAGCCTTGTTAGTTAGACTAATGGATGGAGCCCAAGCCCAACACAATTAAAACAATTTTGTTTTCCAAAATCATACAAATTTTTCAATTTATTGAAAGCGTTTCATTAAGATTGAAATAGATGCGACAATTAATTAACATAATCTAAATGAATCAATTAGATTGATTGCATGGGTGTATGGTATGGATCGAGTCGACCATTTATTTTATGTTGGGAATGAATGCTTGTAAATTTGGTTTTTGAAATAGGGGCTGCGTGTCCTGCTTCTCTTATACTCTGATATACATTCTCTTCTCATCTCACTCCCCCCGAATGTAACTCGGGGTTTCTGATTCTATGTAATGTATGTAGAATAGAATAGAGCATCGATAGTTGTAGTTTGTATGAAGAGCAAGAGATGGAGCCAAATTGAAGACAAGATTCGAAGACCAATGAAGGCTTGAAGAATGTGCTTATGAAGCAAGATGTGATTCTTCACCTAGGTTTGACCCGCTAGCTTCCCTTCTATGGCTCGAGGGGACTAGCCGTAGTTATCCATACCATACACCGGTTTGAGTCATTTATTATGCATTATTAATTTGATTAATTGCATGTGATGAGACCTAAGTAAATAAATAATAAACCCCTCATTAATATTAAGCCAACTTGCCTTCCATCATTATGAAGCATTAGCTTTCTAGCTGGCACTTGATTTGTTGAGTCACTCAAGGTCATGTGTCACCTATGATTCCTATGCTTCATGGGCTATGAGATGTCCCTGAATGATGGGTCTGACTTAACTAGAAAGGTGGGGTTTGTTGAGTCACTCAAGGCCTCACTGAGTATAGAGGCAAAGATTGGGAGTCACATAAGATGTGCTTGACAAGGAGTTGTCAACCCAATGAATCTAGGAGTTGCATGGAGATGCAATTGGTAGCAAGTACCTACCTAATCGATCCTAACACAATTTGTTGAGTCACTCAAGGTTGTGTGAGGGGAGATGGGATCCTAGCTCACTAGGAAATCTTCCAACGGGATTTCCCGAGTTATGTCTAGAGGGTGGCAAACTCGTAGAAAATAGTGGGAGCAATCATAAAATGTTACTTCTTGCAATTTATGATTTCGTAATTTAATATGATTATAATAATATCTCTATTCAGTTGTTGATCTAGAATGTCTGGAAACATGTCGATAAGATCGATACTCGAGGGCAATAATACCTTCAACGGACTAATTTCTATGACTAGGAGATCATCTTGAGGATAGTCCTCTTGTATGATAAGATTCTTTATGCGATAGAGAGCTATCTTCTTATGAAGCAACCAGTTAAGGAAATAGTAGCACATTAGGCCTAAACGATGCACAAGGTTGATATGATCATCGCTTGGTATATCATCTTGGCTGCCATGACCCCGAAACATAGGTCGCCACATAAGAGTTATGATGCCTATGAGATCATGGCTAGGCTCAAGGATCATCTATTGAGAACCATGTCATGGAGATGATACGTTTTATCAATAAGTTGCTAGAGCTAAACTTGGGTATGGATGCAGAAACTTACCCTAGATTTGGTGCTACAGTCCCTCCTTAACGGCTATGGAAAAGACTCTTGGAGAGTGGTTATCCATATTTAGGGAGACCAAGCCTAAAATTGATTATAGGCCAAGGGAAGTGTTCTCTTAGTTGAAGGGCCCAAGGCGCACAGGGGCAAGCCCAAGAGTAAGAAAGCCAAAAGGAAGAAAATTTCTTCCATAGCGCAATCTGGAAAAGTCCAGAAGACCAAAACCTAAAAGGGTAAATAGGATGCGATCTATTTCCACTATGATAAACCGGGAGAGTTCTACTCAGGGCACTTCAGGTATTTATGTTTTTGGAATTAATCGATCTACTTCTGATCAGTCCACATGAGTATTAGATATTGGATCTAGTGCTCATATTTACACTTTCGTGTATAGGCTTAGGAGTACGAGTAGATTAATAATAGGAGAAGTGTACCTACACGTGGTAAATGGATCAAAAGTTGTTCCATTAGTTGTAGGGACCTATTTATTGACATTATCCACATGGCTTGTGTTAGATTTACATAACTGTTACTTTATTCCTAGTTTGACTAGGAATATTATTTCTATTTCTTGTTTGGACAAAGATGGATTTTCATTTTTATTTAAGAACAATAGTTGTTCATTTTATAAAAATGAGTTGTTTTATGGTAAAGCAACAATATGTAACGGTTTGTATATTCTTGATGTTGATACTCCTATTAATAACATAAATATTAAGCGACTGAAATCAGGTGATTTAAATAGCACTTATTTATGGCATTGTCGCCTTAGCCATATAAATGAGACTCGCATATCCAATTTGTATAAAAATGGATACCTTAGCACATTTGATTATGAATCATATGGTGCTTGCGAATCTTGTTTACTTGGTAAGATGACTAAATCTCCTTTTAAAGGAAAGGGAGAGATGGCCACAGAAGTGCTAGAGCTTGTGCACACTGATGTGTGTGGGCCCATGTCCACCCAGGCTCGAGGTGGGTATGTCTACTTCATAACCTTTACTGATGATAGATCACGTTTTGGTTATGTGTATCTCATGAAACACAAATCAGAAGCTTTTGAAAAGTTCAAGGAATTCAGATTTGAAGTAGAGAAACAAACTGGGAAAAGTATCAAAATACTTCGATCAGATCGAGATGGTGAATACTTGAACAGTGAGTTTCTAGATCATCTGAAGAAGAATGTGATTCTCTCACAATGGACTCCACCTAGAACATCATAGATGAATGGTGTGTCTAAAGGAGGAATATGACCTTGTTGGACATGGTCTGGTCTATGATGAATCGCGTTGAACTCCCTATTTCATTTTGAGGATACGCACTCCTCACCACGATCTTTGTTTTGAACAGGGTTCCAAGTAAATCAGTTACTAAAACTCCATATAAGATATGGAAAGAAAAGAAGCTAAATTTGTCTTTCCTTAAGATTTGGGGTTGTCAAATTTATGTTAAACGTGTTGACAGTAATAAGCTACAACCCAAATCGACGAGATATCTGTTTGTGGGATATCCAAATGGATATTACTTTTACCACCCATGTGAACAAAATGTGTTTTGTTGTCAAGCATGTGATATTCCTTGAGAAGGAATTCTTAGATGCTATGGCTAGTGGGAGGAATGTTAAGCTCGAATAAGATTCGAGGAAAACCACAAATAAATACTCCCCTCCAGGAACTCGAGAAAGATCAGACACAAGAAGTTGTGTCAACTCCCCAACCTTCTACACAAGAACCTCATAGGTCGACAAGGGTTCGTCGCGAGCAAGAGAGATATGGATTTCTCATCTCGGCACATGGAGATGTGCTTCTGGTTGTGAACGATGAGCCTACTACCTATGATGAGGCAATGTCTGACATTGACTCTGGGTTATGGCAAATGGATGACAAAACAGCTTTCCTTAAAGGAAACCTGGTCGAGAATGTGTATATGACACAGCCTGACAGTTTTGTTACTCATAAACATGCAAATAAGATTTGCAACTTGCAAAGGTCCATTTATGGACTAAGGCAAGCATCCCGGAGTTAGGGTCAATGTTTTGATGAAAAGATCAAAATGTTTGATTTTTCACAAAAGGGAAGTTGATCCGTGTGTTTACAAGAAGGTTAGTGGGAGCGTGGTGGTCCTTTTAGTCCTATATGTGGACAATTTATTGCTTATAGGGAATGGTGTTCCCATGATGCAATTAGTTAAAATATGGCTTTCAAAGTATTTTCTCCATGAAGAATTTGGGAGAAGCAGCCTATATTCTGGGAATAAAGTGTTGGAAATGTATGCCCTAAAGACACGTTTTGTTTAATTTATGGTAATGATGTTTCTTTTATTCAGTTTATGGCACATATATTATTTGCATTTAATTGTTGGAAAGGTGTCCATGCTATTAAGTAAGTGATTCATGTGATGGGTCGTTCTTCACAGTTAGGCATGAATCATGGGTACTTAATAAGCAAGAAAATATTACTCTTGATCTTTTGATAGAACTGGGCATTCTATCATGATAAGATCATTGTGCAATAGATCCTAATGGAGGATGGCTTGCCTTAGCCAGTAAACAGTCCATTTACTCTAATTGTACAAGCGCATTTGGAATGCGTAGAGTGGACCTGTGATAGAAGCTAATGACAAAGTACTAATTATCATGGAGCTAGTCTATCACTGCTACTACGTGGACGAGTACTCTAATACTTGAGTATTAGTTGGTAGTCTAGTGAACCTAGAGCTATATTCTTAGATTCATTGTAGGTGAGGTCTATCAAAGATCAATATCCTTTTGAGTTGGGAGTATGGTTTCTAATTAGCTAAGACAGACTAATACAAGATAGTTTCTGTGATTCACCCCCTTGTGATTGTCCAAGAATAATCGAATAATCCAGGGCCCTGGGAACGTGACTTAAGAGTGTGTGCTTCTGGGTAGCTCCCAGTGATAAGCAAGTACATCCGAGTAGTCACGGATTATTGGACTAGTGATCTAAGGATGGTAGAAGTCATTTAGAAAGGTGTTAGTACATTATTCCTTTCTAAATGATGGGTGTTACGCAGAGGGGTATTTTCGTCATTACACTAGTAGGTCAAAGACATGGCATATGCAAAATTATTCGTGGGGTCAGTGTTACCATATGGTGATAGTTGGAACACTTAGAATGACAAAATATAGCTACTAGGTAGCAGGGATATTTTGGTCATTTTAGTAGCCGTGAATAATTTGTCTTTTGGTCCCTGGGGTAGCTCGATGTAACTCATGTATTTTTAATACATTTGGCTTGTTGGATGAATTACATTGAGAGAGAATTATTTTATTCAGAATGGTCCATAATTAATTGGACTAGAATAAAATAATAGTTCATTAGGGTTTTTAATTAATTAATTGGGCTAACCCAATTAGAAAATTAATTAAAAGATCTTGGCCCATTAGGGTTTGGCCCACTAGGGTTTTAACCCTAGGGTTCTCCCTATATATATCTCTCTTTAGTTGTTTTTTCGTCCAAGTCGTTTTTCATTCTTCTTCACCGAAGAGAGGCCACGAGTTCGAGTCATACTCTGGAAGATCGAAAGGGTGCGTTTGAGTTCTGATGCGACGGAGCCGAAGGCTAGCAGGACAGCCGTCGTCTCCACAATGCGAAGAAGCTCCCATCGCTCCATTCCGTCCGGTAATCCGCCGCAAAAGTAAGTCTCCTAGATTCTTATCAATACGAGGAACGTTTTTTGATTAAAACGCTTCCGTTGCATGCTTTGTTTCCTCATTCATGATCCTTCATAAAGATCTATAGAGATAGATCCAAGAGGTTGCTAGCACTCTCCCATAGCGCGTACATTGACAGGGTGCTAAAGAGGTTTAGCATGGAAGATTCTAGGAGGAGAAGTCTTCCCATGTCACATGGAATACATCTCTCCAAGGCTATGTGTTTGAAGACACGATGAGAGAGATAGGATGAGTCGAGCGCAATATGCCTTGGCTATTGGCTCGATCATGTATGCCATGTTATGTACGAGGCCTGATATCGCATATACTTTGAGCATATGTAGTAGATATCAAGCTGATCCAGGTGAGAAACACTGGATTGCTGTGAAAAACATTCTTAAGTACTTGTGAAGCGCTAAAGAGATGTTTTTTGCCATATGGAGAATAAGAGCATACCATGAAGGGGTTCATGGATGCTAGTTTCCAATTCGACCATGATGATTTTAAATCACGTACAGTCGAAATTCATATTCTGCCTATATGGCTGGGCCATGAGTTGGAAGAGTTCCAACAAGAGATAGTGGCAGATTCAACAACTGAAGTCGAATACATAACAACCTTCGAAGCAGCTAAGGAGGTTGTATGGATCCGTAAGTTCATTGATGAACTTAAAGTGGTGTCCAGCATTGTTGATCCAATAACAGTTATTGGGACAACAAAGGAGCCATTGCGTAAGCGAAGGAACCACGGTCTCATCAACGGACCAAATTTGTATTGCGATATCACCATATGATAATGGAGATTATCAGCTGTGGTGACATATATAGAGAAAGTGTCGACGGATGATAACGTCGTAGATCTCTTGACTAAAGCTCTGTCCCAAGAGAAACATGAAAGTCATGTTCGATCATCAGGTATAAGATACATGAGTGATTGGCTCTAGTGCAAGTGGGAGATTGTTAGTGTAGGTGCTCTAGACCAAATCAGATTGGGCATGTTGTACACTGACAATTGTAATCATGTTATTATTTGAATAAGGAGTTATTCAAATTCACAAGAAGTCATTCTATTAGTTTCTTGTTATTATTGTAATAACCGAATGAAACTAGATAGAAGTCCATATGATGTATACTGTGAATAATCTATAAAGATGTGAGATGATGCATCACAGTTTATAGACATCATTAAACGTCCCAAGTCGTAGCAATGTCAAGAATGGACATTGACAATTGCGGTAAGACTTGTATGTGCTATGTTTTTGCTATGTGATAGCAATGGGGATCTCACACCCATAGGCATGAGGATGCCTAGACAAGTACATAGGTGACCAATGTTGGAGAACGTGTCACTGGACATGACTCGCCATGAGAATCCATTTTGGTTATATGTTGATGAAATTCTCATACGAGATGGGTGTAACTAATCCTTGGACCTGAGGTTGTCACGGTCATCTCATAAGAAGACTGGTATGCTTTGACATCGTTTCACATCTTTATAGATTATTCACAGTATACATCATATGGACTTTTATCTAGTTTCATTCGGTTATTACAATAATAACAAGAAACTAATAGAATGACTTCTTGTGAATTTGAATAACTCCTTATTCAAATAATAACATGATTACAATTGTCAGTGTACAACATGCCCAATTTGATTGGGTCTAGAGCACCTACACTAACATGATGCTGCCTCCACCGACGCCTCTCCCTCATCTCTTCTCTCTCTCTTTGCTTCACTCGGCCAAGAGCTCTCTCTCTCTCAGCCTTACTCTCTCTCGATCTCACTCTCTGCTCTCTCATTCCCACTCTCTGTTTATCCATTTCAAATGGCAGAGGGACGCACGAAGCTTCAAGGAAGCTTCCTCACTCCTGCCACTTTATATATATATATGATTTACACATTTAACCCCTCAATTTTTCAATAATATCACTTGAGGGTTTTTATAATTACACTTGGGCCCTCCCAATGCTTAAATTAATTATAATTAAGCCACTCAAAATCTCGGTTTATTCAAAGTTAATAACCGACCGCTACTCGGAAATACCGACCTTGAACCTGCGCCTGAACAGGACCTTTATTCGACCCGAAAGCACTTAAGGGTTGCCTTATTCGCAAAACCGGACCACCCCTAGGGTCCCCTCAGCTTCCAGGAGGTCCTTTGCAACCATTCGGTATTTACACCCACTCGAGGTTATACAGAATTTATTCTGAAAATTATTCCCGGTCGGACCGTCAACAGCGTCACTATCCTTATCTCGAGACGCTCACCAATCCCTTGCCTTCTTCCCTAGACATCCAAGTCCCGAGGCACTCCCTGCCGCCAATTCGACAATTTATATTAATTAATTACTCGAATTTAACTCTTGGGTTTCCTGGACCACTCAAGCTCCTTTCAAAATAATCAAAAATTATTTATTTTCAACACCATGTAATACCGGGTATTACAATTAGATTGTTAATAAACAACAAAATTCACTTTTACAACAATTTATTTCTTTCACCAACTTTAATCCACACTAATTTTTCAGCATTTTTTTCATACTAAGTGAAGAATGTGTGAAAATTAGAATTCAAGGTGGATTGCAATGATGCAGGAATTACTTGTATGGACAAACAATCAAATTTTTTCTATTATCATTTTGGTCAAGGACCATGAAAGGATATTGGTTCTAGTAATATATTAAATATAACTGAAGCAGGGAAGGCAATGCAACTATTTTTAAAATGAATAAAACTAAATAATTAGATGTAACTAGATAAATAGAAATTGACATTGATAAACAACAACATTCAGCTTTAGCATTATCGAACGAACATTAAGTTTCAAAAAGTGATGATTTACACAAGACAAACAAATGTGATCCAAGAACAATACTAGATCAAGTGATTAGCTAAAAAGAAATAAGCAGTGATAAACCATAAGTTCGAATTCAGAATTGTCAACAAACATTAAGTCTCAAACAGGCAAGGTTTACACATATTAAAGGGTAGAGGGAGATGATCCAACAACAACATTAAATAATTGATTTAATTAGATTGTTGATAAACTATAAAATTCTAATTCATAATAATTTATTTTTTCTTCAACTTTGATCCACATCTATTTTTTTGCCCTTTCTTTCTTATTTATAGAAAAATGTGTGAAATAGCATTCCAGCTGGAATGCAATGATACAAGAATTAGTTATGGAGCAACAATCAATTTTTAACTTTTATTATTTTGGCCAAGGAGTGTGAAAGGATTGAGATTCTAGTAATGTTTTAAATATAACTTATGTAGAGAAGGCAATGCAACCTTTTTTATAACAAGTAAATACTAAATAAATGGATGTAACTATATAAAAAAATTGACATTAATAAATCACAACATTTAGGTTCAGAATTTTGCCATGGACATTAAGTTTCAGAAAGTGATGATTTAAAAAAGAACAAGAGAGATTATCCTACAACAAGGCTAGATAAATTGAAGCGATTAGCTAAAAAGAAATAGGTAGTGATAAATTATAACATTCAAGTTCAGGATTACCGAGCGGACATTAAGTTTCAAAAAGTAATGACTTACACAAGACCAAGAGATGTGATCCAAAAACAATACTAGATAAAATAAATTGATTTGCTAAAAAGAAATAGGCAATGATAAACCAGAACATTCGAATTCAGAATTTTCCACAAACATCAAGTGTCAAAAAGCCACGGTTTACACATATTACAAGGGAGAGACAGATGATCTAACAACAATACTAAATAATTGATGGAATTAGATTATTGATAAATGACAAAATTCACTTTCTTAACAATTTATTTTTTCTCCAACTTTAATCCACACCTATTTTTCAGATATCAATTTATATCTATTATTATATTGGCCAAGGAGAATGAAAGGAATGTGGCCTAATTTACGAAGTCAGTGCAACTATTTTTAAAATGAATAATACTAAATAATTAAATGGAGGAAACTTTACAAAAAAAAAATTCATAAAGATAAGTCCCAACATTCAGGTTCGAAATTCCCCAATCGATTACACAAGTCGAAGAGAGATGATGGACAATACTACATAAATTGAAGTGATGAGATAAAAAGAAATTGGCAGTGATAAACCAAAACACTCAAATTCAAAATTCTTTACAAACAAGAAGTTTCAAAAGCCTTACACATTATAGGGCGAATAGAGATGATCCAACAATAATAATAAATAATTGATGTAATTAAATTGTTTAAAAACCACAAAATTCACTTTCATAACAATTTATTTTTTCACCAACCCTAACCCACACCTATTTTTCAGCACTTTTTTCAAATTAATTGATGAATGAGTGCAAATTATTAGTATTCTTGGTGGAATACAATGATGCAAGAATTACTTGTACGGACAAACAATCAATTTTTTTCCATTATCAATTTGGCTGAGGAGCATGAAAAGATATTAGTTCTAGTAATATATTAAATATAACTTATGCAGGGGAGGAAATGCAATCATTTTTAGAATGAATGATAATAAATAAATGGATGTAACTAGATAAAAAGAAATTGACATTAATAAACCACAACATTCAGGTTCAGAATTTTCTCGTGAACATTATGTTTCAAAAAGTGATGATTTACATGAGACCAGAAGAGATGATCTAAGAACAATACTATATAAATTGAAGTGATTAACTAAAAAGAAATAGACAATGATAAACCGCAGCATTTAAATTCAGAATTCTACACAAACATTAAGTTTCAAAAAGGCATGATTTACACATATTACAAGGCAGAGAGATGATCGAACAATAATACTAAATAATTGACGTAATTAGATTGTTGATAAACTACAAAATTCACTTTCATAACAATTTATTTTTTCACCAACTTTAATTCACACACATTTTTCAGCATTTCTTTTCATGTTAATAGAGGAATGTGTACAAATTAGCATTTTAGGCGGAATGCAATGATGTAGGAATTAGTTATATGTAGTGCTATTAAAGGCGTGCCTACGTGTAAGGTGCACCTTTGGTGCCATAAATGCTCCTAGGTAGGCACAGACCAGCCAGGCAAGCCTAGACCCACTAGGCTCTCATGTGCATCCTTATGCATAGGCATGCTTGGCATTTTTTTTTCTTTTTTTTTTTTTTTTACAATTTTTAGGATTTATATTTAATGTTTCTTTCTATTAATTCCCTGCAAAAATATAAAGAATATTTGACTGGAATCATTCCATAATCTAAGAGAATGATGTCATGACCCCGAGGATTCCCAAGGATAGAGTAGAAAATATGAGTATTTAGCTTACATTCATTAATATACTTTGCAATTTCCTTTCTTCTTTCTGTTATAGCTAATTGTTTTAAGTATAGGCAGTTATAGTCATTGTTGTAACTGCACGTGGGTGCATGTGCAAGGTTGTGAGGCTATATAAGCCACAGCTAGAGAGGATGGAAGTCATGCTTGAATTGAATGAAAGAAACTCTAATTCTCTCAATGTCCCTCAAGTTCCTTCCCCTTTCTCTTAATGTCTCTCCCTCTTTCTACTGATTTCCCCCTTCCTACAATTCTAATTTCTTCCCCCAATTCCTATCACAATCCTAACTAACCCTAGGGTTCTAACAAATGGTATCAGAGCAATCAAACATTGGCTGTGATTTCAATCAATTCTAGGTTGTGACTTTGGCAATTCTTATCCGAAAATCAAAGGCGGGCAGGCTAGCAAATTTTTGACCATCGATTATGCTGATATTACATTCAGGCAATTCAAGACAGCGACGTCAGAGCAGTTGGCGATCCAGGGGGGCGACTTCAGGAGTAGGTCCAGTGAATTCAATCCCTGTGTTCCAAGCGAGTATACGTTAGTTGTCAGGCGAAGTAGATCCAAGCAAGCTAGGCTAATTTTTGGCAATCCACGTTCAAATTTGCAATCAAAACAAGAAGCGTTGTTGCAGTCAAACAAGGAGAAGCAGGGTAGTGATTGCAACTTCGATTCAAGTGAATTCCAGAGTTCCGACAATTCCAATTAATTCCAGTAAGTCGTTCCAGTGATTTTCAGCTAAGGATCTGAAAGTTTTGTTATCAGTGCATAAGATCCAAATTGTTAAGGCCTGCGATTGAGGCTAGACCTGATTCTTGAACGATTGATGATCAACTACAATTATGATCATAGGCGGAGAATTAGCCAACTTGGAGTGTTGGACGGTGATTGGGTGTTGGAATCAGGACTCAGCAGAATTGAAGACGACACAAACCAAGAGAGGCCGACGGTGATACCGAGTTGAATTTGAAGTCAAAATCAGAGTGGCGCAACAGGTATGGGATTAGAATCGAAGCACCTATGAAGGTGGAAGCATGAATTGCTTCAAATAAAGTTGTCGACTTGAAGGTGGAACAGCAGGATGATTTGCTATTGTTTTTCGAGTTGTTGTAGTTGATCGAGAAGGCGAGGCGAGTGTATGAGACTTCGCAACAGACGAGCCAAAAGGTGGAATCGAATCTGTTGCCTAGCTGTTCAGTTGCTAGAGAATTGAAGTTGCAGGCGAATTAGTGACGCTGATGTAGAGGAGACATGTAGAGACTGGAGGAGCAGGCCAACGATTTTAGCCGTGAATTTTGACAGGCTAGGCGAACTTGGAAGGCGAAGCAAGAGGTGATACTTGGCTGCGAATTGCAGTAATTCTTGGCTGAAGTGGAAGGGCAAAGCAATTCTGATAGATTTGGTAGCCAATTATATCACAAGAAGTTGTGCATCATTCTAGCGAATTCAAGTAGCAGGTTGGACGCGACGCGAACATAGGACGTTTGTTGTGGGTGACCGGTGGCGAGCCGATCATTTTTTCGCTGGAACTCAATCGGCCTTCGACAATTGACTCAAATTAGGAAGTTGACGACAAGAAGTAAGTTCCTACGCTACTGCTGAACATCAGAGAAGTAATTGGCTAAAGGCATTTCAGAGAAGTGATTGGGTGAGGCAAGCACAACCAAGCAAGTCTGATCCCAAATGGTGAGAAACGACTATGGGGGAGGCAAGCACGAATTCAATTAGATTTGGAGGCAATCAGAATTGAATCGGATTTGGAGGCAAAGTAGATCCAGATCTCAGGGACTTCGTGAGGTGAATCTGGAGGCCGAACCGATTCAATCAAATCCAGAAGTATTTGCATAGCAAAATTCAATCAAGTCCGGAAGTATTTGCACAGCAGAAACGTTGGATTTCGAAGTACATGGTTTGTGAAAAATCAGCCATGGAAAGCAGTGCACACATGAAACAAGTGGAGCCTCAACTACAGCAGAAGAGTGCTGCATTTTCAGTTGGCCAGAAGCAACAAACAGGGGAAAATAAGTTTGAGAATGAGATCAACCAATGGGATAAGAGAGCAAGCAGTGGGGTACATGATACGAGCAAGGAATTTGGCCTTATGATACGCAAGAAGCTGCAAGAGTTCGCAATGATACTTATTAAGAAGTATCATTACAACTTTCCGGCGGAATATTTTGATGATTATCATGGAAGTTTTAAAAAGGAGAAATTCCTTGAAGTGGAGCAGCCAAAGGAGGAGACAAGATTACGAACGACCAATTCACTGCCTGCTCTAGACTTTCGGCAAAAAAAAAAAAGCATTTTGATAGGGCAACAGATCAAAAGGAGCCCACGGATCTTTTTGAAGAAGAAATAATACCCCAAGATGCACCTACTAAAAGGTTGCAAGGAAATATTAGAGAAGCAATTGATGAAGTCATAGAGGAAGCCAAAGCCAACTCGTTACCCCCGGTGGCTAGTGCATGGGTGGAAGGATTTGGGGCTGCTCCAGATCAGAAGTTTGTGGGAAATAGAACAGCATTGGATTAGGAAAATTCGACTAAAGGACCAGCCATCGGTGAGGATGATGGTGCTGAAGCCTTTCCTCAGATTTTGGACTTATCGAAATCCGAGGAACAATCAAATTTGGAACAAAATATGGATTTGACTTGGGTTAAAATAGGTAACAAAAAGGTGAAGACAGCACTATCTCGAGGAAAACTAAGGGATATAACGGAAGAAGTCAAAGGGTTTGCTAAAGAAAACAAAACTATCACTGTTGTGTTGGTTTCTGCTCCTACTGGAAAATCCAAGTTGTTGTCTACTGCATTGAGGGAAGAATCGTTGGCTGGAATTGAAGTTTTCGCAGCTCCTAATGCTAATGCTCACAAACAGCCTTGGTATGAGTATCCAAGGTAAGTCTACAATCCTCCATTGCTACATTTTGAGGATGCTGTTGATATTTCTACAACAAAGAATGACTGTGGGTTGAAAAGGAAGACAATAACTGCAACTATGGATGTAGATTTTCCACCCTTGCTTGTATTAGACAATAATGAACTACTAATGGGGGTCACGGACACGAATAGTCTTTACGTTGGACTCCAAGTTTCAATTACTAAGTATGTTTGTTCGGAAGTTGCTGATTATGTCCATAGATGGGAGACCAAGCTTGATTGGATAACTATTATCGAAAGTAGTTGTTTTGGGCTTGAACTCGATGAAGTTTTCCCTATGGAAGTTTTGAGTCAACTTAGGCTTGGAATTGATCTTGGAAACTTAAGAATGAATATGAAGAGGCCTAGAAGGACAAAGAAGGAAAGAAGAATAAAACAGATTGAGAGAGTTAGTATTGGGTAAGAGCAGTGACCAATTACTGAAGTTCATGGGGACAAGAACTTTCTCAAGGAGAAGGGAATTGTCATGACCCTGAGGATTCCCAAGGATAGAGTAGGAAATATGAGTATTTAGCTTACAAGCATTACTATACGTTGTAATTTGCTTTCTTCTTTCTGTTATAGCTAATTGTTTTCGCTATTGACAGTTATAGCCATTGTTGTAACTACACGTGTAACGCCTCGCTTCTCGGGCACGTTATAACTTGGGACAATTCTGGGACAATAAATTTTTTTCTTTTCAAACTAATCCTAAATTACATCATACCTCGAATCCGTTCTAGAATTCCCAATCATTTTCTCGATAGAGAATCAATATACACATCAAGTGCGGAAGCAAGAATCGAACCTGACATCTTAACATTAATCATAAATCAATTCTTACATCATCGTAGCTCAACATAACTTAATACAAAGCATAAGTTCTCAACATTAACCCTAAATAGGATTATACATCATCATTCCTTAAAACGTTCAGATTTTAAAGTAGTAGAACTTAAATACATAGGGTACATAACATACATTTCATTCATCATGCACCTTGCTAAGTACCATTTCATACCTCATTCATCCTCGTATCTGCTACAATCTCCATATGGAACGTTTGAATATTCCAAGGGTAAGGCCCAAATTAGATGATGAATCATCTAAGTAAGGGTACAAAAAAAATATTTTGTGTATGAATACAATGTCTTACTTATCGTAAGGGTCAACTGCACCCTTCATACTATTCACTATTTTTGCGGCCACCTCTTTCAAAGCCAGGGTGTATGGGTGCACCGTTAGTAAAGCAACGGTGCCAATTCGTACTCCTTATGACCACAATGCGCGTGATCAATGATATCAACGTGTACATATGCATTTCATAGCATGTCATGTATGCAGTCTACGTGATGGATACATATCAAAGCATGTCAATATGATCATGAAAGCATCCCCGAAGATCGGAGTTTGAAACATAAATCACCTACAACCAATCATTTTCCATAAAAACTAAATTCAGTTGGGAAGTACCACTTACCTCCTCAGGCTTATTAGGCTACCTCGATATCCGTGCATTGCCTCGATTTGTGTGCCAACTTCAAACTTTTCACAAGCCACTTCAACTTAAGCTTCAAAGCATCTTAATCACCATATTTATTTAAATAAGTATTAAAACCTATTTTCAATAATTTCTTTCATTTTCTTTATTTTTCTCTCTATTTCTTCCTATTTTTTCTCAATAAATCCAAACTAAATATTTCTCAAATATTTCGCTATGAAAATTCATAAAATAATATTCCTGAATTTCTGAAATTTTCTAGAAAATTTTACTTACCTTAACTTAGCTTCTCAAACTTCCTCAGTATACGTGTCATATCCTCGAAACGCGTGCCCGAACCATTTTTCTTACCAAAACATCCAAAATATTAATAAATCTCTATTTCCCATTTTGAGGGATTTTTCTAACATTTTTCTCCATTTTCTTTTCTTTTTTTCCTTTCTTTTTTTCTTTTTCTTTTTCTTTCTTCTTCTTCTTCTTCTTCTTCTTCTTCTTCTTCTTCTTCTTCTTCTTCCTCTGCAACTACCGCGCACACAGTGAGCACCAGCTGCCGCCACCGCCCATGACCAGCCAGCCTTGCCGCCGCCACCCACACCAACTGCTGGCACCTCCGCCGGCCGCTGCACTGGCCACCTCTGATTGCCCAGCTCCATCATGACCTGCTGCTCGTGGCTCCTGCCTTGCTGCCTCTGTTCGTTGGTCATGGCAGCCGTGATTGTGCAGCCAACTTTGGCCTCCTTCGGCCTTGCCTTACCAGTCTCCACCGTGCCACTCGCCTCGTGAGCCATCGCACAACCCCCGCCAACCACCGTAACCGGCCTCCCCGCTACCACCCTGCTTGCTGCGCATCGGCCATGGCCATTTGGAGCTTGCGGCTATGGCCATTTGTTGTTGCCGATTGCCTCCCGCCATCCTCACAACCAAGCTCTCTCTCTCTCTCTCTGGTGAACTCTCGGCCAGTTGCTCGTTGTCGCGGCTACCTTCTTCCTCTGCTTCCATTTCACGGCCATTTCCTTCTTGCTTCCATTTTCTCACATCTCCTCCCCTTTTTATAGCCATTTCCATTGCCTCACGCTTGCCTTGCCCATACTTTCTTTGCGTGCAAATCCTTCCTTACTCTTGGCATGCAAAATCTTCCAAAGCTTGTAGAGGGATGGCTGATTGCAGAGCATGGGCGACATACACAGCACGCAACCTATATATATATAATAAAATTACATATTTAACTTTAATTGTACTTCTATTTCATCTATGCAACTCCCTAATTGCAAGTATACCCTCAAACACCAAATTAAATTGCATTACAATACCGAAAACATAAAATTAATAACTTTAAAGTTACTCGATAATGACGATTTTGCCCTAGTGTCCTCACCGGACTATTGTTTCATTTTGAAATCACTGAAGGGTTACTCATTACGAAAAACCGAACGTCCTTTACGATAATTCGATTTTGCAGCCTAAATGGCAGCTGTATTTTAGTTGTATCGAAAACTTTTCCCGATCTGATTTCTTTCAATATAATAAATCCTATCTCGGGATGCTTATCAACACCGTATCATTTTCCTTGGACAATTTCACTCCGAGGCATTCCCCGCAGTCAATTCGGCAACTTAATTTATCATTAAACTAATCTTTCGGGATTCCAAACTTACCGAAATTACGTGGCAACCTCATACAAATCTAGGGTATTATAACATTGGTGCATGTGCAAGGCTGTGAGGCTATATAAGCCACAGCTAGAGAGGATGGAAGGCATGCTTGAATTGAATGAAAGAAACTCTAATTCTCTCTCTAACATTTCTCTCCAATCTCCCTCAAGTTCATTCCCCTTTCTCATAATGTCTCTCCCTCTTTCTACTGATTGCCCCCTTCCTACAATTCTGATTTCTTCCCCCAATTCCTATCACAATCCTAACTAACCCTAGGGTTGAGACAAATGATTGGTCAAATCATCCCTAGTTTAGAGACTAATTTTAAGGAGTAATTATCATCTTATCTTTTTGAATACTTTCCTATTTTCTGTACAATCAACCATTCCTATTTTTCTGTACAACCTATCTTTTTTAGTCTAGCAGAAATATAACCTCTCCTATGGTGTACATTTCTAACCCTTATAAATGGGGTTGTATTACAAGTAAAAATACATAGTTTTATTTCTCCTCCTCACAATTATATTATTTAATTTTTTACTGTTTAGGATTCATAATTCTTGCTGTAACTTTTTTAAAAATGAGATATCTAATAGAATCTTAATAGGAAAAGAAAACGTTTGAGATTCCAATTCCAACTATTATTAAATACAAAGTAAACAATAAATCAAGAGAAAAAAAGCAACATAAGAGCAGATAAAAGTAAATCTTAAAAAGGATTTATAACCTATAAATAGTTTAAAATTTCATTTAAATTAAATCACAACATTTAATTTAAGTTGAATCATAACATTTGAGAAACAATTGTTTAAGTTAAACCACATCATTCAAATTCAGAATGCTCTATAATCATTAAGTTTCAAAAAGCTATGGTTTACACAAATTACAGGGCAGAGAAAGATAATACAATAACATATTTAGATTTTTGATAAACCACAAAATTCAATATCATAAAATGTTATTTTTTCGCCAACTTTAACACACCTATTTTTCAGCACTTTTTTTTTTCATACTAACAGAAATCTGAGCAAATTAATATTCTCAGTGGAATGCAATAATGCAAGAATTAGTTATATGAACCAACAATCAATTTTTATCCATTATTATTTTGGCCAAGGACTAAGAAACGATTGCGCTTCTAGTAATATTTTAAATATAACTTACGCAAATAAGGCAATCCAACCATTTTTAGAATGAATAATGTTAAATAAATGGATGTAACTGGATAAAAATAAATTGACATTGATAAACCATAACATTCAGGTTTAGAATTCCCCCACGGCCATTAAATTTTAAAAAGTAATGATCTACACAAGACTAAAAGAGATGATAAAGTGATTAGTTAAAAAGAAATTGGAAGGGATAAATTGCAACATTCAAATTCAAAAATCTCCACAAACATTAAATTTCAAAAAGTCATGGTTTACATATATTACTGGGCAAAGGGAGACTATCCAATGACAATACTAAATAATTGACATAATTAGATCTTTGATAAACCACAAAATTCACTTTCATAACAATTTATTTTTTCTCCAACTTTAACCTACAACTGCTTTTTTAGTACTTTTTTTTGTATTAAAAGAAAAATGTGTGCAAATTAACATTTTAGGTGGCATGCAATGATGCAAGAATTAGTTATGGACCAACAATTTTTTTTTTATCTATTATTATTTTGGCCAAGGAGAATGAAAGAATTGTCTTATGACTTAAGCATAGAAGTCAATGGCAATGCAACCATTTTTAGAAAGAACAATACTAAATAAATGGATGTAACTAGATAAAATGAAAATGACATTAATAAACCACAACATTTAGGTTCAAAATTCCCCCAAGACATTAAGTTTGAGAAAGTGATGATTTTCACAAGACCAAGAGAGATGATCCAAGTAGCTAAAAAGAAATAGGCAATGATAAACCGCAACATTCAAATTCAGAATTCCCCACAAACATTAAGTTTCAAAAGGCCATGGATTACACATATAACAGGAAAGAGATAAATGATCCAACAATAATACTAAATAACTTATGTAATTAGATTGTTGATAAACCACAAAATTCACTTTAACAATAATTTTTTTTTTCCACAAATTTTAAACCACACCCGTTTTTCAACACTTTTTTCATATTAATATAAGAATGTGTGAAAATTAGCTTTCCCAATGGAATGAAATGATGCAGGAATTAGTTTTAACTAAGGAGCATGAAAAGATTGTGTTCTAATAAATTTTAAATATAACTTAAGCATGGAACACAATGCAACAATTTTTAAAATGAATAATACTAAATAAATGGATGTAACTAGATAAAAGGAAATTGACATTGATAAATCACAACATTTAGGTTCAGGATTCCACTACGAGCATGAAGTTTTAAAAAGTGAAGATTTCCACAAAACCAATAGAGTTGATCCAAGAACAATATAAATTAAAATTATTAGCTAAAAAAAATAGGTAGTGATGAACTCCAACATTCAAAATTCAAAAACTCCAAAAACATTAAGTTTCAAACACACGCGCGCGCGCGAGCGCACACAGAGAAGGAATCATCGTTTAAAGTTTTTAAAATAATTGCTTTATTTTCTGTTCATCTAAAAACTTGTTAATGTAACATGTTAAGGGATTTAGCCAAAACTCTAGGTATAAGTGCTCAGGGGGTAAAAGGAAACAGGCACATAGGACACATCCATTATGTCATTGTTCCCAAGCAGAAAACATATTAGGACGAATTGGCTGAGCAGATGTAGATAACCCCAAAAATATTCACTAATATATGATCACAATTTTTCTCTTAAGGTTATGAAATGGAAAAGTTCTATTGAGTGAGCAACAAAAAAATAAAAATAAGGAAAGTGACAAAACATACATCACTCGAGCAAGTTATAAAGCAGAGAAGAAACTTACCAGAGAAGCTGGAGTATCTGAAACTGTGGGGGTGGATAGCTTTGTAGGAGATCCATCAAACTTGTATGAGCACTCTGTGTATGCTGACCCAATACCCAATCCAGCACCAAAAGGCAAAGATGCCAAACGTGTTACAGGGCTCCCTAACATAATATATTGTAATAAATGCATCCATTTCTTCTATTTACTTTTTGGATAAGTAAAGATGAAATCAAATAAGAAATATTGGAGATATATAAACAGGAAGCATTATACAATGGCTTGCATTTAGAAATATTGGAGAGATGTAAAAATCATTCCTTAGGACCTCCTGTTCAAATTAGGTTCACTTCCATGCAAAAGATAAAACATAATGAGAATTAAAACTCCTAAAGTGACCAAATCTTAAAACCTTACACAATAATTCACATCATGTATCACGTCACACTTAAGTGGGGGAGGGGATAATTTAAAAATTCAAAGGTCACAACAATTGTGAGTGCACACACACAAGTACATTAGGCATCAACTAGAAGGGATTAAAAGGGGACATTTACTTGTAAGCAATCTTAAGGTATAGCCTCTAACAGTGCATGCAGCAAGTGTAAAAAAAAATTGTATACCTTGTACCAATCAAATTATACATGCAATTTCATATATCACAGAAAATTTTAGTGAACTATTGGAATTTGACTCAACATGAGAAAGGTCACTATCTCCACTAAGGTTAAGTGAAAATATAAACCAAACCTTAAGGTTTCTGGAATCACTGACCTCCATGTTTGAGTTGTCTGGTGACAGTAATTAACATAATAATTCATTACCTTTTTCTTCTACCACGTCATATGTTTCTATGACACTATATTTTCTGCCAAACAGACCCTGATTAAGTGGGATGACAGGCTCCTCCTTTATTCCTTCTAATAGGAACGAAAGCAAGTTTTCCCTCATGTTCTTCCCTGACCTTAGATGGAAAAAGCTGTAGGTAATAGCAGGCACAAAACCTAAACAAGGGTAACCAGTGCTTCTACTTGGCTGAGAAAACTGTTCACAGATGGCACAGGAAAAAGAAAAAGTGTATGTCGAATAGACAAAGGCTATAGTTTGCAATCAAATCGTTTAACCCCAACTTCATTAGTGATTTTCTATATCTGTGTGCACCGTGCAGACATGGTGGACAAAAGCTACAATACTATATAATTGAGAAATTAAATTGCTGAAAAAATGCAAAATTCACATTCATAACCATTTATTTTTTCACCAACCTTAATCCACACTTGTATTTCAGTACTTTTTTTTTTCATATTAATAGAAGATTGTGTACAAATGAACATTCTAGGAGGAATGTAATGTGCAGGAATTAGTTTTAAGGATCAATAATCAATTTTTATCTATTATTATTTTAGCCAAGAAGTATGAGAGAATTGTGATTCAGTAATATTTTAAATATAACTTAAGCAAGGAAGGCAATGCAACCATTTTTAGAATGAATAATACTAAATAAAAAGATGTAAACTAACAAATAAAAATTAACATTGATAATCCACAACATTCTGGTTCAGGATTACCAAATGAACATTAAGGTTCTGAAATTGATGACTTACACAAGACCATGTCATCCAAGAACAATACTGGATAAATTGAAGTGATTAACTAAAAAGAAATCGACAATTATAAGCCTCAACATTCAAATTTAGAATTCTCCACAAACATAAAGTTTCAAAAAGTCATGGTTTACAGATATTACAGGGCAAAGAGATGATCCAACAACAATACTAAATAATTGACGTAATTGGATAAACCATAAAATTCACATTCATAACAATTTATTTTTCACCAACTTCAATCCACACCTATTTTTCAGCACTTGTTTTCATATTAATACACGAATGTGTGCAGATTACCATTCTAGGTGGAATGCAATGATATAGGAATTAGTTATATGGACCAACAGTCAATGTTTATATATTATCCCCAAAGAACTTACAATCACTAGCCACTACAATTCATGCTCCTTGACCAAAACAAAAGTAGGTAAAAAGTGAAATACACAACAAGAGGGAAATTGTCAAGACCAAAAGATCCCTAAGAACATAATCATAATTATGTATTATGTGTGTTGTTATAGGTCGTACATTGTTGTTGTAGATTATAAGTAGGGTAGAATAGGTAGAGAATGCCATATGGTTGAATGATTAATAGAATTTATTATCTCTCTCTCATCAATTCTCACTCGATCTCCCTGTAATTTCTCTCTAATCTCTCCCTCTATTACTATTCTATCTGAATATCTTCCCTTATTCTTCTGATATCTCCCTCACTTCTTCTGATTTCCCCACCTTACTTTTTGTTCTAATTCCCTCGAATTCTTCCAATTTCCTATCAAGACCCTAAGCAAACCCTAGGATCCAGACAGAAGAATATTGCCACTATTATTGCCAACAACACTGTCACAGGATTGCAGTTCATATAGCTAAGTGAATTGTAATTACTTGATTGTTTAAATAGCCGAGAATATTAGTTCGGCAATTAGGCCTAATTTTCAAATTCAAACTACTTGGTAATTGTTGATCAAGTGGCCATTGGAGCCTATTATGGAAGTCGGATCACTATATAAAGCACACTGATACCACTCTAAAACCATTCATAGAACTATCAATACAAAATCTCTCTCCTACCTTTTCTTCTCTCATTAACTCTCATTTCCCCCTCTTTTCTCTCTGTTCTTCCCCCTTAATTTCCCAATTCTCCTCAATTTAAGGAGAATTTCCCGTCAGAATTCAATTCTAACACAAACACTTTATTAGCTAATTGTTCCACACCCATGAAAAGAGAGGCAAAGTCCAAGGCTGAAGACACCAACAAAGTTTAGAACTCCCTACAAGAGAAGGCAAACCACAAAATGGAGAGAGAAGAGACTGATAGAGCACATATTTTCATATTATTTAGCCCTCAAATTTAGTCTTTTTGCACATTAGTTGTGTCCTTTTTATTCATCTTGGTTTTATTTTATAGGAATTGGGCTTCACACTATTTTACTTTATTTTTCCAGGTTTAGGACTATGGGAGCATGAGATGGGGCATGAAAACGTCTTGATGGCAATGAGATATCTTGGAAATTGGAGATAGAGAAGTGAGGGCAATTTTTAGCAGATTTAACCTCCTGCACTTCCTTCAGTATTTTGGCCAAGATAAAGTCCCAGAATGAAGATGATGTCTCAGAGATATTGTAGAGGACTTCTAGGGATTTCTGGAAAGGTATGGTTTGTCCAAATCCGAGTTCGTTTGGGCCTTCAAACAGCACTTCAAAGTCGGGGCTAGGAAGTTGGGTTCAAATTAGGAAAGCTGCACAGATGCTGATTCCTTAAAAGGGCCATATCTTGGGCGTACGATATCCAAATCAAGTGATTCAAAAGCCCAAATTAATCTAATCTTCCTGATCTACAATTATTATGAAGAGGCTAAAGCCCATAACGCGCGCTAACCTATCCGAAATCGGCTGTGAAGTGGCAGTAACCTAGGGTTTCCTCCTTAAGCCCTACTTAAGCACCTTAAGTGGCCAATTTTGGGGGATTCTTTCGAAGGGCGTGAACAGTAGCAAGCTTTCCTTCTCCCCATTGTTCTTGTCAAGATGGAAGGCTAAGGTTCTGTAATCAGTTGCAATACCATCCTTGTTCCCGGTTTGAGTCTTTGGTTTTAATGGAAATCTATTTTTTTTAGTTTTAACTTCATTGTTCTCTTGTTTCTGTTCTCTCTTAAATCTGTGTATGTGTTGATGCCGGTTGGATGAATGCATGCATTGTCTTTGTTTGAGAATCCAAGGTTTTTGTGCTCGGTTGAGGCTTTAACTAGAAACAAGAACAACCTGTTTGAATGGTATTTTAATCAGTCTCAAATCTGTACAATAAGGGGAATCAAACTGATAAATCGAACTAAGAGGTTTCTGAAATCTGTTTATTGGTTTTCTTTCCAATCTTTGGCAGTTGTTAAAGGATTATTCTGGTTTTTGATTTGAGAATTGAAACTAAACAAATGGTTTATTGAGAAGGCGATGAAAACTGGGATAGAAGGTTGGTTTGCAATTGATTGCATCTTGATTTCTTGTGTTCTTGCTTATTTAGTTTTCTGTTTTTCATCAAAAACTCCCTCCCCCCGTTTAGCCTTGTTTTGACAGATCCGCTTGAGGTTCGTTGGGAGACGACTTTGGGTTGCACTCTTGCTGCAAATCAAAATTCTTATTTATCTAATCTATTGGTGTTCGACAGCAGCGATCAGAGACCCTTCTCTTTTAGGGAGCCAAGGCATCACACTTGTAAGTATAAATGTTTTACGAGATAAAGACTTGGGATTCACTTTCAGATATTTATCCCTATAGTATCTATAATATACCCAAGTTTTTTTTTGGGAGATACAAATATGAGGCCTTTAGTATCTATAATATATGCCGGCCCTTTTTGAGAAATACAAATATGAGGCCTTTATTTGATATAGCCCTTGATACATCAAGGGGCTCGATAATTTATCATTGGCAATTGGTCAATAATAGAATTGATTAAATTATTGGAAAGTGACATATCCTCAAGGTAATAGAAATACAATTATGTGTTGCAAAACTTTTTTCATGGCTTAAAAACTCAGAAGTTTCTATATCACCTCCAACCAAAAATACTATTACTTGGATAAGCCCAAAGTTAATAGTTAGCAACAAATGCAATTGACTTCATTTTCTGTGCTTTACATCTCCAAATATGTTCTTAACCCCCACCACACTCCCAAAATAAAAACAACAAGCCCTTTTCTCACTTTATGGAGTCAACTACAAATTCTAGCTCTTCATAAGACCCTTAAAACTAAGATTATAACTACATATCACCCACCAAGTTTTTTTGGTCTTCTTCTACCTCTTTTACTAACCACTTGTTCAATCTCAATCACACTCCTCATAGAAGCCACAACTGGTCTTTATTTTATATGATAAAACAATGTTAATCATGTCACAGTCTCACACATCTTAGATATAATAGGAGGTGTCATTTTAACTTTTTACAGATAACCTAATTCCTAATTTATTCCTTTTTGTATGTTGGTACTGTATTGGCTAAAATTCTATGCTATAGAACAAAGCTAGTCTTATAGTCTTCTTGTAAATTCATTTTTTTAGCTGTAATAAAATCTTACTATCATATCCGAAAGCACTTTTGCATTTTGACCATCCACCTTAATTCTACGAGTAACATCCTCATTAATCTCTCTATCATTTTGAATAATTGATCCAAGAAATCTAGACTTATCTTTTCTTGGTATTGACTTGATCTTCCAGGTTTACCATAACATCATTGACAAATATTTTTACTAAGACTTATAAACGAATTAATTAATAGCATTTTGGATAATTGATCCAAGAAATCTAGAATTATCTTTTCTTGATATTGACTTGATCCTCCAGTTTTACCATAACATCATTAACATATATTTTTACTAAGACTTATAAATGAAGTAATTAATAGCGGGTTTACCATTATCCTTGTTGTAGTGACACGTCTTGTATGTGTTCCTAAGAAAATGAATTTGTCCATTTTCAAGATTGTGTAGGATTATACACGAAAGATCCTTTTTTGGCTCTCTCTTTAGCCTTATGTCTCTTATCCCTAGGAGATCTTCCTCCATTTCACTCTATTTAAAACCTTTAGACTCTAAAGTATTCCTTTATATCAAGTTGAGTATTCATGCCTTCTTTTGTCTCATGCGAAAACAAAAAGTCATCTGCAAATAGCATACACAACCCAACATTTGCTTAGATATGTTTAGTGAATTTATTTGTTACAAGGGTGAATAGATGTTGACGTAATACCTGTGCTTATGTGGCATTTGTAATACATTTCATTGTAAGAGACAATTTAGGGAAAACAAAACAACTACTTCTGTAACTAATCCAATGCAGCATTCATTCAAGAAAAGCTAAAAATAAGAAAAATATATTTTCAGAAGGGAGGAAGAATTTGTGGGTAGTGGCCTAGGAGTTGCGGAAGACAAAGTTAGCTATGTAAAAGATTTTAACAAAAGATAATTGCAACAATCTTTATTAAAATTTATCATTTACCAATTGAGAGTTGTGCTTGTTTCATGAATAGATTACCAAACAACAATAGAATTACCTGGTCCACTCAAACTTCTCAAATTAGTGTAGAAAAATGACATGCTCCATATACTAACAAGCAAACAAACATAGTTAATACATGCATGAATGTCTCCAAATATTTATCGGGCACAAGTATAAAGGGGTTTCTTCAGGCCCTTGTCAACAACCATGCTTATACCGTATTTGATCCCGGAAAAGTATATATCCAAGTTTGTGAATTGAATGTCATGACCCCATGGGCTATTTTGTAATTTTTAATTGCATTTTAAATTTTCAGTTGTAGAATTGGAGGGAGCTAACCGATTATGTTAGTAGCTTTACCATAATACCCTCGGGTGTGTGTAAACCATGAGGAATAGCCTACATAAGGCTCTTAAGCGAGAGGATGGGAATTCATTGTGGAATGAGAATTGAATTCTTTCCTTCTAATTCTCTCTCTCTAATCTCTTCTCTCACTTTCCCTCTCAAATTCTATCTCCTATCTCTCTCTTTTTCTCTTCTTAAATAGTCGAACCCAAGCCTCTTTCTCAAGGCATGACAATTGGTATTAGAGCCGATCATCCTCGGTTGTGATCCAGTGAAGGTGTAACAAAATTGGCCGGTTGATGATCCAGCAAGCGTCGAGAGAAATGGCAAAAGGTACTAAAATGAAGCAATTGGAGAATCAAATGGAGGCGATGGAGGTCGGGCTCACTCAAACGCAGGAGGTGGTTACACAGAGCAGAGAAGAAATACGATCGATTCGGGAAGAGATGCGGGAGGATATCGCAGCATCTAATGATAGAGTTCTAAGTGAATTGGCAAGGCAAAGGGAGACTATGGATCAGCGGATCAACATCACGATTAACATGTTGTCCGCATTATCCTGAGACCATAGGGAGTTTCGGAGTTGGGAGAATCACAATTCAAAGAGACGCGTGATCAAGTAAGAGAGTTGAATTCCTCTAGATCTAGCCAAGGTCATCTACCGAGGCTAAAGATACCTCTTTTTAAAGGATCCAAACCGCACTGGTAGATCCGAAGATGTGAGAGGTATTTTCAATTCTATCACATACCCAAGAATCAGAGGATAATCATAGCTACGGCATATCTTAACGATGTGGCCGATAGCTAGTACCAAGCGTGGTCAAGATCCAAGGGTGTGGGGGTGAGATGGATTAACTTTGCAGAAGAGTTGTGTGTGAGGTTTGGAGAAAAGAACATGACCGATGTTGTAACGACCCGTCAGAGGGCCTAGTATTTATTTAGAATTAGTTAATTAATTATTGAAGTAATTAATTAAGAGGATTTGCCATTTAATTATTTAATATGGCAATTTAGATTTTTATTGAGTAAATAGCATTTAATTATTTATTTATTTTTGAAATTAAATGCAAGGACTTGAAGGACATTTAAGAAGTTGTTATTTATTTAATTTAGTTAATAAGAGTTATTAAGAGATTAGTGATTCCATCCGTGAGAGGATTGGGATTAGAGTCTCCTGGATATAGTAGGAGAGGGAGAAGGGCATTAGGTTTCCTATAGACATATGTATATATGTATAGCCTCATTAGCCTTAGTCTCTTCACGCCGCTGAAAGAGAGAAAAATCGTGAAGAACAGAGGAGCCAAGAAGCAGTAGCAGATTCAAAGTCTTGCATAAGAGTCTCTTTTGGCGATCATTAGGGTTCGATCAGAGAGTCTAAGGCAAGTATCCCATCCCTGTAATCCATTCTTACGGGATTATAGTTCAGTGATACCCTCAGTTGATTCAAGATTCTTAGTGTAATTCAGACTAATACAGTCAGTATGTATGTATATATTTTTCATGCACATACAGTGAGTTCAAGCTTTGCATAGAAGGCTCTCGGGAGATTATTGAGTCAATTAAGAAGATCATAAGGCAAGTATCCTTCCCCTGTAATCCTTTCTTACAGGTCTTGATTTAGTTGATATCAGATTTCCATAATTGAATCAGTTCCAGTGCATGTATATATATATATATATGTGCGTTACAGTGAGTTATTTCAGTTCAGTGCATGTTTATATATGTATTTACATGCGTACAATGAGTACCAGCCAGTTCATGCATATTCCTTGCAATGTTTACATTAGTTATGATCAGTAAATCATCCCTCAAGTTGTTTATATATCAATTGGGATTGTTCTCCCAAGATTTCTTTTGGAATGGTGTAGTGAAGCTAAGTTTTGATTCAAGTTATGATCTCTGTTATCGTAAGCTTTATATCTGATAAGAATCCATTCATTCGAATAAGCCTTGTGTCATTCGAATGAGTTTCAAAGCATCCGAATAAGTTTCAGTGTTATCGTAATGTTTTTCCCTTATAATGTATCAGTCATTCGAATGAGTGCCTTGTCATTCGAATGAGTCCTGAGATATCGTATCATTCGTATGAATTTTTGAGGTTTTTAGACTGTCATTCGAATGAGCCTTGTTGTCATTCGAATGAGCCCTTGAAGATGTGAGTAAGTTGTTGCTTTGTATAGCTTAGCATTCGAATGAGCCTTCTTGTCATTCGAATGATCTTCAAATTGATTCGAATAAAGTTACTGTTGCATTCGAATGAGTCAAGTTTTGCCAGTTCAAATGTTGGAAATTTTCAAAATTCATTCAAATGAATTTGTGAGTCATTCGAATGAGCTTGTTGAAATCCTTTTTTTCATTCGAATGGGCTTCTTTTTCATTCAAATTACCTCCTTAGACTTTCTCAATAATCCAAATAGTATCAAATGGCATCCAAATAGCTTCCAATAAATTCTTAATTCAAGTTTTAAATTTAATATGAATATTCAATTATTCAAATATTGAATTTTTATGCCAAGATATCATAAAATCCAATATGCCATGCTTATACTTAGAAATTTCAGAATAATTGAATCTCAATATTTCTAGTAAAAAATCATATACCATGTTTAGCAGTTCATTATGACATGGTCAGCATTATTTTGTGAGATTATGTGCATACACATTGTATGAGCATTGAGCATGACTTATGTGGAGCACTACATATCGTGTGCCAACATTTATATGAGCATTGCATTATGCGCGCCAGGTGGCTTGTCCGCGGGGATCCCACTAGTATCAGTACAATTATATCTCAGTTATGAGTTGCTCGCCTGATGTCGACTAGGGAGCTAGGGGCATATTTCCCAAAGTATGTGCTTACAGTTTTTATGTTTGCAGGACTCAGATCAGTCAGGTATGTGTTACAGTTATGTGGGCCTATGGGCCAAAGTTGCATACCTGCATTTAGTTTACAGCTTATGTGCATTACATCTTATAAATGTCATCCAGTGATTATTATATCTCTCAGTACAAGATCAGTAAGTATTTTTATCAGTATCGTTACTCTTCGATTCAGCTTCAGTTATTCTTTCCAGTTTATTACTTGCTGAGCTTTGTAGCTCACCTTGTACTCTTCACCATTCCAGGTCCTAGTGGGGGAGTACCAGATGTGGGGCCTAGCAGCAATGTCCAATAGTGTGTGTACGTGGAGCCGCTCAAGACCAAAGATGTCTGGGAGTTGTTAGTTTATTAGTTAGTGCTTGATCAGTTTAGATTCATTTTAATTTCCAGTTTAGGGAATTTCCCTTAGATGCAATTATGTTTTCAGTTTTTGTTGACCCAGAGTCTTATTACAGTTAATTGATATATACAGTATTGGTATCAGAATTCAGTTATCAGTCAGTTTATTTTATTATCCCCAGTAACACCTCTTCTCGGGCAGTTCTAGGAGAGGGGGTGTTACAGATGTCATTGAGGAATTCAATAAACTCAAGCAAGAAGGGACGGTCATGGAATATCAAGAAAAATTCGAGGAGCTGGGGGCATTGATGTAGAGTGCTCAACCCACTCTCACATACTGACTGCTACGCTACCCTGCACATTTATTTATCAAAACAACAACCAAATTTATCAAACATTAATCCTTTTGTTAAAGCAGGTATAGGGCGATTATACTCGCCAGTGTGCGAGTGTGCGTGTAGTACAATTTTAAATTTATAATTCGGTGAGTCCGAGTCGGTTCACAGGGAGATTATTTTGGATGAAAACAGAAATCACTGAATATTTGATTTTAAGAGGTGATTAAGATAATCTAAAGGAAATGATTAAAACTAAATTAACAATGAGTTTAAGTAGCTTGGGTCAAGACAATTTCAGTGTCAAAACCAATTAATTCCCAACTTAATAGAAAAGATCAATAATATTCATCTGAATTAAGTTTTGCAGATCTATGAGTAATTTTAGTTCAAGATAATGATAATTCTTGTTTAAGCAATCTCCATACATGGCATGGAAATTCTAAGTCAAGCAATTATCATAAATTGAATTATATCCCACAGATAGAATTTATAGGTACAGATTAATCATTTGGGCTTGGGTATGAAAACATTTCCAGGTCTAGCAATCTCCATACGTGGCATGGAAACTCTAAGTTAGGCTTATGCTCCAATCCAAACTCAAAGATACACTATACGCACACTGCTCAAATTAAATCAGATTAATATTACACAATTGAAGCGCAGCTTTCTTTGGGAATCATTGGCGTTGGACACTGTCCTTGCCTTAACCCAAGATCGGATTTAGCTACTCATCTTCATTTTTAAAATAAATTGGCAGGAATTTAAATGACGGGAATTAAAAGACAGTATTTAAAAGACTATTTTTTAACCGACCATATAGGCGGTTTATAATGAAAAGACAAGAATTGAAAGACTATTTTTTAACCGACCATATAGGCGGTTTATAATGAAAAGACAAGAATTGAAAGACTATTTTTTAACCGACCATATAGGCGGTTTATAATGAAAAGACAAGAATTGAAAGACTATTTTTTAACCGACCATATAGGCGGTTTATAATGAAAAGACAAGAATTGAAAGACTATTTTTTAACCGACCATATAGGCGGTATATAATGAAAAGACAATATTTAAAGACAATATTCAACCGACCATATAGGCCGTATATAATAAAAAGATAATATGAATAACATAATACAACTATATGGAAACAAAGGTTGAAGATTTAAGAGAGAAATTCTAAGAACGAAATCATATTGAAACTAAAGTGAAAATTTTGAGAGAGAAATTTCAAGAACATAACTATACTTTCATTATAGGAAAATTGAATGGTTACAAATGCACCCTAAGTGCTCTATTTATAGGGTAAAAGATGCAATAGAGACCACTCAATTATATAATTTAATAATACAAAATATCTAAAGAAAAATAAAATAACTAATTTAAAAATACAAAGATAAATAAAATATCTAACACATGATGTAAGCGATGATGTCATTCCAACTCATGATGTAAGCAATGATGTCACTCCAACCCATGATGTAAGCGATGATGTCATCAATTTGTGGGACTTGGGCTTTTCATATTTTTGGGCTTGGGCCTTCCTTGTGTTGGGCTTGGGCCTTCCTTGTTTTGGGCTTGGGCTTGGGCCTTCCTTGTGTTGGGCTTGGGCTTGGGCCTTCCTTGTGTTGGGCTTGGGCCTGGGCTTTCCATGTGTTGGGCTTGGGCCTGGGCTTTCCATATTTATATTATTATATATATATATTATATTATTATATATATTATATTTAATTTTTTTATATTTTATATATTTTTATATTAATATTTTTAAACATGCACAAAATTTCAAAATGCATAATAATATTCAATTTAAACCATTTTAAGATCAAAATAAGGGTGAAATTATAATAAAATTTTTACAAAATTGATCACTAATCACATACCAATATTTTGTCTCAAGTTTCATTAGTGGTCTGAAAGATGAGCTAAGGTCCATGGTAAAAATGTTCCTATCAACCACTGTGAGAGAAGCAGCGGACAAGGGCAGGTTGCAAGAATGAACTTTAAAGGCTATATATAAGAGGAATAGATCAACACCAAGGCCAATGCCAGTGGCTGGACACCTAACAGGGGGCAAGACTAAGGCATTGATGTCTGCAGTGCCTATAGGAGCAGTAAAAGGGGGTCCTAAAAGGGGGTCCTAGTACCAAGGCTAATAAAGTTCCAACAATGTAACAAAGGAGAATGTTGGGATTATGTTTCAATGTGGTGATAAATACGAACCTAACTATAACGCCTAAGATTTTTAAACTGAAATATAATGTAATACTTGGGATTTTTAACTTCTAATACTTGAGGAAATATGTCCTTTCAAGGGATTATAAAAGCCTTGAGACAAAGGTTCAGTTTTTGAGCCAGTGGCAAAATCGTAAATATTGAGGTTCGGGTAAAAGTGTAATTTACCTAAAAACTAGGAGTATTAGCATAATTAGTCCTTTCTTCGGGGACTAAAATGCAATTAAAAATTGGCCTAGGGACCAAGTTGAAAAGGATCTAAGTGCAATTACCTGAAAAGTTTGGGCCAAAGTGTAATTCTTGAAATATTTTTCCTAAGGGCATTTGGGAGATTCAAGAAAAGCCTCATAAATGATTTTAGAGATAAGGATGGAGCCTCATGATGATATTAGAGATAAGATGAAGGCTCATGATGAATTTAGAGATAAGATAAGTGTTCATGATGACTTTAGAGATAAAGATTAAGCCTCATGATGACTTTAAGGATAAGATTTGATATGATTTGGATAAGATTTGATAAGATCTTATTTTTGGATAAGATTTGATTCAGATAAGATTTGATAAGAATGATTGCAGAATATCTTAGAAGATATGGAATGATTAGAGAATATTTTAGAAGATTTGAAATGATTGGAATATCTTGAAAGATTTAAAAAAGATTTGAAATGATTGTGACCTACTTGGTGGCCAAGTTTCCAAGCCTATAAATAGGGCTCATGGCCAAGGGTTTCCTCATTCTAAGTTGGGATAAATTCGTGCTAGACGGGAGTGCTTTGAGCTTTTTGTAAAGATGAAGCCTTCAGCATTCAAATCTCATCAAACCAAGTTAAGGTAAGTACATTATGAACTATTTATGATGTTTAAGCATGACTATGAACTATGTTATGTGGTCCCTCATGTTATGTTATGTTCACTCAAGTTTCGGGACCGGAGCTCGGTAGCGCTACGCTCGAGGGTTCTTACCCCTGCAAGTTGGTGGAACCTCTCGTGTCTCCATATGATATGTTATGTTATGTCATGACTTGTTTAAATACATATGATGGTTCTCTTGTACTTACTGAGATTTGCATAATCTCACCCCCCCCCCTTATGTTTCCCCCTCCCCAGGTGAGCATGAATGAGGAGACCAGGACATGGACGTGGAGCGTGGTGGCTTGTTTAAAAAGGATTTTAAAGAACTTAAGTTTAGTTTCCTTTTGAAAACAATGTTTTTTAGGGTTGAACTCTAATCTTTTCCTATATGTATGCCATAAAGCATGTCTTGGAATTTTATTTGATTTAAAGGAAGTATGATTTAAGCTCTGAATATTTTTATATGAATATTATTATCATTAAGCATGTAAGCATGTAAGTAAGTTACGGGTGTCACACAGTGGTATCTGAGCAAAGTTTACTTTCCTGTAGACTCAAATTGTTTTTAAAGAAAATTTTTGTGCTTTTAGTAAAATTTTTAAGGAAATGCTTTTAAGGAAACATGAAAATCCACCACATCCCATTCAAGCTTCTGATCTCCGAGTAAGTTATAAGAATTGCTATGCTTTTTGTTTACGGATATTATGCTCATGCAAGTCATATCCCCCTTAACTATGCAGTTATTCTCTCAAGCTATATTTATGAGCATATGTTGTTATATGTATGCACACGTATGAAGCTCATGTTGGAATAAGTATGTGAGAGATATGATTCTTATTTGTCATTAATTAGTATGCGTTTTTCGCTAGTGATATTGCTCCAAACTCAAGAGTTCATGATTATAGCGGAAATACTTATTTAGGAAGGGTTTATTAGAATGAAAGCAATTAGGAATCAAGTCCATCAAGAAGAGCTCGCATAATGAATCATAATTAAACATGGATCTATTGTTGAGTTTATTGATATGTGTGACCGCGCTTAGGGCTTTGTCATAAAGACCTAAACTGTCTAAGGCGAGCTTGGGACTTAAGTGGTCCACGTGACCCCCCTCCTTACCTGGAAGCTCCTTAGTTGCGTGTTATACATATTGGTATATGAAACGATGGACTAACAAATCATAGTTAATACGAAGTTCCACAATAGTACTCTTTATCTTTAAGGACCCTACATTCAGGAATTAATTATTCTTTTTCACATAAGGTTATGGAAACCCGTGCAAGAAGTGCCAATAGTAAGGGTAGGCAGCCGCAAAATGAGGCTAGCAAAACCAACAACCTCAACGGGCAGTTCATGCAGTTCATTGATGCCATTCGCAACATGACGCCACTTGCCACACCACCAATTGCACCTCCCCAAGAAAACCTAAGAAACAATGCTACCATGGTTGAGCAATTTTGGAAGCTTCAACCTCCAACTTTTGAGGGTGGGTTGGACCCTCTGGTAGCTGAAGATTGGATAGCAGCAACACGAATCTTTAATCTCATAGATTGTCCAAACCCTAGGAAGGTAATTTGCGCTACATATATGTTACAACATGGAGCAAGGCATTGGTGGGATTCTACTGCCAGATCCCGACCCTAGGGACATGTGTGGACCTGGGAGCAGTTCAAGGAACTTTTTCTTAAGAAGTATTACCCCGCTAACATCTGTAACCAGAAGGAAGTAGAGTTCCTCATGTTAAAACAAGGTAGCTTCACCTTGATTGAATACGAAAGGAAGTTTGATGAGCTATCACGTTTTGCCCCAGCCTTAGTGGATACAGAACAAAAGCGGGCAAGGCGCTTTGAACAAGGGTTGAGAGATGATTTACGGCAGGTAGTTGTAACTTTTGAGTTAGGCATGTATCATGAGGTGCTAACTAAGGCCCAACTGGCGAACTTTAGAGAAAGCTCCAGCAACAATAGCAAGCTATCACAGTCTGGACCACTAGAAAAACGTAAGTGGGAGGATAAAGGTAAAGGAAAGCAGGATTATTCGAAGAAGAATAAAGGAGGCGGTCCAACATCAGTGTATTATCAACTGAACCCAGTGTGTGGCAAATGTCAAAAGCGTCATACTGGACTGTGTCTCATGGGAATCAGCGCCTGTTACAATTGTGGTGAAATGGGTCATATCGCCAAATTCTGTCCCAAGGGTCAGGTAAATAAAACAGCAGCAACAACCATATCAACAGAAGCCAGGAAATCCCCCTATGGGGCAAGCTAGGGTGTATGCACTCACAGGACAGGAGGAGGATCAGGACCGTAACGTGTTAGCAGGTAACATCCTCATCTCTAGAATACCTGCTTATACTTTGTTTGATTCTAGTTCCACCCATTCTTTTATATCCCCTAAGTTTGCAAGTAAATGCAATGCACATGTGGAACATGTAAGTACTCGCTTAGGAGTAGCAATACCCTCAGGAGATATAATAGGCACGAATCATGTAGTAAGAACTGCTAAGGTGGAGGTCGGGGGAAAGTTTTTAGAAACAACCTTATATGTCTTAGATATGCAAGAATTCGATGTGATTTTGGGAATGGACTGGCTTTCCAAGCACCATGCGACCATTCTATGCTTTGAAAAGGAAATAGTTTGTAAGTATCCTGAAGGGATAGAACTTTGCCTTTCAGTGGCTGAGACAAAATACCTTCCCCGTGTCATTTCAGCATTAAAAGCCAAGAAACTATTACAGTCGGAAGGATGTATTGGATTCTTAATGTCAGTGGTGGTTAAGGGAGGAAAAGAATTAACAGTGAATGACGTTAAAGTAGTAAAGGACTTTCTAGAGGTTTTCCCTGATGACTTGACTGAAATGCCACCAGAACGAGAAGTAGAGTTCACTATTGATCTGGTGCTCAGTTCCGCACCTATTTCTAAAGCTCCTTACAGGATGGCACCAAAGGAGCTACACGAGTTGAAAAC
Source organism: Diospyros lotus (assembly GCF_014633365.1). Taxonomy (NCBI): domain Eukaryota; kingdom Viridiplantae; phylum Streptophyta; class Magnoliopsida; order Ericales; family Ebenaceae; genus Diospyros; species Diospyros lotus. The sequence continues at coordinate 27,137,970 of NC_068342.1, forward strand.
CCAATTAGAGGAACTATTGGGGAAAGGATTTATTCGACTAAGTGTATGTATCCCCCTTGGGAGCACCGGTATTATTCGTCAAGAAGAAAGACGGATCAATGAGGATGTGCATCGATTACCGAGAATTGAATAAGATTACTATTAAGAACAAGTATCCTCTTCCCAAGATTGAGGACTTATTTGATCAGTTACAAGGTGCACGAGTATTCTCAAAGATTGATCTAAGGTCAGGATATCACTAGTTGAGGATCAAATCTAGTGACATCTCGAAGATAGCTTTCAGAACTCGGTATGGTCATTATGAGTTTTTAGTCATGCCCTTTGGCTTGACTAATGCGCCTGGAGTTTTTATGGACCTAATGAATTGAGTTTTCTATGAGTACTTGGATAAATTTGTCATTGTCTTTATTGATGATATATTGGTGTATTCTCGAAGTGAAGCAGAGCATGAAAAACATTTGAGGGTTGTTTTAGGAATCTTGAAGGAAAAGAAGCTATTTGCAAAATTCAAGAAGTGCGAGTTTTGGTTGGAGCGGGTAGTATTCCTTGGACATGTTGTCGCAGCTCAAGGAATAGAAGTGGACCCCAGCAAGGTAGAAGCGGTATTAAATTGGTCAAGACCAACCAATGTAAATGAGGTTCGCAGCTTTTTGGGTTTAGCTGGATACTATAGGAGGTTCATCGAAGGGTTCTCCAAATTGGCAGGGCCTTTGACGCAGTTGACTCGCAAAGGTACTAAGTTTGAATGGATAGAGAAAAGTGAAACTAGTTTTGAAGAATTAAAGAAGAGGCTGGTCAACGCGCCAGTATTAACTATTCTTGAAGGGTCAGAAGGTTTTGTTATTTATAGTGATGTGTCCAAACAAGGAATTGGATGCGTATTGATGCAAAAAGGTAAGGTAGTTGCGTATGCATCAAGGCAGTTGAAGCCTTATGAGCAAAACTATCCTACACATGACCTAGAACTTGCCGCAGTAGTGCATGCCTTGAAAATCTGGAGACACTATCTATACGGAGGTAAATGCGATATCTATACCGATCATAAGAGCCTTAAGTACATCTTCACACAAAAAGAGTAAAATATGAGGCAAAGGAGATGGCTGGAATTAGTGAAGGATTATGATTGTGAAATCCACTACCACCCCGGCAAAGCAAATGTGGTGGCGGACCCCTTGAGTAGAAAGAAAATGAGCCAAGTAGCAGCTTTGACAGCATAAAAGCCTTTGTGGAAGGAGTTTGAGAGGTTAAGCCTTGAGTTTGTTGCTACGCCATCTAATTCTAATGCTCGTATGGCAACACTCTCTGTTCAACCGACTTTCCGTGATCGGATTAAGAGCCATCAGAAGGGAGACCAATTCTTTGAATACATCAAAGTTGAGGTTAACACTGAGAAGCAGAAGGACTTCACAATAGCTAGTGATGACACACTCTACTACTAAGGGAGACTGTGTGTGCCAAACTTTGAGGAACTAAGGCAAGAAATTCTAGAAGAAGCCCACTCCACTCCTTATTCTGTACATCCTGGAAGTATAAAGATGTATCGTGACCTAAAGGCAGTGTTTTGGTGGAGGAATATGAAAGAAGACATAGCTAAATTTGTCGAGAAGCTGAGCACCAACGACCAACAGGGTTACTGCAACCATTGGAGGTTCCAGAGTGGAAATGGGAACATGTGACGATGGACTTTGTTGTTGGATTTCCAAAATCAATAGCAGGACATGAGGCTATTTGGGTGATCGTGGATCGACTTACCAAATCAGCTCATTTCTTACATGTTTGGATGACATTTACAATGGAACAGCTTGCACGACTGTATGTTAAGGAAATAGTAAGACTACATGGTGTTCTAGTTTCCATTGTATCGGATAGGGACTCGAGGTTCACATCCAACTTTTGGAAGAGCTTACACAGAGCCATGGGAACCAAATTGAGTTTTAGTACAACTTTTCATCCTCAGACAGATGGACAATCTGAAAGGACAATACAAACTTTAGAGGATATGCTTCGTATTTGTACCCTAGAATTTGGCGGACATTGGGAGAAACATCTACCATTAATTGAATTCGCATACAACAACAGTCACCATGCATCTATTGGCATGGAACCCTATGAGGCACTATATGGAAGGAAATGCAGATCACCTGTTCATTGGAATGAAGTTGGCGAGCGGAAGATTTTGGGTCCAGAGATTGTGGAACAAACTGTACAAGCCATTGAAAAGATCAAAGATAGTATGAAGAAGGCTCAAGATAGACAGAAAAACTATGTAGATAAAAGAAGAAGGGATTTGGAGTTTTCCATTGGTGATAAGGTATTCTTAAAAGTTACACCCATAAAAGGAGTTTTACGGTTTGGGAAGAAAGGAAAGCTTAGACCTCGGTTTATAGGCCCATTTGAGATCTTAAAACGGGTTGGGAACGTTGCTTATCAGCTAGCCTTACCACCAGATCTCTTAGCAGTACATGACGTTTTCCACATATCAATGCTCAGAAAGTATGTCCCCGACCCAACCCATGTAATAAAGCATCAACCATTAGAGATACAGCAAGAACTGAAATAAGCATTGTTACTCGGGAGGTACTGATAGCATGCATATTTATACCATATTTTGGCATTTCACCTCATTCTTATTAGGCCATTTGAAGCAATTTTTGCTGATATTTGATTGTTTCTATTTTATTATGTTTCAAATTGTCCTTACCTCTACTTTATGGATCCAGGCTTTAGGGAATATTGGATGGGCTAGAGAAGTGGCTCAGCTAAAGGAGCTTGGGCCTACTAAAGGAGCTTGGGCCTACTTTCAAGGAGCTTGGGCCTACAATAAAGGAGCAGACTTGGGCTCACTTGTTTTCTGTTGGGCTAGGCCCAACCCTAGCCTCCCTAGCCTTTCCTTTCTTGGCCATGTATTTAAGGCCTCTTAGCATTAATTTTCAGAAGATCATCATATAGATAGAGAGGAGAAAATAGAGAGGATTCTGCCCGTTTTTGTTGTTGTAGCACTTTCCTGTTTTTTACATCTTTTGTTCCATTTTGTTTTCCTTTCTGTAATGATAGGCTAGAACACTTTGTAACCGGTTGTGTGTCTTGAATCCATGTGGAATTTGAGTCCCGGATGAGCTACAAGAATCTGGTTTGTTGTTTGTTTCTTATTCATTTCTATTTGGTTTAGTTTGAGCAGATTTGTGAATGCATGGAGTTCATGGCAGGTTTGTGTGAACTTGCATGGTTTCACTTTCTGTTAAATGCTTAAGAGAACAGAATGTTATAGCCGGTTGGTATAACATCTCGGAAATGAATATTGTGTGCTTGAACGGTTGTTCTTGCATAGGTCCGGATAGGTTGAATAGAGAGTGAATGGTTGCATTTTGTTTGCAAGAGATTTCTGCATTCATTTTGTTATTTCCAATCATTCTAATCCTTGGACGGTTGTTGGGGATGCTTTGAGTTTGTTTTCCGGAGATCAAAGCATCTAGCAAACCAAGATATATAGAGTGGACAAGGAAGATTTCACATAGGAGACAAATACACAACCGGTTGCACTCCTCTTATTGATTTTTCATCCATCTTCATCTTTCTGTTTTGCCAATTAGTTTTCTGTCAAAACCCCCCCCAAACAAACTGTTATTGGTTATGTTGGTTCTCCTTTGTTGGTAGAAGAAAGTGAGGCTCCTTGTGAGAGATGACCTAGGGTGCACTTTGCTGCAAACTAGAGAAGAGATGCAAACATAGATCTCTAATTCTGGAGTGGTTCGATAGCCGGCCAGAATTTTGGCGCCGTTGCCGGGGAGCCAAGTTTTTCTTCTAAAAACATAGAGGACCGACCCTATTCTCTGTTTGTTTTGTTTTCTTGTTCGAGTGTTTTCTCTATTTTGTGTTCTTGGTGATAAGGTTATCAGTTTTTGTGTTCTTGGTGAAGAGAAATTCTGTTCTGTTCTTGAGATGAACTGATAGCAAGCAGCAACAGAGAAACCTCATTTGCCTTTTCGATCTTCTTTTTGTTTGTGTGTATTTTCCTTTTATGTTTTCTCATTTTTGGAATCATTTTTGAACCAAGAAGTGGTTGTTGGAGAGGGCTGCACGACCTGACCTTCTGAAAAAGCAACCCTGCAGCCCTGCAGCAACTGAAAAAGCACAAAACACCTGCAGTCCTTCTCTGATTTTCAGTAGCATACCTGCAGTCCTTCTCTGATCTTCATGTGCTCTGATAGGCACTGAAAAGCAAGCTTACACAGCAAGGGGAGACAACCCTGCAGCAGATCAGGAGCATAACCATTTTTAGCATGCTCTGAATCCCACTTTTCTGCCTCTGACAGCAGATCACCTGACCAAGAGGATATTCCATTTTTCTTTCTCACATTTTTCTTTTATTTTCTCTTTTAACACTCCATTCAACGTTGTCTTTACCTTCCACACTAATCTCCATTTTCGTTTGGCAGATAGACATCAGCAGCTGCAACCAAAAGAAAGCAACCAGCAGCAGCCTTCCATTCAGCAGCGGTTTTGACCATCTTCATGACAGATAGCATTATTTAAGGATTGAGCTTGAGATACCGGTGCTATCCTCTTCCTTTCTCATCCCTACTTGATATTCTTTCAAGTCCATATGCTTTCCTTGATGTTTTATTGCATATAGAGTGGTTTCTAAGGCAAAATAGGAGTAGGTTTTGAGGAAAAAAAAATTAGTTTCCCGGTTACTGTTCATAGCTTTTCACTTGCTCCGATTGAGCTGATTTTTGGTGTCCAAAGAAATGGGGGTGTGGGGATAAATAGTCACAGCTTTTCTGTGAGAAGAGCCTTTTTTTGGCCAAATTCCAACGTTTAGACCACTTTTTGGGCCATTTTGTGTTTCTCAGTGGCTAATTTGGTGTGGTTTTTAGTGTTTTTAGGTCCCTCAGTGTTTTTGTGTTGAAATTTTGTGAAAAATTGCATAAAAAATCGTCTAAGGGCTTATTGTTTGACCTGTTTTTGTGTTTGTGGTTTTTAGTGTTTTTGTTTTTGCTTGTGTGTTTTTGTTTGTGTTTCTGTGTTCTTGGTATGCATAGGCCATTTTGTGTGCTGTTTTTGTGCTGATCTCTAGTGCATGACCAGGTCATCTAAGAAAACATTACTTGACTTGGATCTTGAATTAGAGAACACTCTTAGAAGGCAAGCTAGAGAGCTTAAGTCTCGGGATAGGATTGACCCTAATAGTGTGTCTAACACTTCATCCGAACCTATTCCAGAATTCATCAATATGGCAGATAATGGTAATGGAAATCATGGAAATAATGGAAATAATGGTAATGGAAATAATGCAAATCATGGTCATTTGGATGGTAGAACCATTAGAGAGCTAGCTGCACCTGATGTGCATTACCAGCCCCTATGTATTCAATACCCACAGTTGGATGCTAACTTTGAACTCAAATCTGGACTAATCCACTTGTTGCCCAAGTTTCATGGTCTTGCAGGAGAGGATCCACACAAGCATCTGAAAGAATTTCATGTGGTTTGCTCAACCATGCGGCCACAAGGAGTAGATGAAGAGCAGATCAAGCTGAGAGCCTTCCCATTCTCACTTGATGGATCAGCCAAAGATTGGCTCTATTACCTGCCACCAGCTGCTATCACCAGCTGGGATGGATTGAAAAGGATCTTCCTGGAAAAATTCTTTCCAGCCTCCAGAACAGCATCAATAAGGAAGGAAATTTGTGGTATAAGGCAGATGAGTGGTGAGACTCTACATGAGTATTGGGAGAGGTTCAAGAAGTTGTGTTCCAGCTGCCCTCACCATCAGATAAGTGACCAACTCCTAATTCAATATCTCTATGAAGGTCTAATCCCCATGGACAGGTACTTGGTAGATGCTGCAAGTGGAGGAGCCTTGGCAGAGAAGACCCCAGCAGCTGCACAAGAACTGATATCAAAGATGGCACAAAATGCCCAGCAGTTTGGCACCAGAATTAGCACTCCTACAAAAGCCATCAATGAAGTCAATGTAGCTGCCACTATGGACCAGCAAAGGATGGAAAACAAGCTTGAGGAATTGGCTTCCATGGTCAGGCAGTTGGCATTAGAGAGAAAGCAACCCCAGCAGCAGCTTTGTGGCATTTGCTCCTTGCCATCCCATACAACAGACCAATGCCCACAGTTGCAAGAAAATAATGAGACATGTGCAGGCATTTTTCCTGGAAGACCATTCCAGCACCAGCAGCACAGCCAACCACAACCTTCCAATAGGTATGACCCATACTCAGCCACCTACAATCCAGGTTGGAGAGACCATCCGAGCCTCAGATATGGCAGCCCTTCCAATCAACATGTGCACCAGCAGCCATACCACCAGAATCAGCCATTTCAGCAGAGGTTCCATCCTTCAATTTCCAGCAACCATACTCCACCACCAAGGCAGAATCAATCCATGCAACAAGCACCACCATTACCCAAGTCAGAACCTACCTTAGATGATCTTGTCAAACAACTAGCAGCCAATACACTCCAATTCCAACAAAAAACAGAAACCACCATTCAAAATTTGGAGACCCAAATAGGCCAGCTAGCCACAAACATCAATGAGTTAAGGAGTCAAGGTTCGGGGCAGCTTCCTTCACAACCAGTTGCCAATCCAAGGGGTAATGTTAGTGCCATCATGCTTCGAAGTGGAAAAGAAGTGATCATCCCAACCCCTCCACCATCATCAAACATGGAGCAACATGTAGAGGAGCAGAATGTAGAGGGTAGAAAAGAGCAGCAACCTTCCTCAGTCCAAGAAGCCAAGCAGCCAAACTCCAGCTATCAAGAACAAGGAGAATCTTCCAACATCCAGCCCCTACCATTCCCACATCGAGCAACACAAAACAAGAAAAGAGCAGAGGCCGAAGTGGATAAAGAGATTCTGGAAACATTCCAGAAAGTTCAAGTCAACATCCCCCTCCTTGAAGCCATTAGACAGATCCCCAAGTATGCAAAATTTCTCAAGGATTTGTGTACTCACAAGAGGAAGCTTATGGGGAATGAGAAGATCAACCTTGGGAGAAATGTCTCTGCCCTTATCCAACCTGCCATGCCAGCAAAGTGTAAAGATCCAGGGATGTTCTCCATTCCTTGTACTATAGGAGACATGCAATTTAGCAATGCTTTACTAGATTTAGGTGCATCCATTAATGTCATGCCTAACTCTATTTATGCTTCATTGCAGTGTGGTCCTTTGAAGCCAACAGGAGTGGTTGTCCAACTAGCCAATAGAAGTACTGCACACCCCACTGGAGTCCTAGAAGATGTGCTGGTTAAGGTTAAGGATTTAATCTTTCCAGCAGATTTTTATGTTTTGAATATGGAAGATAACAGCACACTTGAGCATGCACCCTTGATCCTAGGGAGACCATTCTTAAAAACTGCTAGAACTATTATCAATGTGCATGAGGGTACACTTTCCATGGAATTTGCTGGTAACACAATTAACTTCAAGATACTTGATGCCATGAAATTCCCTACTGAGGATCATTCCACTTTTCAAGTAAATAGAGTTGACCTGTTATTGAATGAAGCATGTTCTGAGTCTTCTGATTTAATTGATGAATTCCCCACTGTGCATGAGTTCCCAGATACGATTAATTGCACTAATTGTAGTGATGGAGAGAGTCAATGTGCTGCATGCTTAGAGATTGCTGAATTTTTGCATAGACATGAGTTTGATTTTGATGCTAACATTTCCCAAGTGGAAGATAGTGCTGCTAACCTTGTTAAGCAGGTTGATAGTGCCTTGGAGTTAGAGTTCCAGTCAAATAGGTCAGCCCCCTCTTTGCAGCAGCCACCCACCATTCAGTGCAAGCCTTTGCCTCAGCACCTCAAGTATGCATTCTTGGAGAAAGATGAGAAGCTGCCAGTCATCATTGCAAACAACTTGCAGCCTGACCAAGAGAGAAAGTTGCTGGATGTGCTGAAAAATAATAAGAAAGCAATTGGGTGGACTTTAGCGGACATAACTGGAATCAGCCCATCTGTTTGCATGCACCGTATCTTATTGGAGGAAGGAGCAAAACCAGCAAGGCAGCCTCAAAGAAGACTTAACCCAACCATCCTTGATGTGGTAAAACAGGAGGTAAGTAAATTACTTGCAGCCGGCATTATTTACCCTATTTCTGACAGCAAGTGGGTGAGTCCCGTGCAGGTTGTTCCAAAAAAGACGGGCATCACGGTGGTCCCAAATGAGAATAATGAGCTCATCCCCATGAGAGTGCAGAACAGTTGGAGAGTCTGCATTGATTATAGAAAGCTGAACCAAGCAACCAGAAAAGATCATTTCCCCCTCCCATTCATTGATCAGATGTTGGAGAGGTTGGCTGGTAAGTCACACTATTGTTTCCTTGACGGTTTTTCCGGATACTTTCAGATTTGCATAGCCCCAGAGGATCAAGAGAAGACCACCTTCACCTGCCCCTTTGGCACATTCGCTTATAGAAGAATGCCTTTCGGTCTATGTAATGCTCCAGGTACCTTTCAGCGATGCATGGTAAGTATATTTTCAGATTTTCTAGAGCATTGCATGGAAGTATTCATGGATGATTTTTCAGTTTATGGCACTTCTTTTGATGATTGCTTGGTTAGCTTGGGTAGAGTCCTAGAGAGATGCATTGAAAAGAACCTTGTTTTAAATTTTGAAAAATGTCATTTCATGGTAGAACAAGGAATTGTTTTAGGGCATGTTCTGTCTAAGAAGGGTATAGAAGTGGATCGGTCTAAGGTTGATGTTATTGCTTCATTGCCTTACCCCACCTCTGTGAAGGAGGTGCGTTCTTTCCTTGGCCATGCAGGATTTTACAGGAGGTTCATCAAGGATTTCAGCAAGATTGCACTTCCACTTTCCCACCTTCTCCAGAAAGAAGTGACCTTCCACTTTGATGAGCAGTGCAAGCGAGCATTCGAGGAACTGAAGAGTCGATTGATTTCTCCACCCATCATACAGCCACCCGACTGGGAGTTGCCCTTCGAGCTGATGTGCGACGCCTCCAACTTTGCAGTGGGCGCCGTCCTTTCACAACGTGTGGAGAAGAAGTCACATGTCATTGCCTATGCCTCGCGCACCTTGGATGCTGCTCAAGCAAACTACACCACGACTGAGAAGGAGCTTTTAGCTATTGTGTTTGCTTTAGATAAATTTCGCTCCTATCTTCTGGGTTCTAATGTTGTCGTGTTTTCTGACCATGCAGCCCTGAAATACTTATTGAAGAAGCCCGATGCTAAGCCCCGGTTGATACGGTGGATGCTCCTACTTCAAGAGTTCAATGTGGAGATAAAAGATAAGAGTGGGGCCGAGAACCTAGTAGCTGATCATTTGAGCCGGGTCCCTCCTTCTTCAGATTCCACAGTCATGGACTCCCAGCCTATCAGGGATGATTTCCCAGATGAGTTATTATACCACATTCATGGTGTTGAGCCCTGGTATGCTGATTTGGTAAATTATTTAGTTGCTTCTGAATTACCTGCATATTTTAAGAAGGAACAGCTAAATAAATTTAAGAGTCAGGCTCGGTATTATGTGTGGGATGATCCCTATCTGTGGCGCATGTGTAGTGACCAGGTCATTAGGAGATGTGTGCCTAACCATGAGTTTGCATCTGTCTTAAATTTTTGTCACACACTTGCATGTGGTGGTCACTTTGGTCCCCAACGTACAGCTAGGAAAGTCCTAGATTCTGGATTATATTGGCCTTCACTCTTTAAGGATTCATATGAGTTCTGTAAGAATTGCACACGTTGCCAACACACAGGCACTATATCACGTAGGAATGAAATGCCTCAACGACCCTTATTGTTTTGTGAAATCTTTGATGTTTGGGGCATTGACTTCATGGGTCCATTTCCTGTGTCATTTGGTTATTTGTACATTCTGTTAGCTGTGGATTATGTTTCTAAGTGGGTGGAAGCTAAAGCCACCAGGACTGATGATGCTTCTGTGGTTGCAGATTTTGTTCGTTCTCACATCTTTTGCAGGTTTGGCATACCCAGGGCCATCATCAGTGACCAAGGATCCCACTTTTGCAATAGAAAGATGGACACCCTACTTCGTAAGTATAGGGTAATACACAAAGTGGCGACTCCTTATCATCCACAGACTAATGGGCAAGCTGAAGTCTCAAATAGGGAAATCAAGCAGATTTTGGAGAAGACTGTCCAGCCCAATAGGAAAGACTGGAGCAAGAGATTAGAAGATGCGTTATGGGCCTACCGCACGGCATACAAAACCCCCATCGGCATGTCCCCTTATAGGTTGGTTTTTGGAAAAGCATGTCACTTGCCGGTGGAGGTGGAGCATAAGGCATATTGGGCGGTGAAGCAATGCAATATGGACATCAGTCAATCGGGGTCCCAAAGAAAGCTCCAACTTCAAGAGCTTGAGGAGATTAGGATGGACGCATATGAGAACTCACGCATCTACAAGGAGAAGACCAAGGCTGTGCATGACAAGCTTATTGTGAGGAAGACATTCGAAGTTGGCCAGAAAGTTCTGCTATACAATTCTCGTCTCAAGTTGATGCCCGGTAAGTTACGTTCTCGTTGGACTGGTCCTTTCATAGTTATTCATGTTTTTCCCTTTGGTGCAGTTGCAATCAAGGACGAGTCCAATGCAAAGCAATTCACAGTGAACGGGCAGCGACTTAAGCCATTCTACGAGAACTTTCAGGAGCATATTGTGGAGGAGCTGCATCTCCTCAACGCCACCTACATTTGATACATCAGGCTGTTTCTCTCTCCCTAGTATTTTACATTTACTTGTCTTATTCTTGATTGGAATTGCATGTTTACATTGAGGGCAATGTAAAGTCTAAGTGTGGGGGGAGGCAGCATTCTTATTTTGGCAACATTTTCTTTATCTTTTCATATTTCTTTTTCCTTGGGTTTAGTTGAGTTTGTTTTGCGTGGAAATGCAAGTTAAGCAATTAAGTCTAAAAGAACCCATCATGATTAGAACTTTGATCTTATCTTCCTTAATTTCGAGTGACTTGGCAATGAGTTTAATTTGATAGATTGATTGGGTAGTCTACAGCCGTGAGGATTTTGAGCCTATTGTTTTTTTTCTTGTGTGTGCATTCACCTATCATGATTTCCACTCTAGAACTTGTTTTGATTCTTGGTTGAGGCTATATTTGTTCATGCATGACTCAAACATGATTAAGGCATTCTTTCTTGTCCCCATTTAGCCATTTTGTTATACAAAAAAAAAAAAAAAAAAAAAAAAAAAAACAAACAAACAAAAAAATTCAATCAATCCCTTTCGCTTGCCACTTAGAGCCATCAGTTTTACCCTTCATTCTCATACACCCTTTTTGGACCTTCCAACCTTAGGAAGAGGAATAGTAAGTGCATTCTAGTGAGAGAGATTGAATTCATCAAGCAAGTCATAAGGCCAAAGGCCATTTGCATCCATGAAAAAGAAAAAGAAAAGCAAGAAAAGGATAGAAGGGTGAGAAGGAGCGTAAAACGCACTCACCTCTTTCGAAAAAAAAAAAAAGAAGAAAGCAAAGTTGAGACAGAGCGTAAAACGCACTCAACCAAATAAAGATGCAATGTTCTTCATAACGCTTGGAAATTCTATCTCTTGATCTTAGAGTTGCATGAAATGTTTTCTCGACCTAAGGCATGTTTTCCTTCATTGTTGTCTTTCCATTTCTTTCTTCCCCACATTACAACCCTGAATAAGTCCTTTTGATTTGTGGCATGCATTTGACATGGATAGTGGAGATTGAGAAGATAAACAAGCTTATGGTAGTGGAATTGTGATTGGGTGAATTTGAGCGAAACAGTCACCACCACCTCTTGAGAGATTTTTGAGCATACACTTGCCCTGTGAGAGGCTTCCACTTTTGATTTGTCTTATTGGATGAATTGCCATGTCACTTGTTTTCTTGGAAGTAGAGGAAAGATGATCTTTGAATGATGAATTCTTGAAGACTTACCTACCTTGCATCTAATTTGTGTTTTTCCACATTTCTATTCTTGAGTCATAGAGTCTAGTGTTTTGCCCAGGAGTGCAAAAGTCTAAGTATGGGGGAATTGATAGCATGCATATTTATACCATATTTTGGCATTTCACCTCATTCTTATTAGGCCATTTGAAGCAATTTTTGCTGATATTTGATTGTTTCTATTTTATTATGTTTCAAATTGTCCTTACCTCTACTTTATGGATCCAGGCTTTAGGGAATATTGGATGGGCTAGAGAAGTGGCTCAGCTAAAGGAGCTTGGGCCTACTAAAGGAGCTTGGGCCTACTTTCAAGGAGCTTGGGCCTACAATAAAGGAGCAGACTTGGGCTCACTTGTTTTCTGTTGGGCTAGGCCCAACCCTAGCCTCCCTAGCCTTTCCTTTCTTGGCCATGTATTTAAGGCCTCTTAGCATTAATTTTCAGAAGATCATCATATAGATAGAGAGGAGAAAATAGAGAGGATTCTGCCCGTTTTTGTTGTTGTAGCACTTTCCTGTTTTTTACATCTTTTGTTCCATTTTGTTTTCCTTTCTGTAATGATAGGCTAGAACACTTTGTAACCGGTTGTGTGTCTTGAATCCATGTGGAATTTGAGTCCCGGATGAGCTACAAGAATCTGGTTTGTTGTTTGTTTCTTATTCATTTCTATTTGGTTTAGTTTGAGCAGATTTGTGAATGCATGGAGTTCATGGCAGGTTTGTGTGAACTTGCATGGTTTCACTTTCTGTTAAATGCTTAAGAGAACAGAATGTTATAGCCGGTTGGTATAACATCTCGGAAATGAATATTGTGTGCTTGAACGGTTGTTCTTGCATAGGTCCGGATAGGTTGAATAGAGAGTGAATGGTTGCATTTTGTTTGCAAGAGATTTCTGCATTCATTTTGTTATTTCCAATCATTCTAATCCTTGGACGGTTGTTGGGGATGCTTTGAGTTTGTTTTCCGGAGATCAAAGCATCTAGCAAACCAAGATATATAGAGTGGACAAGGAAGATTTCACATAGGAGACAAATACACAACCGGTTGCACTCCTCTTATTGATTTTTCATCCATCTTCATCTTTCTATTTTGCCAATTAGTTTTCTGTCAAAACCCCCCCCAAACAAACTGTTATTGGTTATGTTGGTTCTCCTTTGTTGGTAGAAGAAAGTGAGGCTCCTTGTGAGAGATGACCTAGGGTGCACTTTGCTGCAAACTAGAGAAGAGATGCAAACATAGATCTCTAATTCTGGAGTGGTTCGATAGCCGGCCAGGTACGAAGGCTTCGCAATAAAGATATACCGTTGGTCAAGGTGTTATGGCAACATCATTCAATTGAATAAGCAACATGGGAGCGAGGACGATATGCGATCCAAATATCCCCAACTGTTTGATGACGAGAGGTAAGGTAAATTTTCGAGGACGAAAATTTTTTTAGGAGGGTAGATTGTAACGCCCAAGATTTTTAAACTGAAATATAATGTAATACTTGGGATTTTTAGCTTCTAATACTTGAGAAAATATGTCCTTTCAAGGGATTATAAAAGCCTTGAGACAAAGGTTCAGTTTTTGAGCCAGTGGCAAAATCGTAAATATTGAGGTTCGGGTAAAAGTGTAATTTACCTAAAAACTAGGGGTATTAGCGTAATTAGTCCTTTCTTCGGGGACTAAAATGCCATTAAAAATTAGCCTAGGGACCAAGTTGAAAAGGGTCTAAGTGCAATTACCTGAAAAGTTTGGGCCAAAGTGTAATTCTTGAAATATTTTTCCTAAGGGCATTTGGGAGATTCAAGAAAAGCCTCATAAATGATTTTAGAGATAAGGATGGAGCCTCATGATAATATTAGAGATAAGATGAAGGCTCATGATGACTTTAGAGATAAGATAAGTGTTCATGATGACTTTAGAGATAAAGATTAATTCTCATGATGACTTTAAGGATAAGATTTGATATGATTTGGATAAGATTTGATTCAGATAAGATTTGATAAGAATGATTGCAGAATATCTTAGAAGATATGGAATCATTAGAGAATATTTTAGAAGATTTGAAATGATTGGAATATCTCGAAAGATTTAAAAAAGATTTGAAATGATTGTGACTTACTTGGTGGCCAAGTTTAAAGCCTATAAATAGGGCTCATGGCCAAGGGTTTCCTCATTCTAAGTTGGGATAAATTCGTGCTAGACGGGAGTGCTTCGAGCTTTTTGTAAAGGTGAAGCCTTCAGCATTTAAATCTCATCAAACCAAGTTAAGGTAAGTACATTATGAACTATTTATGATGTTTAAGCATGACTATGAACTATGTTATGTGGTCCCTCATGTTATGTTATGTTCATGCAAGTTTCGGGACTGGAGCTCGGTAGCGCTATGCACGAGGGTTCTTACCCCTGCAAGTTGGTGGAACCTCTTATGTCTCCATATGATATGTTATGTTATGTCATGACTTGTTTAAATACATATGATGGTTCTCTTGTACTTACTGAGATTTGCATAATCTCACCCCCCTTATGTTTCCCCCTCCCCCAGGTGAGCATGAATGAGGAGACCAGGACATGGACGTGGAGCGTGGTGGCTTGTTTAAAAAGGATTTTCAAGAACTGAAGTTTAGTTTCCTTTTGAAAACAATGTTTTTTAGGGTTGAACTCTGATCTTTTCCTATATGTATGCCATAAAGCATGTCTTGGAATTTTATTTGATTTAAAGGAAGTATGATTTTGGTTTTAAGCTCTGAATATTCTTATATGAATATTATTATCATTAAGCATGTAAGTAAGTTACGGGTGTCACACTAACCATCAGTGCAGGAGGCACCTGCTTAACATGGAAGGAGCATAAAGGAAGGAGGAGGAAACCCAAAGGGAAGAAGAACAAGAAGAAAAAGATAAAGAGGCAGAGGATGATTATGCAGACGATCAAGGGCAAGAAGGGGGAGAAATTTCCTTTCATACTCTTAAAGGTGGCCCTATGGGAAAGATTATCAAGGTGGTGGGGCAGGTAGGAAACAAGAAGCTAATGGTGTTGATCGATAGTGGCAGTACTCATAGCTTCTTGAACGAAGCTACTGCCCAAGAACTGAAATGCCAAATGACCCACACCACCCCACTATTAGTGACTGTAGCCAATGGGAAAAATATGTACAACCATTGTAAGTTTGTGGACTTCAAATGGGTGATGCATGGCTATGAGTTCAAGGCTGATTTGAGAATATTAGAGCTGGGAGGATGCGATATTGTCCTGGGCGTGGATTGGATGAGGACTGTCAGTCCACTTACCTTTGATTTCAACAAGTTGAAGGCAACGATAGAAATGGAAGAAAGTAGATTAGAATTGACGAGCAACCTGGAATAGGGGGAGTGTAAAATGATTAAGGGAAGTAAATTGAAAAAGTTGTTTCAAAAGAAATGAGGACAAATCACACAGTTATACTCAATCCAAGCTATAGAAAGGGAAGAATCTGTTGAAGAAATGGAGCCTCAATGACATGAGAAGTGAGAATGCTACACATCCTATTCCCAAGTAACTACCATAGATAGCTTGAACTTACTTTTGGAAAGATATAAGGACTTGTTCAATGAGCCTAATTCTCTACCACCCAAAAGACCTTTGGACCATGCCATTCCCCTCAAACCTCAAACTACACCAGTAAACATTCAAACATATCGTTATTCACCCACCCAAAAGGCTGAGATTGAAAAACAAATTTCCAACATGTTAGCTACTTCCTTTATACAACCCAGCCAAAGCTCTTTCACATCACCCGTGCTGTTGGTTAAAAAGAAGGATGGCTCGTGGAGATTTTGTGTCGACTACCGTTAACTCAATTCTCACACCATCAAGAACAAATTTCCTATTCCCCTTATAGATGACCTGTTGGATGAGTTGGCAAGGGTTAAAATTTTCTCTATGCTAGATCTACGATCCGGATACCATCAAATCTGGATGAAACCCATTGATATCCCCAAAGCAGCCTTTCGAACCCACCAAGGTCTATATGAATTTGTAGTCATGCCTTTCAGTCTTACTAATGCTCCTACTACCTTTCAAGCACTCATGAACCAGGTTTTTGCTCCCTATCTTCGAAAATTTATCCTAGTGTTTTTTGACGATATACTCATCTATAGCCCAAACCTGGAACAACACCTAACCCACCTTCAAACCACATTTGAAATCATTAGATCAAACTAATTGTATGTCAAGCTATCTAAGTGTATTTTTTCCAGGAATGACGTGGGGTATTTGGGGCACATTATATCGAAGAAAGGGGTTAAGACAGACCCCAACAAGCTCACAGCAAAGGTGGAGTGACCAAGGCCTAGATCCGTAAGAGAACTGAGGGGATTCTTGGGATTAATAGGTTATTACCAGAAATTTATAAGGCACTATGGCGTAATTAGCAAGCCTTTGACAAATCTATTGAAGAAAGAT
Source organism: Diospyros lotus (assembly GCF_014633365.1). NCBI lineage: Eukaryota > Viridiplantae > Streptophyta > Magnoliopsida > Ericales > Ebenaceae > Diospyros > Diospyros lotus. The sequence continues at coordinate 27,154,342 of NC_068342.1, forward strand.
GGGTTCCATTGAAATCCCTAAGCAGAAGCAACCTTCCTGACTCTCAAAAAAGCAATAACCCAAGCACCAATATTGGCTCTACCCGATATTGATAGATTATGGAAGATAATCTATCTGCGTTTACTGAATTTGGAGAGAATTACAACTGAAAAAGAGAAACAAATGAAATGAAAAGTGGACTTTCGAGAGGTCCACACTCTCCCGAATTCCTTACTACTCAAAAGATGCCTTTCCTCTCTACTATCTTTCCTACTTAATTGTTATTCCAGCCATCCCCCTCTAACCGATTATGTTATCCTCACATGCCACCAGCTTGCTCTACCCATAATACCCTTTACCCACTTTTGTTGCTTCCTGCCTTACTCGTATCACCATTCTACCCCTGCTTATTCTGTCGTTGGTAACGGAATTGTATGGGTCTTCTATCAATACCTCCCCCCATAGAACTCACCTTGTCCTCAAGGTGGAAATCAGGGAATTGTTGCTAGAGCATGTCGTAGGGTTCCCAGGTGGCTTCCAAAGGTGGCAGCCCTTTCCACTGAATGAGTACATTCAAGCCTCTGAGGTTCCTACCCGTTCCCGGTCTCACACCAAGGACTGCCTCCGGTTCTACTAACATTTCTAGTTCTTCACTGAGCTGGCTAGGGATATCAGTTTGATGGTGGTTATACCGCAGGCCTTGCGCAAATGGGATACATGAAATATGGGATGTATGCTGCAAGTCGCAGGCAAGGACAGCTTGTAAGCGACTTATCCAACCTTCTTCTCCACAGCGAATGGGCCATAAAATCGAGGTGCTAGCTTCTCATGAGGGCGAGTTGCTAGCGACTTGCGGCAATATGGCCTGATCTTCAAGTAAACCATGTCTCCCACTTCGAACTAAACATCCCTTCTTTTCCCATCCACCCCTAACTTCATCTGAGCTTGAGGTCGCAGTAATTGAGCCTTTAGCTCTTCCAACATCTGATCCCTTACAGCCAGTTGCTGCTCCACTGCCGATACTGGGGTAGAACCCCTTTCAAACCTCAATAACTCCGGTGGCTCCCGTCCATAAATGACCTGAAAGGGAGTAAGTTTGGAAGCCGTGTGGTACGAAGTGTTGTACCATAACTCTGCACATGGAAGCCAGCTGAACTAGCCTTCGATTTTCTTGATGCAAAGCATCAAAGGTAGGTTTCTAGTGTCCGATTTAGTACTTCCGACTGCCCATCTAATTGGGGGTGGTACTGTTAGTGTAGGTGCTCTAGACCCAATCAGATTGGGCATGTTGTACACTGACAATTGTAATCATGTTATTATTTGAATAAAGAGTTATTCAAATTCACAAGAAGTCATTCTATTAGTTTCTTGTTATTATTGTAATAACCGAATGAAACTAGATAGAAGTCCATATGATGTATACTGTGAATAATCTATAAAGATGTGAGATGATGCATCACAGTTTATAGACATCATTAAACGTCCCAAGTCATAGCAATGTCAAGAATGGACATTGACAATTGCGGTAAGACTTGTATGTGCTATGTTTTTGCTATGTGATAGCAATGGCGGTCTCACACCCATAGGCATGGGGATGCCTAGATAAGTACATAGGTGACCAATGTTGGAGAACGTGTCACTGGACATGACTCGCCATGAGAATCCATTTTGGTTATATGTTGATGAAATTCTCATACGAGATGGGTGTAACTAATCCTTAGACCTGAGGTTGTCACGGTCATCTCATAAGAAGACTGGTATGCTTTGACATCATTTCGATGGGCCTAGACAAAGGCTGCACGTGGGCGATCGTTGGGTATATCATGAGGCTTATGGAGATGGGTGCATAGCCAAGATGGGACTCGTCTATCCCTTGATAGAGGATGATGTATCTAAGGCGCCTTCGGTGGATATTCACTTTAAATCCATGGCCATGGTGAAAGAAATCAATAAGGAGTTATTGATTCACTTTCTATTAAGTGAAGATATCCGAAAGACCGAAGAAAACTCATGTGATCATTATCAAGCAACACATTGCCATACTTGAGATCACATAAGATGCATTGACGAGAGGATCGTATTACACGGTAACCATGCTCGTGAAAGGTTATTTGCGGATTATGAATCCTTCTGAATAATTGGGTAGGCATGACGCCTTGCTAGAGGCCAATCTTGTCTTATGTGTTCGTACCTACACATTGCCAACATATTCGGAAGCCTAATGAGTCATACGCAATAGGCACGGTCCCTGGCTTAAACCAGGAGAGTGGACGTATGGTTAAGTGGGACACTTCGGCAAGAAGTTGTGCCGTCGTAGGTTCTCACGGGAAAAGAACCAATAGACGTAATGACGTCGATATGACGAGGAGTCGTCATAATGGAAAGAGTTTCCTAAAAATGGCATTTGATTAAATTAGGAAGGAGTTTCTAATTTAATGATTTTCTATTTGTTGGAGTGGCAAATAGGAAATAAAATATTTTTGGGCTTAAGTTAATATTTGGACTAAATTAGATTTGGGCCAAATATTAAATTAAATATTATATTTGGACTAAATTGGATTTGGGCCAAATATTAAAATAAATATTATATTTGGACTAAATTAGATTTGGGCCAAATATTAAATATTATATTTGGACCAAATTAGATTTGGGCCAAATATTAAATAAAATATATTTGGGCTTGAATTAGATTTGGGCCATAATATTTTATTTAACCTATAAAAGGATTGGGCCATTTAATTATATTTCTAGTTGGACTAGAATAAGCCCACTTATGATTCTAATTAAATTAGAATTAATGGGCTAGCCCAATCCATTAGGGTTTTAGAAACCCTAGGATATTTCATTATAAATATCCTTTTATAGGTTGCCCATTATAGAGGTGATTTTTGGTGTCGTTTTTCAAGAGTTGAAAAACGCATTGCCGTTCACTCTTCCCCGTTTCTTTTGGCATCGATTTGAAACGTGGGTGTTCTTTTACCGTCCATATACAAGCCGCGCAAAGGAGAAGGAGCTAGCACTCCTATTCCGCTCTCCTTGCCAACGGACGCGTGCCGCGTATCACGAGTTAGAGACCGGACGCTTGGACGGCTTGAATCCGCGAACGACTCGATAATCTAAAGGTTAGATTTATTTATTTGTTTGTGAATGATTTGATTTCGACGTTGATCCAATCGCCGGGATCGGGGTAAGGTTCAAAATTTGTTGCGTTTGTAATTTTTTTTGGATTGCAAAACGTTTTTTGGTGAAGGGCAAAAGATCGTGTATGACATGAAAAAGGGCGAAACGGGGTTCGGGGTGCATACGGATGCACCGGGGCGTCGAAAGACGCGGCCGAGCGGGGGCTGCGCGCGCTGGTCGCGGCCTGGGCGCGCACAGGGCCCGGCCAGGCGCGGCCCTGCGCGCTGGGGCATGGCCGCGCGCGCGCAGGCGGCCCCAGCCGCGGCCGCGCGCGCGCAAGGCGCAGGCGGCGCGGGCGTGACCCGCGACCCGCGCGAGGCCCTAGTGGCCCGCGCTTGCCGCCCCGCGGCCTTTGCCGCGCGCCCAGCGCGCGCCAGCCGCGGCCTTTGGCCCTGTTTGGGCTGGCAGCATGTGTGACATGCTGCGCAGCCACCTCCCGGCCCCTCCCGCTCCCTCGGGCTTCGGTTTGACCGTTCCCGGGGGTCCCCGTGAAGCACTCGGGTCGACCCTTCGGTGGCCCAGTGCGTTCCGTTCTTTTTGGTGGGGCCCAGCCAAATTGTTTGGCTATTTTTATTATTTTTATCCGATCCATGAGTGTATGACACTTATGGGCCGTGATTAAAAATGGGCCAGGGCCATTAATTGGTTTATTTTTAATTATTGGGCTGCTAGTGTATGTTGGACATACATTGGTTGATCCAAGGCCTGTTGAGCCTTGTTAGTTAGACTAATGGATAGAGCCCAAGCCCAACTCAATTAAAACAATTTTGTTTTTCCAAAATTATACAAATTTTCAATTTATTGAAAACGTTTCATTAAGTTTGAAATAGATGCGACAATTAATTAACATAATCTAAATGAATCAATTAGATTGATTGCATGGGTGTATGGTATGGATCGAGTCGACCATTTATTTTATGTTGGGAATGAATGCTTGTAAATTTGGTTTTTGAAATAGGGTCTGCGTGTCCTGCCTCTCTTATACTCTGATGTACATTCTCTTCTCATCTCACTCCCCCCGAATGTAACTCGGGGTTTCTGATTCTATGTAATGTATGTAGAATAGAATAGAGTAGCGATAGTTGTAGTTTGTATGAAGAGCAAGAGATGGAGCCAAATTGAAGACAAGATTCGAAGACCAATGAAGGCTTGAAGAATGTGCTTATGAAGCAAGATGTGATTCTTCACCTAGGTTTGACCAGCTAGCTTCCTTTCTATGGCTCGAGGGGACTAGCCGTAGTTATCCATACCATACACCGGTTTGAGTCGTTTATTATGCATTATTAATTTGATTAATTGCATGTGATGAGACCTAAATAAATAAATAATAAATCCCTCATTAATATTAAGCCAACTTGCCTTCCATCATTATGAAGCATTAGGTTTCTAGCTGGCACTTGATTTGTTGAGTCACTCAAGGTCATGTGTCACCTATGATTCCTATGCTTCATGGGCCATGAGATGTCCCTGAATGATGGGTCCGACTTAACTAGAAAGGTGGGGTTTGTTGAGTCACTCAAGGCCTTACTGAGTATAGAGGCAAAGATTGAGAGTCACATAAGATGTGCTTGGCAAGGAGTTGTCAACCCAATGAATCTAGGAGTTGCATAGAGATGCAATTGGTAGCAAGTACCTACCTAATCGATCCTAGCACAATTTGTTGAGTCACTCAAGGTTGTGCGAGGGGAGATGGGATCCTAGCCTGCTAGGAAATCTTCCAACGGGATTTCCCGAGTTATGTCTAGAGGGTGGCAAACTCATAGAAAATAGTGGGAGCAATCATAAAATGTTACTTCTTGCAATTTATGATTTCGTAATTCAATATGATTATAATAATATCTCTATTCAGTTGTTGATCCAAAATGTCTGGAAACATGTCGATAAGATCGATACTCGAGGGCAATAATACCTTCAACGGACTAATTTCTATGACTGGGAGATCATCTTGAGGATAGTCCTCATGTATGATAAGATTCTTTATGCGATAAAGAGCTATCTTCTTACGAAGCCACCAGTTAAAGAAATATTAGGCCTGGACGATGCACATGGGTGATATGATCATCGCTTACTATATCGTCTTGGCTGCCATGACCCCGAAACATAGGTCGCCACATAAGAGTTATGATGCCTATGAGATCATGGCTAGGCTCAAGGATCATCTATTGAGAAGGATGTCATGGAGATGATACGTTTTATCAATAAGTTGCTAGAGCTAAACTTGGGTATGGATGCAGAAACTTATCCTAGATTTGGTGCTACAGTCCCTCCTTAACGGCTATGGAAAAGACTCTTGGAGAGTGGTTATCCATACTTAGGGAGACCAAGCCTAAAATTGATTATAGGCCAAGGGAAGTGTTCTCTTAGTTGAAGGGCCCAAGGCGCATAGGGGCAAGCCCAAGAGTAAGAAAGCCAAAAGGAAGAAAAGTTCTTCCATAGCGCAATCTGGAAGAGTCCAGAAGACTAAAACCCAAAAGGTAAATAGGATGCGATCTATTTCCACTATGATAAACCAGGAGGTGTAGAGTAAGAAGAGTTCTACTCAGGGCACTTCAGGTATTTATGTTATTGGAATTAATCTATCTACTTCTGATCAGTCCACATGGGTATTAGATACTGGATCTAGTGCTCATATTTACACTTTTGTGTATGGGCTTAAGAGTACGAGGAGATTAATAATGGGAGAAGTGTACCTACACATGAGAAATGGATCAAGAGTTGTTCCATTAGTTGTAGGGACCTATTTATTGATATTATCCACAGGGCTTGTATTAGAGTTACATAACTATTACTACAATCCTAGTTTGACTAGGAGTATAATTTCTAATTCTTGTTTGACAAGGATGGATATTCATTTTTATTTAAAGGACAATAGTTGTTCGTTTTATAAAAATGAGTTGTTTTATGGTAAAGCAACAATATGTAATGGTTTGTATGTCCTTGATGTTGATACTCCTATCAGTAACATAAATACTAAGCGACTTAAATCAAATGATTTAAATAGCACTTATTTATGGCATTATCGCCTTAAGCCATATAAATGAGACTCGCACATCCAACTTGTATAGAGTTGGATATCTTATCACATTTGATTATGAATCATATGGTGCTTGCGAATTTTGTTTACTTGGCAAGATGACTAAGTCTCCTTTTAAAGTAAAGGGAGGCTACATAAGTGCTAGAGCTTGTGCACACTTATGTGTGTGGGCCCATGTCCACCTAGGCTCGAGGTGGGTATGTCTACTTCATAACCTTTACTGATGATAGATCATGTTTTGGTAATGTGTATCTCATGGGACACAAATATGAGACTTTTGAAAAGTTCAAAGAATTCAGATTTGAATTAGAGAAACAAACTGAGAAAAGTATCAAAGTACTTCGATCAGATCGAGGTGGTGAATACTTGAATAGTGAGTTTCTAAATCATCTGAAGCAGAATGGGATTCTCTTACAATGGACTCCACTTGGAACACCAGTGATGAACGGTGTGTCTAAGAGAGGAATAGGACCTTGTTGGACATGGTCTGGTCCATGATGAGTCGCGCTGAACTCCCTATTTCATTTTGGGGATACGCATTCCTCACCGCGATCTTTGTTTTGAACAGGGTTCCAAGTAAATCAGTTACTTAGACTCCATATAAGATATGGAAAGGAAAGAAGCCAAATTTGTCTTTCCTTAAGATTTGGGGTTGTCAAATTTATGTTAAACGTGTTGACAGTAATAAGCTACAACCCAAATCGACGAGATATCTGTTTGTGGGATATCCAAATGGATATTACTTTTACCACCCATGTGAACAAAAGGTGTTTTATTGCCAAGCATGTGGTATTCCTTGAGAAGGAATTCTTAGATGCTGTGGCTAGTGGGAGGAATGTTAAGCTCGAATAAGATTCGAGGCAAACCACAAACAAATACTCCCCTCCAGGAACTCGAGAAAGATCAGACACAAGAAGTTGTGTCAACTCCCCAACCTTCTACACAAGAACCTCATAGGTCGACAAGGGTTCGTCGCGAGCAAGAGAGATATGGATTTCTCATCTCGGCACATGGAGATGTGCTTCTGGTTGTGAACGATGAGCCTACTACCTATGATGAGGCAATGTCTGACATTGACTCTGGGTTATGGCAAATGGATGACAAAACAACTCTCCTTAAAGGAAACCTGGTCGAGAATGTGTATATGACACAGCCTGACAGTTTTGTTACTCATAAACATGCAAATAAGATTTGCAACTTGCAAAGGTCCATTTATGGACTAAGGCAAGCATCCCGGAGTTAGGGTCAATGTTTTGATGAAAAGATCAAAATGTTTGATTTTTCACAAAAGGGAAGTTGATCCGTGTGTTTACAAGAAGGTTAGTGGGAGCGTGGTGGTCCTTTTAGTCCTGTATGTGGATAATTTATTGCTCATAGGGAATGGTGTTCCCATGATGCAATTAGTTAAAATATGGCTTTCAAAGTATTTTCTCCATGAAGAATTTGGGAGAAGCAGCCTATATTCTAGGAATAAAGATCTATAGAGATAGATCCAAGAGGTTGCTAGCACTCTCCCATAGCGCGTACATTGACAGGGTGCTAAAGAGGTTTAGCATGGAAGATTCTAGGAGGAGAAGTCTTCCCATGTCACATGGAATACATCTCTCCAAGGCTATGTGTTTGAAGACACAAGATGAGAGAGATAGGATGAGTCGAGCGCAATATGCCTTGGCTATTGGCTCGATCATGTATGTCATGTTATGTACGAGGCCTGATATCGCATATACTTTGAGCATATGTAGTAGATATCAAGCTGATCCAGGTGAGAAACACTGGATTGCTGTGAAAAACATTCTTAAGTACTTGTGAAACGCTAAAGAGATGCTTTTTGCCATATGGATGAAGGGGTTCATGGATGCTAGTTTCCAATTCGACCATGATGATTTTAAATCACGTACAGTCGAAATTCATATTCTGCCTATATGGCTGGGCCATGAGTTGGAAGAGTTCTAACAAGAGATAGTGGCAGATTCAACAACTGAAGTCGAATACATAACAACCTTCGAAGCAGCTAAGGAGGTTGTATGGATCCGTAAGTTCATTGATGAACTTAAAGTGGTGTCCAGCATTGTTGATCCAATAACAGTTATTGGGACAACAAAGGAGCCATCGCGTAAGCGAAGGAACCACGGTCTCATCAACGAACCAAATTTGTATTGCGATATCACCATATGATAATGGAGGTTATCAGCTGTGGTGACATATATAGAGAAAGTGTCGACGGATGACAACGTCATAGATCTCTTGACTAAAGCTCTGTCCTAGGAGAAACATGAAAGTCATGTTCGATCATCAGGTATAAGATACATGAGTGATTGGCTCTAGTGCAAGTGGGAGATTGTTAGTGTAGGTGCTCTAGACCCAATCAGATTGGGCATGTTGTACACTGACAATTGTAATCATGTTATTATTTGAATAAAGAGTTATTCAAATTCACAAGAAGTCATTCTTTTAGTTTCTTGTTATTATTGTAATAACCGAATGAAACTAGATAGAAGTCCATATGATGTATACTGTGAATAATCTATAAAGATGTGAGATGATGCATCACAGTTTATAGACATCATTAAACGTCCCAAGTCATAGCAATGTCAAGAATGGACATTGACAATTGCGGTAAGACTTGTATGTGCTATGTTTTTGCTATGTGATAGCAATGCCGGTCTCACACCCATAGGCATGGGGATGCCTAGACAAGTACATAGGTGACCAATGTTGGAGAACGTGTCACTGGACATGACTCGCCATGAGAATCCATTTTGGTTATATGTTGATGAAATTCTCATACGAGATGGGTGTAACTAATCCTTGGACCTGAGGTTGTCACGGTCATCTCATAAGAAGACTGGTATGCTTTGACATCGTTTCGATGGGCCTAGACAAAGGCTGCACGTGGGCGATCGTTGGGTATATCATGAGGCTTATGGAGATGGGTGCATAGCCAAGATGGGACTCGTCTATCCCTTGATAGAGGATGATGTATCTAAGGCGCCTTCGGTGGATATTCACTTTAAATCCATGGCCATGGTGAAAGAAATCAATAAGGAGTTATTGATTCACTTTCTATTAATTGAAGATATCCGAAAGACCGAAGAAAACTCATGTGATCATTATCAAGCAACACATCGCCATACTTGAGATCACATAAGATGCATTGACGAGAGGATCGTATTACACGGTAACCATGCTCGTGAAAGGTTATTTGCGGATTATGAATCCTTCTGAATAATTGGGTAGGCATGACGCCTTGCTAGAGGCTAATCTTGTCTTATGTGTTCGTACCTACACATTGCCAACATATTCGAAAGCCTAATGAGTCATACGCAATAGGCACGGTCCCTGGCTTAAACCAGGAGAGTGGACGTATGGTTAAGTGGGACACTTCGGCAAGAAGTTGTGCCGTCGTAGGTTCTCACGGGAAAAGAACCAATAGACGTAATGACGTCGATATGACGAGGAGTCGTCATAATGGAAAGAGTTTCCTAAAAATGGCATTTGATTAAATTAGGAAGGAGTTTCTAATTTAATGATTTTCTATTTGTTGGAGTGGCAAATAGGAAATAAAATATTTTTGGGCTTAAGTTAATATTTGGACTAAATTAGATTTGGGCCAAATATTAAATTAAATATTATATTTGGACTAAATTGGATTTGGGCCAAATATTAAAATAAATATTATATTTGGACTAAATTAGATTTGGGCCAAATGTTAAATATTATATTTGGACCAAATTAGATTTGGGCCAAATATTAAATAAAATATATTTGGGCTTGAATTAGATTTGGGCCATAATATTTTATTTAACCTATAAAAGGATTGGGCCATTTAATTATATTTCTAGTTGGACTAGAATAAGCCCACTTATGATTCTAATTAAATTAGAATTAATGGGCTAGCCCAATCCATTAGGGTTTTAGAAACCCTAGGATATTTCATTATAAATATCCTTTTATAGGTTGCCCATTATAGAGGTGATTTTTGGTGTCGTTTTTCAAGAGTTGAAAAACGCATTGCCGTTCACTCTTCCCCGTTTCTTTTGGCATCAATTTGAAACGTGGGTGTTCTTTTACCGTCCATATACAAGCCGCGCAAAGGAGAAGGAGCTAGCACTCCTATTCCGCTCTCCTTGCCAACGGACGCGTGCCGCGTATCACGAGTTAGAGGCCGGACGCTTGGACGGCTCGAATCCGCGAACGACTCGATAATCTAAAGGTTAGATTTATTTATTTGTTTGTGAATGATTTGATTTCGACGTTGATCCAATCGCCGGGATCGGGGTAAGGTTCAAAATTTTTAACTACGCTGCTTGCCCCGTAGCGATCTTGCTTTACTTTCAGGTACGCCATACTTCTGCATAGCTTCATGCTCTCGAGGCGAAATAATTCTTCCCAAAAATGCCTCATGAAAACCTTGTCCCTATCAGACACAATAGAGCGAGTCACCCTGTGTAGGCGTATCACTTCCTTCACAAAAATTGCAGCCACACTTCTAGCTGTAAAAGGGTGTCTCAGTCCTATGAAATGTCCATATTTTCTCAATCTATCCACCACAACCAATATCGTGTCCATATTTTCGGATCTAGGCAACCCTTCAATAAAATCCATAGCTATGTCTTCCCAAACCTGACTCTGAATAGGGAGGGGCTGCAAAAGGCCTCCTGGTGATAAGGCTTGGTATTTGTGTTGCTGGCAGATGGCACATTGGTTCACATAGCTATGGATATCCTTCTTCATTCCAGCCTAATACACATTCGCTGCTATCTTCTTGTATGTCTTCAACAATCCAGCATGCCCCCCCACACTCCCATCGTGCCTTTCTTGGAGCAATATAGGAATCAAAGTCGATCCTTTAGGCAAGTATAATTTGCCCTTGAATAAGAGCTGATTGTTGGCCCACTGATAGTCGGGTTTTGCTAAAGGATCACGCTGTATTTCTTGGATCAATTTCTGCACTTCCTCATCTGCCTCCACTTCCTTAGCCAACTGTTCAAGTTGAATAACTTTAGGGACTGTTATTGCAAAAAGACAAGCCGAGTGATTGATTCTAGAGAGGGCATCTGCTACCTTGTTCTCCCACCCAGACCGATATTGGATGTCAAACTGATAGCCCATCAGTTTCAGCATCCATTTTTGGTGTTCGGGGCTCACCAATCTTTGCTCCAATAGAAACTTCAAGCTCCTCTGATCAGTGCGTATGATAAACTTCTGGCCCAATAAATAATGCCTCCATATTTGGATAGCAAACACTATTTCCATCAATTCCCGCTCATACACCGACTTGTTGCAGCTGTTTGGATTAAGGGCATGGCTATAAAAGGCGATGGGGCGATGCTCTTGTATTAAAACAGACCCTAAACCTGACCCGGACGCATCTGTTTCCACCACAAACTGTTTAGTGAAATTGGGTAATGCCTGAAAGTAAAGCAAGATCGCTACGGGGCAAGCAGCGTAGTTCAAAAGTTTGAACCTTACCCCGATCCCGGCGATTGGATCAACGTCGAAATCAAACAATCACATACATAATAAAGTAAATCTAACCTTTAGATTTTTAAGCCGTTTGCGGATTCAAGCCGTCCAAGTGTCCGGCCTCTAACTTGTGATACGCGGCGCCCGTCCATTGGCGAGGAGAGCGGAATGGGAGTGCTAGCTCCTTCTCCTAACAAGGCTTATGAATGGACGGGAAAATAATTGATTTTCAACTCTTGAAAACCAACAAAATAAGAGGCATGATTTGGGCATCCCATAAAGGGCTATTTATAAAGAAGCAACCTCCTAGGGTTTTCCCAAACCCTAGGGGACATGGATTGGGCTAGCCTATTAATCCTAGTCCAACTAGAAATTAAAGTGGCCCAAATTCATTTATAAATATGTTGCCCAAATCTAATTCAAGCCCAAATAATTAATATTTAATATTTGGCCCAAATCTTATTTAGCCCAAATATAATATTTATTATTTAATATTTGACCCAAATCTAATTTAGCTCAAATATTTAATTTAATTTAATATTTGGCCCAAATACTTTATTTAGCCCAAGTATTAAATTAAGCCCAAATTATTAAATTAGAAACTTATTTCTAATTTAATCATTAAGTTAGAAACTACTTTCTAATTTAATCAATTGCTATTTTAGGAAACCTTTTCTTTTATGACAACCCCTCGTCATATCGACGTCATTACGTCTGTTTGTTCTTTTCCCGTGAGAACCTACGACGGCACAACTTCTTGCCGAAGTGTCCCACTTAACCATACGTCTGCTTTCCTAGTTTAAGCCAGGGACCGTGCCTATTGCGTATGACTCATTAGGCTCCCGAATATGTTGGCAATGTGTCGGTACGAACACATAAGACAATATTGGCCTCTAGCAAGGCATCATGCCTACCCAATTATTCAGAAGGATTCATAATCCGCAAATAACCTTTCACGAGCATGGTTACCGTGTAATTCGATCCTCTCGTCAATGTATCTTATGTGATCTCAAGTATGGCGATGTGTTACTTGATAATGATCACATGAGTTTTCTTCGGTCTTCTGGATATCTTCACTTAATAGAAAGTAAATCAATAACTCCTTATTGATCTCTTTTACCATGGCCATGGATTTAAAGTGAATATCCACCGAAGGCGCCTTAGATACATCATCCTCTATCAAGGGATAGACGAGTCCCATCTTGGTTATACACCCATCTCCATAAGCCTCACGATATGCCCAACTATCGCCCACGTGCAGCATTTAACTAGGCCCATCGAAATGATGTCAAAGCATATCGGTCTTCTTATGAGATGACCGTGACAACCTCAGGTCCAAGGATTAGTTACACCCATCTCGTATGAGAATACAATCAACATATAACCAAAATAGATTCTCATGGCGAGTCATGTCCAGTGACACGTTCTCCAACATTGGTCACTTATGTACTTGTCTAGGCATCCCCATGCCTATGGGTGTGAGACCCCCATTGCTATCACATAGCAAAAACATAGCACATACAAGTCTTACCGCAATTGTCAATGTCCATTCTTGACATTGCTACGACTTGGGACGTTTAATGATGTCTAGAAACTGTGATGCATCATCTCACATCTTTATAGAATATTCACAGTATACATCATATGGACTTCTATCTAGTTTCATTCGGTTATTACAATAATAACAAGAAACTAATAGAATGACTTCTTGTGAATTTGAACAACTCCTTATTCAAATAATAACATGATTACAATTGTCAGTGTACAACATGCCCAATCTGATTGGGTCTAGAGCACCTACACTAACAATCTCCCACTTGCACTAGAGCCAATCATTCATGTATCTTATACCTGATGATCGAACATGACTTTCATGTTTCTCCTGGGACAGAGCTTTAGTCAAGGAATTTACGACGTTGTCATCCGTCGATACTTTCTCTACATATGTCACCTCAGTTGATAATCTCCATTATCATATGGTGATGCCGCAATATAAGTTTGGTCCGTTGATGAGACCGTGGTTCCTTCGCTTACGCGATGGCTCCATTGTTGTCCCAATAACTGTTATTGGATCAACAGTGTTGGACACCACTTTATGTTCATCAATGAACTTACGAATCCATACAATCTCCTTAGCTGCTTCGAAGGTTGTTATGTATTCGACTTTAGTTGTTGAATCTACCATTATCTCCTGTTAGAACTTTTCCAACTCATGGCCCAACCATATAGACAGAATATGAATTTCGACTGCACGTGATTTAAAATCATCATGGTCGAATTGGAAACTAGCATCCATGAACCCCTTCATGGTATGTTCTCATTCTCCATATGACAAAAACATCTCTTTAGTGCTTCACAAGTACTTAAGAATGGTTTTCACAGCAATCCAGTGTTTCTAACCTGGATCAGCTTGATATCTACTACATATGCTCAAAGTATATGCGATATCAGGCCTCGTACATAACATGGCATACATGATCGAGCCAATAGCCAAGGCATATTGCGCTCAACTCATCCTATCTCTCTCATCTTGTGTCTTCAAACACATAGCCTTGGAGAGATGTATTCCATGTGACATGGGAAGACTTCTCCTCCTAGAATCTTCCATGCTAAACCTCTTTAGCACCTTGTCAATGTACGGGCTATGGGAGAGTGCTAGCAACCTCCTGGATCTATCTCTATAGATCCTTATTCCCAGAATATAGGCTGCTTCTCCCAAATCCTTCATGGAGAAAATATTTTGAAAGCCATATTTTAACTAATTGCATCATGGGAACACCATTCCCAATGAGCAATATATTGTCCACATATAGGACTAAAAGGACCACCACGCTCCCACTAACCTTCTTGTAAACACAAGGATCAACTTCCCTTTTGTGAAAAATCAAACTTTTGATCTTTTCATCAAAACATTGATTCTAACTCCGGGATGCTTGCCTTAGTCCATAAATGGATCTTTGCAAGTTGCAAATCTTATTTGCATGTTTATGAGTAACAAAACCGTCAGGCTGTTGAAGGATCATGAACAAGGAAACAAAGCATGCAACAGAAGCGTTTTAATCAAAAAACGTTCCTCGTATTGATAAGAATCTAGGAGACTTACTTTTGCGGCGGATTACCGGACGGAATGGAGCGATGGGAGCTTCTTCGCATTGTGGAGACGACGGCTGTCCTGCTAGCCTTCGGCTCCGTCGCATCAGAACTCAAACGCACCCTTTCGATCTTCCGGAGTATGACTCGAACTCGTGGCCTCTCTTCGGTGAAGAAGAATGAAAAACGACTTGGACGAAAAAACAACTAAAGAGAGATATATATAGGGAGAACCCTAGGGTTAAAACCCTAGTGGGCCAAACCCTAATGGGCCAAGATCTTTTAATTAATTTTCTAATTGGGTTAGCCCAATTAATTAATTAAAAACCCTAATGAACTATTTGACTGCTACGCTACCCTGCACATTTATTTATCAAAACAACAACCAAATTTATCAAACATTAATCCTTTTGTTAAAGCAGGTATAGGGCGATTATACTCGCCAGTGTGCGAGTGTGCGTGTAGTACAATTTTAAATTTATAATTCGGTGAGTCCGAGTCGGTTCACAGGGAGATTATTTTGGATGAAAACAGAAATCACTGAATATTTGATTTTAAGAGGTGATTAAGATAATCTAAAGGAAATGATTAAAACTAAATTAACAATGAGTTTAAGTAGCTTGGGTCAAGACAATTTCAGTGTCAAAACCAATTAATTCCCAACTTAATAGAAAAGATCAATAATATTCATCTGAATTAAGTTTTGCAGATCTATGAGTAATTTTAGTTCAAGATAATGATAATTCTTGTTTAAGCAATCTCCATACATGGCATGGAAATTCTAAGTCAAGCAATTATCATAAATTGAATTATATCCCACAGATAGAATTTATAGGTACAGATTAATCATTTGGGCTTGGGTATGAAAACATTTCCAGGTCTAGCAATCTCCATACGTGGCATGGAAACTCTAAGTTAGGCTTATGCTCCAATCCAAACTCAAAGATACACTATACGCACACTGCTCAAATTAAATCAGATTAATATTACACAATTGAAGCGCAGCTTTCTTTGGGAATCATTGGCGTTGGACACCATCCTTGCCTTAACCCAAGATCGGATTTAGCTACTCATCTTCATTTTTAAAATAAATTGGCAGGAATTTAAATGACGGGAATTAAAAGACAGTATTTAAAAGACTATTTTTTTAACCGACCATATAGGCGGTTTATAATGAAAAGACAAGAATTGAAAGACTATTTTTTAACCAACCATATAGGCGGTTTATAATGAAAAGACAAGAATTGAAAGACTATTTTTTAACCGACCATATAGGCGGTTTATAATGAAAAGACAAGAATTGAAAGACTATTTTTTAACCGACCATATAGGCGGTTTATAATGAAAAGACAAGAATTGAAAGACTATTTTTTAACCGACCATATAGGCGGTATATAATGAAAAGACAAGAATTAAAAGACTATTTTTTAACCGACCATATAGGCGGTATATAATGAAAAGACAAGAATTGAAAGACTATTTTTTAACCGACCATATAGGCGGTATATAATGAAAAGACAAAAATTGAAAGACTATTTTTTAACCGACCATATAGGCGGTATATAATGAAAAGACAATATTTAAAGACAATATTCAACCGACCATATAGGCCGTATATAATAAAAAGATAATATGAATAACATAATACAACTATATGGAAACAAAGGTTGAAGATTTAAGAGAGAAATTCTAAGAACGAAATCATATTGAAACTAAAGTGAAAATTTTGAGAGAGAAATTTCAAGAACATAACTATACTTTCATTATAGGAAAATTGAATGGTTACAAATGCACCCTAAGTGCTCTATTTATAGGGTAAAAGATGCAATAGAGACCACTGAATTATATAATTTAATAATACAAAATATCTAAAGAAAAATAAAATAACTAATTTAAAAATACAAAGATAAATAAAATATCTAACACATGATGTAAGCGATGATGTCATTCCAACTCATGATGTAAGCAATGATGTCACTCTAACCCATGATGTAAGCGATGATGTCATCAATTTGTGGGACTTGGGCTTTTCATATTTTTGGGCTTGGGCCTTCCTTGTGTTGGGCTTGGGCCTTCCTTGTTTTGGGCTTGGGCTTGGGCCTTCCTTGTGTTAGGCTTGGGCTTGGGCCTTCCTTGTGTTAGGCTTGGGCCTGGGCTTTCCATGTGTTGGGCTTGGGCCTGGGCTTTCCATATTTATATTATTATATATATATATATTATATTATTATATATATTATATTTAATTTTTTTATATTTTATATATTTTTATATTAATATTTTTAAACATGCACAAAATTTCAAAATGCATAATAATATTCAATTTAAACCATTTTAAGATCAAAATAAGGGTGAAATTATAATAAAATTTTTACAAAATTGATCACTAATCACACCCCCCAACTTAAACATTGCTAGTCCCATAGCAATTAAACTTTACACTGGCCAGATTTATTCACAATAATCACATGAATATAAAAATTTCAAATTCTAAACGGAAATACATAGAACAGAACAAGCCATCTGTCATACAGTCGAATATTCTAAATTAGATTTCGGTCAAAGGTTATACAATCTTAGGAATGGCAATTAGGATGATCATTATTCTACTTTATTCCCTCGAAGTTTCGACTTCAAACCTTACTATGGATTTTCCCTCAAATAAAAAAAATGATTCCTTGGGTGTACACACAAGGGAGCCACCGTTTTAAGAGTAAATGTAAAACAAGTTCAAACTCGGTGTCGTCCCAAATACAAAGAACGTATTTTCATGAAAGAATAGGGAATTTAACATAGCTTCATGACTGGAATAATGCCATAGATAAATAACTTTTGAATTTAAACAGAATTCTTTACTCTGAACTCGAATCCTAAGATCACATGATTTATAGCATCAAGAGGGACCAGACTGGGTTGTAATGGGGCTATGAGGTTAATACGGGTTGTCAAAGAAAAGGGTAAAGTTTGCAAAGGGTGTGTTGGGATTTTTTTTTTTTTTTTTTGACACTAATATCAAATTAAACATATATTTTTTTTCTTCAGCATTTATTTTGAAACACTCGTGCTGAAAAGCTAAGAGAACTTCCATTTTTTCTTTTTTTCTTTTTTTTTTCTTTTCTTTCTCTTTTTTTTTTTTTTTTTTTAATATGAAAGTACCGAGATAGACTGATTCCTAAAAACACACCAGGTTGGATAAACTTCATATGGTTCTAGGTTAGACGAGGGTAATGAAAGGAATTATGCTAAGAACAGCTCAAATGGGCTAGCAAGGGGGTTAATGTGAAGAAAGAAAAAGGTTAATAGGTCCAAATTGAAAGAAATTGATCCCCTATCATGCTTCTATAAAACGATGTTACTCAGTCAACTAATTCAGAGTTTGAAATCAGCCAAATTCATCCGCCATCATACTAGACATTCAAAGCAAATTGATGTTTTGAAGCTATTGAAAATATGAGATCAACAATAAAACGCATTTAGAATAAGTGTTATTTCACTCAGAATTAATGATCATTAGGCTCAAACACTCACTCGGGTAATAGTCTCCACTTCTGTTAAGGGATCATGCAGTGTGCTAATTACCATTGCCTTTGACTTTATGACCGATAAACCAATTTCTAATTATTGAACACCCGATGCATGCAAATCACTTATTCTAATCCCACATATCTACGGTTTCAAATAAGAAATTAATGCATTCATGATTCATACTGCAAATTCAACTGGCTGTCAGTTTATAACTCCAAAGCTTTAGGGATAGCATTATTTAAAGCACGCACAATTTTTTGATTTTTAATAGGAGTAGATAAAAGTAAATAATTCACATAAAATTACAAGCATGCAGTTACAAATTCACAGTTAAACATGGACTAGATAGTTCATAAATATACCTTACTCCCTCCAACTTGAATTGCAGTAATAAAATAGGGTTTGTTAGGAATACCTGTAACTCCACGAGTCTGTAAGTTTACTGTGAACTGCTAAATCTTCAACAAACAAGTGAGAATACCCTACATATATTTTTTATATTTTTTTTTCTTTTTCACATCAAAATAAGAAAAATTCATGCAAGTCATATAATAAAGAGATGCGTCTCAAGAGTACAAAAAATACTCCTTACTCAGCCATCTTATCATAGACTTGCCTAACAACATTCCATAATTTTTTAAAACAAAACATAAAAAAAATTCATGCAAGTCAAAATAAACAGATGCGTCTCAAGAGTACAGAAAAGTACTCCTTACTCAGCCATGTTATCATAGACTTGCTCTCCTTAGAGGGATAAATCTAAATTAATCGGACCCCTTTTGCGCTTGCTTCCAATTACCTTAGACCAGTCTATCTGAGGCTCGTAAGGATCATGCTGTGGAACATAAGTGTGTAATTTATCTAGTAGCTCCTCAATGGTGGATGCGGAAATGAGAATATTTCTTGCAGAAAGAGAAATGAACTTTTGTTCCACAGCCTGATCAAGAAAAGAGAGCAACCCATCAAAAAAATGGTTAATATTTAAAAGTCCAATGGGTTTGGTATGGAGATTGCTCTTGGCCCAGGAGATTATACAAAAGATTTCTTCAAGTGTACCAAAACCTCCTGGCAAAGCAATGAAGGCGTCTGACTGATAAATCTTACAAGCCATGCGCTCAGACATAGAAGTCGTTCTTATAAGTTGACCTCGTGTGTACCCGGAAATCTGTGGATCAGCCAAAGGGATTGGCATAATACCTACCACATATGATTGCCCAAGATGTGCAGCCTGTGAAACACATCCATTCAATCCACGACTTCCCCCTCCATAGACCAAATTAATTTTTCTCTCTCCCAA
The DNA here is from genome assembly GCF_014633365.1 of Diospyros lotus. Taxonomy (NCBI): domain Eukaryota; kingdom Viridiplantae; phylum Streptophyta; class Magnoliopsida; order Ericales; family Ebenaceae; genus Diospyros; species Diospyros lotus. The sequence continues at coordinate 27,173,910 of NC_068342.1, forward strand.
TTTTATGCCAAGTTCGCTTGCTGCAAGTGTGTAACAAATATCGCTCCCAGGTTGAGAGCCACATAGTACACATATGGTATTGATTCGACGAACTGGCTGGCCTTCCATTTATGTTAGTTCTTTATGTATGCCCTGAAAGTAGAACTGGTTAAAGAGGTTTGGCAATCAAAAGTAACTACATAGAAATTCAACAATAAATAAACATAAACAAAAATCATGCGTATATACAAGTAGTTGTGATTGTGGCTCACATCTTCCTCTGGTTTTACGTCCAGAAACGGCTTAAACACCTTCTATGAAGCGGGGATAGGCTTCCCATCCAATTTTCTTATAGATTGGCAAACAGGGTCAATTATAGTCAGATTCCCAAGACTATAGCGTTGGTGGTCACTTCTAAACTGGGTCCATAAAGCAAGAATTTCTCGTTGCACTATTCCACACGGATGCGTCTCAAGAGTCAATCGGATATCATCCAAAGACTCCTTACTCAGCCCATCCTTTATGAAACAAATTTTATCATCTCGATTTATGGAAGTAAACCCCACAGATTTACATCGTGTGTTACAAGTCCATCGAGCACATTTGTGACAACCATTTAATCTTTTCGCTCTTCTTTTTTTCGAAAAACTACTCTTTCCCAATCCTGGAAAATGCTTAAAACTAGGTGAGGTTTCGCCAAGAAATCGAACTTTTGCTTCAATTAACCAGCGAATATCCTCAGGGATATTTTTATACATCAACATCCGAAGTCTTTCACACCTAGTGGCATAAATCTTTTTTAAATCATTTTGTGGGAGAGATGGATAGTACTTACGAATTTTCAAGAGCTGAAGATTCATTTTTTTTTAAAACAGAACTATAGTAAAAGAAAAGTAAAACAAAATAATGAACCTTACAAAAGGAACGAGAGTACCTGATCGGAGAATAACACAAATGAGAGAAGACTGAGCTCAAAGAAGTGTGGCTTGCCTCATGCAGATACGGGGTCTCTTATAGGGCTGTGGAAGTCACCATTCCAACAACTACACTTGGCTCGAGACGTGCCACAAGTGCAGGGTCACGTCTGGCGTCTCCTTTTTCAACGTTCGGTGTTTCTTTTCAACGTTCCGCGTCTCCTTTTCCTTTATAGGGAAGTGTGTCGTTTCCTTTATAGGGCAGTGTGATTGCTCTGCCCAAAAAATAAATAAATAGTTGTCATCGGCGTTGAGTTTGTCTCCTTCTTATATTTTTATATATATATATATTAAGAAAATAAAGTTTTTATTTTATTATATATTTTTTAATAATTTTTTTTTGAAGGGGCCTCATAAAATCAAAATCACATATACCACACAAAACAACAATTCCCACCTTACCCCCCAACTTGAATTGCGTATTGTCCTCAATCGACAATAATAGAAAAGATAGAGGATAGACATACCTGGCGGTCATCGATGCATGAATATGTGATGTTTTCTTCACCCTGAATAGCTACAGGGGTTGTTATTAATGTCCTGGACCTAAAGACATCCATTTAACCTAAATGGAAAGGTGGTCTTTTAACGTCAGATTCCCAGACGATACGAAACCTCTTTTACTCATTTAATGGTGGATCCCCTAAATCCACACTTCCTTCGTCTTCCTCATAACTATACTGATAAGGTTTCAACCTATGACCATTGACCTTAAGGCATTGCCCTGACTCTTGATTTTCAATTTCGAAAGCCCCATATTCCGAGATGGACTTGATTATGAAGGGGCCAACCCATCTTGATTTTAATTTTCCTGGGAATAAATGCAATCGAGAATCATACAAAAGTACCTGTTGCCCGACATGAAAGCTTTTCCTAATGATGCGTCGGTCATGCAACTCTTTCATGCGAAGCTTAGCCAGTCGTGCATTTTCAAATGCATCTTTTCTTATTTCATCAAGCTCATTTAATTGGAGCTTCCTAGAGAAGCCTGCTTCGGTCAAACTTTTGTTGATTCTTTGAATTGCCCAATATGCTCTATGTTCAATTTCCACAGGAAGATGACAAGGTTTACCATACACTAATCTATATGGAGACATTCCCAAGATCGTTTTATATGCAGTCCTATATGCCCAAAGAGCGTCTACTAATCTCAAAGACCAATCTTTGCGATTGGTGGCAACGGTCTTTTCTAAGATATGTTTAATCTCCCTATTAGCTAGCTCAGCCTGACCACTGGTTTGGGGATGGTACGGCGTGGAAATCTTGTGCAACACACCATATTTTTTCATGAGACCTGCCACGACCTTGTTACAAAAATGGGAACCCCCATCACTAATGATCGCTCGTGGCATCCCAAACCGACTAAAAATGTTTTCCCTTAAAAATTTCACCACAATCCTATGGTCATTGCTCCTTGTCGGGATTGCCTCAACCCATTTGGACACATAGTCAACAGCAAGTAAGATATACTCATGCCCAAACGAACTAACAAATGGACCCATAAAGTCTATACCCCAGCAGTCAAAGACTTCTAACACCTGGATTGGTTGTAATGGCATCATGTTTCTCTTGGATAGACTGCCTAGTTTTTGACATCGATCACAACTTGAACAAAATCTGTACACATCCTTAAATAATGTTGGCCAATAAAATCCACTTTGTAGAATTTTTGCAACTGTTTTCTTGATGGAAAAATGGCCTCCACAAGCAAGAGTGTGACAAAAAATTATGACACTTTGTTGTTCATGATTAGGGATGCATCTACGAATGATTTGGTCAGGACAATATTTGAACAGATACGGGTCATCCCAGAAAAATGTCACCACCTTCCTAAAAAATTTTTCTTTATCTAGTTTGGACCAATAATCTGGGATCTGTCTAGTGACTAGATAATTTGCTATATCAGCGTACCATGGAAAGGTGAGTGGTTCAGTTTGAGTGTTTGTTTGAAACAATTGTTCGTCAGGAAAGGAATCTTGGATTGGGTTTTCAAATTGATTAAGATTTTGGCATGGTAGACGAGACAAGTGATCGGCTACCACATTTTCTACCCCTTTTTTGTCTCTGATCTCGATATGGAATTCTTGTAACAATAAGATCCATCTAAGGAGACGGGGTTTTGCATCTTGCTTTGTTAATAAATATTTAAGAGCAGCATGGTCAGTAAAAACAATCACCAGTGACCCCACGAGGTAAGACCGGAATTTGTCTAGGGCGTAGACAACTGCTAGCAACTCTTTCTCTGTCGTGGTGTAGTTCTTTTGAGCCTCATTAAGAGTTTTGCTAGCGTAATATATCACATAAGGTTTCTTGTCTTTCCTCTGACCTAACACGGCTCCTATCGCATAATCACTGGCGTCACACATCAGCTCAAATGGTAGGGACCAATCAGGGGACTGAATGATAGGTGCAGAAACAAGTGAGTTTTTTAATTTCTCAAAAGCAGCTTGACACTTACTGGTCCACTCAAAGGGCATGTCTAGGACTAAAAGGCGACATAAAGGTTTGGCTATGGTACTGAATGAAGCAATAAAGCGCCTATAAAAACCAGCATGGCCAAGAAAAGACCTAACATCCCTCACATTCTTTGGGGCGGGTAATTTTTGAATTAATTCAACCTTAAACTGATCGACCTCAATACCCTTAGAAGAAACAATGTGTCCTAAGACACTTCCTTGAGTGACCATGAAGTGGCACTTCTCCCAATTTAGCACTAAATGCGTTTCCTTGCACCTCTCTAAGACTCTTTCTAAATTTTTCAGACAACTATTAAAGCTATCTCCATACACTGAGAAGTCATCCATGAAAACTTCCACCACATTCTCTACCAATTCACTAAAAATGCTCATCACGCATCTTTGAAATGTTGCAGGGGCATTGCATAGACCGAATGGCATTCGTCTGTAAGCAAATGTCCCAAATGGACAAGTGAATGTGGTCTTCTCCTGATCCTCTAACGCAATTTCTATTTGATTATACCCAGAGTACCCATCCAAGAAGCAGTAGAAGGCATGTCCCGCTATTCTCTCTAAGACTTGATCTAGAAATGGAAGCGGAAAATGATCCTTCCTTGTCACAGAGTTGAGCTTCCTATAATCAATGCACATACGCCATCCAGTCTGGATGCGCGTAGGGATGAGCTCATTGTTCTCATTTGCTATCACAGTGACTCCTGACTTCTTAGGTACAACTTGAGTCGGACTGACCCATTTGGAATCTGAGATGGGGTAGATGATACCTGCATCTAACAGTTTAAGAACCTCTCCCCGGACAACTTCTTTCATGTTCGGGTTCAAACGCCTTTGCATTTGCCTTACAGGTTTCGCATTTTCCTCTAAGAATATCCTATGGGTGCAGGTGAGGGGGCTAATGCCATGTAGGTCAGAGATAGACCATCCTATAGCTTTTTTGTGCATTCTGAGGAGATCTAGTAATGCTTCCTCTTGATGCAATTCTAGGCTTGATGAAATCACTACTGGCAAAGACTCCCTTTCACCTAAGAATGCGTACTTAAGGTGATTCGGCAATGGTTTTCTCTCAAGTTGGGGTGGACGAACCAAAGATGGTGTGGTTTCATTCCCAGGTAATTTCAATGGCTCTAGGCCAAGCATCAGTTGTGTGATCACCCTGGCTGACTCAACGTCAGGCTCTATCCCTTTCGAAGTTTGCTTCTCTAATTTATAAATAACCTGCTCATAAAGAGCCTCCTCAAAGTATTCTTCACTTAAGGTCTGGATTAAATCTACTTCCTCCAATTCCATTTCGTCATTTGGTTGCTTAGTTACCTTGAAAACATTCATCTCCACCGTCATATTCCCAAATGATAGTTTCATGATCCCATTCCTACAATTGATGATTGCATTCGAAGTAGCAAGGAATGGTCTCCCTAGGATAACGGGAATAGGTGACTGAGGACCCTGGTGGGGCTGGGTATCTAAGACAATAAAGTCCACTGGGAAATAGAATTTGTCCACTTGGATTAGGACATCCTCCACAATCCCACGAGGAACTTTTACTGATCGGTCAGCCAATTGAAGAGTGACCCTAGTGGGCTTGAGTTCTCCTAACCCTAGTTGCTGATAGACACTGAAAGGCAACAGATTGACACTAGCCCCTAGGTCAAGAAGTGCTTGGTCGACTTTTTGGCTTCCAATTATGCAAGCAATGGTAGGACATCCTGGGTCCTTGTACTTTGGAGGGGTCTTAAATTGAAGGATAGCACTTACTTGTTCTGTTAAGAATGCTTTTTCCCGCACATTGATTTTTCTTTTGACTGTACAGAGATCCTTCAAAAACTTAGCATACGAAGGTGTTTGCTTAATTGCATCCAATAAAGGAATGTTTATCCTTACTTGTTTGAATACTTCGTATATGTCTGCATTTGTTTTATCTCTTTTTGATTGGGTTAATTTTTGAGGAAAGGGTGGTCGAGGTTCAAATTTGGATCTCTCTTCAACACTCTTCCCTTTTTTCTTTTGCTTTCTCTCTTGCTCTCTTTCTTCCTTCTCAGCTTTCTTTTTACCCTCTTTACTTCCTTCATTCACTTCCTCATCATTCATTTCATCATGCCCTTGGTCTTTTTTACTAATGGTAGGCCACATTGTCCTAGGGTCCTTAGGTTTCTCAATTACTTTCCCACTCCTAAGGACAGTGACAGACTGGACTTGTTCATGATTCTCACTAGAAGACCCTTCGGCTCTATGGGCTTGACCTACGGGGTTCGGACTTGGTTGTGAGGGAAACTTTCCTGGTTCTCTAACACTCAAGGTCTGAGTCAACTTAGTTAGCTGACTTCTCATGTCTTCTAGAGCCCTATTTGTTTGTTCTTGAAACTTGGGTATTAGTTCCTATTTGACCTTGCATGAATTGTTGTAGGGTGTCCTCTAGAGATCTCTTATGAGGAGGTTGATATGCACCAGATGACCCTTGGTTTGGTTGGTAAGACTGTGGCTGTGAGGGGAATGGTGCATGGGGTTGGGCGGCAGAATCATTTCTCCATGAAAAATTAGGGTGATTACGAGAGTTGGGGTGGTATGTATTGGAATTAAGATTGTACCCTAAGTAGTTCCCACTCTGATTCTGATTCTGATAAGGCCTACCCTCTGTCTGACGTGGTTGTACTCCAGATGCTTGGCCATAGAGGACCTCTTTAAAAGCAGGAATGGTAGGACAATCTTCTGTCATATGGCCATTCGTCTCACAAACCACGCAAAGGACTTCCACCTCATGGACGGCCTTGGTTTTTTTTAACTCTAATTCTTCCATCTTCTTTGTTAATGCTGTTAACCGGGCATTGATGTTATCACTTTCACTTATTTGAAATTTTCCTCGAGGTTGTGGACTGACATGCTCTCTTGAGTCTTCCAAAGACAATGGACTTACCTCCCAATTCCTAGTATTCTCAGCTAAAGTGTCGAAAAAGTGAAAAGCTTCTTCAGGTGTCTTCTCATAAAATTCACCATTGCACATGGTCGACACTAACATCTTAAGGTTAGGGGTTAAGGCATCATGAAAAAAACTAACCACCCGCCACTGCTCAAAAGCATGATGTGGGCAAGTAAGAAGTAGATCTTTGAAACGATCCCAAGCTTGAGCAAATGACTCGGTGGGTTTACAAGCAAAGTTCATCATTTGTCTTTGAAGGGATGCTGTCCTATTGGCCGGAAAATATTTCTTTAAAAATTTAGTTTGCATTTCTCTCCATGTTCCTATTGATCTCGACTCTAATGTGTTTAACCACATTTTAGCTTTGTCTTTTAATGAAAATGGGAACAATTTTAGCCTCACAGTATCCTCATTGACATTCTGATCGACACAAGTGCCGCAGACCTCTTCAAATTCTCTCATGTGAGTGTACGGATTTTCCAAATCCATACCATGAAAAGTAGGTAACATCTGAATGGTACCCGGTTTAAAGTTGAATCTATGATGGTTAACTGGAAGTACAATGCAAGAGGGAGTAGTTTGCCTCGGAGGGTGCAAATAGTCCCTGAGAGGTCGAAGCATTTCAGCTCCCAAGGGATCTTGATCAACATGATCACCCCCTTGAGCAGACATGTTATCATTTTGTTGAGACATTAGAGATTGTGAATGGACTTCTTGTTCTAGCACTCTACCTGATCTAAGTCTCATACACTGTTTAGTAACTAAAAGTTACCTAACAAGTTTTTTTTTTTTTAAGTATATAGATTTTTTTTCTTTATCTTTAAAATATTTATTATTTTTTTTGTTTTTTTTTAAAAGTAGTAAAACAACAAAAATAACACACTAAGTTACCAATTAATCTCCCCGGCAACGGCGCCAAAAACTGACTGCTACGCTACCCTGCACATTTATTTATCAAAACAACAACCAAATTTATCAAACATTAATCCTTTTGTTAAAGAAGGTATAGGGCGATTATACTCGCCAGTGTGCAAGTGTGCATGTAGTACAATTTTAAATTTATAATTCGGTGAGTCCGAGTCGGTTCACAGGGAGATTATTTTGGATGAAAACAGAAATCACTGAATATTTGATTTTAAGAGGTGATTAAGATAATCTAAAGGAAATGATTAAAACTAAATTAACAATGAGTTTAAGTAGCTTGGGTCAAGACAATTTCAGTGTCAAAACCAATTAATTCCCAACTTAATAGAAAAGATCAATAATATTCATCTGAATTAAGTTTTGCAGATCTATGAGTAATTTTAGTTCAAGATAATGATAATTCTTGTTTAAGCAATCTCCATACATGGCATGGAAATTCTAAGTCAAGCAATTATCATAAATTGAATTATATCCCACAGATAGAATTTATAGGTACAGATTAATCATTTGGGCTTGGGTATGAAAACATTTCCAGGTCTAGCAATCTCCATACGTGGCATGGAAACTCTAAGTTAGGCTTATGCTCCAATCCAAACTCAAAGATACACTATACGCACACTGCTCAAATTAAATCAGATTAATATTACACAATTGAAGCGCAGCTTTCTTTGGGAATCATTGGCGTTGGACACCGTCCTTGCCTTAACCCAAGATCGGATTTAGCTACTCATCTTCATTTTTAAAATAAATTGGCAGGAATTTAAATGACGGGAATTAAAAGACAGTATTTAAAAGACTATTTTTTTAACCGACCATATAGGCGGTTTATAATGAAAAGACAAGAATTGAAAGACTATTTTTTAACCGACCATATAGGCGGTTTATAATGAAAAGACAAGAATTGAAAGACTATTTTTTAACCGACCATATAGGCGGTTTATAATGAAAAGACAAGAATTGAAAGACTATTTTTTAACCGACCATATAGGCGGTATATAATGAAAAGACAAGAATTGAAAGACTATTTTTTAACCGACCATATAGGCGGTATATAATGAAAAGACAAGAATTGAAAGACTATTTTTTAACCGACCATATAGGCGGTATATAATGAAAAGACAAGAATTGAAAGACTATTTTTTAACCGACCATATAGGCGGTATATAATGAAAAGACAATATTTAAAGACAATATTCAACCGACCATATAGGCCGTATATAATAAAAAGATAATATGAATAACATAATACAACTATATGGAAACAAAGGTTGAAGATTTAAGAGAGAAATTCTAAGAACGAAATCATATTGAAACTAAAGTGAAAATTTTGAGAGAGAAATTTCAAGAACATAACTATACTTTCATTATAGGAAAATTGAATGGTTACAAATGCACCCTAAGTGCTCTATTTATAGGGTAAAAGATGCAATAGAGACCACTCAATTATATAATTTAATAATACAAAATATCTAAAGAAAAATAAAATAACTAATTTAAAAATACAAAGATAAATAAAATATCTAACACATGATGTAAGCGATGATGTCATTCCAACTCATGATGTAAGCAATGATGTCACTCCAACCCATGATGTAAGCGATGATGTCATCAATTTGTGGGACTTGGGCTTTTCATATTTTTGGGCTTGGGCCTTCCTTGTGTTGGGCTTGGGCCTTCCTTGTTTTGGGCTTGGGCTTGGGCCTTCCTTGTGTTGGGCTTGGGCTTGGGCCTTCCTTGTGTTAGGCTTGGGCCTGGGCTTTCCATGTGTTGGGCTTGGGCCTGGGCTTTCCATATTTATATTATTATATATATATATATTATATTATTATATATATTATATTTAATTTTTTTATATTTTATATATTTTTATATTAATATTTTTAAACATGCACAAAATTTCAAAATGCATAATAATATTCAATTTAAACCATTTTAAGATCAAAATAAGGGTGAAATTATAATAAAATTTTTACAAAATTGATCACTAATCACTATTATTTTATTCTAGTCCAATTAATTATGGACCATTCTGAATAAAATAATTCTCTCTCAATGTAATTCATCCAACAAGCCAAATGTATTAAAAATACATGAGTTACATCGAGCTACCCCGGGGACCAAAAGACAAATTATTCACGGCTACTAAAATGACCAAAATATCCCTGCTACCTAGTAGCTATATTTTGTCATTCTAAGTGTTCCAAATATCACCATATGGTAACACTGACCCCACGAATAATTTTGCATATGCCATGTCTTTGACCTACTAGTGTAATGACAAAAATACCCTTCTGCGTAACACCCATCATTTAGAAGACAATAATGTACTAACACCTTTCTAAATGACTTCTACCATCCTTAGATCACTAGTCCAATAATCCGTGACTACTCGGATGTACTTGCTTATCACTGGGAGCTACCCAGAAGCACACACTCTTAAGTCACGTTCCCAGGGCCCTGGATTATTCGATTATTCTTGGACAATCACAAGGGGGTGAATCACAGAAACTATCTTGTATTAGTCTGTCTTAGCTAATTAGAAACCATACTCCCAACTCAAAAGGATATTGATCTTTGATAGACCTCACCTACAATGAATCTAAGAATATAGCTCTAGGTTCACTAGACTACCAACTAATACTCAAGTATTAGAGTACTCGTCCACGTAGTAGCAGTGATAGACTAGCTCCATGATAATTAGTACTTTGTCATTAGCTTCTATCACAGGTCCACTCTACGCATTCCAAATGCGCTTGTACAATTAGAGTAAACGGACTGTTTACTGGCTAAGGCAAGCCATCCTCCATTAGGATCTATTGCACAATGATCTTATCCTGATAGAATGCCCAGTTCTATCAAAAGATCAAGAGTAATATTTTCTTACTTATTAAGTACCCATGATTCATGCCTAACTGTGAAGAACGACCCATCACATGAATCACTTACTTAATAGCATGGACACCTTTCCAACAATTAAATACAAATAATATATGTGCCATAAACTGAATAAAAGAAACATCATTACCATAAATTAAACAAAACGTGTCTTTAGGGCATACATTTCCAACAGCTGTGTCATATACACATCCTCGACCAGCTTTCCTTTAAGGAAAGTTGTTTTGTCATCCATCTGTCATAACCCAGAGTCAATGTCAGACATTGCCTCATCGTTCTTAGCTAGAAGCACATCTCTATGTGCCGAGATGAGAAATCCATATCTCTCTTGCTCGCGACGAACCCTCATCGACCTATGAGGTTCTTGTGTAGAAGGTTGGGGAGTTGACACAACTTCTTGTGTCTGATCTTTCTCGGGTTCCTAGAGGGGAGTATTTGTTTGTTGTTCGCCTCGAATCTTATTCGAGCTTAACATTCCTCCCACTAGCCACAGCATCTAAGAATTCCTTCTCAAGGAATACCATATGCTTGGCAACAAAACACCTTTTGTTCACATGGGTGGTAAAAGTAATATCCATTTGGATATCCCACAAACAGATATCTCATCGATTTGGGTTGTAGCTTATTACTGTCAACACGATTAACATAAATTACCTAAATCTTAAGGAAAGACAAATTTGGCTTCTTTCCTTTCCATATCTTATATGGAGTCTGAGTAACTGATTTACTTGGAACTCTGTTCAAAACAAAGATCGCAGTGAGGAGTGCGTATCCCCAAAATGAAATAGGGAGTTCAGCGCGACTCATCATGGACCAGACCATGTCCAACAAGGTCCTATTCCTCCTTTAGACACACCATTCATCTCTGATGTTCCAGGTGGAGTCCATTGTGAGAGAATCATATTCTGCTTCAGATGATCTAGAAACTCACTATTCAAACATTCACTACCTCGATCTGATCGAAGTACTTTGATACTTTTCCCAGTTTGTTTCTCTACTTCAAATCTGAATTCTTTGAACTTTTCAAAAGCCTCAGATTTGTGTCCCATAAGATACACATAACCAAAACATGATCTATCATCAGTAAAGGTTATGAAGTAGACATATCCACCTCTAGCTTGGGTGGACATGGGTCCACACACATCAATGTGCACAAACCCTAGCACTTTTGTGGCCTTCACTCCTTTTACTTTAAAAGGAGACTTAGTCACTTTGCCAAGCAAACAAGATTTGCAAGCACCATATGATTCATAATCAAATGTGTTAAGATATCCAGCTCTATACAAGTTGGATGTGCGAGTCTCATTTATATGGCTTAAGGCAACAATGCCATAAATAAGTGCTATTTAAATCATCAGATTTAAGTCGCTTAGTATTTATGTTACTGATAGGAGTATCAACATCAAGGACATACAAACCATTACATATTGTTGCTTTACCATAAAACAACTCATTTTTATAAAACGAACAACTATTATCCTTTAAATAAAAATGAATATCCATCCTTGTCAAACAAGAATTAGAAATTATATTCCTAGTCAAACTAGGATTGTAGTAACAGTTATGTAAATCTAATACAAGCCCTGTGGATAATGTCAATAAATAGGTCCCTACAACTAATGGAACAACTTTTGATCCATTTACCACGTGTAGGTACACTTCTCCTATTATTAATTTCCTCGTACTCCTAAGCCCATACACGAAAGTGTAAATATGAGCATTAGATCAAGTATCTAATACTCATGTGGACTGATCAGAAGTAGATTGATTAATTCCAATAACATAAATACCTGAAGTGCCCTGAGTAGAACTCTTCTTACTCTACACCTCCCAGTTTATCATAGTGGAAATAGATCGCATCCTATTTACCCTTTTAGGTTTTGGTCTTCTGGACTTTTTCAGATTATGTTATGGAAGAACTCTTCTTCCTTTTGGCTTTCTTACTCTTGGGCTTGCCCTTGTGAGTCTTGGGCCCTTCAACTAAGAGAACACTTCCCTTGGCCTATAATCAATTTTAGGCTCGGTCTCTCTTAGTATGGACAGCTACTCTCCAAGAGTCTTATCCATAACTTTTAGGGAGGGACTGTAGCACCAAGTCTGGGGTAAGTTTCTGCATCCATACCCAAGTTTAGCTCTAGCAACCTATTGATAAAACATATCATCTCCATGACATGCTTCTAAACAAATGATCCTTGAGCCTATACATGATCTCATAGGCATCATAACTCTTATGATGCAACCTATGTTTTGGGGTCATGGTAGCCAAGACGATACACCAAGCGATGATCATATCACCCTTGTGCATCGTCCAGGCCTAATGTGCTACTATTTCCTTAACTGGTGGCTTCGTAAGAAGATAGTTCTCTATCACATAAAGAATCTTATTATACGTGAGGACTATCCTCAAGATGATCTCCCAGTCATAGAAATTAGTCCGTTGAAGGTATTATTGCCCTCGAGTATTGATCTTATCGACATGTTTCCAGACATTCTAGATCAACAACTGAATAGAGATATTATTATAATCATATTGAATTACGAAATCATAAATTGCAAGAAGTAACATTTTATGATTGCTCCCACTATTTTCTACGAGTTTGCCACCCTCTAGACATAACTCGGGAAATCCCGTTGGAAGATTTCCTAGCAGGCTAGGATCCCATCTCCCCTCGCACAACCTTGAGTGACTCAACAAATTGTGCTAGGATCAATTAGGTAGGTACTTGCTACCAATTGCATCTCCATGCAACTCCTAGATTCATTGGGTTGACAACTCCTTGTCAAGCACATCTTATGTGACTCCCAATCTTTGCCTCTATACTCAATAAGGCCTTGAGTGACTCAACAAACCCCACCTTTCTAGTTAAGTCGGACCCATCATTCAGGGACATCTCATGGCCCATGAAGCATAGGAATCATAGGTGACACATGACCTTGAGTAACTCAACAAATCAAGTGTCAGCTAGAAACCTAATGCATCATAATGATGGAAGGCAAGTTGGCTTAATATTTATGAGGGATTTATTATTTATTTTTTTTAGGTCTCATCACATGCAATTAATCAAATTAATAATGCATAATAAACGACTCAAACCGGTGTATGGTATGGATAACTACGGCTAGTCCCCTCGAGCCATAGAAGGGAAGCTAGCGGGTCAAACCTAGGTGAAGAATCACATCTTGCTTCATAAGCACATTCTTCAATCAATCATTGGTCTTCGAATCTTGTCTTCAATTTGGCTCCATCTCTTGCTCTTCATACAAACTACAACTATCGCTACTCTATTCTATTCTACATACATTACATAGAATCAGAAACCCCGAGTTACATTCGGGGGGAGTGAGATGAGAAGAGAATGTACATCAGAGTATAAGAGAGGCAAGACACGCAGGCCCTATTTCAAAAACCAAATTTACAAGCATTCATTCCCAACATAAAATAAATAGTCGACTCGATCCATACCATACACCCATGCAATCAATCTAATTGATTCATTTAGATTATGTTAATTAATTATCGCATCTATTTTAATTTAATGAAACTCTTTCAATAAATTGAAAATTTTGTATAATTTTGGAAAAGCAAAATTGTTTTAATTGTGTTGGGCTTGGACTCCATCCATTAGTCTAACTAACAAGGCTCAACAGGCCTTGGATCAACCAATACATGTCAAACATACACTAGCAGCCCATAATTAATAATAATTTAATTAACAACCCCGCCCTATTTTTAATCAGGGCCCATAGGTGTCATACACTCATGGATAGAATAAAAATAATAAAAATAGCCAAACAATTTGGCCGGGCCCCACCTGAGGTTACGGAACGCACTGGGCCACCGAAGGGTCGGCCCGGGTGCTTCACGGGAACTCCGGGGAAGGGTCAAACCCAAGCCCGAGGGAGCGGGAGGGGCCAGGAGGCGGCTAGGCAGCCCAAACAAACAAAGGGCGAGGCTGGGGCAGCATTGGGCGCGCCTGGGCCACGTCTAGCGCGGGCTGGGCACGCCTGGCGCGCGTGTGGGCCGCGGATGGGCCGCGCCAGGCGCGCTGGCTGCGGCTGCGAGGGCCGCTGGGTGGCAGGCACGGGCCACTGGGGTCGCACCCGCTGGCCGCGCGCGGTTCGCGGGTCGCACCCCCGCCCGGCCTTGCCCTGCGCGCGCGCGCGGGCGCGCCTGGCAGCCCCAAGGCGCGCGCGGCAACGCAAGGCCGCACCCTGCCAGGGCCATGCGCGCGCTGGGCCGCCCCTGCCCGCGCCCAGCACGTGCGGCCCCGCGTGGCCTCGTTTTTTGGCCTTCCGGTGCATCCGTATGCACCCCGAACCCAGTTTCGCCCTTTCTCGTGTCATACACGATCTTTTACCGTTCACCCAAAAACATTTTGCAATCCAAAAATACAAACGCAATAATTAATTAATTATTTCATAAATAAAAACATAACCGAATCCGCACGTAAGGAATTGAAATATTTCGACGATGGCTCTGATACCACTGAAAGTAAAGCAAGATCGCTACGGGGCAAGCAGCGTAGTTCAAAATTTTGAACCTTACCCCGATCCCGGCGATTGGATCAACGTCGAAATCAAACAATCACATACATAATAAAGTAAATCTAACCTTTAGATTTTTAAGTCGTTTGCAGATTCAAGTCGTCCAAGTGTCCGGCCTCTAACTTGTGATACGCGGCGCGCGTCCGTTGGCGAGGCGAGCGGAATGGGAGTGCTAGCTCCTTCTCCTAACAAGGCTTATGAATGGACGGGAAAATAATTGATTTTCAACTCTTGAAAACCAACAAAATAAGAGGCATGATTTGAGCATCCCATAAAGGGCTATTTATAAAGAAGCAACCTCCTAGGGTTTTCCCAAACCCTAGGGGACATGGATTGGGCTAGCCCATTAATCCTAGTCCAACTAGAAATTAAAGTGGCCCAAATTCATTTATAAATATGTGGCCCAAATCTAATTCAAGCCCAAATAATTAATATTTAATATTTAGCCCAAATCTTATTTAGCCCAAACATAATATTTATTATTTAATATTTGACCCAAATCTAATTTAGCTCAAATATTTAATTTAATTTAATATTTGGCCCAAATACTTTATTTAGCCCAAGTATTAAATTAAGCCCAAATTATTAAATTAGAAACTTATTTCTAATTTAATCAATTGCTATTTTAGGAAACCTTTTCTTTTATGACAACCCCTCGTCATATCGACGTCATTACGTCTGTTTGTTCTTTTCCCGTGAGAACCTACGACGGCACAACTTCTTGCCGAAGTGTCCCACTTAACCATACGTCTGCTTTCCTAGTTTAAGCCAGGGACCGTGCCTATTGCGTATGACTCATTAGGCTCCCGAATATGTTGGCAATGTGTCGGTACGAACACATAAGACAATATTGGCCTCTAGCAAGGCATCATGCCTACCCAATTATTCAGAAGGATTCATAATCCGCAAATAACCTTTCACGAGCATGGTTACCGTGTAATTCGATCCTCTCGTCAATGTATCTTATGTGATCTCAAGTATGGCGATGTGTTGCTTGATAATGATCACAAGATTTTTCTTCGGTCTTCTGGATATCTTCACTTAATAGAAAGTAAATCAATAACTCCTTATTGATCTCTTTTACCATGGCCATGGATTTAAAGTGAATATACACCGAAGGCGCCTTAGATACATCATCCTCTATCAAGGGATAGACGAGTCCCATCTTGGTTATACACCCATCTCCACAAGCCTCACGATATGCCCAACGATCGCCCACGTGCAGCATTTATCTAGGCCCATCGAAACGATGTCAAAGCATATCGGTCTTCTTATGAGATGACCGTGACAACCTCAGGTCCAAGGATTAGTTACACCCATCTCGTATGAGAATACAATCAACATATAACCAAAATGGATTCTCATGGCGAGTCATGTCCAGTGACACGTTCTCCAACATTGGTCACTTATGTACTTGTCTAGGCATCCCCATGCCTATGGGTGTGAGACCCCCATTGCTATCACATAGCAAAAACATAGCACATACAAGTCTTACCGCAATTGTCAATGTCCATTCTTGACATTGCTACGACTTGGGACGTTTAATGATGTCTAGAAACTGTGATGCATCATCTCACATCTTTATAGAATATTCACAGTATACATCATATGGACTTCTATCTAGTTTTATTCGGTTATTACAATAATAACAAGAAACTAATAGAATGACTTCTTGTGAATTTGAACAACTCCTTATTCAAATAATAACATGATAACAATTGTCAGTGTACAACATGCCCAATCTGATTGGGTCTAGAGCACCTACACTAACAATGCCAACACTAGTAAAGATGTAACGACCCGTTAGAGGGCCTAGTATTTATTTAGAATTAGTTAATTAATTATTGAAGCGATTAATTAAGAGGATTTGCCATTTAATTATTTAATGTGGCAATTTAGAGATTTAATTGAGAAAATAGCATTTAATTATATTTAATTATTGTGAAAATTAAATGCAAGGACGTGTTGGTCATTTACGGATTGGATGTTAATATTCAATTAGTAAATAGAATTATTTTGAATAAGGGATTAATTAATCCCAGCCGTGAGAAGGATTCGAATTGAAAGACTCCTAGTTATATTAGGAGAGAGAGATGGCGTTAGGGTTTCTCTTAAGCATATGTATATATATAATAGTCATTAGCCATGTTGTCTTCGCCGTGTGAAGAACAACAGAGGGAAGAAGAAGCTTCAACAGCGAATTAAAGGCTTTGCGTTGGAGGCTTCTGTTAGATCATTGGATCGATCAGAGAGTTTAAAAGGCAAGTTCTTCTTCGTGTAAACCTTTCTTACAGGATCTTATTTAGCATTCGATCATCAGTTTCAGCAACTCTTTGTTTAAGTTTCAGATTTATGTTACAGTCAATGTATATATATATATATAGGCACGAGCAGTGAGTTCAAGTCTTGCATAGGAGGCTCTCGTGAGATCATTAAGTGGATCAAGAAGATCATAAGGCAAGTATCCTTCCCCTGTAATCCTTTCTTACAGGTCTTGAATTAGTTTGATATCAGATTTCCAGAATTTAATCAGTTTCAGTGCATGTATATATATATATATGTGCGTTACAGTGAGTTATTTCAGTTCAGTGCATGTTTATATATGTATTTACATGCGTACAGTGAGTACCAGCCAGTTCATGCATGTTCCTTGCAATGTTTACATTAGTTATGATCAGTAAATCATCCCTCAAGTTGTTTATATATCAATTGGGATTGTTCTCCCAAGATTTCCTTTGGAATGGTGTAGTAATGCTAAGTTTTGAATTCAAGATTTGGTCTCTGTTATCGTAAGCTTCGTTTTGTATAAGTTTCCAGTCATTCGAATGAGCCTCTTTGACATTCGAATGAGTTCAGTGGTATCCGAATAGGTTTCAGTGTTATCGTGATGTTTTTCCCTTATATTGTATCAGTCATTCGAATGAGTTCCTTGTCATTCGAATGAGTCTTGAGATATCGTATCATTCGTATGAATTTTTGAGTTTTTTTGACTGTCATTCGAATGAGCCTTGTTGTCATTCAAATGAGCCCTTGAAGATGTGAGTAAGTTGTTGCTTTGTATAGTCTAGCATTCGAATGAGCCTTCTTGTCATTCGAATGATCTTCAAATTGATTCGAATAAGGTTACTGTTGCATTCGAATGAGTCGAGTTTTGCCAGTTCAAAAGTTAAAAATTTTCAAAATTCATTCGAATGAATTTGAGAGTCATTCGAATGAGTCCTAGATCAGATCCGAATAGCCTTTGAATATCATCAGTCATTCGAATGAGCCTTCTGTCATTCGAATGAGTCTCTGTCATTCGAATGAGTTTTCTGCCATTCGAATGAGCTTGCTGAAATCCATTTTTTTTCATTCGAATGAGCTGTTTTTCATTCAAATTTCCTCCTTAGACTTTCTCAATCATCCAAATAGTATCAAATGGCATCCAAATAGCTTCCAATAAATTCTTGATTCAAGTATTAAATTTAATATAAATATTCAATTATTCAAATATTGAATTTTTATGCCAAGATATGACTAAATCCAATATGCCATGCCTATACTTAGAAATTTCAGAATATTTGAATCTCAATATTTCTAGTAAAAATCATATACCATGTTTAGCAGTTCATTATGACATGGTCAACATTATTTTGTGAGATTATGTGCATACACATTGTATGAGCATTGAGCATGACTTTATATGGAGCACTACATATCGTGTGCCAGCACTTATATGAGCATTGCATTATGCGCGCCAGGCGGCTTGTCCGCGGGGATCCCACTAGTATCAATACAATTATATCTCAGTTATGAGTTGCTCACCTGATGTCGACCAGGGAGTTAGGGGTATATTGCCCAAAGTATGTGCTTACAGTTTTTATGTTTGCATGACTCAGATCAGTCAGGTATGTGTTACAGTTATGTGGGCCTATGGGCCAAAGTTGCATACCTGCATTTAGTTTACAGCTTATGTGCATTACATCTTATAAATGCCATCCAGTGATTTTTATATCTCTCAGTACAAGTTCAGTAAGTATTTTTATCAGTATCGATATTCCTCGATTCAGCTTCAGTTATTCTTTCCAGTTTATTACTTGCTGAGCTTTGTAGCTCACCTTGTACTCTTCTCCATTCCAGGTCCTAGTGGGGGAGTACCAGATGTGGGGCCTAGCAGCAGTGTCCAGTAGTGTGTGTACGTGGAGCCGCTCAAGACCAAAGATGTCTGGGAGTTATTAGTTATTAGTTGTTAGTTAGTGCTTGATCAGTTTAGATTCATTTTAATTTCCAGTTTAGGAAATTTCCCTTAGATGCAATTATGATTTCAGTTTTTGTTAACTCAGAGTCTTATTACAGTTAATTGATATATACAGTATTGGTATCAGAATTCAGTTATCAGTCAGTTTATTTTATTATCCCCAGTAACACCTCTTCTCGGGCAGTTCTAGGAGAGGGGGTGTTACAAAAGAGGTCATAGCTTCCTTCAATTTCTGGAAAGCCTTTTCAGCTGGTTCATCCCAACCGAACCCGTTCTTTCGTAGTTTTTCTGTGAGAGGCCAAGCCAACTTTCCATAATCCTTCACAAACCGTCTATAGTACCCCGTCAGCCCCAAAAAACCCCGTAATTCCTTTACCGACCCCAGTCTTGGCCACTCAAGCATGGCCTTAACTTTGGACTGATCAGCAGCCACCCCTTCGTGTGAGATAACATGGCCCAAATACTCCACTTCTCGTTGTCCAAACTAGCATTTTTTCCTGTTTGCGTAGAGTTTATTTTCAGCCAACACCTGCAACACCTCCTTCAAAGGCTGCTTATGTGCCTCCAAGTCACTGCTAAATACCAAAATATTATCAAAAAAAACCAACACGGACCTTCTCAACTGACCTTTAAAGACCTCATTCATGAGGGACTGAAATGTTGCTAGTGCATTGGTCAGCCCAAAGGGCATGACTAGAAACTCGTAGTGTCCCTCGTGAGTACGAAATGCCGTCTTGGGCACATCTTCTTCCTTAACTCTAATCTGATGGTAACCAGCTTTCAAGTCCAGCTTTGAAAACACCTTGGCCCCGTGCAACTCGTCCAACATCTCATCAATTACCGAAATAGGAAATTTATCCGGCACCGTTACCTTGCTCAAAGCTCAGTAATCTACACAAAATCTCCATCCCCCGTCCTTCTTTTTTACCAACAAAACAGGGCTGGAAAAAGGACTAGTACTAGGTCTAATAATCCCTGCAGCAAGCATCTCTCATACTAACCTTTTAATTTCATTTTTCTGAACGTAGAGGTAGCGATAGGGCCTTTCGCTTACCGAGGCAGCTCCCAGCTATAAGTTAATAGCATGCTCTCATGTCCTTTTTGGTGGCAACCCATCTGGATCATTAAATACTTCACTGAAGTCAACCAACACCTGCTGGATACCCCCTTGTGTGACAGCCTTAAACTCCCCACAATCTGCCAACAAACACCCTAATTCGATGAGCACCCCCTCCCCGCTGTCCTTTAGTGCTTTCATCATGGCTTTTAATGTGACAAGGGTTTTGCTTAAACTCAGATTCCCTTGTAATGTAACCATCATTCCTCCTGCCTTAAATCTCATAGTTAAGGATTTCCAATGAACTTGTAACTTGCCCAAGGTTGCCAACCATTTCATTCCTAGGATGACATCCGAGCTGCCCAGCTCCAAGGGAAGAAAGTCCTCGTTTATCTCTAAGTTCTGAAGAGAAAGAAGCACCCCCTTACAGATCCTAGCACCCTGCATAGCCATCCCCGTTCCCATGATCACTCCGTAGCCTTCCATCTCCGACCTTGGCAGTTCCAATGTCTGTACCAACTCAGCTGAAATGAAATTATGCGTAGCCCCGCCGTCTACAAGAACTACAACCTCGTGGCCAGCAATCTGCCCTCGCACCTTCATGGTTTGGGGTGGGGTAAGCCCCACCACTGAATTCATAGACAATTCTATCACCTCTCCTTTAGCCTCCTGCACCTCCCATTTACCTCCTCCTTCCGCCTCCTCTTCTACCCCCAGCTCATCCTTCTCTTCATCATAAATCACCATGACTTGTAACTCCCTGTTTTTGCAGCGATGTCCAATAGAATACTTCTCATCACATCTAAAGTATGGGCCCTTCTCCCATTTAGCCTTCAAATCTTCCTCACTCAATCTCTTAAAAGGTGGATTACTCCCCTTACCAGCAGTCGAATTCCGATGCAGCACAACCGCATTGGTTGTTGCTGGCTTTGGCAATGCTGATGGGGCAGACGTGCTCATCGATCGGTGCTGATGCTGAAATGGGTTGTAGTGAGTTGTCCCCCTATTTTGACCACTTCCGATGGAGCTTCCTCTGACTACCATGTTTCTTTCCTCAATTCATTGGGCCACTTCCATGAGCTGATCCAATCCATTCGGCCTAAGCATTCTCAGTTCCGCTCTGATTTCCAGCTTCAACCCATTGATGAATTGACCCTCCAACAAGGCCTTAGGCATACCTTCAAGAGGTGAAGCCAATGTTTCAAAACAAAGGAGGGACTCTCTAACTGATCCCCACTGCTTAAGGGCAAGGAATCTCTCCTCCAGGGTCCCCTCATGCGTGGACCAAAATTGGATTTTTAGCATCACCTTCAATTCTTCCCAACTCCGTACCCGCCTCCGCCTTTATTCCCATTGGAACCATGCGAGCATTGGCCCATCAAAATAGAGTGCTTCGGATTCCAACTTCTCCAGCTCGGACAACTGATTAACGATGAAGTATCTTTCAGCCCTAAAAATCCAACCATCTGGATCTTCCCCCTCGAAGATCGGCATTTCCAGCCGCCTTCCCTTGTAATCAGACCTTCCTGCTCCTTCGACTCCATCTACCCCCTCGCCTCTACCCATTCTCACTTCCGGCGTTCCCTCCATAAACGAAGAGGAACCCAACGGTAACTCCGTCCCCTCCCGCTTCCCTTTTCTCCCTCGCTCCTATTCATCCCAATGGGCCATCAGGAGAGCGAATTGATCCATCAATGTGGCCATGTTTTTCTCAATTCCGCTCACCTTCTGCATTTTCGACTTCAACGAATCCAATCCACTATACAACCCATCTATCCGCCCTTCCAGGTCCCCTACTCAGTCACTCAGGTTCACCATGGAGATTGATTTTGTTGCTCTGATACCAAATGATAGATTATGGAAGATAATCTATCTGCATTTACTGAATTTGGAGAGAATTACAACTGAAAAAGAGAAACAAATGAAATGAAAAGTGGACTTTTGAGAGGTTCACACTATCCCGAATTCCTTACTGCTCAAAATATGCCTTTCCTTTCTACTATCTTTCCTACTTAACTGTTATTCCAGCCATCCCCCTCTAACCGATTCTGTTATCCCCACATGCCACCAGCTTGCTCTACCCATAATACCCTTTACCCACTTTTGTCACTTCTTCCCTTACTCGTATCACCATTCTACCCCTGCTTATTCCGTCATTGGTAATGGAATTGTATGGATCTTCTATTAATATCTCCAAACAAATCATAGTAGAGATGGATGCTTGTGACAAAGGAATAGGGGTTGTACTAATGTAGGAGGGAAAACTGATTGCCTACATCAGTCAGGCTCTAGGACCTAAGCATTTAGGGTGGAGTGTGTATGAGAAAGAGCTGCTAGCAGTACTGATAGCCATAGCATTATTTAGAAGGTAACCCTTTTGTGATTAAAATAGATCATGAGAGTCTCAGATTTCTGTCCTAGCAAAGATTACAGTCCCAACTACAGAAGAAGGGGGTATCTGATTAGTGATCAATTTTGTAAAAATTTTATTATAATTTCACCCTTATTTTGATCTTAAAATAGTTTAAATTGAATATTATTATGCATTTTGTGATTTTGTGCATGTTTAAAATATTAATATAAAAATATATATAAAATATATAAAATATAAAAAAAATAAATATAATATATATAATAATATAATAATATAAAAAATATGGAAAGCCCAGGCCCAAGCCCAACACAAGTAAGGCCCAAGCCCAAGCCCAACACAAGGAAGGCCCAAGCCCAAGCCCAACACAAGGAAGGTTCAAGCCCAAGCCCAACACAAGCAAGGCCCAAGCCCAAAAATATGAAAAGCCCAAGACTCACAAATTGATGACATCATCGCTTACATCATGGGTTGGAGTGACATCATCGCTTACATCATGGGTTGGAGTGACATCATCGCTTACATCATGGGTTGGAATTACATCATCGCTTACATCATTAATTAGATATTTTGTATTATTAAATTATATAATTGAATAGTTTCCATTACATTTTCTAGCCTATAAATAGAGCACTTAGGGTGCATTTGTAAGGATTGGATTTTCTTATAATGAAAGTATAATTGTGATCTTTAGATTTCTCTCTTAAATTTTCAACTTTAGTTTCTATATAGTTTTGTTCTTAGAATTTTTCTCTTAAATCTTTAACCTTTGTTTCCATATAGTTGTATTATGTTATTCAATTATTGTCTTTCAATTATATACCGCCTATATGGTCGGTTCAAAATAGTCTTTCAATTATTGTCTTTCAATTACATACCGCCTATATGGTCGGTTCAAAATAGTCTTTCAATTATTGTCTTTTCATTATATACCGCCTATATGGTCGGTTAAAAAATAGTCTTTTAAATACTGTCTTTTAATTCCCGTTATTTAAATTCCTGCCAATTTATTTTAAAATGAAGATGAGTAGCTAAATCCATTCTTGGGTTAAGGCAAGGACAGTGTTCAACGCCAATGATTCCCAAAGAAAGCTGCGCTTAAAATATGTAATATTAATCTGATTCAATTTGAGCAGTGTGCGTATAGTGTATCTTTAAGTTTGGATTGAAGCATAAGCCTAACTTAGAATTTTCATGCCACGTATGGAGATTACTAGATCTGGAAACGTTTTCATACCCAAGCCTAAATGATTAATCTATATCTATAAATTCTGTCTATGGAATATAGTTCAATTTATGGTAATTGCTTAACTTAGAATTTCCATGCCATGTATGGATATTGCTTAAACAAGAATTACCATTATCTTGAACTAAATTTACTAACAGAGCTGTAAAACTTAATTCAGATGAATATTGCTGATCTTTTCTATCAAATTGGGAATTAATTGATTTTGACACTGAAATTGCCTTGACCCAAGCTACTTAAATTCAGTATTAGTTTAGCTTTAATTATTGTCTTTAGATCATCTTAATTACCTCTTAAAATCAAATATTTTGTGATCTTCATTTTCTTCAATAAATAATCTCCCTGTGAATCGACTCGGACTCACCGAAATATAAATTTAAAATTGTACTACACGCACACTCGCACACTGGCGAGTATAATCGCCCTACACCTGCTTTAATAAGAGGATTGACGTCGGATGAATTTGGTTGTAGTTTTGATAAATAAATGTGCAGGGTAGTGTAGCAGTCAGTATCCAAGCTCATGGGGTTGGATTATACCATATTCTACCGCAATGGAAAGGAAAATATAGTGGCAGATGCCTTATCCAGAAGGGAGGATAGAGACAAGAAAGGCTAATGCCACGCTATCATAGTAGTGGTGCCAAAGTGGATGAAAGAAGTGGTGCAAAGTTACGAGAATACTAAGTGGGTGAAAGAACTCTTAACCAAATTGGCAGTACAAACTACAAACAAGAGAGGTTATTCTCTGTCCAATGGCATCATCAGATTTTAGGGCAGACTAGTGGTGGGAGACGATAAAGGGTTCAAAGAAAAGATATTACGGTCACTGCATTGATCACCTTTAGGGGTCATTCTGAGATCAAGGCTACCTACCAACAAGGTCGAACAATTGTTCTTTTGGCCAAAACAAAAGCAAGACATGGTAGAATTTGTGTTGGCATGCGAGACTTGCCAAAGATGTAAGCACTAGCAAGTGCCATACCCAGGCATGTTGCAGCCTTTAGAGGTTCCAGAATAGGAATGGGAAGGTATATCTATGGATTTTGTGGAAGGGTTACCAAAATCCAAAGGCAAAGACGTGATTCTAGTGGTTGTGGACAAACTAACAAAATTTAGGCACTTTATCAACCTCGTGCACCCTTCTCATCATAAGAGGTGGCTAGGATTTTCTTGGATTCAGTGGCAAAGCTACATGGGGTCCCTAAGACAATAGTATTGAACAGGGATAAAATATTCACCAGTAATTTCTAACAAGAATTGTTCAAGAAATTGGGAGTTGGGTTACAGCTGTCTACTGCCTACCACCCTCAAACTGATGGCCAAATGGAGAAGGTCAACCAATGCCTCAAAGCATACTTAAGGTGCATGTGTTTTACAAGGCCTAAGAGTTGGAACCGATGGCTGCTGCTAGCCCAGTGGTGGTACAACTCTTGTTTTCATAGTGCCATCAAGAGAAGTCCTTTCGAGGCTGTGTTTGGATACAAACCCCCTCTATTGTCGGCTATAGATAATACTTCTTCTAACCCAATAGCAATGGAGCAGTACTTACAATAAAGGAAGGATATGCTCTATGTTCTAAAGAAGGAATTGGCTAGTGCTCAAAACAGGATGAAACAAGCAGCGAACATGAGGAGAAGTGACATGACTTTTGAGAATGGGGACAAGGTGTTCCTTAAGGTTAGAAGGTCTTTGCAGCAACCATTCACTTCCACGCCGGCATCAAAGCTTAGTCCTAAGTACTTTGGGCCCTTTGTCATTGAAGCTAAAGTGGGAAAAGTAGCCTACAAGTTAAGATTACCTGAAGGAATCAACTGTAAAGATCTGGAAAAAAAATACTAATAGTAATAATAATTCTATTCTAAAAATATATTTATATAAATAAAATAAAATAATATATATTAAAAAGATCAGAAAATATAAAAAGGAAAGGGGGAGGTGCGTGGGCACACCCCCTCCCCAGAAAATCTGCTCTCTCTCTCTCTCTCTCTCTCTCTCGCTCTCTCGGATTCTTGTTGATTTCTCGCGATCTAGCCATTTAATCTTCGATCCAATTTTGCTTTCGCCCTTATAGAGCCCCCGATCTACAAGGAGTTAAGTGTTTTGGTCTGATCTTCGTTTGTTTTCTGTTGTTTTGTGGGAGGTATGTATATAGGCGCGATTTGGGTTTTTAGCCGGTTGTTTAAACTCAGATCTACGGAGATCTGACCATTGAATTTCCTTGGTTTTGGGATATGTTGGTCGGAATACTCGAGGGTGTCAGATAGCAGTCTCAAATCGCCAGAAATCACTAACCACGGTGGCCGGTGGTGATTGACAGTGAATTTTTATTTTTGGCCAAAAATTTAACCCTAGATCTACAAAAATCTAGCCATCCGATCATTTTCATTTTTGGGTATGTTGGTCGCCTAGGTGAAGTGCACCTCGTGGTAGCCTCCAAATCGTCGAAAAAGTTACCGGCGAATGGCGATGGCCAGAAGGCGTCCCTATGTTAGCCTAAAATTAATTTTTAGATCTGTAAAAATCTAACCGTCTGATGGCTTTATTTTGAGATATGCTGATGTTCGTAACGAGGGCTTCAAATCGGTATGCTAGTCAGCCA